>NC_136955.1:8074292-8221792 GCF_032717465.1 Coenobita brevimanus | reverse complement strand
TCATCATTCATTGCCAGACGCCATGTATCCCAAACGGGGTGGCCAACGGCTTAGAGTTAATTGTTTTACAGGGAGGGGCACTAATCCTCCACCAACCCCACTTGACGGCCATACTACGTTGAGTACACCGCTTCCCGTTCGATCAGCGAAGTTAAGCAACGTTGGGTATTCAAAGATAAACACTGTAAATTTGGGAAAATTGTTGTACATGGAAAACTTGCTGTAATTATAAATATATGAATAAAATTTTCTGAATAAAAAAACTGGAATTAATGGTGGAAGATAATGCTGTAAATGGGGACAAAATAAAGGAAGTTGTGGGAGAAATGCTATAAATAGTGGAAAATGCCTTCCCTTCCTTTCCCCCCACCTACTCAGTAAAATCGAGGGTAAAACTCCCAGTCTCCCTCTGTATACCTATTCTAAACCATTCCTGGTTAATTCCTCTCTCAACTCAGTTAACAGGAAAGAATGAAAGAAAATATATATAAAAAGGAATGTCGTATGTCTTGGAATATGCTAAATGTGGTAAGAAAGCTGGAAATTGTGAAAATTGCTTGAAATGGAGGTAAAATGATATAAATGGTAACAATTGCTGGAAAGATGGTAAAATTCTGTAAATTGAGAAATTGCTGGAAATGGTGTAAATGGTGGAAACTGCTGGAAATGGTGATAAAATGGTGGAAATAGTGGAAATGCTGAAAATGGTGGTTAGATGCTGTAAGTGGTGAGAATTGCTGGAAATGATGGTACAAGTAAAATGCTGTATATTGAGAAAATTGATGGAAATGATGGTAAAATGTTGTAACTGATGAAAATTGCTGGAAATGGTGGCTAGATGCTGTACGTAGTGAGGATTGCTCTACATGACGACAAACTGCCGTAAATGGCAGTAAATGGCTGTAAATGGTGGAAATTGTTAGAGATGGTTGCAGAATGCTGTAGAGTAAAGCCTGCTGTAAACTGCAAAAGTGCTGGAAACTGTGGTGAAATGCTGTAAATTGTAGAACTGCTAGAAATGGTGATAGGGTATAATGCCGTAAATGGTAAAAACTGCTGGAAATAGTGGTAAATTGCTGTAAATGGTTAAAAATGGTGGTAAAATACTGTAAATGGTAAAAACTGCTGGAAATGGTGGTAAAATACTGTAAATGGTAAAACTACTGGAAACGGTGGTAGGCTCTAATGCTGTCAGTGGTAAAAACTGTTGAAAATGGTGGTAGGCTGTTATGATGTAGATGGTAAAAACTGCTGGAAACTGTGGTAAAATGCTGGAAATGGTGATAAATTGAAGTAAATGGTAAGAACTGCTGGAAAAGGTTGTAAAATGCTGTAAATTGTTAAAACTGCTGGAAAGGGTGGTAAAATGCTGTAAATTATGAAAACTAATGGTAATGATGGTAAGATTATGCAGATGATGAAAACTGCCAGGAATGGTGGTAAAATGCGGAAAATGTTGAAAATTGTTGTAAATAATGGTAAAATTCTGCAAATGATGACTTTTGCTGGGAACGGTAGTAAAATGCTGTAAATCGTAGTAAATGATGTAAATGGTGAAAATTCCTGGAAATAGTGGTAAAATGCTGCAGGTGAATAATGTTGTAAATCGCAAAATGCTGGATATGATGAAAATTGCTGGGAATGGTGGTAAAATGCTATAAATGGTGAGAATTGCTGTAAATGGTGACCAAATGCTAGGGTGGCAAAGATCTGTAAATGGTGGCAAAATGCTGCAAATGGTGAAAACTGCCGGAAATGACTGAAAATGCTGTAAATGATGAAAACTGACAGAATACTCAATGATGAAAAATGCTGGAAATGTTATTGTGCTTTATAATATATGCTGTAAATGATGATTATGTGGATGAGGGAAAATGTCGCAATATGGTTGAGAAAAATGCTGTTAATGGTGAAAATTGCTGGAAATAGGGATAAAATCCTGTAAATGATGAGGCTATGGCACACCTAATGTCTGACTTGGCTCATATCTCTGACTGGGGTAAAAATAATATGGTTGTCTTTAATGCTTCTAAGACTCAGTTCTTACACCTATCAACCCGACAAAATCTTCCACAGGTATACCCACTAATGTTTAATAATATTCAGATTAATCCTGCATCATCCTTGAACATGCTTGGGGTTTCATTTACTCGGGACTTATCTTGGAAAGATCATATTGCATCTCTTGTAAAATCTGCTTCCAAGAGATTGGGTGTGCTAAGCCGACTCCGCTCTTTCTTTACCCCTGCACAATTGTTGACTCTATACAGGGGTTTTATCCGCCCCTGTGTGGAGTACAACTCTCATGTGTGGAGAGGCTCCCCACATACAGCTCTTCTCAATAGGGTGGAGTCAAAGTCTTTTCGTCTCATTAACTCTCCTCCTCTTACTGACTCCCTTCAACCTCTGTCTCTTCGCCGCACTGTTGCATCTTTATCTCTTTTCTATCGCTACTTTAATGGTCACTGCTCCTCTGAACTGTCTGCTTGCATTCCTCCACCTCTACGACGGGCGCGTAGCACCCGTCTGGCAGCAAACTCTCATCCCTTTTCTGTCCAACTCTCTAATGCAAGAGTTAACCGTTACTCCCAGTCTTTCATTCATGCAACTGGTCAGCTCTGGAACTGTCTCCCTCTGTCTGTATTTCCTCCTGCCTATGATCTCCAGTCTTTCAAACGCAGTGTGTCCAGGCATCTCAAAATGATCGGATCTTGAATTTGGCTCTCTATTGTATTTTGTTTTTCTCTTGGAGGGAACTGTTACTGCGGGCTCATGGCCTTTGGTTCCTTCTTCCTCGCATAAAAAAAAAAAAAAAAATTAAATGTGAATGAAAGAGTATCCCGTAAATCATGGGGAAATGCCGTTAATGGTGAGGGTAGGCTATTATGTTGGCCAGTGGACGCGGCCATACTTGGTGATTACGTCAATATAAGATTCTTCAGGATGGGGATATCTTTGTTTATAACTTTATTTTAGAGGCAATCAGGTGGTGTTATTCAGCTTTGGAGACCTCGTCGTGAAAGGGTTAACGAAGGCTATGTTTAAGTCTGTCAGTTCCATGTCTCCCCTAAGGTGAGTAAATGGTATGAAGTTAGACAGAATGATGGACAGATAGACAATATAGATGGACAGAGGTATATTGCAGTGAACTGACAATTGAGTATGTGGATGGAAAGAAAGATTATGAGTAGAAAGTCAGATAGAAGTACAAACATTAATAGACAGAAAGACATGGACAGATGGAAATAGATATTATATAGATATATAGATTGATAGATGGATAAATAGGGATAGATTAACACACACACACACACACACACACACACACACACACACACATACAGAAAGAAAGAAAGATAGATAATAAACAGCCAGATAGATAGACAGACAGATAGATAGATGGACAGATAGATAGATAGATAAACAGAATCATAAATATGGTTGCAGATAGCTAATTAGATGGATGTGAAGATGGATGAATGGATAAACAGATAAACAGGATAAAAGATACCTAGATAGGTGGATGGGAAGGAAAGATGGATAAACCGATGACCAAACAAACAGAACGATAAACAGACACACAGAAAAGAGCAATCTTCCTCAACTTCCAGAAAATGTTGGTCAGGAAAGCATAAAACACTTGGGAGCTCAAATGGCGTGTAAGTCCTGACTCTCAGCATAAATCTGTGTCTCATGAAAGTATTTGCCTCCAATAAAACTCCACGGTCCAGTGATGTATCTCTCTGCGAGTGTATTTTTGCTAGCACGGGAGATTTCTATATGACTCGTTTCAGAGATTTATTTATTTATTTTTTTCTTTTTTTTTTTTTTTTATCTGGCCCGCACGGAGTCCGACGAGGTGTTGTTTTTGGTCGAGTTTGTTCGTTTGTTTGTTAACAACATTGTGGAACAAAGGCTGAATGAAATTACATGAAACTTTCAGGATATGTGGACACTGGTTCCCAAAGAAAGTGATTAAATTTTGGAGGTAATCAAGTGAACCTGACAGGTCATAATCATGGTCCCTGATTTTCAGAGGGCTATAACTTCAAATCGGTTGAATAAAGAGATATTTACTAGTGGAACATATAGGAACTCGTATTATGGGCTTTCATTTGGCACCAAGACTTTTGACCTTGAATGACCCTGAAAGGTCAAACTCAAGGTCACAGATATTCAGAGGGCCATAACTCGAAACTGGCTGAAGATAGAGGTTCACTATTATCAACATATAAGAGATCCCATATGAGTTTTTAATTGGTACCTTGACCTTTGACCGTAAGTGACCTTGAAAGATCAAGCTCAAGGTCATGCATATTCAGGGGGCTATAACTCGAAACTCGTTGAAGATAGAGATATTTACAATTACCAAGATATTGGAAGACTCATATGGGCTTTCATTTGGCAGCATGACTTTTGACCTTGAGTGACCTTGAAAGGTCAAATGCAAGATAATGGATTTTCAGAGGGCATAACTTGGAAACATTTGATCCATTACCTTAGACTTTAACCTTAGAATTTAACTGTGCACTGAAGCTAAATGGCAGAAACGAGTCGGTATTTAATAGCAATAAAATAACTGCTGTCGGGCGAGGTTTGTTGTGCCTGGCACCACTTATATATATATATATATATATATATATATATATATATATATATATATATATATATATATATATATATATATATATATATTTTTACTCTAGTTCCTTTAATTCAGTCTTATGCCTTATTACCTCCGCCACATGATATCTCCAAAAGTTCTCAATGAATTTCAATGAAATTTTGTGGAAGGGTGGGCCATGGGCCAAGAAAGAATTGATTAAATCTGGGGGAAGATCCGGATCCTCTCTATCCCGCACAATGTAAGTTTTCAAATAAATTTCAATGAAATTTTGTGGAAGGGTGGGCCATGGGTCAAGAAAGAATTTATTAAATTTGGGGGCGGATCCGGATCCGGCATTGGTGAAGGTATGCAGTCTCTAAGTGTTTTCTAGTTTCCTTTTGTTTTTTGTTTCTCGTTATCGACATGTTTTATTTAGCTCAAGAGGGCGTAATCAAGCTAGAGGGTCTTAGATGTAGCTTTCACAGACTTTTTCACCATTAAAAATCTGTCCTGAATCAAATAAAATCGTAAGATGGTAGTCATAACAAAATGGACAATACGACATTGGGGATTAAAACTCCAATAACGATCTAACTTATTTGTCTGTATCATATATTCTTGTCAGCTTAGTTTCTTCCCTAAGATGGCATATATTTGAATTTTTTCTTGATATCACTAGACGACTTTAGTCAAGTTAGAGAGGCCTCTGGTAGCGACGAGGTTAATGAAGGCTGCGTCTGACTTTTCACACTCGGAAAGTCTCTCGCATTATGAAAAAATATAAAATGTACAATAAAGCAATTCATCACAGGGCTGAAGGGGATATGCAGTGTATTTTGTCCTTGGAATGTTTCTGTCATCTCTTTCTCAGGGATACAGTTTTGTCTTACATTTTAGCTCCTGTTGTTCAATGATGCAGTTGCCATTTTTTTCTCACTTTTAGTTGATCATTCTGCTTATAAGTGTACGGCAGCAGCAGAAATAAGTGAAGTCTATTTCTAATCATTTCAGTTCAAGAAGCATCTCCTGATTTGAATACAACCATTTGATATTATATATATATATATATATATATATATATATATATATATATATATATATATATATAAAGGTAATCGTATTGAAGTGAATATTAACCCCTTTAAGGGACTGAAGCAAACCAGTGTCGATGAAAAGACTCAACCAACATACCAGAAAATATTAAACTATACTATATTCAATAAAATGCTAAGGAAAATGAGCTACGAGGTCTCCTATGTTACGAGAATGCGGCTCTTGCTCTCACTGAACGCTTATTTCCAGACTGCATTCAGGGTGACCTTGGCAAAATTACTTCCAAGCTCCTGTAAATCCAGCAGCCAGGAGCAGCTGAAAATTATTGTGTGCAACACTCCCAGTACCGTTCGTTTGTCACTTCAAGCTGCTTCAGAGATATCTATTGAACGTATCTAAACCTGATATACAGTCGAAAAGTGGCAGCAATAATACACAGTAACCCATTTTCTATGTCGGTAATGAGTCAGTGTTCCTATGGATCACGGCCAAAAACCTCCAAGAGTTCTTAATACTGAAAAGATATACAACAAAAACATACAAAATCAGGTACTTAGACGCTTGAGCTAATTTTTGTCGTTTTCTCTGCTAGTAAAATAGACTCTAACTTAAACTGAATACCTATGCGCTTGGTTTGCCAGTTAGGTATGCTGAGGGGGATGCCGACAGGATATATGAGAACCTTGGTGCAGTTACTCAGCATACGTCATAAGTTATGACGGCTGTCATTACATGCATATCATGTATTGTGACATATCCATGACATTACAGGCTTCAAATGCTTCAAACTATAAGGCAGGTGGTGGTGACCACCGTCCACCACTTAGTTGATGTACTGCCTATTTCCTCTTTCACTTTTTATCATTCTATCACTGCGTGCTATCCTTTCTTCCTGTTTCTCACTTTCCTTCATATCACTTCTTATTAATCCTCTTTCCATTTTAGGTGAGGTTATATTAAGTGACAAGCCTAATGGCTTCCTGTAAACCAGGACACCATTTACAGCACTGGGTGGTAACCAAATAGCCTGATAACTGGGTGATGTGGAGTCTGCTATGGTGCCTCTTCTAACTGGGTGAAGCGACAGTAATGCGGCGCCGATCCAGGAACTAAACCTCCACATTTTTCCCCACGCCCCACATCAGCGAGGACGTCAGCCACAAAGAAACATCGGTTCGCTGTTGCTTGCTTGCAGTTGATGGGACTGATCAACCAGACAGACGTGAATTGATCAACAATAACAACAACAACTCCAAAAACTTTTTTGATGTTATAAGCAGGTAATAAATGGCTTTGCAAATGCCCAAATAGAGGGCAGTCATTGCACCAGCTAATATTTATGTAAGCTGTCAGTTCACTAATTCACTTACTAGCTCATTGACATATGAACCAATGGACAGTAAGTCACGTCCACATGCACCTGCCACCTGGGTACACACAGCGGCTGCTTCATATTTTGAATCAATCACAGTTGTAATATAACTGTCGGATTCCTTTCACTTCTCTGTACTCTGTTAGGATAATAATTCCTTACCTCGTTTTTTTTTTTTTTTTTTTTTTTCATTTCGGGTATTTCCTAATAGTATTTTCATTCTTGCTATTCTCATTTGCATTCTCGGATCACTTTGCAAACTTGTTTGTGCTATATTCCTATTTTTTTAACCTGTTCCTTGGTCACTTTATTCAATCTCCTCCCAATTTATTTCCTATATTCATTGCATACTTAGGATTCTTAACTACTTTATATGGGGTTGGAAGCTTTTGTATAAGTCACACAATACAGCTGTCTGGCCGCTTTCTTCAGGTTAATACCTATATAACACAGTGACAGTCACAAGATAGAGTCTGAACTTTACTGAGTACTGGTGGAGAGGGTAATTATGACACCCATGGGCGAGTTGTGTCTGTCTTACGAGATAGGACAGGCATATATAACCAGTATCCGGCCCCAAATGTAGACGCAAATGCCGCGAATATTAATAAATGACAGTCAATTTTCTCTTAGGAATACTCGACAGAGATGAAAACAGTGGGATGCATTTACTTAAACAAGGTCGGAAACAGCGGGGTACGATTTCTTAACTATAACAGCAGAAGTTAACAAACAAATGTGGTTAACACTGTCGAGCTTATATGGCTTACTCACAGTTGAGTAAACATGTGTAGCATCGATTGGAATACTGTAGTAGAGATTATTGGAATACGAAACAATTAGTTGTGACAGTATTAACACGCTCAGATTCCTGTAATTCACTCAAAGCTCCGTCTAATACCTAGCGTTAAAATACTAATAACACGAAAGATTAAGCGGATATCTTCTTGCTACTCAATCATCTTTTAGGGATTTGATGCTGTTGTTCCTGGAATCCGTTCGAGTTGAGAGACATAAGGAAACCGGAAGCTAAACTTTATGAATACAGTCAAAATGAGTTCATATTTCGACTCTATTAACCGACCAACTGAATCACGATTACCCTCAGTACAGTATTCCAATGTATCATCAGTCAGCTACAAGTGGCGTCCCCTAAAGTCCATGAATCACTTAGAAGAAAGGTATAGATGAACATATGCACGGATACACTAATTAAGGAACTGATGTGATGATAGGTACGAATATATGAAGAGATGGATATATGAATGAATGAATGTGTCAACCAGCCATTTAGTTGTGTCTGGACGGACATGGCATAAAAACAGTAGATAAGGAAAAGCTTCAAATAATTTCACAAAGAGAGGTCCTTTATAAGCTGAATAAAACTGTCTTGAAAAGTAAGAATTATAACATAAGAATATCATCATTTAGGAAGGAATTGATGTTTACAGTGTAGATGCTTGGTCTTGGAGAAGAAGAAATTAATCATCATCATCATTATCATTGTCACGAATTCGCGCAAGCTTATTTATAAATTCGTGACATAGTATCAGTGAGAAAACCACAAATTCTAGTGGAATTCCCACTGCGCATCACTCAGTTCAACCGTCCTCGTATTCACTGCGATCGGGATGGTTTTCAGAACATTTCTCACTTTCACAAGTGATCATTCTTATGCACGACATTAGTACCTTCAGTGAGTGATTTATTGTGAGTGTATATCACTCACTTTCTTTCTGTTGACCGTTAAAGTTCGAACACGGCCATCCCTTGCCCTCTTTCATAGTTTGAAGTAAGTCAGCTTTGAGTCGTCGCGAGAGTAGGATCGTTTGTGTCCAGCGTAAGGCAGCGCCGCCGTTGTACAGCGAGTTCCTCAAATCTCCACCTAGACGGTGAATTGGCGAAGAGGGTTTAGCAAATTGCAGCATCTGATATCCTGCACAGGTGCCCAGTTCATTTCTCTCAGCTCCCCTCCAATGACCAGTATTTCTTTTCGTTTTTTCTAGTTTTTTTCTAGCTTTTGAATGAGCGAGTGAGTGTATTCTCCTTGTTATTTTGAATTCATTTTTGAGACTCATGTAATGTAAATTTATTTCACTGTAATTAATAAATTTACAGTTCTTTTTCTTTGAGCTTAATGTAGTTAAACTCATGTTTTATTTCTCCACATTAAGCTTATTTTAGTTGAGGCTCCTAGTTTGCACACACGCTTTACATTATTCATAACTGGTACTTAGGTCAGTTCTTTTGTATCACGCTTAAATCTATTGTGCCAGCCAGGAGTTAATGCACTGGCAAGAACCTGTTTATCATTATTAGCATCAGTTACTGATTGTCAGGGGTGGAGTCACTTTCTCAAGAGGCTAACAGTACTAACAAACAGCATGCGTGAATAATCAGTTTCTGCTGTGTAGTGTTGAGAAAGTTTATAAATTCTCGTCTTTAGAGAATCGAAGAAGTAAGCCGGCATGAAGTAAAACTTACTGCTTGATTTTCACAATTCAATTCCTTGTCTCTATTTTCAAGCAACATCTAAGCATTTTTTTATTATATAAATTCACATCCCCCCTTGACATCTGGCGACCTCATTCCAGGATATTAACTCCTAACTCTAAAGCTATTAACGAGATAATACTCACTCTCACATTTAGGTAGTTATCATAAATTTTTATAGGCACTATTTTACTGGTGGTTATTGATTCATTTCTATTAATTTTACATAAAAATTTCACAGTCAATTGTGTTTTTTTTTTAAATGTTCTTTTCTTATCAGTTTAACTAGATAAAACTGGTCACCACCAACCTGTGGTTATATTCTTTATTCTTGATTATTGTCATTTCTCTGCAAAATAGCAGTCAGTACTTAGTCTTTAGTTCATTCAGACTGAGTTAGCATCATGACTACTATTATATATGTACAGGAAGCCAAAGATACGGGGCTTAGCGACCGCGAACAAATTAATGCCTACGTCCTCTCTCGGTTTAGTTACAAGCAGCAACATGAGAATGATGCTCTTGAAGAGCGTAGAATTCAACGCGAACATGAGCGAGAACAGCGCGAGGAACGCGAGAGAGAACGTCAGCACGAGCAAAAACAGTGTGAATACGAGTTAGAACAACGCAAGAGAGAACGTGAACACGAGCAAAAAGAACGCGAATACGAGCGAGAACAACGAGAGAAAGAACGTGAATACAAACTACAACAATGAGAGAGAGAATGAGAACACGAACGTGCCAAGTGCAAGGCACGTGAGAGACATGAACTTGAGATGTTGAGGCTCAAGCGAGACTCCTTGGCTTCAGACACATCTGGTGCAGCTAACCCAAGCTCCACGAGCGCTCTCCCTACACATGTTCTGGTGACCCCACACATCAAACTTCCTCCATACAAGGAAGGCGAGCGAATCGAGCCATTCATAGCTCGTTTCGAAGACATGGCTCAGCTGTACCAGCTGGATGAGACAGCTAAGTGGCTCCAGTTTCTTAGCTCGTTTGAGGGCCCTGCCCTCGATATTCTCCACAGAATTCGTGGAGACAATCTCACGTATGAGATGATGAAGGCCGCACTCGTCAAAGCGTACGGTCTCACAGTTGATGATGCCAGGAGTCAGTTTATGAGGGCGCATCTACAAGAAAAGGAGACTACTGTTCAGTTTCTTGATCGGCTTACTGCTAACTTAGATGAGTGGATGGAGAAAGATGAAACTCCCCCCATGCGAGAGGGGATAATTGACCTTATGCTGGGCACACAGCTAAAAAAGTCGTGGCCTGCTGAGCTTATGGCTCAGCTTAAGATCTGCCAGGTAAGGGATGCCAGCCAAATGGTGGAGAAGGCTGATGCATTCTTCACTACATACAGGTCTCAAATTCGTAAGCAACACACCTGAAACAGGAAAGCTGACAAATCTGGGAAACCATCTCAGACTGAACCCCAGCAACAAGGCTATTCTCAGAATAATGGCCAAGGGCCAAACAAACTGCAGAAGGACCAGGGGCAAAATACCCAGAAACCTGAGTGGAAAGGGTACGACAAGTACCCTAACCAGCATCAGTATCAGCCACGCAATCAACCGTCGGGACAAACCTTTTGAACACCAGCTCCAGTGTATCGGAGGCAGGAGGCGAACGCAGCCTTTATTCCTCAACAACAGTATGGTGGTGTCATCCCTAGCAGTACGGGTACTTCCCCACAGTTCACTAGTCCCCCAGCGACAGTGAACACTCCACCACAGGAGGTCAATGCTCCATCTCCCCAGACAGTGAGTATGACCCCTCAGGTATCTAATTCTCAGGGCACCATGTTTGCCACATCATTCATTCAGCAGCCTCATCAGTGGCTGGCTGCTTCCTCCACAGGCCCTCCCACAGGCAACAGTGCCTTCCTTGTTTAGCCAGGGTTTGTGGGAGGCATTCCTGTAAAGGTCCTGAGAGAGAATGGGTCCTCAGGTTGCTCTGTCAGGCAGAGTCTAGTTCGGCCTGAGGAGTACACATGTCGACAGATCCAAGCTAAGCTTATTGATGGATCAGTGAGATTGTTCCCTGAGGCACGTATCCAGGTGGCATCTTCATTTTACACTGGTACGACACTCGCAGTTATCATGCCAGAACCCTTATTTGACCTTATTATAGGCAATATTCCAGGTGCCAAGTATAGTTGCACAATAGATGATGCTACTCAGACTTCGACTACTGCATCGCCGCAAGATCTGATTTGTAGCCAAGATGTTGTTCAAGAACAACATTCTGACCCAACACTTGCTGCTGTGCAGAAGAAACAAAAGGGTAGAGTGATTAAGTATTCACGGGGAGGTCAAGCCAAGTTCCTTCATAAACAAGGACGGCTGTACCGTGAGTCACGAACACCCTAGGGGGAGGTTCGACTGCAGTTCGTCGTTCCTGCTAAGTATCGCCAAGCAGTGTTAGAATGGGGTCATTGTTCAGCCTCAGGAGGTCACATGGGCAAAAGGAAGACCCAGGGCCGTATCCGTGCTGACTTTTTCTGGCCAGGAATGGGACAAGAAATAGATAGCTTTGTGCTTTCCTGTAATGTGTGTCAATGTAACACCAATCAGGGACATGTCCATCCTGTGCCGTTTGAATCCACACCCATAATCTCAGAGCCAGTTGAGAGACAGGGCAATGGTAATGTGGGTGCAGATTTTATGTCTTGCCCGTTGGCCCCACAGGACACATTGTGTCCAGGGCCTGTACATGTATATCATAGGTTAAGGGGGAAGTTCGAGAACCCCGCAGAGACAATCTGAGGCTGTGTTTTAATTATCCACATGAGTTCACACCCATGGCGAGTGTTAAAATGTGACCTGCTTGAGACTGTGTAGGGATTCTCAGCTTGCCAATGTTAATCATAAGTGTAGAGTAGGGTTTAACCAGAAAACTAGGTCCTTTCGCTTAGCAAATTGCAGTGTTTGATGTCCTGCCCAGGCACCCAGTCTTTTCACTCAGTTTGACCACGTTTCCTGGTTAAGAATAATGTAGGTTTAGGGTTTAACCAGTAAACTGGGTCCTTTGGCTTAGCGAATTGCAGCGTTTGATGTCCTGCACTGGCGTCCAGTCTTTTCGCTCAGTTTGACCACGTTTCCTGGTTAATAATGTATCCAGGACAAAAGTAATGGTGACCTCGAATGTACAAAGCTTGGCTGTCACTTAAAATTTTCGGCTAAGGCGTACTTTTTGTAGCGTACATACTGACTGCTAGCCAGAGAAATTGTAATTTAATAAAGATTGTTTGTCGCACTGACACCTTTGATGCTCAACCTTGATTGCTTTCGCAGGTGCAGCTGGCGGGTGTAGCATTGTCGTGCAGATCAGCTGATCGTCTCTGCCATATGCTGCCACCTCTTCTGTTCTGCCTCGTCGTCATTATTTACTATTGATTTGTATTACATAATTTTATACATAGGCACAGTTACACCACAATTGTCACACCTACACCGTGTATTACATACATCACACTACATAACAATTAGTTGTTACTGTAAATGTAGCAAACTTTTCGCTCAGTTATACCTGAGTACAGGATTTTTCACCGTCGTCACAGATTTTTTTCCTCAAGCTTGCTTCTATTAACGTAAATACGAGGTTTTTACGCTCATGGGCAACTGTGATTTTCTCCTGTAGCAGGATACTACAGACATCACAGTGTAAATCTTGTGTGATTGAGTTAGGATTTATATGTATGTATATTGAAAATTTTTCTAAAGAAAAATTTGATTTTGATGGGGCTTCATGTCATGAATTCACCCGAGCGTATTTATAAATTCGTGACATAGTATCAATGAGAAAATCACGAATTCTTGTGGAATTCCCACTGCGCATCACTCAGTTCAACCTTCCTTGTATTCACTCCGATCGGGATGGTTTTCAGAACGTTTCTCATTGTTTCACTAGTGATCATTCTTATGCACGACATTAGTTCCTTCACTGAGTGATTTATTATGAGCATATATAGCTCACTTTCTTTCTGTTGACCGTTGAAGTTCGAACACAGCCATCCCTCGCCCTCTTTCATAGGTTGAAGTTAGTCAGCTTTGAGTCGTCGCGAGAGTAGGATCGTTTTTTTTTTTTTTTTTTTTATGCAAGGCAGAAGGAACCAAAGGCCATGAGCCCGCAGTAACAGTTCCCTCCAAGAGAAAAACAAAATATAATAGAGAGCCAAATTCAAGATCCGATCATTTTGAGATGCCTGGACACACTACGTTTGAAAGACTGGAGATCATAGGCAGGAGGAAATACAGACAGAGGGAGACAGTTCCAGAGCTGACCTGTTGCATAAATGAAAGACTGGGAGTAACGGTTAACTCTTGCATTAGAGAGTTGGACAGAAAAGGGATGAGAGTTTGCTGCCAGACGGGTGCTACTGGCGCAAGGTCGTAGAGGTGGAGGAATGCAAGCAGACAGTTCAGAGGAGCAGTGACCATTAAAGTAGCGATAGAAAAGAGATAAAGATG
Organism: Coenobita brevimanus; assembly: GCF_032717465.1. Classification (NCBI taxonomy): domain Eukaryota; kingdom Metazoa; phylum Arthropoda; class Malacostraca; order Decapoda; family Coenobitidae; genus Coenobita; species Coenobita brevimanus. The sequence goes on along the minus strand of NC_136955.1, from coordinate 8,207,793 downwards.
CAACAGTGCGGCGAAGAGACAGAGGTTGAAGGGAGTCAGTAAGAGGAGGAGAGTTAATGAGACGAAAAGCCTTTGACTCCACCCTATTGAGAAGAGCTGTATGTGGGGAGCCTCTCCACACATGAGAGTTGTACTCCACACAGGGGCGGATAAAACCCCTGTATAGAGTCAACAATTGTGCAGGGGTAAAGAAAGAGTGGAGTCGGCTTAGCACACCCAATCTCTTGGAAGCAGATTTTACAAGAGATGTGATATGATCTTTCCAAGATAAGTCCCGAGTAAATGAAACCCCAAGCATGTTCAAGGATGATGCAGGATTAATCTGAATATTATTAAACATTAGTGGGTATACCTGTGGAAGATTTTGTCGGGTTGATAGGTGTAAGAACTGAGTCTTAGATGCATTAAAAACAACCATATTACTTTTACCCCAGTCAGAGATATGAGCCAAGTCAGACATTAGGTGTGCCATAGCCTCATCCCTTGTTTCTTGAAGTAACTGTTGAGATGGGCGTTGCGGGAACCGAATGGAAAGGTGAAGGGTGGAGTCATCAGCGTATGAGTGGATAGGGTTAGATGTACAGCTTAGAAGATCATTGATGAATAAAAGGAAGAGAGTTGGTGATAGGACAGAGCCCTGAGGAACACCACTGTTGATAGATCTAGGAGAAGAACGATGGCCGTCTACGACAGCGGCTATAGAACGACCAGAAAGGAAGCTAGCGATGAAGGCAAAGATAGAAGGATAGAAACCGTAGGAGGGCAGTTTGGAAATTAAAGATTTATGCCAGACTCGATCGAAAGCCTTTGAGATGTCAAGTGCAATGGCAAAGCTTTCGCCGAAGTCCCGAAAGGAGGATGACCAGGAGTCTGAAAGGTAGGTGAGAAGATCGCCAGTGGAGCGTCCCTGACGGAACCCATACTGACGATCGGAAAGAAGGTTGTGATAGGAAAGATGCCTTAAAATTTTACTATTGAGAATTGACTCGAAAACTTTTGAAATACAGGACGTTAAAGCAATTGGACGATAGTTGGAGGGTTGGGAGTGGTCACCCTTCTTTGGGACTGGCTGAATGAGAGCAAACTTCCAGGAAGAAGGAAAGGTACAAGTTGACAGACAAAGGCGAAAGAGTTTGCCTAGGCAGGGTGTAAGCACAGAAGCACAGTTCTTGAGAACAACAGGAGGGACCCCATCAGGCCCATATGCCTTGTTAGTACTGAGGCCAGTAATGGCAGAAAATACATCAACTGAAGAAATTTTAATGTCAGCCATGAGGAAGTCAGAGGGGGGAAGTGATGGAGGAACAGCACCGGAATCGTCTAAGGTGGAATTGGAGGAGAAAGTCTGTGTGAAGAGATCTGCTTTATCAGTAGAAGAAATAGCTACAGAACCATCAGAGTAGAAAAGAGGAGGGAAGGATGATGAGGTAAAGTTGTTAGAAAGATTTTTGGCAAGGTGCCAGAAGAAGCGGGAAGAATTCGAGTTGGAGAGTTGAGAGCATTTAGTATGGATGAAATTATTTTTAGTAGAGCGAAGAACAGACTTAGCACGATTCCGGGCAGAAACGTAAAGATGATGTGATTCAGGGGTGGGTTGGCTCCAGTGCCTTTTGTAGGCCTTCTCCTTGTTGCGGACAGCATTAGAACAAGCGTGATTAAACCAAGGCTTTCTTGCGTTAGTCAAAGGATATGAGAAAGAAATGTATGCTTCCATGCCCGAGCGAATAACCTCTGTAATGCGCAAGGCACACTCAGATGGCTCACGGCCATGGAAGCAATAATCATTCCAGGGAAAATCAAAGAAGTACTGCCTGAGGGCCTCCCAGTCCGCGGCTCCAAAATGCCAGAGACGACGTTTCCCTGGAGGGTCAACAGGCCGTACCGGAGTGATAGGACAGGTTAAGGTAATAAGGTTGTGATCAGAGGAGCCCAACGGAGAGAAAAGATTAACAGAGTAAGCAGAAGGATTAGTTGTGAGGAAGAGGTCAAGTATGTTGGAGCTCTCTCCAAGGCGGTCAGGGATACGGGTAGGGTGCTGTACAAGCTGCTCTAGGTCATTAAGGATAGAAAAGATGTAGGCTTGTTCACCAGGTGGATCCGTGAAAGGAGAGGAGAGCCAAAGGTGGTGGTGAACATTGAAATCTCCAAGAATGGAGATTTCAGAGAAAGGAGAAATGGACAGAATGTGTTCCATCGTAGAAGTAAGATAGTCAAAGAATTTTTGATAGTCAGTAGAATTAGGGGATAAGTAAACAGCACAGATATATTTAGTCAGAGAATGATAGGAAAGCCGAAGCCAGAGAGTGGAGAATTCAGAAGAATCAAGTTCAGGAACACGAGAGCAAGATAAGTCGTTGCGTATGTATACACAACAGCCACCTTTGGCTTTGAAATGAGTATAGAGAAAGTAGGAGGATACAGAAAAGGGTTTGCTGTCAGTTGCCTCAGACAGCTGAATCTCCGTTAGAAAAAGAAGGTGAGGTTTAGAGGAGGAGAGGTGGTGCTCAACAGAGCGAAAGTTAGATGAAAGGCCGCAAATGTTGCAGAAATGAAGAAGAAGTCAGACAGTGGTTCCAGGCACCTCGAGTGGTCACCGGGAGAGGGGCAGATGGCGGGGGCATTTATGGTCCCCCCCCCTGGGGCAGCACCACCATTGTACAGCGAGTTCCTGACATCTCCACCTAGACGTTGAATTGGCGAAGTGGGCTTAGTGAATTGCAGCATCTGATGCCCTGCACAGGTGCCCAGATCATTTCTCTAAGCTCCCTTCCACTGACCAGTATTTATTTTCATTTTTTCTAGGTTTAATTGTTAGCTTTTGTATGAGCGAGTGAGTGTATTCTCCTTTTTATTTTGAATTAATTTTTGAGACTCATGTAAAGTAAATTTATTTCATTGTAATTAATAAACTTACAGTCATTTTCTTTGAGCTGAATGTAGTTAAACTCGTGTTTTATTTCTCCACATTAAGCTTATTTTAGTTGCCACTCCTAGTTTCCACAAACGCTTTACATAATTCATAACTGGTACTTAGGCCAGTTCTTTTGTATCAAGCTTAAATCCTTTGTGCCAGCCAGAAGTTAATGCACCGGCAAGAACGTGTTTATCAATACCAGCATCAGTTATTGATTGTCAGGGGTGGAGTCACTTTCTCAAGAGGCTAACAGTACTAACAAACAGCATGCGTGAGTAATTAGTTTCTGGTGTGTACTGTTGAGAAAGTTTATAAATTCTCGTCCTTAGAGAAACGGCGAAGTAAGCCGGCATAAAGTAAAACTTACTGCTTGATTTTCACAAGTCAATTCCTTGTCTCTATTTTCAAGCAACATGTAAGCATTCTTTAATTCATAATTTCACATCCCTCCGTGACAATCATCATCATCATTCGTCTAACTCTTCTCCTTCTTCCAGCCCCCATCTCTTCCTCCGCCTCCTCCTCTTCATCATCATTACCATCATCATCATTAGTCTATCTCTTCTTCTCCTTCCAGCCCCCATCCCTTCCTTCTCCTCCTCTTCATCATCATTATCATCATCATCCTTGCTACCCTTGGGCACCGATGAAGGTAAAAAAAACAAAAAATTATAATTCTCGCTACCACCAGATGATTTTGTTCATCTTCAGGGACAACTTTCTAATTGAAAGGGTGTGATATTGCTTTCATTATCCCCTCATTATGGCTTTTCTATCATCAACTTATACAGTTTTAAAGGTAGCATGAGATAAAAAGTAAAACGTAGTGAAAGAGAAAACCACTTAACTCAGATGGCATCATTATTTTATGCCTGCTTCCATACGGGTTACGTTTCCTGAGTTCATCATTTGGAAGTAAAGGAAACGTCATCGTGGAGAAATGCATAAATTGACTATTCAGGATCAAGAACCACACACACACACACACACACACACACACAACAAGTAATAAATAAATAAGAAGATATTCTGAATGAACACCAGAGAGCGTATAGCCTCACTCCCACTTTGACTCCATCAACGAGTATTTTATCTTGCAAGCTTCCTATCCGGGCAGCGACTCTCCCCTCCCCTTCCCCGCCACCCCCCTACCCCCTGTCTGCCGATTGGACTGATCGATTTCCTTCACCAACAAATTTTGCGGTCTTTCCCTTGCTTTCCTCCACCCCGGGATGACTCTTCCAGACATCACTCTTTGAGCAGGAAAAACAACAGGGAAGCGCGCCACCTGTCCTTATATGGCGTTCTCGAATTATGTGGGTAATAGGCCTGGAGTTATTTTCATGGAATAATCACTCATTACACACTAGGCCATACCATCATTATCCATTACCCTGCAAAGGCATGTAATACGAAAGAAATTAATTCGCTGCTCCACAGCACTGCAAGAGTCCAAGCCTCACAGCCAAAATGTAGGACATGGAGTACCAGCTCCTTGAAGATGCAGATGTTCGACCTTCTAAACATGCATAAAAAATGTCAAATTGAGTCAGTCCATTACACTATATGCCAGACCAAAGGGACGAGAGATCTCATCATTTGACTTGACATTTATGTGGATCACACAGCCAAGACTATAACAGTGAATCCTCCTCATCACATGATTCACCCAACAAGTCACCAAATGCCTGGACCTTGGTCTTGGCCCAGGAGACCTTTAGTCTCAGTGGCTTCATGTTCTCGTTAAATACGTCGAGTACATTCAGGAATGTCTCTACCAACTTCGCAAGGATAACTGCACCATCAGCAAAGTGAAGGTATGTTACTCTAAAATTGTCAATTTATATCCCAAAGTAACACCGATGTACAGCGCGACCCAGCACTCAATCCATTCAGGAGTTGAACAGTGAGGAGGGGACACGAGGATATCCCTGTCTCACTCCAAATCTTACTTGAAAGAAATTAGATGTTCCCCTCCACACACACACACATATATTTGAAAGCACTCTCAGAGTTTGAATGCAGGCCAATTATCAGCTCAATAACCCACGATATCATAGGCGTCATCATAGTGTCGCCCGATATACAGTACTGAGTCGAACACCGTGATTGATATATGCAAGCAGTCCCTGCCAAAACTGGCAAAGGCGTTCCACGAGAACTCCAGGTGCTAGAATCCGTTCATCTGTAGGCTCCTTGGGAGTGAATCCTGATTACTCAGGTCTCTGGAGCATTAACAAATGGCTTCGGATATTCAACAATAGGACGAGCGCAAGAATCTTGCCTGGTACACTGAGCACTGTAACACTACGGAAACCACTGAGGTAACGTTGGTCATTTTTTCCCTTTCCAGACAGATATGACAAAAACTCTTGTCCAGCCAAGTGGAATTATACCACCATGCCAAACGGCTTGTATGACTGCATTTAATGCCTAGATCATGTTTCACTCTCAGCTTTGATAAGTTCTGTAGGGATGGCCTCAAACACCAGAGCTGTCTTACCATTTTTCAGCCAAGCCACTGAATTCTTCATTCAATCTAGAGAAGGTATAGCATTGATAGAATAGCAGCCAGTGGTTCCATTACAGCCAACGGGAGCCCTCAGCTGGGTGTTCTACCGTACAGGTATAGAGCTGCTCTATATACTCAGACCAACGAGCTCTATACTCGCCCACCCCTGACACTATCCTTCCATCTGCTGGCCGAACAGAATTAATCTGATGGGCAGATCTGGAATGCAGCTTTTTTAGGGCTCGAAAAGCAAGCTGATGGCATTATGCATGAAAGCGACCTTTTACCTTCTCAGCGATTTCCCTGGCATACCTCTCCTTGTCCCTTCTCACCAATTTAAGACTGTTGCTCTATACTCGTTAGCACACCTCTCATCTCTGAGGAACCTTTTAAGGTGGTATCTTGGGATTTTCTCAGTCTAGAATTGCAGCCTTAAAGTAGCAACAAGTCAGTTGTCAGTAACAAAGAACTCTGAACTCCTGATAACTGCAGTTCTGAAGGATCCTCCACCGAGCACATACAAGGATGTTGGGCAATCACCTTATCAACCTTTCTGACATAGGAATACCAAGACCAGCCATGAACATGAGGCTGTTAGAACAAAAATCCAGAAGTTAATGAACCACAGAAATTTCTGGTTCCACAGCCATGGGAACCCATGCATTCCTTGAAGGTTAGTCTGTCAGTTCCAGTAACTACAGAGAAGTCACCTAAGACTAGTAATGTATCCTGCAAGGAGCGCTCTTCCACAGCTGAGTCGAGTTTAACATGAAACAGTTCGTCCTCTTCAGATCACTGACTTGTACCTCAGTAGGAGGATACACTGGAGCAAGGGAGATGAAGCCGAAAGTGTGCTTCAGTCTCATCAGCATTGTATGCTCATGAACTAGAGTAACCCTGCTGGCAGAAGAAGCAAAGCAAGCAGAAATCGCCACAGCAGCACTCCTAACATAGGTGCAATTGTCACAGCAAATACAGTAGTATGTGTATTCTTCACAACAGAATCAGACATAGTCAGACCGCTTCATTTCAAGAGAGTGCAACTATGTCGATCATCAGTCGCCTCAGCTCACCTGACAACAAAGGCTGTCAGCCATTCTCCGAGAGGTTTTAAGTGTTCCAAACGTTCACCTAAAGTGTCGTCCGAAGGTTAAACCTGTGTGTGGAATTTCGAAATTTTGTGTCCTGTGCACCACCTTCACGTCTATCGAAACTGGATTGGGGCTACCAGGTCCTTTTCTCCTCCATCAGGCTGACTGGGTCCCAAAAAGGCTTTATCCAACAGCCATCATGATAAGTGCCAGTTTGACTGGAACCCAGAAGTCCTATTCCACCGGCACTCGAAGAGGGACCTGCTGGTAAGCCTCGGTTAAATTCACCGGAAACCAGTTAACGGCAAACCAGTCTCATTTTGATATTAATAGTGGTGTCTGTTTTTGTGGAGAAGTGATGCAACACTCTCCTCAACCTCCCAAGTCAAGAAGGGCTCACCACAAGCCTACGGACTGGGACGTGGAATCCCTAGGCATTTGGCCTGACTATCCACTTTTGGAATCGGAGGTTTCCTTCTCCTGGGTGGACTGCCAACCAAGATTAACGAACTCCACCTACCATGCAAGAAAGCCAATAAGTTTGAGGTTCATGTGCCCTCTGACAGGTCTTGTTTTACGAGTGATAAGTCTTGCTGAGAGTCTAGTTATACCTTCTCACTAGCCTAGACCAGTGGGGTTGCCGGTTTAGTCGCCGACAGCCCGACCATGAAAAGGGCAGTACTGGATTACATGGTACCAGCAGCAGTTTAATACCTGACAAATACCATTGTGGATACACAAACGCTCTAACGCCATCGGTGAAAAACTAATACTATGCATCGAAAAAATAGAGTATAGACAAAACTAAAACTAGTCTCATAATCTGACAATTTATAATAATAAAACGACAGTGGAAGTTACATTTGTCTTATCATCATCATCATTGTTAGTTTAATTACCCTTTCTGAAAATTTCCATCATCATCACTATTCCTAATTTTATTACTTTAAAGGGTAGGACCACAAGCTATGCAAGAATAAGAAAAGAAAAATGAGCCACATGTCAATACATTTGTCATTCCACATTTCAGGAGGGTAAGAAAAGGCCAGGTGAAGTGTATTTGCTGAGAGAGAGAGAGAGAGAGAGAGAGAGAGAGAGAGAGAGAGAGAGAGAGAGAGAGAAAGGGGGGGGGAAGTATGGAGAAAGACGGTGAATGGTGGGACTGACGGAATAAAAATGAGAGGGCAGTGTTTTCAGCAATTAGAGGGCACAGTGTTTTCAGCAATGAGAGGGCACAGTGTTTTCAGTTATGAGAGGGCACAGTGTTTTCAGCAATGAGAGGGCACAGTGTTTTCAGTTATGAAAGGGCACAGTGTTTTCAGCAATGAGAGGGCACAGTGTTTTCAGTTATGAAAGGGCACAGTGTTTTCAGTTATGAGAGGGCACAGTGTTTTCAGTTATGAAAGGGCACAGTGTTTTCAGTTATGAGAGGGCACAGTGTTTTCAGTTATGAAAGGGCACAGTGTTTTCAGTTATGAAAGGGCACAGTGTTTTCAGTTATGAAAGGGCACAGTGTTTTCAGTTATGAGAGGGCACAGTGTTTTCAGTTATGAGAGGGCACAGTGTTTTCAGTTATGAGAGGGCACAGTGTTTTCAGTTATGAGAGGGCACAGTGTTTTCAGTTATGAGAGGGCACAGTGTTTTCAGTTATGAGAGGGCACAGTGTTTTCAGTTATGAGAGGGCACAGTGTTTTCAGTTATGAAATGGCACAGCGTTTTCAGGAACAAGTATAATTATAAAGTATTGTGAATTTATGAGATCCATAAGGTGAACTGGTAATGGCTAATGAGTTTGAAGTCTCTCTCTCTCTCTCTCTCTCTCTCTCTCTCTCTCTCTCTCTCTCTCTCTCTCACTCACAAAGTCAATCGCTATTAAATCGTAGAACAATGTGACAAAATGCATTTATCCTATATGTAATTAGGAGGAGAACGCCGTCCCAATGACAGTATGTTATGACAGCATCCTAAAAATTATGGGTGGAAAACGGAATATAACTGGAGACCTTCTCAGTTGCCCAATGAATTAACATGGGAAGTTTCATTCAGATCCATCAAGAAGGCTAGGAAGAAATAACACCCACACCCACACACACACACACACACACACACACACACACACACACACACAGAGGCAGGCTGAATCTCTCCCAACGGTATACGAAAAGTTGCCGAAAATGATACCATTCTGCTTTGCAGGACTGATAATGGACAAAATAGCACGATAACTATTATCCATTACAATGTACTTCGAAAGCCACACGTGAATACCATATGTTAATGGTTGGAAACCTTAACGATTCATCGGTAGCACAGGAAAAAAAACAAAAATCCATCCATCATCACAGCGGAAATGGATTGATATGAGCTGTAGATAGATCCATCTCGGAAGTAGCATTATTTACTGATAATGCACACCCATTGCCAGCATGTGACATACATGCCTACGTATATATATATATATATATATATATATATATATATATATATATATATATATATATATATATATATATATATATGTATGTGTGTGTGTGTGTGTTTTTTACGCTCTTCACCCGGAATCGAACACAAGACTTCTAAATAGAAGTCAGACACTGATATCACTACACCACGGCGTGATAAAAGCTGAGTAACCTGAACTTTTTGACGAACCGGGTAAATCCATTATGGGAGGATATATTTCAACCACAACACATTACGATTATTGCTCAGCCCCACGCAGCTTGGCAAGTGACAGAGCAGTTTTAATCTAACTCAGACACAACATAAGCGTCTTTATATATATATATATATATATATATATATATATATATATATATATATATATATATATATATATATATATAATGTGTCCAACTCTGGGCATAGGCGTCAGAGCCTGCTCTCAAGGCCCAGTAGTCCTCCTACATTCCATACACCTCTACATGCCACCACTTCTGAGCTAACACGCACCGTCCATATCGAATACATGCTAGGGCTGTATCCATACAGGACTGGTGTGTAAGCATTAGCGGGGATATTTTTACGACATATCGACGGGCCTTCTGATAGATTAGTAAAGTGTGCCTTATATGAAATTCAAATCCTTAAACTGTTTCCTGTTCCAGGGGGAATTTGAACCTGAGTCCGGTAGGACTGCAGGCCACCTCTCTACCAATTGAGCCACCGCCTCCCCCATTATGTTACATGTTGCAGATCTCATCTTTCACGCCGTGGTGGAGTGGCATCAGCGCCTGACTTCTATCTATAAGTCTCGGGTTCGATTCCCGTTCAAGAGCGTTAAAAACATTTGTAATGTGTAATGTGTCTCTCCAACATACAGTATATATATATATATATATATATATATTTACTTATTTATATTTATATATATACACATATAAACTATTAAGAAAAGTTTGTAAGAACGAAAAATTAGGAGTAAAACTAAGCCTTGCTCCATTTTATGCCAATTTGCCACGGTAACAGCGAGGGTGGTAGTTACATTTGCATAGGTTAGGGAGTGACAAGGCTCACGACCTTAGTTTGGAGAGCCCAGTGTTCATTAACTCCCCAAAACTGCCTACCTGTAGTGCTGCCGCGCAGGAAAAAATTGTTCCTTAAATGCCTGTGAAGTGCTTTCGATATATATATATATATATATATATATATATATATATATATATATATATATATATATATATATATGTACTGTATATATATATATATATATATATATATATATATATATATATATATATATATATATACTGTATATTTCTATTTTTCTAACACACGGTTTTATGACTCATTCCCAGGTGCAAAAAGTAATCTAACTCAAATATAATTACAGTACTAAAGGCGACACGACTTAGATATGGTTAATGATACCAGAATGAATACTCTGAGTGTCGTGTGATTAAATGCTGCACCAGCTGATTAAAATCATCTAGCTTTAGTAGGAATAGTGGCCGCGACCATTAAAGGGTTAAATATCTACGAATGCTGTTTTTAAAAGTTCATAAAATCTTACTATATATCTGATAATTACACTTTTTAAAATCCATGTCTGGGAAGTCTGTATCTTAATATCTCCCAGTGATGACCTGTTTTAAATTTTATTCTTGCTTCTACTGGACATTCTTCTTAGGCCAGACTTATTGAACTATCCCCTCCTCTACTTTAGCTTGGCTTTAAATAGTCCTTTCTTAAGTTTGAATGCTGAGTTGTAGGAAAAGATAAACACCTGAATTTGATGCTAGTCACAAAGAAGTGCAATGGAAAGGGTGTAAAAGTAGACCTATAACACTGGCTTCTGCCTCTTATCTACGAGAAATAACCAACTTAAGGAGGGAAATCTGTGCCAAGTTAAATCGAAAAAGCTATAGGGAGGTCAGAAATTGTTTCGCTGATCCCTTCACTGTAATAAGTCTCCCTAAGTTAAATGGAGTCATTTGGAAGTTAAAGTAATATAGAAAACAAGTCATCTGACTAAAGGAGTTAATTGCATAAAGAAAATTTTATATATGCTTAACCCTCCCTTACCGAAGAAGTTATATTCATTTTACTTTGTATTAGTACCAGAATTTTTTTAGGGGAGGGGGGCTATCGCTTTTCGAGAAGTCTAACCCCAGTAGTTAAAAAAAAATCCATAATACGGTGAACAAAATTCTCTGGATATAATGAACGAAACTGAAAATATTGTCTTGTTCCCGAACTATAAGTCCTTATGTTGACAACAAAAATATTTTACGATTTTGGAAATCTGTTTCATAAGAAAATATATTTTTAAGTCTACGTTATATATGTTTGTGAAATCTCTACCACATAACAGGGAAGTCTGTTTCATACATATGCAGTACTATTAAAATAAATGTTAGAGATATCATTGTTAAATATGTTGATGAAGTATGTGTTATATTTGTGAAGTCCTTTTTGGCCTCCTCCTGACAAAGTCAGAGGAGGGTGTTATCACTGGGATCAGTAGGTGTCCATCCATAGAGTTGGGCGGCAGGGTGGCTGGCTGGGCACAGGAATTTAGTTTCCGGACCAGAACTCAGAAAGTATTCACTATAGAGTCATAAAGTTTCACACAGTTATGTGTCCTATAGCGAACTGGCGCTATTTGATTGGTAGAATACTGTCTTAATTATTTTTGTAAATAATGAAAAAGTATATCTATGTATAATCTATCTATATCTACATCTATATCTATCTGTCTATCTATCTACCTATATCTATATCTACATCTATATCTATCTGTCTATCTATCTATCTACCTATATCTATATCTATCTATCTATCTATCTATCATATATATATATTTTTTTTCCCCAGGAATTTCAACGCGACCTGCGCAAGGAATCTGAAGGGCCCAGATTATGTGTCCTCAAGACGTTCTCTTTACGCTCACCTTTCACTGAAAAGAAGGGAGGGGGTGAGGGCCGTTATGCGCTTGGTTAGGTGTGCAGGGAGGTGGGCAGTATGTGCTTGGTCAGATGAAGTGTTGCAACAGCGAAGCAATGCCTATGTTTATATAATGTTGACGAAGTTTTTTTTTTTTTTATGTTGCCAAGATCTCTATATTTTTTAAAGTGTGACGTATGTTTTACATATATGTGAGGTATGCCTTATGTTTGAATATTCAGTGATATATGTGTTTATGAAGTCTAAACTGATTATGGTCGATGTCTGCATTATGGATGTGTTTAAGAAGTTGTGTACGTATGATTACGAAGTCGGAAATTGTTTTTGAAGCCTGTTTTATATGTGTCTGTGAAGTCTATATGATTTTTTACTCTCCACCTGACCGAGTCAGAGGAGGGTGTTGTAATCACTGGAATCAATAGGTGTCCGTCCGCAGAGTTGGGCAGCAGGGAGGCAGGCCGGGCATGGAGATTTCGTTTCGGGGCCACAACTCAGAAAGTATTCATTATAGAATTGTGAAATTTCACATGCGTATGTGTCTTATAGTGAACTGATGCCTTTGGATAGGTAGAATGCTGTGTCTTACGTAGTTTTTTATGGTTATGTGTTATGTGTCCTCAAAGCATTCTCCTTACGCCGATTTTTAACAGAAAAGATTGGGGGGTTGAGAGATGTTATGCGCTCAGATGTGAAGGGAGGTGGAGGTAGGTGCCTGGTCAGATGGAGGGTTGCAATACCATAGCATTGCCTATGTTTGTTTCAGAAGTTAATTTTACATACGGCTGTGAAGTTTTATGGCCCATATGGTAGTAATGCCTGTGATATCTACGTGAATTAGCTGTCGTAGGCCAACAAGGTTTTGAAGCCTGTCTTGTACGTACTGTGCCTGAGGTTATTTTCAATCCTCCACCTGAGTAAGTCAGAGGAGGGTGTTGTTATCACTGGGATCAATAGGTGTCCGTCCGTAGAGTTGGGCGGCAGGGCGGCTGACCAGGTGTAAAGATTTCGTGGCCAGGCCAGAACTCGGCAATTATTTGCTATAGAGTCATGAAATTTCACATAATTATGTGTCATATAATGAACTGGTGCCTTTTGGTGAGTAGAATGCTCTCACTTTTTTTTTTATAATAAAAAAAAAAAAAAAACAGTGACTTCAATGCAACCTGCACAAGGAATCTGAAAGGACTAGGTTATGTCCTCAAGGCGTTCTCCTTACGGCCACCTTTAAAAGGATAGATTAGGAGGGTGAGGGCCGTTATGCGCTTGGTTCGGTGTGCAGGGTCGAGGGTGGGGGTATGTGCTTGGTCAGGTGGAGGGCTACAACAACGTAGCATTGCATATATTTTTATGTATTCAGTTTTTGATGTATAAATATTTCTGAAGCTCCTGTTATAAATTTGTGTCGATATGTTTACGAATGCTGTTTTCATATGCGTTTGCGATTATTGTGTGTGTGAAGCTTTGTTTACACAGGCGTTTATGGTCTGTTATATAACATCTGTGTAACTTTATCCCTATTGTTAATATGTAAATAATAACAAAAAATTGCTTAAATGTTTTCAGATATGTTATTTTAAATGTATGCAAGTGTATTTTCATGCAACAATGACGATTTGTTAAGTGAGAGGATGTAACTAAATCTAACAGTATCCCTGATCAATAACTGACCACCATTTATTTCATTTTTGTCACCACTATTCAGTTTCGCTAAGCTAAATGGATGATTTACTGTGATTTAATTTTCCAGTAACATTAAAGAAAAAGGTGGTGTGCAGAAACAGTTGTAGGCATTGTAAGCACTAGCATATATCTCATATCACACTGTGCAGTATGTAGTGTCTGCTCGAAATACACACGGCTTCTCACTAGGAATGTCAATCCATATGATTATATCCACAGTCCTGATGTCCCAGACCATCAAAAATGTCTTGACACATAATGTATCTCAAACAATCCCTTTTTTTAGTCCAGACAATACAAGAATTTTATAATACGAGCAAGTTAACCAGACTAAGTTACCTGATATCACGAAAACTAACCATGGAAATCTACCAGACACTACATCCCCTCCGAGCTGTACCAGTATATATTCTCAGATTTTGAAGGGCTTAGAAAGAGAGAGCCCGAGAGTACGATCGAGGGCAGACGATAGGAGATAAGGTCAGCTGGGGGGTTTGCCGCCACGCTACGTTAAGCTGTCAATCACATTTCAATATAACAGTGTACAATACACTCCGTAACCCAAGAGTGCTCTATCACTCACCTCGCTTTCGATACACAGAGGGGGAAGGTGAGAAAGAGACAGACCTACTTATTCACTCGACTCAATGACGCACCATTTTACCAGCAGCGGCCCATGGTACCTTCCACTGGTGATAGAGGGGAAGCCGTTAATCTACGATAAACTACAATCTCCCATTTAATCAAACCCTCGGCAACGTTCACCGATACAATGAGGCACTTAGCCGCAGTGCTGCTCTCCTGACCTTAGGCTTTTGATCCTGTGGTAGGCTATTTATCCACTGTCCTAAGATACATGACCACATCATCCTGGATACAACGCGTATTACCCTTTGTACCCTTTTTACCTACTAACCCCCCAAATGTTGGATGGACTTCTGAATCGAATGACGCCAGATGACCACAGCAGGAATCGAACCATGGCGTTATTGGGCAAGCAGTTTTGCAGGTAGCAGTGCTGAGGCTGACGGTCTGTGTTTTCAGGATGCAGTTTAATATATTTAACTCGACCAAGCATTCTACTTATAGTTCTGGGAGAACACCAGAAATCTCTGTTAATGGTGTTGTTACTCCAAGTTCATGTGAAATGTGAATCCTGTGAAGTGCAGGCTTCAGCTGTCCTCCTACAGTCCACAGTCCTCCTTTCGGAAGATTGTGAGAGGATTATGGGACTTTTGTATACAGTAATCGGAAATGGAGTCGCCCGGTCAAATGAGTGCTATTAGGTGAATGACAGCGATATGCATGTAGCCAAATATTAATATAAAAGCTGAAAGACAAATATAGATATTTTTAACTAACACTTTTGGCAAGCTGACTTGTCTGTGACTTTAGATTACTGGGCATTAAAATGGTGTTTACTGAAGCAAGACAAGATCCCCAACCCCTTCAGCTCAGCTGATACCCAGGCATAGTCAGACTGAAGGTTCGATTTAACTGGTAGCCAGTGTGACTAATTCCTCATACTTTTTACTCATCGAATTTTTTGTTGTTCGGGTGGGCTAGTTCCATCGGTAAAAACAAATCGTGTACAGTGTTTCAAAGAGTTTTGCATTCTTTGCTACACTAAAAACACTCGCCTAATTGAAACTGTCCAAATTCAGACTGAACTTCTAAAATTAGTTTGGGTCCGGAGGTCCTCCAAGTCTGACTAATTTCTGCCTAATTTCTTCCAATTTTGTGAATTTCTCCTCCGCATTAATGTAATAAAAGAGTAAACCAAGACAAGTAAAACAGATAAAGTAAGAACACACACACACACACACACACACACACACACCTACGAGAAACAAAAGTAAGAGATGTGAAGTACCTGCACACAAAAAGGACAGTAGATAATCGATTTCACAGTGTTTGTGAATAAACTGTAAGTGGGTGCTACACAGTACTTACCGAGACCGCTGGGAACCGTCTATATTCACTACTGCCTGCACTCAGTTATCTCTCTCTCTCTCTCTCTCTCTCTCTCTCTCCAAACGGCAGAAAATCGCGAAAGACACATTGCTTACAACTGATGAACAGTCGCTTGGATTCGTCCCAGCAGAGGTTCATCAGCAAAATGAGTGTAAACAAGTACCAACATTCTAAAGGAAAATGGTGAGTTATGGCAGAGGTATATAGAAATTAGTATTAGTTTTATTAGAGAAATTTACTGGGCAGTAAAGAGACGGCAAGATTCGTGAATAAAGGGGGCCATAGTAATGTCAGTGAGTGCCTCCTTTAAGATTTACTAATGTTTGTATTCACTAACTCATCAGTGCCATAATTTCCTTTCTTATCGTTTTTTTTTTTTTTTTTTCTTCCGTTCCTGTTTCTTCTTCAGCTTTCTTGTTGTACTATAAAGGGCAGTCTTTGGCCACTGATAATGCTTCAGAATGACTGCCAACCCGCCAGGCATAGAATATCATGTGCTAATATTGATGTGTGGTGACTGCATGTGCACGCGAAAAGCAAATAAACGAAACTTAATACGCGAAATTTCAGAAACTGTGTACAGAAGTTTTACGCAATGATAAAAAAGTTACAGCCATATTCAGGCATTCATATCAATTTTGTATAATGCAGAATTCAGCGCTTCAAAGTCGTCTGTATCAAGGACTCTCATGCTGTACTATAAGACTGTGTAAAAACTATTAGTGTATGAATAACATTGAAAATACACAGAAAACGATGAGGCAAAGCGAATATTGGATGGCACTGCGATGTGAAGGCACAGTACTTGTTAAAAACGGGGAAAAATGCCATTAGAAGACGAATGATAAAACAAAGGCAAAAAACGGCCATTATATAACAAAGGCGAGAAAATGAGAAGGGGGAGACAAAAATAGTGGATGTTCCTGTGAAGCGAAGTTACAACGCAGACTACAAATTGCTTAAAGGTTGTTAAGGAAAATTACAAGCTTCAAGCACCGTGGATATACAGTTGTTATGTCAAGCCATTATGAAGGCGTTACAGTCCAGGGTATCGTATTTATCAATGCTCTCAACACTCCTAGGTCCGTATTCTCGTCGGTTAAGGATGCTCCCTAACACCTTTTCCTAAGCGATTTAGTTTGTTTATTACTCCATATTCTCCTCTTCTGTGTTACATAATCAGTCCAATATCTCCATAATATGCACGAATAACGTACAAAGGGATATTAGCCAGCCATATTCAAAAATAAATCGCCATAAAGAGGTGTTAGGGAGCTTCCGTAACCAACGAGAATACGAGCCGAAGACCATGGAGAGGAAAGCAGCAGAGGCGACAGGATTTTTTTTTTTTTTCTTTTTGGCACTGTACATGGTGACAGCAATAATCCTGTACTGGTCGAAATAAAGCAACTAATCTATTCCTGTTGAAGGTGGATCATTTTTGTTAAAGTGAGACCAATTAAAAGGAGCCTGAGAGTGTTAATTTTGCCACCACTGACTTTCTTATATCGAGGCGACTCTAGTTTCAAATACAACTGACACTAGGCGATTTTATTCAAGGGAGAGCCAGTCACAAAACCCATTAATGACTGAGACAACGCTTTTGTTCTATTCCAGCCGACACCAAATTATGATATTCAGGGAAGAGCGAGTATTGGGGCCCCAGAGTGTTAATACTGTAACCATGAACCTCCTCATCGTCGGAACAATTCTAGTATTCGGCTTCAGGTAAAAGCAGACGAATTTAAACAAGTCTACTCAGGAGTTTACTCATATAAGACATTCTTTTTCGCATTTTTCACTTTAATATCTGGTTTACAGTAGTCTGTCTGAAAAGGATATGAAAGTTGCATGAAAGTAGACAAAAGTATAAACATCTTAATACATAAAATGGCACGAATTTGGGAGGTGGGGGTTTGGAGGGAGTAAGGCCCGCCCTCCTTATTATTGTCGGACCAGTTATTACTTATATTCAGAGAACAATGTTAGTTACCAGTAACCAGTGTATGCAATAAGTATCTCATTGCATTTGCACTTAGCCATATTATTCTACTCCTGTGATTAAGGCAAGTAAAATAACAATGCACTTTGATTCTATTGTTTAAATGGATTAAGTGGTAGTTCCGCTAAGCATCATGCCGCTTCCCCTGTACTAAAGTGCTGAAATCGGCCAGAAAAGTAAATGCTAATACTTTTTCACCTGGTTGTGAAATGTATTGTAGCCGTATAAGTGAAGACAAAAGTATACCCAAGCAGTCCTTTCCACAGGTTAGGCTCCAGAAGGTTCGTAAATGCGGAAGCAAAGAAAATAAGAGATCACAGACAATCCAGGAGCCATAATAGAAGGGGAGTGAGAGGGCCTGCTGTGAAATATTATCCCTCGGACCAGTAACATTATGGCTAACCAGTATTTTCTCTTGCCTCGTGTAAGTTAGTATATCAGTGCAGTTTCGTATGCAGACCCAGTACACTTCTTTTTTTTTTTGAAGTTTTTGCCAGTTAAAGTGGATCTATGCCTGTCGACTACACAAGAATCATCAAAGTAAATAACTACAATAGACTTACGATGTGATGAGGGGAAGTTCCACATCTCCAGCTCCCGTCATTCCCTCCCTGTGCCAAAGAAGAAAGGCTAGATTTATGCTTATCAACGAGGTCATTCAGGCAGACAATTTTTTTTAAACGTTTACATGATACTGTACCAGATAACCATTTCACTGCGAGGATGCATATTTTATTTTATTTTTCTGGTTATATAGAGGATCTTATCCAGTAAAATTTCGCCAGTATTGTGCTGACCTTTTTCCGACACGCCAATGCCCAAAATAACAGGCAAGGCAGACATCAGTCAGGTGCACTAAATTTCTAATCTTTTTGATCTAGAAGATTAAAAGTTAAAGGCAAAATGGAATAACTAGAATGTTAGACATGAAAATTAAAAGCAATGAGGAGGGGGGAAATAATGCAAACTGTATTACTAACTGTGTGTGTGTGTGTGTGTGTGTGTGTGTGTGTGTGTGTGTGTGTGTGTGTGTGATGAGGATTGCATGAAAGTCTCTATTATGCTCAGAAAGCAAAAGTATCGCCCCAGAATGCTACACTGTACTGTAGCAGTCAAATAACTATAAGAATATTATAGAAACTAGAGAAAAATGTGTTTCTTGTATTTTTCTTCAAACCGTGCGTGTGTAAAATTCGGTCAGCATTTATTGCAAACGTTATATGCCAGTCCGTTATTTGTGTTAGTATTGATTGTCTTCATGTCATTCACTCTTGAGATAAAAATAAGCATAGGGAACAAGTTGGAATAAAACATACACAAAAAACACGACTGTTGTTGGCCCAAATTGTGGTGCCAAAGATCAGGGCGAAGCAGAAAAGCAACCCAGGTATCTGGATGAATGAGAAGAAAGAAAAAAGTATCAGATTTCTGTTCCACGTTACCGGTGGAACAAGAAGCTTCACTGCACCTATACCTTAAGAGCTTACTGTATTTTGCTTATTATAACTTAATACTCTCTTTTATATCATTTTTACTGTATTAATGTTACCATTCTGTGCATTAATGACATGAAAGATGATATGAAAATGATATGAAGGTGCAATTGGCATAAAAAGTCTCTAAAGAAAGATGTTATGAGACTTCAAAACCTATGTAATAAAACCATTTCACCTTTTGGATGAAGAAGGATTCTTATGGCGGCAATTATTCTTTACACCAATTTCCAATAATCTTTTAGACCTCACCCCTACTGTAGCTGATTCGCGTCTTCGTCTCTAGTTGTACTCCTGAGTGAAGAGAAACAGGGTGGAAAGAAAAATTTCAGTAGTCTTCCCGATCCGAGAATGAAACTCACCCTAGTTGTAACCTAAATGTGTGGCTGGGATAAGCTAAAAGTGAAGCAAGCCACATGGAAAGGATGAGAAAAAGAAGTTTATTGGAATGGGTGAAATAAAAGTTTATGTTCATGTTTACTTTTACATTTCGAAGCCACTGACCATAGTACTGTGTTAAGTCCTTCCACCCAAAGGCAATTCTATGTATTGCGATCTTAAGCATTTTCCCTCCTGAATCTCTTACCTTAGAATTTGCCATGTTGGACCTCATCCCGCGTCACCTGTATAGATGGGCACTCTTCCCTCTAAATTCACACCTGTCACCCTTCCTATTCAGTCATACTCCTTACTCGTTTCTATATCCATAAACCATCTGAACCTCTGCGATACTTTTATACCAAAACTCTCTCTCTCTCTCTCTGCATATTATTTATGCCTCCGCCCACCTATGGCGGATGATACATCAAGTGATTGTTCTGTTCGTCCGTGAGTGCGTGGGTGCGTGCGTGCGTGGGTCCGTGTTCGTAACACTTTGGTGGGCGCGATATTTCCTGAAAACATCCACGGATGTCCACTAAACCTTTCTCAGCGATGCAGTATGAGGAGGCGATGTAGTGATTAGGTCCGCGATGTGAAGAGGTCAAAGGTCAAGATCATATGGGGTCGAATTTGATTACCATTGTGGTCGTGATATCTTCCGAATCCCTCGACGGATTTCGACCAGACAGTTGTCAGTGATAGGCCTACAGTATGAAGAGATGATGAACTGATTAGGTCAGCAAGGTCAAGGGGTCAATGGTCAAGGTCATATGAGGCCGACTTAATTTATCCTTGTATGGACGATATCTTCAGAACTCCGCCACTGATTATGACCAAACTTTTGTCAGTGATACAGTATGAAGGGACGATGAACTGATTAGGTCAGGAAGGTCATGGAGATTCTTTTGCGAGTCCGAGAGCAGGACTTGGTGGAGACAAACCTAGCAACGCTTTGCATCGACAACTCGGGGTCAGAGTTTTCAGCGTTTTTATTTCAGTTCTATCACTCACTGAGACCCTATTAATCTTCTTCAGCATTCTTATTCTTGCTTATTCCAATCTGCACGTACAGCATCCCCATCTCTTACAAAGCAAGTTTTATTGCCATATAGCATTAAACTTTTCACATGAATTTGGTTTGAAAGATACTTAAGGAAGAAAGGAGAGTTGGCTAATATCATAGGTAGGAAAAGAAGCTATTTTTTACACTTCCTCCAGTTTCTTTTCATTCTAGCATTGGAACTCCTCTGCTCCTTCTACTTCTCTCAACATCTCAACCAGATAAATAGTCTTCAAAACGGATTTTTCCAAGTGGCTACTTACCCAATCAACACTTCATCTTCTATTGTCTATACCTACATTATTTAAACTGCAGTTAAGGGATTACATAATTGTGTCCAAGGAGGAAACGACATAAAATTTGGAAATGATATGTTAAGAAATTCAATGCAAAAATTGCCATCTCAGCATTCGTCTTAACCTCAAACATTACCGAGCTACAGTTATTGTTAACCTCACGGGTGAATTAATAAGGAGACCATTTTCATCCATAAGGTCAATGGTAATTGTAGCTATTTGGATACATGTTGATATAGTATTTTTTTCTTAGAATTCCCTCATCTATCAATTTCAAAGTTGTGCCCTTTCCTCCCGGAACACTCTGTATAATTTTCGTTAATCTAATCGCTGATTGCGATGTCATTATGAAGCTGAATAAAGCAGTCTGGAGATAATAACAACAACCAGAAACTGTAGGTCATCTTACAAGAGGAAAATGGAGAAATCTTTTTATTATTATTGTTATCATTACTATTACAACTACAGCTATAGCTATGGTTATTATTATTATTATTATTATTGTTATTATTATTATTACTATTATTATTATTATTATTATTATTATCATCATCATCATCATCAGAATTATTATTAACAATTCCACATTCTGTGGAGTTCTTACTGATGTTGTAGATATTATTATTTTTTTTTTATTTTTTTGGGGGGAGGGGGTTAAGATCCATAAAGCTGGCATTCCAAGGCCGTTCGAGATAGAGACTTAAAGTTTTTAGGAGTGATGTATCTTGGTTGCAGGCTTCTTCTGGCATTTTTCCTCCTTGCATTAGTCCTGCACTAGCGCCCTCTAAGTTATTTCCTTGTCAACTGTTGCTCTCCTGCGCAGCAATAACTAATGAATCGGTTGCTTTGGAAATGTTCCAGTATGTAGTCGTCAACATACACTAGTGCACCAGGGTATACTAGTGCACCAGGGTATACTAGTGCACCAGGGTATACTAGTGCACCAGGGTATACTAGTGCATCTGGCTATGCTAGTGCACCAGGGTATACTAGTGCACCTGGCTATACTAGTGCACCAGGGTATACTAGTGCATCTGGCTATACTAGTGCACCAGGGTATACTAGTGCACCTGGCTATACTAGTGCACCAAGGTATACTAGTGCACCAGGGTATACTCGTGCATCTGGCTATACTAGTGCACCAGGGTATACTAGTGCACCAGGGTATACTAGTGCACCAGGGTATACTAGTGCATCTGGCTATACTAGTGCATCAGGGTATACTAGTGCACCAGGGTATACTAGTGCACCAGGGTATACTAGTGCACCAGGGTATATTAGTGCACCTGGCTATACTAGTGCACCAGGGTATACTAGTGCATCTGGCTATACTAGTGCACCAGGGTATACTAGTGCATCTGGGTATACTAGTGCACCAGGGTATACTAGTGCATCTGGCTATACTAGTGCATCAGGGTATACTAGTGCACCTGGCTATACTAGTACACCAGGGTATACTAGTGCATCTGGGTCTTGATACTGAGATCCAACAAATACTTTTTGAGATTTTGAGGAAAATTCAAATTGTTTCCTCCTGCCTGAAAGTACTAAATCGGGAAGTGTTTGGCCGATTTTGATCAAACTAAGTGGAAATATATTGGGTCATGAGTGAACATGATCTGCATAGTATGAATGTCCTTGACCTTGATTTCAAGGTCACAGGTCAAAATCCGTTAAAAAAAATTGAGTCATATCAAAAGTCCCTTAATATTAGGTCTGCAATGATAAAGTATTTTCATATGGAAGGTAGAGTTCTTTGAATATTGCTTCAGCAATTTCAGAATTCTATTTATTATTATTATTATTATTATTATTATTATTATTATTATTATTATTATTGTGGTAGGTGGGGGCGCTCACCATCCACTCACTTGATGCTGTGCTGCTCTCGGGTGTCTGCCCTTTCCTCTCCATCCTTCTTTCCTTCCATTCTGTCTTTCTTTCCTTCATTCTTTTCTTGTCCTTCTGCCTACGGGTGACTTTACACTCCCTCTTCTGTCTCTCTTTCCTTCATTCTTTCCACTTCCTTCAGCATGTGGGTGACTCTACACTGAGTGACAAGCCAAATGGTTTCCTGTGCACCAGGAAACCATTTACTACGCTGGATGGTAACCATATAACCAAATTTTGGCGCCTGGTGGTTTAGTGGGTAATTATTGCGCTCCAGTCAGATTGAGCCGGTGAAGGTTTATATCCAAGGGATGGTTGGGGTTGATTGCTCATGTAATGCCACTCAGGGATGAATGAGGCTGGTCACTCTCATCTAAAATATCGGGACCAACTGCCTAGCCCCGGGCTCCTACGCTCCTCATGGGGCAATGTAGGATTGGATGATGGATGGATGGATTATTATTATTATTATTATTATTATTATTATCAGATGGAAAGAATATTTTGAATGCCTGATGAATGGGAATAGAAAGAGCAGGGCGGCTGTAAACATGTTTGGTTTTGGGGATGTGCAGAGAAGGAACGCAGTGCCGGGAGACGTGACACACGCACAGGCGAAGAGTGCTGTGAAGCGGCTGAAACATGGGAAAGCAGCTGGGGTTGATGAGGTGTATGCAGAGATTGTTAAGTGTAGTGGAGAGAGTGGAATGAAGTGCTTGGTGGAGATATGTAAGAAGGCATGGACAAGTGAAACTGCCAGCAGACTTGAAAAAGGCTGTGATTGTACCCCTGTACAAAAATAAAGGTGAAGGAAGTGAGTGCAAGAATTATCGTGTTATAAGTTCATTGAGGGTGGTAGGGATGGTACATAAAAGAATTATTACAGAGAAAGTAAGAGAGCTATCAGAAGCCCTAGTGAGTGATGAACAGGGAGACTTTAAAAGTGGCAGAGGATGTGTGAATCAAATATTTGCAGTGGACAGTTAGCAGAGGAGGCTTGTGAGAAGGACCACAAGGTGTTTATGGCTTTCATGGATCTGGAAAAACCATACGACAAATGGACAGAGAAGGATTGTGGGAAGTTTTGCGCATGTACGGTGTAGTTGGTAAGCTGCTAGGTGCCGCCAAGAGTTTCTATGATGGTAGTGACGCATGTGTAAGGGTTAACGGACATCTAAGTAAATGGTTCACGATCGGTGTGGGCGTGCGACAAGGTTGTGTGATGTCCCCGCGGTTGTTCAATACATATATGGATGGGGCGATGAGAGAAGTAAAAACACGAGTAATGGAGAGAGGGATGGCGTTGGTAATGAATGGTGATGGAGGAAATATCTCAAATTTGTTGTATACTGATGATGCAGTACTATTTCCAAATATCAGACAAGAACTTGGTAGGCTAGTGCAGAGTTTTGCTGATGTCTGTGAGCGTAATGCCTTGAGAGTAAATGTAGAAAAGAATAAAGTGATGGTTATTGAGAGAGAAGGTGACTCCCAAAGCAATGTTACAGTGAATGGAGAGAGACTGGAATTGGTGAGAGAGTTCAAATACCTGGGTACTGTGATATAAAAGAGAGGAACATTTGCATAAGAAGTTGAAAGTAGAGTGATACAAGGAAGAAAAGTAGCTGGTGCAATGAAGGCCTTGATAAGAAACAGAGGCTTAAGTGTTGCAGCTGCACGAGGCTTACATGAAGGAGTGTTAGTGCCATCTTTAACATATGAATGTGAGACTATGGTGTGGAATGAAAATGAAAAGTCAAGAGTAAGGGCAGTGGAGATGGGGCTGCTGAGGAATGCATGTGGAGTACGGAGGGTGGATAGGATACGTGAAAGATGTGGAGTGAGGAAGTCTGTGGACACCAGAACTGAAGAGAGTGTACTGAGATGGTATGGTCATGTAGAGAGAATGGATAACAATACAATGGTGAGAAAGGTATATCTGAGCCAATCTGAAGAAGCGAGGAGGTGAGGTACGTCAAGGAGAAGGTGGAGAGATATGGTGGATGAGTGCGTGAGGAAGAGAGGTATGGAAGTCGGTGAGGCTGGCTGGATGAATGTTGTGAGGAGAAGCGCATCATCAGGGGTTTGGCACCCCTTTTTAACGTGGCAGCATCCAGATTGACTCTAACGGATATGTTTATGTGAAGCTACAGAACGTGGTGAACTTTTTTGGCGTATCCGATAGAGCCAGGATTCCGGGGGCTTGAATGATGAGTGAATGGAAGCATGGCCCATTGGATTGGGCAAATTTGGGCTGTCTGTACATCGCTACTCCTCATCCTGCCCTAGGGTGGGAAAGGAGGTCCGGATGATGACGATGATGATGATGATGATGATGATTACAGTGTGTAAGAAGAGGAATCTGAAAGTTAATATAAACAAGAGTAAAGTTATGGTGTTTGAGAGAATGAAGTCACAGAATGGACAGTGAGGTAGGATGGTGAGGATATGGAGAGTGTGAGTGCATTCAAATACTTGGGTAGTGTGATGAGTAAGGATGGAAGTTTGGGGGATGAAGTGCTTGAAAGGGTACAGCATGGAAGGAAGGTTGATGGTTCACTGACAATAATTCAAGTATCCTGTTGCAGGTAACACTAGAGGAAAGAATTAAGCTCCGAGTGAGTTCTAATACCCTCAGCGTATTAAGGTGTGAGTGTGTCAAACATGTTCCCAATGAAGATGTTAGTGAGCCTCCAGACTCCACAAAAACACAGCCACCTCACTAAATACTTTCTCTCCCCAGGGTCACGGAAAACAATTTGTCATTGACGTGGGCCATTCATCTAACCAATTTTTGCGAGGGGCAGTAAGGTCGAACTTACCCCTGCCCACCCCTACCAGACACATAGAAAACGGTGGCTGAGATGGCTTGTAAATCTCACCCACCCGCTCTGCTTCTCTGGTTTCCTCTCTCGCCCTTCCTTCCCTCATCCTTTCCACTGATCCCCTCTCCTTCCCCCTATGATCTGCTCTCCTCTATCCGTCATTTCTCCTCTCTACTCCCCTCACCCCCCCCCCTTCTATATATCTTTCCATTTTCCTGCTCCTCCTCTTAACCTTTACTTCTTCTCTTCGCGTCCTCTCACCTGCTTCACGTCCTCTCTTCTCACTTACCTCTCCCCTCATACTATCCTCTCCCTTCTCATTTACTCACTTTTCCCCGATCCCCTTCCTAGTCACATCTTTCTCCCTATCTTCTCTCATACATCTTCCTTCAGGCTTTCTTCTCCTTCCATATCCTCTCACATATCCTTCCCCCTCTCCTCCTCTCACTTTTCACTACTCTCCTCTACTTCTTCTATCATCCCTTTCACTCCTCTCGTTTCCCGTACAATTGTTTTGACTGTAATTTCTGTTATGGTCCCTTCTTCCTCACTTATTTCTCCTTGCCCCTATTCGTGCTTCTTTCTTTCCTCTTTCCCCATCCCAGATCTCTCCTCCTTTCTCTCGTCTCATCTTTTTTCCTTCTCCCCTCACTTGCTTTCCCCGTCACCCTGCACCTTTCCCTATCCTCGCGCCTCCTTCCTTATGAGTAAAATTTCCCATTACTATTTCAGTAGTTGCTTCTTGATGGATAGATTATCACACACACACACACACACACACACACACACACACACACACACACACACACACACACGCATGTATATACAGTACATATATATATATATATATATATATATAGAGAGAGAGAGAGAGAGAGAGAGAGAGAGACAGAGAGAGACAGAGAGAGACAGAGAGAATTACGATCTGTTCCACAATCGCTAAAACTAAAGCATACTTAATTATCGTCATATATTACCATACCAGGTAATAAAGCAACTATACGTTGATTATCGAAAGAAATTAGTATCTCTTTGTACTGATGTCTCGTAATGCCTATCCAGTAAATGTTCCCTGTCCTGCCGGCTGGCTGTATCTAAACCCTACTAACCAATGGATAATTAATAGGCGATGACCTCCCGTTGATGTCAAAGCCATACGGTTTTCCACATTTGTTGTGATGCAGGTAGCTATGTTTTCGTTCAGTCTTCATGACAAAATACAATAATGTTTATATTTTTCCACTGTCTCATACATATCAATACTGCTTTGTAAAATTCGCACAAAGATATTGATATCACACCACTTGGATGGATCCCGTCTGTGCAGCAATGTATGCAATGCTTGTGTAATGTGATCCCGTCTTTATGGTACAATAAGAACTGCTGAATAATTCGGAAAGAGTCAGTGCACTATTTCAACAGTGTTGTGGACGGTTTTACATAGTGTATTACGCATACTGCAAACGTGTAATAAATACTAAGAGGAATATTGTTAAGATTATCTTATTTCCACGACGCTACCACAGAATAATAATATTATGTAAATAATTTATAGACAATATTTCCACATTCTTGTAAGCAGTATGTACAGTGAATACAACGTCGACTATGTGGGGGAAAATATTGCCCACATCCTCCTCCTTATCCACTGATCCTCTTCCTCTCATTCACATACAGCACTCTACCTCCCTGAAAAGGATCTAAAGACCTGTTAATAAACTGCATGCTTCTTCCTTCCGTTTTCTCCTCTCATTCTCCTCTCTTCCCTCTCCTTTCTCCTCGTATTATCATTATCTCTCCTCCCAATCCTCCTGTCATCCTTCTCCACCTTCCATATGCCCTCAGCTCCTCTTCACTCCTCTCTCTTCCTTCTCATCCTCCCATTTTCCTTCTCTCTTCACTCTGCCCTCTCTTCCTTTGATCCGCCTTCATCTCTCCCGCCCTTCCTTTCCTTCCCTCTCCCTCTCATCGCCTTCCCATCCATTCCGCTATTCTCTCCCCTCCTTTACTCTTCCTCCCGCACTTTTCTTGTAATATTTTATTGTCTTTTGTGTTCCTTCTCCTTTCGTTTTCTTCCTCAACTCCTCCTATTCTCCCTCTTCTTCTCTCACCCTCCCTTCTCTCAAATCCCTTCTAATATATCTTTATCTCTTATCCCCTTTCCATCCTTCTCCCTTCTCCCTATTTGCTCCTTCCTTCTCTCGGATCTTCAAGATCGCTTGTCTCCTCTCCTCTTCCCTCTCTCTTCTCCTGCCTCCACACTCTTATTATCAATCTCCTTTTTCCTTCTTCCTTCTCTCCCCTTCTTTCCTTCTTCCTTCTATCTTCTCATCTCCCTCTTCTCATCTTCCCCTCCTCACTTTCCATCCCCTCTCGTAATTTCGTCCTTCCTCTCCCACTCTCACACTCTTCTCTCCTCCTTGGCTTTCAGTCCCTCCTCTCCCATCTGATGTATCATCCTGTCTGTATTTCTCTCCTTTCCTCTCCTCTCCCTCTTTCTTCCCTGTCCCCTCTCATTCATTCATTCTTTCCTCTCTCCGCTTCCATTTCTCTTTCCCTCCCTTCTTGCTTGTCCCTTCTCCTCCCACGTATTGCTTTACTCCCCTCTCCCATTTTCTCCTCTATTGGGCCTTCTCCCTCCAATTTGTTCGCCGTTCTTCCCCCTCTCTCTCTCTCTCTCTCTCTCTCTCTCTCTCTCTCTCATGCAGACAAACACTTCCCATCACCCTTTTTCTACTCTGCTGTCCTTTTCCTAAACTTCTGTAATTAAAAGTAAGTTTAGACCACCTAGTAAGGACCAAAAGATCTGCGTGCTCTGTGTGTTTATGTAACCTCTCTCTCTCTCTCTCTCTCTCTCTCTCTGCTTTTCCTATTCATGAAACTTTATTCCTTTATTTTCTCCTCATATCCTCCCTTCTTTCGTCTTTCCACTCATCCTCTCCTCTTCTTCTAAAACTTCTCATTCCCTTCTTATCTCCTTCATTCCCCATTTTTCCTCCCTTCATTTTTCTTATTTCTTTCCTCCTCCTCTCACCTCTCTCCTTCTCCTATCCTCTCTGTCACGAATTTGCGACATTGTATTATTAAGGAAGTCTACTAACTTTAGTGGAAATTCCAGTGCACTTCGTTCAGTTCTAACCGTCCACCATCAGCACTCCGATTGGAATATAATTTTCAAAATATTTGCCGTTGTCTTAAGAGTGACTGTCATTATGTACAGACATTAATGGATCACTGAGTGAAAGTGGTATGTATTGTTACGTCCCAGTACCACACTGCCACAGGCTCCAACAGCAGTAGATCAATATAGGAAGGACGTTGCCCAGTGAGTTGTTCTACCTTGAGGCAGCCTTTCGGTGTTCAGCACACAAGACCAGCTGAGGCGTAAAATAAACATGGGCTTCTTAAGAGTTGTAGGTAGTCTGAGTGCGTGAGTAAGCGAATTTACTTGCTTAAAGTTCCATTGTATCGTAGGCATTCATTTTGTTGTAATTAATAAATTTACAGTTTTTGAGCTCGATTAAATGTAAAATAATGTTTCACTTCTCCAAATTGTTGCTCTAAGCTTGCAACTTTTCTGGCTATTAATCACGACTGGTAGTTAAGCCAGTTTCTCTCTCTCTCTCTCTCTCTCTCTCTCTCTCACTCTTTCTCTCTCTCTCTCTCTCTCTCTCTCTCTCTCTCTCTCTCTCTCCACAGTAAAACCGTTCGCGCAGTTAGGAGAGGCGAAGGCAAAAGCCTGGTTTAGAAATACTAAGTACCAGGGTAAATTATTAATTGCCAGGGGGCAGGTTCTTTCTCTAGAGGTCAACAGTACTTGCTAATTCAATAACAGTGAGTGATTAATTCTTTTTGACTACTGTTTGAGAAAGTTAATAAATTCCTCGCTTTCACAGAATCGGCGACGTAAGCCAGAATAAAGCATAACTTAAGATTATAATTTCATGAGTCAAAAACCTGTTTAAAATTCCCCTTTCATTTGACTCTCTCCCATCTATTCCTTTTCCCCGACATTTTTCTCTCGCCTCTCAAACTACCCTTAATCATTAAATCATTCCTCTTTTCTATTATCCTTTTCCTCCCCTTCTCATCCTCTTCTCTCCTTCTCTCTCTCCTCTTTCCCTACCCCCTCTTACCACCTCTCATCTTCCCCCCGCTTTTCTATCCTCATTTCGACCAGGTGATAAGTTACCTTCGTTATAATCTACTTTACAACAAAGTGCCTTAAAAGAACCGAGAAGTTTTTTGCTATTTACTTTCATTTTTATTCCCCCTCTCCTCTCCTGTCCTCTCCTCTCCTGTTCTTTCTCCTTCTTCACCCTCCTCACTTTCCTCACACCCTCCCCTCACTCTACAATTCCTTCTTCTTTTTTCCCCTTTCTCATTCTCCCTTTCTCTTCTCTCCCCTCTCCTCTTTTGACCTACCCATCCCTTCCTCCCCTTCGGTCTTCCCTTATCCTCTCTCTCTCTCTCTCTCTCTCTCTCTCTTACTTACCCCATTTCATCCATTTTTTTCCACTCACCACTTATTCTACGTAAAACTTCCAATCACTACCACGTTAATTATTGTCCGACAGACAGAAAATCACACGCTAATATATACAGTATGCCAGGGCAGGTTCAACTTGTATATAATTATAGTAAAAGATCTTGGCAGACTAAACACAAACGCTGGAGCATGGCGCACTGAATTACTCCCACTTTATTGACTCACAGGGCGACTCTCCAGCAAGCTGTTCACCCGCCTTTAGGTGTGGGCAGGCAAAAATAAGAGCTCGTACAGCAGACGCTCAGTATACGATGAACCGGTATCAAGGAGTCGCTTTTACGAAAAGGAGAAGGTATGCCATTTTTTCATATACGACAATTCTCACATATGATGACTATGATACCTTACAAAGCCTCACTGGACGATATAGGATAGCTGTTTTCGCTTACATGATCGACCTTATAAAACCTTATGAAGCCTCATTATTTGATATACGATCTATATTCTCGTTTATATGATCTTCCTCACGCAAGTCTACAGGCATATGTTTGTTCCAAGATGGCATTTGCATCTTGTTAATGTCAGTGATGAATCAACAGTGGAGTGCTGGAGTTCAGACAGCAAGTGAAGTGTAGTAAAGTGGAATAACTACCATTTCAGATGAGTTGGAAACTTGAATTTGGTTTATTTTTGCTGGTAAACAGCAAGTGAAGTGCAGTGAAGTGAAATATCAACCAGTATAGGTGATTTAGAAGCTTGTTTTTAGAATCTGTTGAGTGGGTGACCCTTGGCCAAAAATGTATTTCCGTAAATATTATTGACTATGTATAATAATGTGTTATACAATTGTAAATTAATGCATCATCATGTAAAATAACGACATGTTTCACGTCCCTAATCCGTGAAATTAGGACATATTAAAGCGTGATTAAATCATTAAATACATTAACTAACAAAGTTATTGGAATCAAGTAAATGAAAGTACATTGTATTTTCTGCAATGATGGCTCATAATGCCTATTCACAAATATTTATTATGGGCTGGTGTGTACAGCAAATGGTATCCAGAAGTGTTGCATTGCCAGTAGCTATGTTCACGCTCTGGATTCGTGACAAAACACTTTTATTATTTTAATTTTCCACAATCCATTATGTCCAGTTGGTTTAGTAATGGGTACTGAAAGGTAATGGTATTACTTCGTTAATGGTAAATACAGTTTGCATAGTAGTGAAGAGGATTCTGATGCAAACTTTTATGCATTGTGTCTTGTCATTTGGGTTTGCAATGTACAGCAAATGCAGTGTAGCTCTATTTTATATCGATAATTGCACTTGTTTTCACTGTATGCACTCAAATCTGACAGAGCCCACGATGAATTTCTGGACTGGCACTTCTTTTATTAGGTAGTACTGTACAAATAGCAAATTACTCTGACAAGTGGTGATTGATTATCGGAAGCCATCTCCTCATTTGAACAGCTAACGTATAAAATTTGATACGTACAAATGAAAATTATACTGTTTTAGACATTCTTCAAAACAATGAAAACTGAAATAGAAAGGTAAATGTTTTTCATTCACTTAAACAATATTGGACATTAGAGACCTTGGCACACACAAAGAATGGTAAATTGGTTAGTGGGAATATCAACCATCCACTCACTTCACGTAGTACTGTCTTCAGGTGAGTGTCCACTGAGTGACAAGATAAATAATTTCCATGTACTACAGGGAACCATTAAACATGTAGTATGATAACCAGATATACAATACTTGGTGGTCTGCTGGTCTAGTGCAGTCAATTACTGCAACTGGATGTGACTCATAAGACTTATATGATGTGATCGCATTGACTGACTGACACTCTAAGTTAGTATTTTGTGGTATGTCTCTC
Source organism: Coenobita brevimanus (assembly GCF_032717465.1). Taxonomy (NCBI): domain Eukaryota; kingdom Metazoa; phylum Arthropoda; class Malacostraca; order Decapoda; family Coenobitidae; genus Coenobita; species Coenobita brevimanus. The sequence goes on along the minus strand of NC_136955.1, from coordinate 8,175,886 downwards.
GGTAATGATTACTTCAGTACCCCCACTGCCCCTGAAATAATGGATGTGAAAATGTAAGGCAAGAGTGGCTAGTCGTTGGCATTGTTTAAACAAAAAATTCCACTGCTCACCAGACCCTATCTCTCTGAGCCACATCCAAATGAAGGTAAACTAAGATAGATAAACTAACTAACTAAGGGGTCCAGTCAATAGATACAGAGTTATTGTCTTGTCTATGAAGTGACTTCCTGGGGTACATGAAACCAGTTAACTCTTCACTCATTGTAATCACCTGCTGCAAACACTGAACTACACCAAGTGAGTGATGGTGAACGATCCATTAATAATTATACTGTTTTCTGTGTGTGCCTTTAATTCCAGTGTTATTTAGTTTCAGAACATATGCCGGTCACCTCGTGTATATTGCAATGAATAAACCTCTGTAAATTTTTGCATTGAAATGTCAAATTCAGTGTAATTTTCATTTGCATATGACGAAGTTCCTAAGATAATTATTCAATGGGCATGTCCACAAACGCAGTAGTTACCAATGATCGCCGGATAATATAATTACGAACCCGGTCAACTACTCTCTGCTCACACTGTCATATATTTTCTAAAATCCCTTCCATGATATTTAGCGATGAAGGGTACATAAATTCTTCATTACTGTAATCGCTGGTTATTATACCAGTTTTCTATGCGTTAATTACCAAGTAAAATACTGCATAACAGTCACTAGAATACATAAAACAAGTGGTCCATTATCACTCAACACATTATTAGAAGTCTGGCTTAATGTTTAATTTGAAACACTTATCATTTAATTATAAAAGAAATTAATGTTTCATCTGGCAAATGCTGAAGAGAATGTATCGACTGTCACTATACGGAATAAAAAAGCACACTTTATGAAGCCAAAATCACGCGAAAACAAAGCCACTGACCGTTATCCCAAGTACCGATGTTTCCAGGAAGACAACAACAAAACTTGGCACTGATGTGCAGTGCTTCCACAGCAAAAATTTTCTTTACCCCAGACAGTTCTGTGAATTACCCTAGATTACCCTGAATTATAATTTTATTCAGCAATTCACTATATATATATATATATATATATATATATATATATATATATATATATATATATATATATATATATATATATATATATATATTCTATTATCAATATTTTATATATATATTTTTTTTTGGTGACAAATAATGGAACTACTGCATATAAGAATAGTATTATGTGAGTCAAAGTTACCTTCATGTTAATATGTAGGTATTTGCATAAAAATTAAACAATAATGAACATGTTTGTAGGAAAAAGATACTGCAAGATTTCAGCAACAACAGAAACTCCATATGAAAAATGACAACCTGTGACAGAATGAATGTAATGCTTTAGTTTTCTTCGGGACACCTCTGTTATACAGTGGTACTAATAGGAACACATTTCCTTTATAAGACTTAATGACTGTTCTACAGGAACAGAAACGAAACATGTTTGTTTATGAAATATACTGTGATCTCTCATTCACGGCAGTAAAACCGAAAGACTTTATACCCAATCTACCATGCAAGTAAAGACAAAATTATGGTTGCATGCATAATTCATAGAATGAAGAGTGCATTATACTACTACTAATTAAACAGTAATCCAGAAATTAAAGACAGAACTCCAGTTTCTAAACAGGTGCAACATGCTATTTTGTGAAGTACTGAAAGTAGGTTCTCTCCTTAGAGTAGCAGCTTCTTTGCAAGTAAGTTTTGCTCTAAAGGAATGTGAATGTGTCTGATTACCCTAGATTCTATCATTTTACCCCCAGATTTACCCAGTTACCCTAAAAAACTCATTACCCCAAACTCTAGCCCAATATAGGCTTGATTACCCTAAAATAGGATAATTACCCTGAAAGTGGAAGCACTTCTGGTGTGTGCATACAATCTTCATCTGAGTCCTACAAATATTTTGCATCCAAACGACTTCATTTTGGAATATTATATATAGCAACATATATGTCTGAAATTTTATTTGATTAAAACTATATTAAATGACATGACTGGGAATGTAAGTAATCGTTTTTAAACTATAAAGAATATTTGACCCAAGGTTTAGACGGTTAATTTAATTAGTTTAGTGACTCCATTCAGCTATATTATACATAGCTTCTTCATTTTAAAGAGTACATATGTTCATAAAACTATGGTTATGAACGAAGTGAAAAAGGAAACGCTTACGAGATAGTAGTTTAGCTGACCACATTCTTTTATTTTTCAAATTAAATTATCAGGTGAAGTTTGGCAACTTTTCAGAGTTTGTGAATGCTATAACTGAGGAGATGACTTGCTATAATCAACTGTCATTCGTTGGCATAATCTGCAAATTACGTAAATCTGTTGTAGAAGTTGCGGTTTGTAAAACCGCTGTACGCTAGGCTTAGTCGAGTTTGCATGCATACAATCAGGTAATGTGACCATTAAGGCTATCCGTCGGGTAATGCCAAACGAGTTCACACTGATAAACTGAGAAAATGGAGGTTAGACAACGGATTTTTTTTTTTTTTATTTTTTTTTTTGCCCTTGGGGTCCCACCACAGAACACTGCTATTAAAAAAAAGCTGAGGCACTCCATGCAGGAATACAGAAGACATAGTGTCTCCAAATATAACTGTTACATTCTCCGTTATCTCGGTTTCGAATCTAGCATGTTCAGTGTAAATCACTGGAGCTCCTCAGTTGCAGCCAACTAAATAGAGCTGTGTCATATTTCTTGTACAGTGACCAACCCAGAAGACTCTTGTCAGTTCTGAAAGAAATTTGTAATATGCCATACACTTTTGTCAATTCTGTATAAAAGAGCGTCATTTCGCGATGCAAAACGGTATAATATCATCCAGTCTGTGTAAGTCAGTAAAGAGAAATGAATGGTTTCGATGGAAACAGTCTACTCGTAACCATTGCCTATGGTAATTATCATTCCTAACCCACTGCTTCATCGCTGTCCCGTGAATGGCTTTATACTTTTTTAAAGCTTATTTTTAGATGCAGCCTTGTCAGCCTTTTATACCCTACGGATTTTCATACGTAATACTCTTAGCTCTTGGGGAAACTGTGCTTCACCTATGAAGCCTCGTCTGGTGCTCCACCTCAGCCTTCATAGAAGTCCTACATGCAAAGTGCATCATCCTACCAATGCTCTTTATGGTCCTGCCCCTATCTAGTATTTCTCTCTTGCCTTAAGGATATTAGTTTGAATATTCATGAGACTAGAAAATCCATCAGCTTGGTAGTATACACATAATTAATAGACGGTATATATACACAGCGTTCACCGCACAATATAATAATATGTTAATCAGTTTGTGTGAGGGAAACTGTACCCCACACCCTCTCTCCTCTCCTCTGATCGCCTCACACCTACTCATCCTTCCTTATCCCTTCCTTTAAGCACTTCTCTTCTTGCCACTTTCTTTTTTCCTTTAATTCTCTCCTATCTACTCTCATTCTACCCCCTACCCTGCTTTCCCTCATCTCTCATCTTGTTTTCTCTTACACCTTTAATTTCCTACTATCATCATTCATTCTCCTTCTACCGATCCTCTCCTCATTTTTTCTTATCTTCTTCTCCTTTCTACTTTCTATTCCTTCCCAGTCCCTTCTACCCTTCCTCTTCCCTTATCTTTCTCATCCATCCATCCTGCTTTTACCTCTACTCTCCTCCTTTTTACTGTATTGTCTCCTCCTCTTCCCTTTCCCCTCTCCTCCTTTCTTCCCATCACGTCGTCTTTCCTTTCCTTCTCGTCCACTCCTAAATTCTCACCCTTCCGTTTTCTCGTTTATCCCTCCACTGTCTTCTCTTTCCTTCCTCTCCTTTTATCATCCACTCTCATTCCTCTGTGTCATTTCATCTTTCCTCTTTACCTCTCACTTCTCTTTTCCTTCTCGCTTTCCTCTTCTACATGTACTTTCCGCTCTTTCCTCCTCCTCCCTCCTCCTTGTCCTTTTGTTCCTTTCTTCCCTCCCATCCGTCACCCCTAATCCTTCTTCCCTCTCCTTCCATTTGTTGCTTTTCTCCCCTCTCCCATTTTCCCCTCTGTTAGGTCTCTTCCCTCCACCTCCCTCGCCTTCCCTTCATTCGAACTCTCTCCCTTTTTTACATTAGTCCTCTCTCTCTCTCTCTCTCTCTCTCTTACAGTGGGAATTGGACGTCTGTAACTTTTCAGGCCGGATCCATTCACAGAGATTAATAGGTTTATGTGATCTAAGTATCTATGTAGCAATCTGTGTGTGTGTGTGTGTGTGTGTGTGTGTGTGTGTGTGTGTGTGTGTGTGTGTGTGTGTGTGTGTGTGTGTGTGTCCTTAGGTAATGGCTGTTTCACTTCGCCTCTTACTTTACCCTTTTATTTTTACTTTTTCTCTCTTTTCCTAACATGATTCACCTAACTTAGTCTTTTTGATCTTCATACTGTCTGTTTTACCTTGTTCTTAGCCCCCAGTTCTTTTCATTTACTCCTTTCCTTTCTCCATTCCCATTATTTCCTTTTCCCTGTTATTGTCCCCCTCCTATTTCTCCCTCTGTTCTTCCGTGTCAGTTCTAATATTTCCATGTGTCCTCCCCTTCCTCCCTTTTCCTCCTATCCATCCCCTTCTGCTCTCCCCTCACGCTTTCTCTTCCCCTCCTCTTGTCCTTCTTCGTCATTTCTTTCCTCCGATTTTTTCTCTCCAGCTTCTCATGTTTCCACCTTCTTTACCTCCTCTCTCCTTTCCCATTTTCTTTAGCGCCTTTCTCCATGACCCTTCCCTGTTTCTCCTTTTCTTCCCCTTTCACCTCCTCTTTCTAAATTCCGCTTCCTGCTTCGCTTTCCCTCCTTATCCAACCCTAATCGTTCTCCATACTCCTTCCTTTCTTTTCCTTCTCTCTAAGCTTTACTCCTTCCTCCTTTCGTTCTCCTATCCCCTCAGAACTGCATCCTTTTCCTCTCCTCCTCCCTTTTATCCTCTCTCCCCTTCTCTCCCGCTCCCTTTTATTCTCTCTCCCCTTCTCTTCCGCTCCCTGTTTTCTTCTCTCTTTCTTTCCCCTTCTTCTTCTTTCCCCCTTAGCTTCCTTTCTCCTTTCCCCATTCGCTTTTCTCCCCACCCCATTCGTCTTCCCTCTCCGGACTCCCATCCACTTCCACTCTCTTATGATCCTTCCCTCCTCATACTCCCTCCACTCTTCCCTTTCTCCACCCATTCTCTCATTCTTCCTCTCCTTCCCCTTCTCCCTAACCTTGGACTTTCCTCTCTCATCTTTCTTTCCATTCCGTTTCCTCGTTTCTCTTCCTTTCACTTTCTCCCTTCTCATTTTTCCTCTTTCCTCTCTCCCCCTCAACTCGATATCCTTTCCCTCTCCACCCCCTCTCTATTTTTCCCTCTTTTCGCGTCTCCTCTCCTCCTTTCTCCTCCGGAATCCTTCTCTTACTCGTCCCTCTACTGATCTCTTTCACCTCGCATACTTGCATATTCACTGTCCTCTTCTTTCCATTCTCGTGTCTCTTTTTTCCCCTTTATCCTACCCTCTCGGCACTCTTCCTTTCGTCCTCCCCTTTATTTCTCTCTTCTACCCTCTCTTCCCTCCTCCTTCCCTCTCCTCTTTTCTATCCTTCTTTCTTCTCTCGTCTTTCCCCTGACACCCTTCTTTTTTGTTCCCTCTCCGCACTCCTCTTATCACTTTCCCTTCTTCCATCTTCCCTCTTATATTTCCATTTCATCCTTCATTATTTTCTGTGGCCTCTCATCTCTTCCTGTTTTCCATTTCCTTCCCTCTTGTCCTTATTTTTTCCCTTTTAACATTTTCGTTTCCTCTCCCTTCCTTCCTCGTCTATTGCCCATTTGTTGCTTTACTCCCCTCTCCCATTTTCTCCTTTGTTGGGCCTCCTCTCTCCAGTTCTCTCGATTTTCCTTCTCTCTCTCTCTCTCTCTCTCTCTCTCTCTCCTGGGTGAGTGTTGGTGCAACGTGTCAATGTCAACAGGAGTACGAGAGGGGGAGGAGAAGCAGGACACTGGTTGGACCTAAATCCACCAACAAGGTGTGAAGGAAATCTTGTTTTTTAACTTCACACCCTTTGCACAGCCACATGCAGATCAAACTCGGATTTCCCTCACACATAGGGCATGGCGCTGAAGAATAATTTTTCCACTCATACCGCAGCTCTTATTTTTCCCCATTTGCCAATTGCTCACTGATGGGGTATTGCAGCAGGCCCTTGCTTTCAGGCGGTTCATGGTTAGGCTGATTCTGTAGTATATGTTCGTGAAAATCGGTTTTACGTATAAAACTGAAGAGAGTGAAAGAGTAGAAATGGAAATGAGAAGTGGAGGAGACATCCTGAGCCACCAGCCCTGATTCACGTCTCCCAAAATCATATATCGCATGAGGCAAGTGCTGTATTGACTTAGTAATCTTGATTGATGGCTGACATGGACGAGCCTTGTCATCTTAGCTGTCGGTGTCTTTGCATTGAGCCTAGCGCCCACAGTTGTTGCCTCAGAATAGTGGCTGGGGGTAAGTAAGAAAGCTTTTGCCGTTGCAGGGTAAGGGAAAAGACATGGGTTGTTAGTTGGATATAATCACCAGGCTGAGTGTGAGTCTGTATCTTCATGGATGTCAGACACTCTCAGCTCATGTGTATAACGTCGTGAGATTGTGGATACCTAACAGCGTGTTGGAAGGACACTGTTGTAACAATAATTTTAATTTGTATTCTGGAGGTCTTGCATGGGAATCTCCACACTTCAACGGTTTCAATGCATATCATACCTGCCTTAGCAATGTTGATGGTGGTGTCCAGTGAACCATCAGTGTTATATAACAGGGTTCGAATCTAAGTAACATACACAATGTTGAATGGTTATTGCATTCTGCCCGGACTGACGATGCTGGTCTAGAATGCGAGCTGTTTGCGGAATCGTTTAATCTCACCCAGTTGGTAAAGCAACCAACCAGAATACCTGATAATCCTGACCATAATGCCCATCTCTTGGATTTATTCTTGACAAATAATCCAGATCAATACAGGATAGAGGTACTGTCACCACTTGGATCCTCTGACCACAATCTCATCAAAGCCTCTTTAGTTAACCCTCCTACACCTCCCCGTTCTGAACCTGTCAGGGTGACCTTATGGCACTTTGACAGGGCAGACTGGGATGGATTTAGAAATTATCTTGCTGATGTTCCATGGCAGTCTTTCTTCTCTAGTGATCCCAATACTACCCAGTTCCACATTTGCGACTTAATACTAGCTGGTATGGATTTATTCATACCAAGTCAACAATTCACTAAAAGATCAAACTCTCCAAAATGGTATGATGGCAATTGTGCCAGAGCAACAGCCCAAAAGTCATTAGCATATAACTCTTACTTAAAATCAAAAACATCTGAATCACTCTCGCAATTTAAAATTGCTAGAAATCATGCAAAAGCTGTATTAAATCTATCTAAATCAAACTTTCTTCAAAAGCAAGCATCAAAACTACTTAACAACCCTAATGACAATAGAATATTCTGGTCAACTCTTAATTCTTTCAATAATAACTTTAACAAGTCATCTTCCATTCCCCCACTAAAATCATCAGATGGTAATATTACAAATGACCCACTTGGGAAAGCAGATATCTTTGCTACTACCTTTGCAAGAAACTCTACCATAGATACCAGCCAGAATGTCTCAGTACTGGAACTTGATTCTCCCGAAATTGCCCCACTTAAAATACAGACAAGATTCGTAAAATCCATCCTAGACAATTTACCTACCAACAAAGCTCCAGGCCCAGATGGAATTCCTCCAATTGTTTTGAAAAAGTGTTCCCCTGAACTTGCCTCTGTCCTAGCCAAATTATTCAGACTATGCATACGTACTTCTTTATTCCCAAATTCATGGAAAGAAGCCAATATCCACCCAGTTCCGAAGAAAGGAAGTTCGTGTGACCCCTCCAATTACAGACCAATAGCTGTCACATCTTCTCTTGGTAAGGTATTTGAAACTTTAATTAATAAGCATATTGTTAAACATCTTGAGTCCAACAACTTAATTAGTGACAGACAATACGGTTTTCGCCACGAAAGATCCACCATTGACATACTCAATCTCTTAACTCATACCATCCATCAATCAATTGATCTTTTTGGAGAAACTCATGCAGTAGCTCTTGATATCTCTAAAGCTTTCGACAGAGTATGGCACCGTTCCCTGCTGTCCAAACTCCCTTGCTATGGACTAACGTCTTTTGTTCCTTTGATTTCTTCTTATCTTAGTGACAGGAAAATAAGAGTAAAAGCAGATGATGTATATTCGAATTTCCACTCAATTAACGCCGGCGTGCCGCAGGGATCAGTTCTGGCGCCAACCCTATTTCTGGTTCATATTAATGATCTCTTATCTGTCACTCACAATCCCATTCACTCATATGCAGATGACTCAACACTACATAGTTCATTCACACTCAGACATCCGTTTACAAAGTCTAATATCTCTACCTCTCAACCCAGTACAGCCATCTCCATAAATCAAGATCTAGCTACAATCAGTGAATGGGGACAAAACAACCTTGTCTCTTTTAATGCTAGTAAAACTAAATATATACAGTTTACTAATAGACAGATATTGCCAGATTCGTACATTACCTTCAGTGCTACTAATATTCCCATCTCCAAAAGTATTGAAATTCTTGGTGTCTCACTTAACAGTGCCCTCAGCTGGACCTCTCATGTCAGATCACTTGCTAAGGCCGCGTCAAAGAAACTTGGATTATTGTACAGAGTCCGTAACTTCTTCGCCGATGAGCAGTCAGCTATAATTTATAAGAGTCATGTGCGCTCTCAGCTTGAATATTGCTCACCCTTGTGGAATGGTTGTGGAGAGGTTGCATTGAGACAACTGGACAAAATTCAGAATAAGGCTGTTAGAATCATTAGCAACCCTGCCATTACATATAAACTACCTCCCCTGCAAGTAAGAAGGAATGTTGCCTCCCTTGCATTATTTTACAGATATTTTTTTGGCAAGTGCTCAGACGAGGTTGCATCCATGGTGCCGCCTCTCCATGCCTTCCCTCGTGCTACACGGGCATCTGGTAGCGCTCATGACTGGAATGTCACTCAACCATATTGCAGAACTTCTGCCTATCAGAATTCTTTCATTCCCCGAACTGCATCTCTCTGGAACTCGCTTCCCCAGAGTTGTTTTCCTCCAAATTTCAACCCACAACTGTTCAAGTCTAACTGTTACAGATATTTTATGAATGGAGGACACCAGTAGTCTGGTGTATGGATTATTTTTTTTCCCCCCATTTGTTTTTCCTTCCTCCGTTCTGTTATTTAAAAAAATAAATAAATAAAAGTACATAATCTGGCTTAGCTGCACTGGGGTGGACATTCCCTAGGATCTTTTGAGGGTAAAAACATGCAAGTGGATGATTGGTGGTGCCCATGGCAAAGAGTTGGTGTTCCTGATGTGTGGTGTGTCCTCTCCTTTTTAACTGGTGACATCATCGAGACCAGCAAAGTATATGACTACCACTGCATTTTATGCCACGGTTCCCATATAAAGCGGAGCTCAACAGTGCAATACATTAGTGACTGTTTCGACCGGAAATGATGATCCAGGAAGGTGAGACCATCATAACAAGTGTGAATGCTATATGTTGGTGGATGCAACCTCCAGAGGAATGGAGACAGATAACTGTTGGAGGCAGAACAATTTGGTCCACATGTGGGCACCAGGTATGAGATTGAGAGCATTATTTTCTACTACCTTGAGTTAGGCTAATAAATATTCATAGTGTGTGATAAGCCAAAAAATCAGTTGATAGTGTCCCAGAGGCAAAGAGATATAACCCTAGAATGGTACGTCAAAAGATCACATTTGGGAAATGCATAGTGGTTATTGTCTCTGCTTTTCCTCCTCATCATAGACTGAGTGACGATTTAAGGATAAGTTCTTGGACGAAGTTGTAGGAAGTGCGGTTCGAGAAACTAATGAGCATGTAATAGTACTTGGTGACAAACCTGAATGGACGTGTCGAAGGCAATGTTATGAATGTAATATTCTAAGGTTCTAAGGAGGAAGGTGAAGTATACAACCAAGCATGAGGCCAGGGCTCAAGTGCGTATGCGCCTTTATTCAAAAGAATAGTGATCCTTCCTTTAAAGAACATATGTATAAAGTGTAACAATAATATACTACATCACTTCCCCTAAAAAATAAAAAAATAAAAAAAAACTTTTGCCTTTCAGTAAACTTAAATGGCACTAAAGAACACTTAATTTAAACATTTTTATCTTTCACTAAACTTAAATGGCACAAAAAGGTCACTTAATTCTGCCTCAAATAATGAAATACTGTGACTACAAATCAAGCCTGTTTACAGGCTTTATTGTTCTACCAGATCTCCTCAACACAGGAGTCTGCACACTCTCTGGTGACTCAGAATTACTTTGTGCAGATAACTGTTCACATGGCAAATATACAATTATTTCTGAATTGTTTGTGGTCTCTGACTCATCACTGACATCATGATCATCAGTATATATAGGTGCTTCATCAGTGCATGTTGGATCAATTTCCTCGTTACAATTATGATAGTCATGAGCTTGAATAACATGATCCACATGAACTGTTTTTAGTACATTACCTACCTTCACTAGCAGGGTTCTATAGCCTAGGATTTTTTCCACCACTCCAAATAGCCACTTCTCTGCACTTCCTCTCCTCGCAGAATTGTTTTTTACTCGGACTTTTTCTCCAGCATTGAACATTCGTTCACTCTTATGCTTCCCATCATGATAAAGCTTTTACTTTTCTTGTTTCATTTCAACACTTGCTGCTAAATTTGGTTTTACCATGCTAAACCTTGTTCTTAATTGTCTTTTTACCATTAATTCTGCGGGAGTGCAATTGGTTGTGCTATATGGAGTAGTTCGGTAACTTAACAGAAACCTGGCTAGTCTATGTTTGACAATTTTGTTTTTGCATCCCTCAATAACTTGTTTGATTAAAGCTTCCTTGACCACACGCGCAGTACGTTCAGCTGCCCCATTGGAGGCTGGATGGTAAGAGGGTACCAATACGTGCTTGATACCATTCATTTTTGTGGAATTTTGAAACTCTATTGACTGGAATGGTGGGCCATTGTAGATACTAATATTTCTGGGAGGCCATGTTCTGCAAAGATTAACCTGAGTTCATCCATAGTGCATTGTGCTGTGGTACTGTGCATGGGTTTTACATCAGTCCACTTAGAATGACTATCCACCAGTATCAGAAATTTGTCACCTCCCTGTTCACAGAAGTCACTATGTACCCATTGAATTGAAATGGGCGTGTAGGCCATCCCCATGGTTTGAGAGGAGCTTTAGGTGGCAAACTTCTCACTTTTTGACATATTGAACATTGCTTGACAACCCGTTCAATTGCTTCATCCATTTTAGGCCACCACATGAAACTCCTGCCTAAAGCTTTAGTTGAACATACACCAGGATGTTCAACATGAAGTTCCTTCAACATACATGTTTGATAGATATTAGGTATGATCTCTCATACCCCATAACAAGCACCCTTGTTTAACTGACATCTCCAAACGTCTAAAATAATATGGGTTCAGCTCATCTATTACTTCTTTCTCACTACATTATCCATGCATTGTGTAATGCATTACTTTAGCCAAAGTCCTATCCCTCTTTTTGGCCTAAGCAATCATCTGGGCTGTTACTGGAAAATCATCATCAACTAACATTACAGCATAAATGTATAAATCGGTTTCTACTGTCTCAAATTTACTAGTTCCTACACATGGTAGACAGAGCATCTGCATTTGAATGTTCTTTAGAACATCTAAACTCTAAGCCATAGTCATAGGCCGCCAACAATATCGCCCATCTCTGCATTCTAGCAGCAGCCAAAGCAGGGACTGGAGACTTTGGTCCCAGGATAGCAAGTAGGGGCTTGTCATCAGTCAACAATGTGAATTTTCGTCCATAGAGATATTGATGGAACTTCTTTACACCAAATACAATTGACAGGGTCTCTTTTTCTATCTGAGCATAATTTTTTTCGCTTTTTGTGAGACTCCTTGAAGCAAATGCAATTGGACGCTCAGACCCATCGTCCATGACATGACTGATCACAGCACCCATTCCTTTACGAGATGCATCACATGCAAGTTTCAATTTCTTCATTATCATAATGAACTAAAAGCTTCGCACTTGTGAGTTTCCTTTTACACTCTTCAAACGATGTCTGAGCACTTTTCGTCCATTTCCAATGTTGGTTCTTCTTTAGCAACTCATGTAGAGGGGCTAGTGTGGTTGAAAGGTCATTCATAAACTTTGCATAGTACTGCACCATGCCAAGGAAGGCCCTTAGCTCACTTACATTGTTTGGTGGTGGCGTGTCTACAAAGTTCTTTAGTTTATCTTTTACTGGCTGAAGGCCTTCTTCGTTCACTTTGAAACCTAAGTAGGTGACTTCCTTGACTAAGAATTGACACTTTTGATTCACTTACATTATGTTGATTCAGTCTACTAAACACCCTCTCAAGAGTTTCTAGGTGCTCAGAAATGGTTCTACTTGCAATCAGCAAATCATCTTATTGACACAAAACACTCTCAATGCCATCTAGAATAGAGTCCATAATTTTCTGAAAGATCTTTGGTGAAGACTTAGACCGCTTTCACACGAGGCCACTGGTGGCACCACCAGTGGTGCAATTAGTTGCCTCCCATAGTTTTCAATGGAGCCATTCATACGAGGCCACTGTGGTGGCCTGGCTGGCAACCAGCTCCCGGCGGTGGCTCACTCGCACAACTAGTGCCTGCCACTGGTGGTTGCTTTCACTCGCTGTAAAGCATTTTTTCTAATCGGAGCTTTCATACGGCTACACTAGTTGCCGGCCCCTTCACAACGGGCCACCAGTGGCGGCCACCGGTGGCCTCGTGTGAATGCGGCCTTAATACCATAGGGCAATTTTAAGTATTTGTACAACCCTCTGTGTGTGTTAACTGTTAAGTACTTTTGACTCTCTTCGTCAACACTGACTTGTGTGTAAGCATGAGACATGTCCAGTTTTGTGAAGATTTTTCCTTCAGACAATGCAGGAAAGAAGTCTTATGAAGTTGGGAGGGGATATTGTTCATCAACATCTGCTTGATTTACTGTAATTTTATAATCCCCACACAGTCTCACGGACTTGTCTGGCTTAGGAACAATCACCTGAGGAAAGGCCCAGTCACTTTTGTCCGTTTTTTTCTATTATCTTATTTCTCTCTGATCTTTTCCAACTCTTTCTCTACTTCACCTTTAAGGGCATACGGTACAGATCTCGTCTTGCAGAACACTGGCTTTACATTTTCTGAAACCGTTATGTGAGCTTCATAATCCTTGATTCCCTCATAAGAGTCCTCAAACAACTTGGAATGCCTTTTTAAAAGTGACTGTACCTCACCTTCAACATCCATTGTTACCTTGTGAACATCAAATATCTTATGCCAGTCCAACTTTAGTGTACTTAACCAGTTCTTGCCTAACAGTGTCGGTTCACCTTTGTCTTTAGCTACGATCACTATTAAATTTTCTTTTTGATCATTATATTTGACATCACAGGTGAATTGTCCTTCAAGTTCTAATGCTTCACCTGTATAGATCCTTAGTTTAACATTGGTTTTCTGAAGTTGGACTGACTTGAACAATTTCTCATAAACATCCAAACTCATAACTGAGAGATCCGCAGCAGTGTCGACTTCCATATCCACATTTTTCCCATTAATCATCACATCTACTGAATACTGAAACTTAGAGTTCTTGACCTTTGTTGCATATAATGAATTAACATTGCCCATGGCACTGTCGTCCTCACCCTCACAGCCAACATTCTGGACTTTCCCTCTTTTATGTTTTTCAGCACTGTGACAAGCTGCTGCAATATGACCTACTCTGTTACACTTCAAACATTTTACATTCTTCATCCTACAGTTTGTTGCACAATGTGGCCCTAAACATCTGTTACATTTAACAGCATCTGTACTTCTGCTCTGGTATTTCAACCGACCATTGTGCTCTCTCACCTTTCCTCTTTAAATTTTATGTATTTCCTCTGTCATACCTGAACCCTTGGTTACATTACAAATGCGTCCATCATTATGAGGCACTTCATCACTCGAGAATTCCTCTGTGTTTCTTTCTGCAGCTTCCATTGTTAAGGACAATTGACATGCCTTATCAAATATTAAGTTCTCTGTATTTATCAGCTTATTCTGGATCTTTCCATAATTTAATCCTACCACAAACCTATCTCTCAGTGCCCTGTCTAGAAATGAACCAATATTACAATTAATGGACAACTTCTTTAAAGCCACTATGTAATCACTCACACTCTCATCCTTCTCTTTATTCCTAGAGCCAAATTTATAGCTCGCAGCAATCTCTAGAGGGGCTGGATCATAGTGTTTCTTCAAAGTCTCAATTATCTCTTTCAGTGCAGTGTCCTTAGGTTTCTTTGGTGTTAGTAAATTTGACAAAGTACTATATACTGAAGGGCCCACCTCTGTTAGAAATATTGCATTCCTTTTTTGACTCTCTGCCTCCTCGTCGGATGTGGGTCCGTTTGCTACGTAAAACAACTCCATCCGGTCACAGTAAGAGGCGAAATCTTCTTTCGTCTCATCAAAAGCGCCCAGGCCTCCTATGTAGCTGCCTTGCCCCGCCATAGCTGGTTCCGACTCCTCAGTGATGCTCTTGTAACCACTCGTCTACACAATCCACCAGCAAGACCAGTACAGATTAACACAGCCTATACCTTCAGGGATGCGAGGGATGCATACGGAGATCTCATCCTCGTCGCCAATGTAATATTCTAAGGTTCTAAGGAGGAGGGTGAAGTATACAACCAAACACGAGGCCAGGGCTCAGCGCGCATGTGCCCAGTGTTGCCAACCAGTGACGATCAATTCCCCAAAGCTCCAGGCTAAAATTCCCACAAATTCTCCATTCAATAAATAATGTATTATAATCACTAATTATTATTGTACGAGGTCAGTCTAATAGGGAGAATATTGCAAACATATTAAGAAGAAATGGTTATTCACAATGGACTGATTAAAATACAGATTTTTCTAAATGTGTGTACTATTATTTGGAGGGAAATAGAGACAATGATTGTAAAAGTAATATACTTACGGGGTTATGACGAATATTAAGCATATTATATCAATAATATGCTCTTGAGTAGTGTTACACTTCACCTATGAATGGTGGAAACGATATCATCCATATTGCTTTTGGGTTAGCCTTGAAATAGGCAATATACGAAGCAAACATAGATTATGCTTCATCAAAGTATCCTTGAATAGTGAAGAAAAAATTACATAAACTAACATCATTCAATTTACTCGAGTTAATTTTGGGTATGTCTAATTTTTTTTTTTCTGTGCAGTTACTTCAGGACATGAAAAATTTTAGTGGGTACGGTTTGTGGAAGGCATCATTATCATTATTAATAGTCAGCAGATCTCTGCTGCTGCTGCTACTGTTGTCAACCATTTTCGTTCATTGGAATGCACACGAAAAAATTGATGAAGAAAAACAGATGCACTACTGTTTCATTATAGAAAATATAAAGTCACTCTGAAATTACGATATTTATATATAAGCTATTTAAATTCCTACAGCAGGTTAAGTAATATGCCATTGGCAAAAAATCCCCAAACTGAAAGCTGATTTCCCCATTTCCCCATTTATACCCCAAATTCCCTAAAATCTTGGTTTAATTCCATATGGCTGGCAACACTGCATGCGCCTTTATTCAAAACAAAAGGGATCCTTCCTTTAAAGGACATATGTATAAAGTGTAACAATAATATACTACAATGAATTCCATGGAATTTATAGTGGTTATGGTTATGACACCAGAACCAGCGAAAGAGAAAGAATGTTACACTCTGGAGTTGCCACAGACATGGTGGTGTGTATCACTGTGTTTAAGAAGAGCTACAGTAATCCAGTACCATGAGTACCAAAGGAACAAAAGTGAGAATTATGGTCTTGCAACAAGCAAGGGCAGGAAGCTAATAGGGGACGTAAAAGTTATACCTGGCGATAAATAATCCATTTGTCTGCAACTTGAAGCTAGGGAAATTTGGTGTGCAAAAGAGAGGCAAATTTTTGAACACTGAAGGAAGCTGTACCAATTAATTAACAACGAGGTAGAAGATGTCCAATCTAAGATGCTGAAAATTACTAAAAAAAAAGGAGTATTAAAATTTGTAATGAATGCTGGGGCTCTCTAAAGCAGATCATACCAAAGCCACATATATAGCCTGAGAGTAAGCGAAGGGAACCCCGAGACAAGTTGGTCTGACTGTAAAATGATAAAGAGTGAGCAGCAATTAGAAAAGAGGGAGTAGCTTAATGAACAGAAGCAAGATGGAGATAAGGAGTCTCACCTGGCAGTCAAGAGCAGGGCTACGGCACTAAAAGAAATAGAGGACAAGTTAAATGATCCTAAGGGAAAAGTTAAGCTATCCATAATGGCAAAACATATTACAAAGGAAAAGCAGGAAGTGGTCAGTGAACAACCTGTCAGGGGTGATGCAAGCTCCTGGCTATTACAAATGATAATTAAAAGAGAACATAAAATGAACACCACAGTCCTTCCCTAAACGAGGAATTTGAGTGGGACAGGTAGGGTCCTTGCAACGCTGAGCCAGTACAACGTCCATCACCAGAGGCAAGAGGAAGCAGAAGCACAATCGGTAGCATGGAGATGGTTAAGCTGCTGATACCTCTGAAATGATGGCTGAAATGCTTAAAACAGTGATAGTTTAGGCATGCAAATGGTAACTGAGCTGCTGTGTGTAACTGATATGGAATAATCACTATTAGAAGACTGACTGATAAGTGTAACTGCCAATGTGTATAAAGGTCATGTGGTGGAGGAAGACAGCAACAGAGCGTTAAAACTCAATGATCAGAATATGAAGTGGACTGAGCAAGTTTAGTGAAGTGTTACATCTGACTGTGCAGGGGTTCTCTTTTCGTGCTAAGGATATTTTCTGGAAAATGTGTGTGAGGCATGTTATGCTGTATGACGGTGAGATATGGTCTGCAAGAGAAAAGAATACAATTTATCTATCTAGCAATCTATCTATTGCCTGACGCCTCAATCCCATAAGGGGTGGCCAGAAACAAATCGCCTCCATGTCGTCCTGTCCCTCGCCATTTCACTGTCATCCTCCCCGCCCACACACCCCTCTCTCATATATCTCTCCACTCCATCCCTCCATCTCATCCTTAGCCTTTCCCTCCCACTTCCCCTTCCCTCCACCTCACTCACGTACACTCTCCTTGTTAGTTTCTCGCTATCCATCCTCTCCACATAGCCAAACCACCTCATTGTATTTCTCCTAACGTTCTCTATCACGTCCACATCCATACCACAACCCTCCATCACCTCCTCCTGTGTCAGTCTGTCTCTCTATGTAACTCCACATGCTCCCCTCAAATAGCTCATTTCCACTGCTCTCACTCTTGACTTGTGTCCTTCCAACAAGGTCCAAGCTTCCTTCCATACATTAGAGTTGGTATCGCAATACTATCATGCAGCGACTTTTTTACTTCCATGCTCACTTTCCTGTTTTTACCACAGTATTCAAAGAACCAGCAACCTTCCTTCATCGCTGCATTCTTTCAAACACTTCATCATCCAAACTTCCATCCTTACTCACCAAACAACCCCAGTACTTAAATGCACTCTTGTTTCCCATTTCCTCATCAGTTTGGATTTCATTGAAATGAGAGTATTGAAATGGGTAACTAAGACATTATAGATGCAGAATGAGAACGACGTATTATGAGTGATTTGGCATAAGAGATATTCCACAGGTGTTGTCAGCTATTACGCTGAGGTGGTTTGGACACTTTGAGACAAAGAGGGAGTGACTGGTGAGATGGGTCACAGATGTGAATGTGGAAGCAAGAAGGTCCATTGACAGACCTAGGAAGACATGGGAGGATGGCCTGTAAGAAGACTTCTGGGACAGTGGATTGATTAAGGCAGTGGTTCAACATCACGACACATGGACAGGTGCCATGAAGTGAAAAGACTTACGCTAGCATGGCCAATGGTCACTAATGTAAGCACGAGTGTTACAAGGCAAGAGGAGCAATAGTCAATTAGGAACCTGATGGTACTGGTGTAGTAGGTGCAACAACGTTATGTTTGCCGCCTCCCTTAATAACAGTGATGTTTCTCATAACCTTGTTTCTTGTGGTTGCCATCTTCCCATGTTAGAGTTGCTGTGTGGCGAAGGACAGTTTCCTATATCCTGGCCCCTCGTATACTAGAGCTATTCAACTGGCGGTCCGCAGGCCAAATCCGGCCCTTGAGTCGTTTTTGTCTGGCCCCTTGGCCGACTTAGAAGAATGAAAAAAGCATGAAACAGGAAGTTTTGCATTTTTCTTTTTATGTATTTAGCGGAAAATGTAAATGTAAATAATATATGAATTTCTCGTTTCTTGCTGTGTATAAGTGTTTAGATAGAGGGAAAAAATACTGGTAAATAGTGCATGGCTCTTTTGTTAATCTTAGCTTCATAATGCGGCCCTACTCCTAGAGCAGTTGAATAGCCGTGTCGTACGCTTTCATTTCCTCTCAGATGTTCTTATGTTCCTCCATGGTAGGACGAACCACTGCCCATAGAAGATATGTGCTGTAATCATAATGGTAGAGTCTGTAAAGTATGTGGGCAGCACTGACTCTGTTGTTAAGCACATTCACTCTGTCGTCATAAACTAGTGTTCTTTGCATACCTCTGTGGGTGGCTTGATCTCTGAGATGGCAGTGTCTGCTGCAGCTTAATAAACAACCACAGAGGTCTCATGTTGGTTACCATAAGTGAAGCCTCAGTAGTGCAGACTGTTGTTGTAAGACACAACATGTTGCTTTCTTCATGTTCCACCTAGGAAGGGAATGTGTGGTGGAGGTTGTGCCACATTATCCAGGTAACAAGTGACTGCAAAGCGTTCAGCAGTGAGGGTGCGCTGTAAACTTGATACTTCATTTTGTCCAATGTTCAGAGACATGAAGGAGACATTGAGTATGTCCCAATGAATGTGTATAGGTTTCCTGGAACAGAAAACTGTATCACTTGGGATGTCAGTCAAAACGTTCATTAGGAATCTGCTCTTTTGGTCTGGAGGAGAAGAAGGCTAAGAAGAGCAGGTGATAGTTAAAATCTTTGCCAAGGAGGACATTCAACTGCACCCTAATGGAGCAGCTCTCCTAATTCTAAGCATCCAACAGTAGAGTTATATACATGTTGCAAATGGTAAGTGATAAGTGTGTAGGATGCATGGTGATGTCCTGTATCTCGACCCTCTCTCCACGATGCACCAGATTCTAGACTAGCATCTATTCCTAACTATGTTCATGCTTCTCTTTTTGAAAATAATGAAGGAAGCACAGTCTCAAGAAGGAGGAGTATATTAGCACCATGCCTGTCTAAGTTTCATATAATTTAGTCAATTTTTTATACCATTCCCTTATGTTCCATTGGAGGATTCGGAAACCTTCTCTTGGAGCACCAGTTCGTGTTGTCACTTCTAAAGGTTTATCTGTGGATCTACAGATTTTGTGGGTATTTTCAGATTGTCAGATTTTGCTTGAAAATGAGGCTTAATCTACTGATTTTTATATCGAAAGATTTTCGTTATGATATGGGGACTTCACTCTCTTCGTGGATTAGAAGAAACACAGTAAATACGGATATCACTTCAGCCTTTAAAGTTCTCCAATTAAATAACATTTTTCTTGCTCTGTGTTATCTATCGGCTCCATCGGGAGTTGCTCATCAAAACGGACATTGCTGCTGTATTCTGAAGGGATGCAAAGAACGACATAATCTCACCTGGAAAAGCTTTGTCTGTTATATCTGGCTTGGGGTCTAGTGCTATACTGAGTTATTATGAACTGCTGAAGTTGGCTTGTTATCGCTTAACAAAGATACCTGACCTATTTCCAGCTTAGCTCATAACCACGAGCAGCCAGACTGGAGGGTTGATCTGACTTGTAACCAAGCACATTCATTCCTATCTTATAAGTAAGGCTCATCAAATTTCATGCAATCATTATGTTGTATTCAAGTTGTGTAAGAGACTCAGTTCCATCAGTTTATGACAAAGCAGCTATACACAGTCCACTGCTCTTCAAATAAAAGAAAATATCCCTGCCACAATGTCCTTTTTCTTTTTTTTTACCACTACATAGTCATGCTCTCATATTCTGATTAAATCCCATTTTCCACTCATGGCATGTGGCTTCGGTGGTCATTTAGTAAAAATGCATCCAGAGGGATGATGGACGAGGGGGACTATGCAAAATAAAGGACAGCGTAGCCCTCCTTTGCACCCTATGTTGCAAACTGTTTTCATGGTTACTCTGGGGGACCTACAGATTAAATTTTTTTTGGGGAGAAGGGGGCATCCAGCATCAGATTTCTCAATATTCTTAGTGTCAACACTGGCACCAGCACTGGTGTGTCTGCCAAAAGGAATAACCTCTCTAGAGGAAGATGAGTTTTTTACCCCAGCGTATCCTCAGGTATACAAACCTGCCAGGTCTGTATTCACCGTGAAATGTAGCACGGCCAAGTAAGAGACAATTTTCCTTGGGGCTTTGAAGAGAGAATGAATTAGACAAGAATAACAGATATGTCCTCCCTCTTCTTTCATTTACTGAAGTCCTTTATTTGGACACCTTTGACTCCAAGAAAGAATTTGCTTCATCATAAGACAGTGAAAACACCAAGTAGCAGTACGGATCTGGGGATGATTAAACTTCCAGGGAAAAAGAACAGAATAATCTCCTCTCCAGCCTTCAATTGCCTGACTCGGAGATAAACTTTGTAGCCCAAGACTCAAATAAAAGTATGTCAAAACCACCTATGCCTCGAGTGGCTTCAATATTGTCAGACTCTGGAATGGTAACTCATCTGCTCGGTCTCACTTCAGAGAAAAGTTTACTACGCTCATTTATCTTAGAACACCTTGTGTCAAGACCATAAATTCCGTCCAGGATCCTTGGGTAGCCCATCCGTCATTCAGGGATCGGAGGCAACCATCAATCCTGACTTATTCAAGAATCCAAACTAAACTTCAGATCTCCCCTCACTCTGCTCCTCAGCAGCCGCGATCAGCCTTCTGTAGTATACCGAGGCTGGAAGTCAGCCGCCTCCAGCTTCCTTCTGTATTTCTCGTTGCCTGCAGCCGAAGGTAACATACCCAAGATAAATCCAAGGCATTTGGAATCACCAAAAACGCAAAGGAGGAGTCGTAATTTTTCGCGAAGGGATCAAAATACGAACACCAAAATAGGGGAAAAAACGAGGAAAAGAAATACTCATTGATTGTCCAGCTGTGCCTCTCATCAGTATGTGGCGTCCCCCTATCCACCACTTGTGAATATGGGTGAGGGGAGGACTGAGCCTGACCTGAAAACAGAATCTCGACCCTCTTTCCCTTCGCTCTCCCCTCTTCTACCCTTTTCCACTCTGCTTCCGTCTGCTAACCTCACCCCTTTGCCATTCTTCTCCCCTCTCTTTCCCCCTCCTTCCCTTCTCCCCTCTCTTTTCCGGATCCATCTTTTCTCCCCCGTCTCTCTCTTTTCCTTTCTTTCTCATGTTTTTCTCTTTTTCTTGCCTCTCCGTATCTCTTATCCTTCTTTTCTCCTCTATCTGTCTTTTTTCCTCCTTTCTACGTTTTCTTTTCCCTTTCCTTCTTTCTTCCCCTCATGTTCCTTTTTGTATTTTTTTTTTTTCTCGCATCCCTCCTTGTATAACCAGAAAAGAATATCAACTCTTTTTTCTTCCCCCTCTTTTTTGCCGTCCACAGCTTCTTTTTTCCCCTTTGACTCGTCTTGTTATATATCTCTCTCTCTTCCTCTTGCTCTCCATTTTCTAACCCTTTCCTTCTCTTCTTTCTTTTAACCCCTTTTCGTCTTATCCATATCCTTTTCCCATCTCCCTCATCTAACCTTCCCTTTCCCTCTCGGCTTTTCCTATGCTTCTCTTCACCTTTCATTCTTCCCCTGTCCTTCTCTTTCCTCATTTTCCTTTCCTCCCCCTCCTTTCCTTTTTCTTCCCATTCTTAGCTTCATCATTCTTATTCTTTGTTTTCCATTTCCCTCCCTTCTATACATAAGGTTGAGGGAATAAGCACATCTGACCAAAACACAGATTCAAAGCCCTTTTCCCCTAGCTTTCTCCTTTTTACTCTCTCTCTCTCTCTGTCTCTCTCTCTCTCTCGCCCCCCCCCTCTCTCTCTCTCGCTCTCTTCTCTTCTCATCCCCTTCTCTGTGAATGTGGGTTAGAAGACAATTCCTGAATAAAAAATTCCCCCACTTTTTTTTTTCTCTCTGCCTCTCCCATTTCCATCTTCTCCCCTTCATGCCTTTCTAATGATCGCTTCTCCTCTGTTCCTCCCCATTTTTTCGCCTACGTTTCTTCGTCTCCTTTCCCTCCTCTTCCCCTTTACTCCTACTGTCTTTCTTTCCCTGTCTTTCCTCCTATTCTTTCCCTTCCCCTATACTCCTCCTGCTTTCCTATCCCACGTTTCTTGGTCTACTTTTCTTCCTCTTCCTCTTTACATCTTCTGCTCTCCTCTCCCTATCCTTCCTCCTGTTCTTTCCCTTCCCCTTTACTCCTCCTGCTTTCCTCTTCCTGCCTTTCCTCCTATTCTTTCCTCTTTCTTCCTTTACTTCTGCTTCTTCCGTTTTTCCCCCACTTCTTCCTTCCTTCTCTTCATCTCCGTTTTTCTTCTTTCTCCTCTTCTCCCTCTTTTCCAACCCCTTCCTTCTCCTCCCCCCACCCCCCTTCTCTCCCCGGTGAATATAGGTGAGAGAAGACACAAGATTCTATTCCAGATAACATAGGAGACTTCGTAACACCTCTTCTTTAGCGATTTATTTTATCTTACACATTATCATTTTCTCTTCTATTATTTACATCGCTTAAATATGGACATTCTTTTCATCAGTGGCGTAAAAGAAGATAATGAGTTGCAATGTGAAGAATAAATAGCTAAGAAAAGGGTGTTAGGAAATCTTTAAAGCCACACATACAAGGACCCCAAATCTTACCTGTCTTCCCATCGTTGTTTTCATTACCTTACCCTTCCTTTCCATTCCAATAAATAAGTGAATAAAATAAACAAATTTCTCTTCTTTAAACTACCATTCCCTTCTCTTCGTCCCATTAACTCTTCTTCCTTAACTGTCTTCCTTTCTTCCCCTTCGTCTTTCCTGATATTCACTTTCAACTTTTGTATCCTCTGCCTTTTTCACACAGTCTATACTTTTATTTCTTTCCCCTCTCCTGTCTTCTTTTCATCATTCCATTTCCCTCCTATTTACTTTTCTATATTTCTCTTCACCACGTCATATTAACTTCTCTTCTTTTCGTTACTAAGCCTTACTTCCCTTCTCTTTAATTCATCTTCCCTTTATTCCTGCTCTTTCTTTCACCCTGTTAATTCCCTTTTCCTTGTTTTCCTGTCCTCCTGTCCTTTTTTTTGTTAGCTCCTTCTCATCTCTTCCTTTATATGAATTCTCTTCCTTCCATACTTTCTTTTTCTTCGTTTTTTGAACTCCTTTATTATACCTTTCTCCCCTTTCAGTCCTTTTCCTAACCTTTCCTTCCCCTCTTCCCCTCTTGCCCATTCCTTCCCTTCTTCCTTTTCTTGCCCTTTCCATCCCCTCTCTCCTTCTCCTACCCTTTGTAACAGAAGATAAAAAAGGCAGGTGTGGGTTAAGAAACTCCCTACACGATGGTTTCTGATCTACTGAACTTAATGATACAGGCGTGTGTGTCGTATCAAATTCTGTCTGCTGCTGCCTGCGAGAGGACAGCGGGTTACTGGTCACGTTTCCCTCGTGTTTCACTGAACTTGCAAATACTCTAATCTGGCCACAACAGACTTCCTAACAGTTGCGCTGTTCATTTCGACAGCTACACCATACAACCAGCTATACATTGAGGCATATACATCATTATACAATTAGTTATTAATTACACAGCTCCTTCACGTCTCCTTCTTCCTACCTTTTTTTTTATCCTCTCCTTTATCCGAACGTTGTTCTTTTCCCTCTTCCTGCCCTCTCTTTCCCCTCTCTCTTCCTGCACCTCTCTTCCCTTTTCTTCTCTTCCTTCCTTTTCCTTCCTCTCTCCAGGACGAAGTCGTCATCTTTTACTCCTTCCCTTCCCTTTCCTCCTCTTCATGACTCTTTCCTCCAGTTCCGTATTTCTGTTTCTTCTCTTTTCTCTTTTTTTATTCTCTTCTTCTTGTATATTTCCTCCTCTCTAATTTTCCTCACGTTTTTCTCACTTTTCTTCTTGTTCCTCTTTTTCTTCTCACCTTTTTCATCCTACCCACTTTTGACTGTTACTCTCCCTCTCTTTTCCTTCATTTCTGTCCTATTCACATTTTTTCTCCCAGGTTTCCTCAGCTTCTTTTCTTTTTTGGTTGTCGTTATTTCTCTTTCCTTCCTTTTCTTGCCAGTCTCTCCTCTTCCTCTCTTTCCCCCATCCCCCCATTTCACTTAGTCCTCACCTTAACACTATTTTCCTCTTCATGTTTCCTACTCCTCTTCTCTTTTCATCTCCTATTCCCCCTTCTCCTCCCCTTATCCCTCTATCTCAGTTAATTACAGTTTAAACCTGTTCACTTCAGGATTATAGAAATTTACGTTATAAAATATAGGGGTTGTAACTTCAGCCCTTAGTTAATCATGGTCACTTCTGAATAGTATTTTTTTTTTTAAATAAAAGCCAGAGCATTTGCCCACAAACGAGTATCGCCTGCCATCACTGAAAAACTAGATCAGTAACTCTGGCAATTCAAGGCATATCTCAGCTTCGCCAAAATAGAATAAAATGTCTTAGGATTCCTCTTTTTACTCCTACTAAGTTAAATATCACGCTAGAATTCAGAAGCCTGAAGTCAGAGGTACTCTGTTGGAGAAAGTCATTGAGTAAAATGTCTTCGAAGAATTTCTAACACTTAACCTTTAAATACTCGCGCTCTTCGTTGGAAACACGAAAGAAAATGGTAAATAATGACATTAGAAGAGAAAGTTATGGGGCATTTTTCTGCTTGCCTAATCCTCTGGCACTCGGAGGCATATCACCGCAGGTTCGTCAGAATTATTAATGAACAAGCCGTATATCCGGGGATACTGCCCACAAAGTTTGGATGCAGTTAATTTCCCCACTTGATTTTGAGATATTCCGGTAACAGCCAGACACAAAGACACACACAGAAACGCTGACGATTACATAATCGCCTTGGTAGGCGAGCGATGACTATGATGCCTTGGCGTACAAAACAGGGGGGCTGTAACTCTATCAACACGATTCTTAAGTTGACAAGATCCATTTCATTTGCAGGGTACATTGTGGAATATGGTTTCCTTTCCTCTTTTCCCATGAATTTTCCATGACACTTTCCTGCTGGCTTCGGCTGGAGGGTTTGGTCGGTTGCAGGATCCTTCCTAGTTTTTTTATCCTTGTCTTTGACCCATAGAGTGTTCACGTTATGGTATATATAATCTATTTTATTACAAACTATCTCGAAAGGACCAATTGGTCTGTCGCTTTTGGCCTTCCTTTGTATTTCCTTTGTGTTTTATCCCTCTTCGTTCCTTCCTTCCCTTTTACTCCTCTTCCTGCCATTCTTTCTCCTTTCCTCTCTTTTTTCCTCGTCTCTCTCCTCTGCCTATCCATTAGCCTGAAATTTGTTTGATTAAATATAGATTACCAATTTCATTCTCTCTCTCTCTCTCTCTCTCTCTCTCTCTCTCTCTCTCTCTCTCTCTCTCTCTCAATATGCCTCTCTGCTTATCCATTTATCTGTCTCTTTAATATAAAGGTCTTTCCATATATCTGTCTATCTCGCTATAAGTCTGTCCATGTCTGTCTGTTTGTCTATCCATCGCTGCATCTATCAATCTGTTCATCTCTCTATCTATCTATGTACCTACTTATCGTCTGTCTGCCTCTCTCGGTCTGAATTCTTATCTATCTATCTATCTATCTATCTTTATCTTTATCTTTCCATTCATCAATCTATGCGTCTACCTATCTATCTATACGTTAATCCATTTGTCAATCTATTGTCTATCTATCTATGTATCGGTTCTATCCATCTATCTCTCTATCTAGCTATATCTATCTGCCTGTCTGTCTACCTTTCCATGAGTCTATTTATGATGGTAGATGATGATGATATATATATATATATATATATATATATATATATATATATATATATATATATATATATGTATGTATGTATGTATACTGTATATATACGTGTGTGTGTGTGTGTGTGTGTGTGTGTGTGTGTGTGTGTGTGTGTGTGTGTGTCTGTGTGTGTGTGTGTGTCTGTCTGTCTGTCTGTGTGTTTTCATATACTGACGGTCAAATACACAAAGAGGCATACAGACAGATACACAGATAAATGCCGGTAAACTTATGCCACAATCGTGTGATTTACGCAGATTGGTTTCGAGTAGAACAGTAACAATTCTCTCATTTTTAAAACTCCTGTTGGTTTTTTAAAGGATCCCTTGCGTAAGAGTGATTAATATGATGATACTGATTATGATGATGATACTGATGGTAAGGGGAAGGAAGAGGAGAAGGCAAGTGATAAGTATGATGATAATTATATCCTATGAGGGTTTGTATCAGTCGTGTGAAGCAGGATGGTATCATTTTTGGCAACGCTTCCTATACCTTAGCGCTACACTCAGGGTCTGTGTGTGTGTATGTGTGTGTGTGTGTGTGTGTGTGTGTGTGTGTGTGTGTGTGTGTGTGTTTATGTATTGCAACTCCTCCTAGGCTGTTGGATGAATTTGAATGAAACTTCGCAAGTGGCTCAATCGGTAGAGAGGTGGCCTGCGGTCCTACCGGACCCAGGTTCAAATCCTCGCTGGGGCAGGGAACAGTTTAAGGATTTGAATTTCATGGAAAGCAGACTATACCAATCTACCAGAAGACCCACCGACATGTAAAAATACCCCCCCTAATACCAATACATCAGTCCTGTATGAAACAGCACTAGCATGTATTCAGTATGGACGGTGGGTGTTAGCACCGAAGTGGTGACATGTAGAGGTGTATGATACGTAGGAGGACTGGTGGGCCTTGGGAGCAGGCTGTGAAGTCTATGCCCGGTCGAACACACACACACAAAGAAAAAAGGTTCCTGAAAAGGTGTTCCGCCATATTAAATTTTCTAACCGTGATTTTTTGGGGGGTCAGCCTCCCTAGCCAAAAAAAAAAAAAAAAAAAAAATCTCAGAAACACTGAAAGGGAGGCAGGCATGGCCTTGATATCGAAGTACATGTTGTACAATGGACTCTATTCCCTAATGCGATATTTGGAAAGCGTGGCCCCCTCAATGATTCATTGGAGATCAGCCCCTCTCAAAATAAAAATAAAAAAAATAAAAAAATAGTGGAAAGTCAGCATATGGATTTCAAAAATACTTCTCAGGTGCATTCGCGGATTCCTCGAAACGGCTTTCACTATATACAATTTTCCAACCATTATTTTTAGGGGATATCAGCCCCTTAACCATATTTAAAATTCTCAGAAATAAAAAGAAGGCCGGTATGGTTATGACATGGTGGTATATGCTATACTACAAGTACTCATATTAGTAATGCGATATTTGGGGAGCGTGATCCCCCATAGATTTGGAGAGATTAGCCCCCTCCCAAAAATAAAAATGAGCAAAAATATTTGAAAGTGAGCCGACTGGTTAAAAAAAAAAAAAAAAAAAAAAAAAAAAAACTTTTCACGTCAGTTCGGCAGGATACTTGATAATGTCCTCCACTGCATAAAAATTTTCACCATTATTTTTAGTGGGGTCACCCCCCTCTAGAACTTATAAAGGATACGAAATAGAGGAAGGAGGGCAGATATCATTTGGATATCTTAGTACCTGTTCTGCAATGGACTTTCAGACCTAATGCGATATTTCCAGAGCGTGAACCCTCCTACCTCAATGATTCTTTGAGAATCTTCCCCCTCCCTTATGTAAAAACGATCAGAAATGGAGGAAATACTTGAATGAAACTTCCCATTTGCGGGCTTCTGGCCTTTGGCTCCCCTTGCATTAAGAAAAAAGTTACAGTTTGCCAGCCCTCACTTTGAAGGGGGTCAGTCCTCCTTATCTAATTTAAACGTACTCAGGAGTTGTGAAAGGAGGGCAGATATGGCTTTGATATCTTTTATATACGATGTACATTTGACTCCCATCCGTAATGCAATATTTGAAAGCGAGAACCTCCAGTGATTCGAGGGGTCAGACCCATCCAAAAATAAAAATGATCAGAAATTGAAGAAAGTGAGCACAAGGAATTCAACGAAATCAGCAAACGTACATCAGAATTAGGTACGCAGTTTCCACATTTTCTCTGAATCCACAAAAAGAAACTGAGCATCGATATTTGGCGAGGATCCCCCTCCCCATGACTCTTGAGGGGATCAGTCCCCTATCGAAAATCAAATCAGAAATAGGAATAATGTTGAATAAAACTTCCCTGATGAATTCGTCTGGTTACTCCGAAGGTCTTCCACTATATACAATTTTCCAGCCAATAATTTAAGGGGGTCAGCCTCGTCACCAAATAAAACTTTCTCAAAAAAAAATGAAAGGACGGCAAATATGGCTTTGCTATCTTAGTACATGTTGTACAATGGACTCACATCAGCAATACAGTATAAGATAAATATAAATTATCAGAAAACAAAGGAAAGATTTCAATGTCCCATGTGAATTCGATTGCTTACTGGGAAGGTCTTTCATTATATACAGCCTTCCAATCATGATTTTTGAGGGGATCAACCTTCCTCAGGAAATTAGAAGCTCTTAAGAATTTGTGAAAGGACTGCAGATATGACTTTGATATCTTAGTACATGTTGTACAATGGACTCTCCTCTGTAATGCAGTGATAGGGGAGCATGACCCCTCACAGGGATTCTTGGGGGGTAAGCCCTTCTCAAAAAAATAAAAACAATCACACTTTGGGGAAAGTAAGCACATGGAGCTCCATGAAATCGGTATACATAATGCAGGATTGGGTGTGCAGTTGCCATGTTTTCTCTGAATACACGGAAAAAAACTACACATCTACTCTATCCTATTTATAGACTTAACGATATATGATGATGATGATGATGATGATGATGATGATGGACATCGTGATATGTGATGATGATGATGATGATGATGGTGAGTTAGGAAAGACGGAAAGCCGCAACAAAGCTTTGGTGGATGTTTGGTGTATCAGACTTCACAGCTACTGTACA
Source organism: Coenobita brevimanus (assembly GCF_032717465.1). Taxonomy (NCBI): domain Eukaryota; kingdom Metazoa; phylum Arthropoda; class Malacostraca; order Decapoda; family Coenobitidae; genus Coenobita; species Coenobita brevimanus. The sequence goes on along the minus strand of NC_136955.1, from coordinate 8,146,493 downwards.
GGCTTTGAAGCGGGAGTGAACAAGGGTAAACACGAACAGGAAAGAGAGAAAACAGGCAACTGACGGTTCCAGTGTTCTAGTGTTTGGATTCTGTGAATAAAAATTTGAAGCCCTCACATTTATTGTTGATATCTCCAAGTTATTCCATTTTTGCCACAGACAGCTAATTATATTCAGCTTACGGAGGACCACACACTGAACGGGTTAGACAGTCTCTGAAGGATCCTTCATTATGACAATTTTATTAAGGTTAGGAAAGACAACTTGCACTGGATGAGTTAAATGTTCAACACAACTGAGCCTTGAACCCAGAATGCAGAGCAAACACAGATCGGAACACTATAGTCGCGGCGCACGACTCTTAGGTTGTCATTATCGTACCCTGGCAGCCTACCATTCAAAAGTGCGTCTGATTTCGTATCATATTATATACGAACATATTATACACGAATCACATGCGTCTCATATTATACACGAAATGGGACGCACTTTTGAATGGTAGGTTGCCAGGGCACGATAATAACAACCTCAGAGTCGCACGCCACGACTATAGAAAGTGATCAGTGACTGTATACCAAAGCCAACAAGAAATGGTGCCAAGCAGCAAACCCGGCGTCCCGGCAGTCATTTTAGTGCTGACGTATAAACATAACAGGATATCTAGTCAAAGATGTTACATATCAAATTTTGAGAAAATCAGGTGAAAATTGACGATTTTATGCCCATTTGAAATTTCAGGCCCGACTCACCTGACATTGACCCCCTACTGCTAACTTGGGGGGGGGGGTGACCCCCCTGATGTAATGAGGCATGTTAGAATAGGCTGCAGATTTGAAAGACTCACCTTTAAGTTTTGGTTTCGTGTCTATATGATGAATTTGAAAGGAGTTATGGTGAATAACGATTTTTACCCATCTCCGTTTTTTTACATTTTTTGGGCCTACAGCCTGGGCCTTGGCCCATTTTGGCCCCAGATTTAATCAGGTGATCAGGTCATAGCCCATCATCTCTGTAATTTTAGTCACAATTGCACCAGCAGTTTTCACGTAAAGTTGTTAACAGACAAACAGAAAAATCGAGTCAAAATAATACCCATCCCTGAGCCCCTCCAGGGCGGGTAATAAAGTTTATAATTTATGGTTGTAACTTGTCATTCCTATTAGACAAACACTTTTACGGTCTCACGTAGTTAATTTCACTGTTTTTGTCTGCTTTACTACACAGTCTCAGAGTGCAAATACCTCTGCCAACACCAATAGAATTTATTATTTGTTCCCAAATCCTGAGCCAGATCCAGATACATCTCTAAATCTAACCAACTCTTTGTTGACCCACTTCTCACCCATTAACTATATTTCATTAAAATCCGAAAACTTTTTTAGGTATCTTGTACACAAACAAACATGCGTACGTCAATACATAACCCCCATTCAGCTTCCTGGTGGAGGTAACCAGCGCATTACCACCGAACCAACTTGACCCTGCCAGTTTACCATCACAGCCTTCTGTCTCCTATCAGTAATATCTCACTTGGATGAGATCCCTCTGGCTCGCTTCTTTCAGCAGGGCAACGAGGGAGAGGCTACATGGGGTGGAAAGTGTCGTGGAGCCATTGTTCTTATTAGTTTACCTGCATTTAGTGTCGTCCTCCCTTTGTTAGGTTCAGGATTTCTTTCACGTCCATTTTCTTTGTGGTGACCTTGGGAGATATTGGGGCTCTTGGACACTGATTCACAAACAGACTTACGGTCAATTCTTACTCGCTTATTAGATAAATTGTTTACAAAAAAGACACTGAAAAAAACTGCACGAGCTTCCTATATAGACCTTATTTTTTGTAGGAAAGACAAGGAAAGTGCAAAAACCTTCTCAGGCATTGTTAGCTGTGGCAATTGCCAGCAGTTCAGTGAATGGCCAGTGTTCTGCTTCTTCTGGTGGATTTGTTAAAAGAAGGCTTTTGGAGACAAAAGTGGAACCATGTAAGGTAATTTGACGTGGAGAATCCAAATCTGCCATCAGCTGACACCTGAGGTGGCGCCATCTACTGACAGTTTTACAAAAAGGGCTTACTTTAAGCTTATTGAGACATAAAAATAGTCCCATATATGGTTATTTTATTTGGAGAATTCAAATTTGCTGTCAGTTGACACCTGTGCTGGTGCCATCAAGCAGCAACTTTAGTAAATCTGGATAGTGGATTTCTCTGTTAAGGCTGCTAACTTTTTTACAGTGAGCTGTTTGAAACAATAGCCTCTCTGCAAGCCCCAGAGCAATTCTACTCTTGTTTTTCCATAACGACAAGGAAAGGAAAATACAGGGCTGGGATTCTCAAATATGTTTAAGATCGATTCCTTGCCCAGCTTAATTATGTCTTTGTAGAAGGAACTAAAGACAGGGGATATCCGGCACTCTTCTGGCCTTGTCCTTCCTGCATATAAATAAATCTATGATAATTTTTCTCGCATAACCGAGTTCTGGTTTTGTAGGATGAATAAGACACACAGAAAAACTTTGCATTCTCTTTTCCTTGTCCTTCGTAGTAAAACAAATTATACTTTATGAACCTAGCTCCACAGTCTTCCCATACTTTTTGTTCTTCCAAAAATAAATATTAATAATGGAAGTAACAATTAACAAAAAAATTACAGTAATGAAAAATAAAGTGCAGTCTTATCTCCAACGTACTTTTTGCAAAATCAGTCGTACTTACGATAGGAATTTATTTTATAAACACCGGTAAGAGAAAGGAGGACCTTTGCAAGTTTTTGGTTTTCTTGCATTAATTTTAGGTACGAGGGAATATCCCATAACTTCTTTGCTGAAGGAGAAGATAGTGAAAAATCTTTTTTTTTTTTTTTTTTAGGATGTTCCTGCAAAATAATGTTAGTGACGGGAGGAGCTCCATATTTTAGGAAAGTCCTCACTAAACTGACACTAGCTGAGTGCCAGTTTTAACTTGGTTTTGAAATATTATCATTTTGTAACCTTCCACTGTTTTTTAAGTGCTGTAGATTTCAAGGGATTAGCTTAGGCAATTCTATGTCCCAGACAGTTCCACCTTACCAATTCCACAAATCTAACCAAATATACTTTCACCTACCTCAACCTCGCACAGTTTATAGCAAAACTAACGTAACCTAGCCTAACTTAACCCAAAGCCAAACCTACTTTTACCATCCCACCTCTCCAGTGCTATACTCGTCAGGCCTTAATGTGGCCCAGAATTTCGTTTCTTGCAACATATTTCACGACGTTCAGTGACAGGAAAACACAATAATACGGTTCTACATTAAATCCACAGCACTTCCGTATGACAAATATAATTTTCTGGGGCTAATCCATCACAAAAACTCAGCATTCAAAGTGGGGAGATGCCAATGTTAGGCCAAGTTAGAGTAAATATAATCCCTGTGGACCAGCCACCCTAATTCTGTTATCGTGATCTGGCTGGGCGTCAAGTTTCCTGCCTTACCACGCTCAAAACGTGGGAGGATCGGACCAGGTCGTACCCTGGCAAGGTTTATGCCATGAAGTTCTTAAAGTTGTACACACGCACTCACAAACAACCACACACACACACACACACACACACACACACACACACACACACACACACACACAGACGCAGAAGCACATGAATGGGCGAATACCACACAAACACACGCGAGGAAGCACAAACAAACCAAAAAAAAGATGCACATACACACACATAACATGGACACGTAGAGACAAGGACGCAAGGCATCACACACACACACACACACATACACACACACACACACACACACACACACTCACACACACAGCTCTCTCTCTCTCTCTCTCTCTCTCTCTCTCTGGATCTTAACACCACCATAATTATGAGAATGCTGATGTCGACGACGAAGATGAAAATGAAATAGATGAACAAGACGACGACGGATAAAATGAAGATTAAAAAAAAAATACTCCCTACCAAATGACTGTAAATAGCAACATCCTCTATTGAAATTTTACGTTATCTTGTATTTCGTTGTTGCAGCTTCCAAGGATTTTTATTCAGACTGGGAAAGCCCCCGGTAGTGTGTGGGAAAATGAAGGCTACATCTAACCCGGCCAGCCCCAAACACCTAACATAAATTCTATATTCTAATGTGGAGATAACGATAATTAAAAACTGTATACGTTCTCGGACTGAAAGAATCAATCCCCATAAAGAATTCGTTGCGTCTTCGGCAATACTTAATAGGTGCTAATCCCAAACGGTTTTACTCAATGGACAGTGAGTAATAAAGAGCCTGAAAGTGTTAATATATGTACAGTTGGCCACACACGAACCTGGGACAGTGTATGCAGAGGTCTAGCTACAATTTCGGACGTTCATGCATCACAGTCACTTGGTCATTTCAACTAATATTTGACACCTCTGTTCATTCAAATCAGTGCCACCAATGAACATGTAGATTTTGTCAAGGTTGTCAAGTGTAAGAAATGCTAAATCTCTGTCATACACTGATGCTGTCCCAGGTTCATATGTAGCCAACTGTATCATTAACTCCAGCAAGGGAAACGTCTATAATTTTATGGCAACAAACACCAGGCGATCTTAGTCAGCCAGGAGTAAGTCTGTGTTTTGAAATGAATAAAAGCATGTCATTGTAGTGCTGAGGTCAAATTAGACACGTCTTCTACCTTAATTAACATCTAAAAAAGTGCAGCATTTCATACACTCATAACGACATGTTTTTTTTATATCATGAGTTAAGCGAGCTATTAGTGAAAAGATTTTATTTTTTAGTACTGTTGTTAGAATCAGCACCTTCGTTTCTGCAAAGTTATTATTTTATTCTTATTTATTTATTTACTTTTAGGTCCTATTCTCCGTGCCTTCAGCCTATTTCTTATTGCAGTAACGTTTATGATCTAGTCTTGCTATCACAATACGTTTTTATCGGTGTATGCGAGATATCGAGGCCCGTAGTCACATCGGTTAAGGAAATTCCCTAACACCTCTTCCCAGGCGATTTATTTTGCATATCACACCTTGCATTCCTCTTCTGTCACTTAAATCATTCTAATATCACCATACTCTGCATAAATAGCGTACAAAACGATATAATCCAGCCATATTAAAAATAAATCGGTAAGAAAAAATTTGGGGGGAGCTTCCTTAGTTGCCGAGAATAGGAGCTCTAGTAGCGAAGTCCTTGTTAAGCTTTTAGGTACGATGGCCTTTGAAATTGTTTATTGTCGTTGGTTGAGGTAGCTCCCTGACACTTCTTCCTTAGCGATTTATACTTGGAAATAGGTGGTAAATGCTCTTATGTATGTTATTAATGCAGAGTATGGTGATATTGGACGGATATAAGCGTCACAGACAGGGACAGTAATGTGAAATAAACAAAATAAATCGCTTAAGAAGAAGTGTAGGGAAGCTTCCTCAACCGACGAGACAACGGGCACTAGAGTATGTAGTGAAGAATATAAAAATCATTCCCCATTTACCCTTCCACCTGGCGATATTATTTACTTTTTTTTCTTTTCGATCTGACGACTTTTCTTTGTATCGATAGACTTTCCTACCTGGATGGACTTGATGTTTTTCTTAATTAACCTTTTTCACTATTAAGATGCTCTCGTAAGTTGATTAAAATTGTCTTCATATACCAGTTATAAAATACAAAAAGGCTCGTATAGGATGCTCCCTAACACCTCTTCTTAAGCGATTTGTTTTGCTTGTTAAACCTGGCCGCCCTCTTCTGTGACAAATCATTCTCATATCACCATACTCTGCACGAATACGCACAAAACTTCATTTGCCAACAGTATTAAAACATAAATCGGTTCCGAAGAGGTGTTGAGGAGCTTACTTAATCGCTGAGAATACAAGCTCTAGTAGCGAAGACTTCATTAATCTCTAAAGTACGATGGCGTTTAAACTTAGGTACAGTCGCAGTTAAGAAAGCTCACTAACACTTCTTCCTTAGCTACTTATATTTAGGTGTGGCTAGTTAATGTCCTTTTGAACGTTATTTATGCAGTGCATGGCGATATTGAAAGGATATATGTGTGACACAAATGGGAACAGTAAGGGGTAATAAACAAAATAAATCGCTTAGGAAAAGTTGTTAGGGAGCTTAGCCGCTAAGAGAATCGTAGTGAGGGTGTTAAAAGTAGCTCCATATTGTAAAATAGAATTAAGCGAAGTCATTAGTCCTCATTAACAAACTAAAAAAAAAAAAAAAAAACGAGATTTATAGTGTTCCTCTTCACATGTGCAAAAAGGAATAAGAAAAGAAAACAGAAAAAAAAAAAAAAAAAGATGAGGGGAAGGGGAATGCTGTCTGATTTCCAGCATCAAAGTTGGAAAGAGAGGACCAAAAAACAGCCATTAAAACGACGAGAGAAAATGCATATTGAATAAGTACATGGGCCTCAAAAATGCACCTTTCAAGTTGCAGGACCAATGAGTAAAAATGAGGGGAGTGTTAAATGTTCAGCTCCGATCCTTTTAGTTGACTGGAAGATTGCGGTGAGGCTGGGAGGCTATTGGTAGGGATTGATGGGGACTACGTCTATCAACTTAAACTTTGCAAGTAATCTTCTTCTGCTTATGACTTTGCCAAAAATCTAATTGTAACTTAGCCAAAACTTTATTTATACCTTTAACATAACAAAAAATCTAATTCTACTTTTGACTTTGCAAATTACTGTACTTTTTACTGCAAAGAGCTCTACCTCCTCTTTTAACTTTACCAAAAATTTACTACCACTTGTAACTCTGCAAAATATCTACTACTTTTAAGTTTGCAAAAAAATCTACTGCTACTTATTATACATTTTCAAGTAATACTTCTACTTTCAAATCTGCAAACAATCTACTACTTTTAAATCTGGAGAAAAATAATTTGCTTTTAACTTTGCCAAAAAAATCTACATCTAAATATCTACAGTTTTCTATCTTAAATGCTTGGCTGTAGCCAGACGTTGACGTAGACTATGATGCTAGTCGTGAGGAAATGCTATGGAAAGAATAAAAAGTCGTATTATTGTCCTTTTCTGCCACAGAGATATGAAAAATAAGCAACAAAATGACAACACTCTGCCAACTTAAGGCTGACGAGCTATGAAACTATTGCACGAACAGAAACATAAATAGAAAAATAATAGCGTGACAGCAAAACATAGTATATATCAGAATAGTTTCAATCCTTTGTTTTGGTACGTATCATGTGATGTTAACCAGAGCAAAGTTCATATTTCACCCTAGTACTTCAGGGGAAGTGTGTGAAAGGAAGTTGGTAAAAAAAATGTTCAACAAAGCAACAGTTGAATTACAATTATTTATCTCATCAGACAGATGGTGTGACTGCTCCCATTTTACTCGAATTTGGTCTAACATTATGATATCATCATCAACACTAAAATATGATGCTAGTCACGAAGAAGTGCTGGGATAATGCTATAGAGCCGCAGTATTGACATTTTGCAATGAGCTACATGAAATTAGATGATATAGGATAAAAATCTGGACCAAGTAAAGGTGTAAAGAATATTTTCACCATACGAGGAATAAAAAGAGATGAAGACTGCATTTGTCTCTGGAATCTGACACCTTTTTGCAGGAAATGTGGAGCAGTAGTGGGCTGCCCACAAAACCATTAAGATTACCTTGTTAAATATGATTAACATTTTCTGTATAAATACGTCGTCCTCTTTTATTATGGCTGCCAAACAGCTGATTTTAAGATGTAATGACCATGCCATTTAGTGAAAATACACAAATCCCTTAACTTCATTGTCAAGGGTGAATTCCCCTAAAACAAAACAAATTCGTCTACTATAATGAGAACTGGAAAATAAGACTCTGTATGCATTCCAAAAGGATTCTGTGATATCAGTGGTTTATCTCTCAGCTCAGCAAATATAAAATATATCCCTTTGCTGGCATAGTTCCTCTAATGCTGGCGTATTTTTGCTTAATATATACCGCAGTCTAAACATTGCAAAACTTCATTTCACATTTAGATGCCCTCGTCCCTGTACATCCACCTACCGGTTTACTTCTGATTCCGCTCCGTTACTTTCTTCTTCGGTGCTCTTCATGCAATCAAGGTCGATATTAAAAAGATACAAGAAGTTTAGAAGATAAATAGCTAAGGAAGAGAGGCTAGGGAGCCTCCTTCTATCTGCCTATTGCTAGACGCCATAATTCCGTAAGGGGTTGCTGTTCTTCTGTGAGTTAGTTGTTTGACGACGAGGGGCATGAAATCTTCCCCAACCCACTTGCTGACAAGTAGGGAACACGTATGGGTTGGTTATATGGCTACCACCCAGCGATGTAAATGGTTTCCTGTTTGACAGGAAACCATTGTGCTTGTCACTCAATGTAAAGCCACCTGAAAGGGAAAGAACAGTAATACGAAGTGACAGGAAAGATGGGAGAAATTGAAAGAGAGGAGGACCGACACAGAAAATGAATGATGAAGGTGAAGGAAGAAGTAGGTAGCACTACATCAAGTGAGAGAATGATGGTCCCCAACACCTACCACCTTATTTGACGAAAATACGCACCCAGACTCATATCACCTTGCTGCTTGCTGTGGTTACCTAGGAATCATGAACACAAACTTGGTATATGGTTTCCAAGTATGCAGTTTGTTTGTGATGTACGTGTGATGTGTTTTATAGTACCGACGACCTAATGACCATCCTACCCTCATTACATCACCTGTTTTCATATAGTGGTTACCTAGGACTGATGGACACAAGATTCAAAGCATAATGTTCTGGAACTGTTTTAGTTTACCGTGTATGTGTGATATTAGTGTCTGTGTTGGCGGTCAGGTGAAGATCCTAGCCAAACCATATCACTTCCATCTTTATAGTGGTTAAATGGTATGGTGTTATGAATTATTGTATATAATGGATGTTAATGTTTGGTTTTATTTATTGTAAGGTGATAGCTGTAGTCTCACCATATCACCTCCCTTCCTTCAGGTTTACCCTGGAATTATGCACCCGATGTTGAAAAAATGGTGTTGTGGTATGGTGCTTGCTTATATGTGTTTTACATTTGGTTGTATTTAAGGTAACTTGAAGACTTAGATTACTATACTGACCTCTCTCTTTATCGTGACTGTCTGGGAATTATGGGCTCAACTTTTAATATGTGGTATCCAGTTACAATGTTGGTTTCTGGTGTGTGATGGATAATGGTGCGTGGTTGTACTGACGGTCACTTCAAGACCCTAAGCTCACTACATCACTTGCCTCCGTGGCGTGGTTTTCTAGGAATTATGAAAATTTTTGATCACACGACATTCTTGTGTGGTGTTACTGTGTGGTGTGGGATGGATTTTAATGCTTGGTTGTGTTGAGGAAGTTACGCTATCAACTCCAAATTGCCTCCCTTGTTATGGTGGTTATCTGGGAATCATTTTTTTTTTTTTTTCTGAAATGGCTTTCATTTGTTTTTATGTGAGATGTTATGGTGTGAGAGAATGATTAGATGTACTGTAGATCGCAGCTTCAGCATATCTCCTTTCCTTTATAGTGGTTAAGTGGGAATTATGGATACAAGTTTTATATTTGGTGTTCTGGAGTGGTGTTTGTATGTGTTTTATGTGTGATATTCATGTTTTTGCTGACGATCAGTGAATGACCTTAATATCACTCTATCACCTACTTTCTTACAGCGGATAACTGGGAACTATGGACAAAAATTAGAAAATATTGTGCTCTGGTACGGAACTACAGTGTGGTGTAAGGTGGATGCTAGTGTTTGGTTAAGAGAATGGTCTGTTAAGAATCCAGGCTTCATTATATCACCTCCTTCCTTATAGGGGTTAGCTGGGAATAATGGACACAGTTTAGACAAGAAGGCGCTCACAGAGACTGCAACACCGGCAACAACCTTTTGGTCTAGGGGTCGAACGTTTGACTTTCTCCTCTGGCATTAACCATCAACCGATGGGGTTCCCACCCAGTTAAAAACCTAGACCGGGTAGAAGTCTACACCTGTCCAAAATTTCGTTTTCTTTAGCGCTCCAGCACGCTCTTAGGTGACAAGTTACACATTCTCCAAGAGACACTTTCTCCTCATCCTGAAGAAATACTGCGTCTCACTTACTCTTATAGTGGGAAAACGAAGGCAGCAGTAACTAAGATCTTATCACATTGACTACTTGAGGGGCATTAAGGCAGAAAATCAATATATGCAAGTCCGTCTTCCCTTGGACTAGGAGGATTAAAAAAGAAGTCTTAGGCTGTATGGCCATCGAATGTACAAGATTCATTAAGACAGATAATCAGTTTCTTCTAAGTTCCAATATTGCCGTAGCATACAAGGATATAAAATGAAAACGAGATTACTTTTGAAGAGCTGAGGATATGCTATATGTAAAATCAGAAAGACGTTGTTTGTGAAGGGTAATGCCTGCGTGCCGTGCCCTGCAGGTGTTCCGTGGGCAGAATATTGGAGGTGAGGCTGATGACAAACAGTTATCGGTAAAACATTACGACTCACCCAGCTTGGAAGCAGAGCAGGCTACGTTATAATTTAGAGGCCACTCTCACATCTGCGTCCTTACTCTCTCACTTGCTCACATCTGCGAACTTACTTTGTCATTCTCTCTTATCTGCGTCCATACTCTCTCACTCACTTTTGCATCCTTTCTCAATCACTCTTTTTTGCTCCGTATCCTCTCACTTGTTCACGTCTACATCGTTACCCTCTCACGCGCTTACATACGCGTCCTTCCTCTCTCACCTCTCTATCCTTACTGTCTTTCTCTCTTACATTTGTGACCTTACTCTCTCACTGGCTCACATCTACTAACGTATTTTGTCACTCCCTCACATGTGTCATTACTCTATCACTCTTTCACATCTGCATAACTACGCTACTCTTGTTCATCTGCTTCCTCACTCTGTCTCTCTCACATGTACCTATTCATTCTCTTACTCTCATATTTGCCCCTCACGCTTTCACTTATATGTTCTCTTGCCCCCCTCCCCCCCCTCTCTCTCTCTCTCCATCCACTCAATCAAAACCTTGTGTACCTTCTTTATTAAATCTTCTCCTCCTCCTTCCCTTCCCTTCCCTCCCACTCCTACTATTCATCTTTTTTCTAACCCTTCCTTTTCCTCCATCTCCTCTCCTTTCTAACCCCTCCCAAAATCTACTCCTTCATTCTCTTCCCTACAACTCCTCCCCTCCCTTTTGCATTTTATATCTTCCCTTCCTCATTTCCACCCTTTTTAGGCTTCCCTATCTCTACTGTCCTCTACCCTTCCCTATTTCCATTCTAATTTTCCCCTCCCATCAGTTCTCTCCTCCTAGCGTTCCTCATCCTCTTTTCCCTTCTCATTTTTATCTTCCTCCGTTTTTACCTGACCATATTATTCGTAATATCTTATCTGCATATCGTTATCCTCCGTCCTCTATACTTCTTCCATTTCCATCCAATTTTTTCTTCCAAGTTTCTCCCTCTTCTTCTCCATTTCTCCCCTTCCCTTTCCCATTTCCCCTTTCCCCTCTTCCATTTCTCCCCTTCCCTTCCCTTCCCCATTTCCCTCTCTCCTTCCCCATTTCTTTTCTTTCCCTTCTCCATTTCTTTTCCATCTTTTCCTTCCCCTCCCGGCTTGTTTTCCTTTCCTTCTCCCATTTTTCCCTTCCCTTCCTCATTTCCCCTTTGCTTCCCCATTACTCCTCTCTCTCCAGTTTCTCCTCCTCCCTTCCCCATTTTTCTCCTTCCCTTCCCCACTTTTCCTCCTCCCTTCCCTATTTCTCCTGCTCTCTTCCCCGTTTCTCTCTGTCCCTTCCCCATTTCTTCTCTTCCTTTCCCCATTTCTCCTCTTCCCTTCCCCATATCCACCCTTCCCTTCTCCATGCTCATCTCCTCTCCCCATTACTCCTTCTCCCTTCCAAATTTCTCCTCCCCACTCACCCATTTCTCCCCTCCCTTCCCTTTTCCCACCTCCCATTCCCCACCACGTACTCTATCCCCCCACTGAGACAAAGATGAAGGGATGGCTGAACAAGACCCAAGCATTCTTTTCCAACATTATCCATCCCTTCAATCCGCTCTCGCATTCTCTATATAAATCTTATCTTGTGACGACTTTCTATGGCTGAGGAGAGGTGTTTTGTTCTTTGGGGGATTAGAGAGAGCCTGGGTAACATCTTCATGACTACCTGAGTACTGTTATACCGTCTTGTGGTTCTATCCATTTGACTCGCTATCTGTTTGTCTGTCCGTCTGTTTGTCTGTGTGTCTGTCTATCTATCTATTTGTCTGTGTGTCTATGTCTATCTATCTGTCCGTGTGTCTGTCCATCTATCTTTCTGTCCGTCGGTCTATCAATCTATCTGTCTTTGTGTCTGTTTATCCATCTGTCTCTCCATATGTCTCTATCTATCTATCTGTTTGTGTGTCTATCTATCTATCTGTCTGTGTCTATCTATCTATCTGTGTGTGTCTCTCTGTCTATCTGTCTGTCTGCGTGCCTGTTTCTGTCTGTCTATCCATTGCCAGACAACTTAATCACGGATGGGGAGCCACAAACGAATCGCCTCCAAGGAATTCTGTCCTCGTCCATCAGACAATCCTCTCACCAACGGAGATCTCATTCACTCATATTCCTCTCCACCCTATCTCTCCATCTCATTCTCAGTCTCCCTCCCCTCTTCCTCTCACCCTCCATCTCTCACATACACTCTCTCTTAGTCAGTCTTTCATTCTACAGACAAGCTAAATAAAGAAAATCATCATACTGAAGGGGGTTAACTATTATCTTCTCTTCTCTTTAATCTTTAATTCATCTCTTTCCCATCTCTGTTCAACGTTTCCTCTATCGCTATCCATTTTCACTTCTTTGGATTTCTATTGCCTTTCACTTTTTTTATTTCTGGAGATTCAAACCTGCATTCTCTGTCCATTTGTACTCTTTTCTGTCCCTTACTGTGTTATATTCTATCTGTCTTCTCCCATTTAATTCTCTGTCCTACCCTTCCTCATTTCCATCAAGCCAGATTCCCTCCCCGCCTCTACTGTCACCTAATATTCTTTGTCCTTCCACAAACTTACCCTACTTTCCCTTCCTTTATTTACCCTATCTTGCCATTCCTATTTCAACTCTCTCGCTTCCATAAATCTTTTCTTCCTTTCTAAATTTCTCATCTGTTTATTCTTTTTTTACTTTCCTCATAGCATTCTTCATCTTTCCTTGTCTCCCTTTTCCCATGTCTACCTATATTTTCTTCCTAATTTTTATTCTTTCCTTCCCCACCAAGCATCCCAAACTTCCCCATCTCCTCACATGAAGTATTAGGAAAGAAATGGGGTTGTTCAGAAATCAAAGTCTTATTCACCTTTCCCATTAACACTTCCCATCTCATCCCCACCATTCCTTTCTCTTCAGTCTTTTTTTCCATTTTCCATAACTCTTTTCTTCCATAATCCATCCCGTGCCTTCCATTAACTTCCTCTTATCTCCTCATCCTTAACCCACAGTAATCATTCCTTCAACAACAACAACAAAAAATCTCTGGAAACTACCAGTTGAAGTTGCCAGTCTCCTGCAGTCCACTGGGTTCACAGTGAGATGAGTCTGGGATTGCAACTACAGCAACAATAACAACAACAACTACACCGGTGACGAAGACGACAGCAACATAACCCTTCTCAACTCTTCGCTTTACTTTCTTACGACGATCCCCTACCTTTCCTCATTCTTATCTACTTTTCCTTCTCCAAATATAATCTACTTTTTCTTCCCCTTTCTACTTTTCTCGTATACATTTTTATCCCCTGCCCTCCCACCACGTACTCTAAACCTCCTCAGCTGAAGCAAAAAGGAGAGCAGCAGGAGGGTCCGGCGTAGAGAGATCAAAGCCTTGTTTACAGACCCAAAGGCAGCAAAAAGCCAGGTAATCCAACAGGATCGGACTCAATGTTTACCTTGGAATCAACGTGGGATCTTAGTTGTTGCCGTGTGTTGGATGGAGTGGCGTGTTCCCTTACTGTATTTATGTTAGTACTCAGTATGATAATCTTTATCCCCTGTATACTTCAGTGTATCCCTTTGCTCTCTTGTACCCTTCCTTCTTGGCCTTCAGCGACGACGTTCCTCAGAGTGTTGAGGCTTGTTCGGAATGGTAAGTGAAGTTTCTAAATAACATAGTGGTTATTTACCCATATTTTTCACCAGTAGGCCTCAAGTCAGTAGTTTTCTCAGGTCGTATTTCTCTAGCTATCTATCTTTAGCCAGAAGCTTTAATCCCGCAAGGGTTTTCAACAAACGAATCACCTTCCTGTCTCCTTGTCCTTTGTCATGTGGTTGCCCTTCCTCCAACTTACATACCCCTCCCTCATATATTTCTCCTTTACATCCCTCCATCTCATCCTTGGTCTTCCCCTTCCTTCTCCCCCTCCACCTCACTGAAGTACACTATTCTACTCAGTCGTTTATTCTCCATCCTCTGCATATAGCCAAATCATCTCGTACTCATGAACCGCCTTAACTTCAGCTTTGTATTAGTTTTCTCGTTTATACTCTTACGTTTGTCTTCACTCATACAGTTACCAAGCTTTCACGACCAATTTTTTTCATATTAAAGTAAAACAATCGAAAGAATAAAAATGATTTGTGATATGGTTAATTGTTTTGGAGACATTCATCCGGTAAACTAGCTAATATCTTATCCAAATACTTTTCTTGTTCATGTTAGCCACTGGGCAAGTTATAATTACTCCTATGCTGTTTTTCACTGTTTAAGATGAAATCTATCATTCTGTCTGTCTATCTATATACCTATAGCCAGACGCCATAATCCCGTAAGGGGTGGCCGTTTGTCTTTGAGTTAGTTGTTTTACGGGGAGGGGCACTAACCCTCCGCCAACTCATTTGTTGACATGTAGGGCACAGGTAAGAGTAGGTTATATGGTTACCACCCAGCGTTGTAAATAGTTTTCTGGCTTACAGGAAACCATTAGGCTTATCACTTAATATAAAGCCACCTGAAAAGGAAAGAAGAGTAATAATAAGCGACAGGAAAGATGGGAGAAATAGGAAGAGAGGAGGGTAGACACAGAAAAAGAATAATAAAGACGAAGGAAGAAGTAGGCAGCACTACATCAAGTGATTGGATGATGGCTGCCTACTTCTTCCTTCACCTTTTTGACATATTTATCAATCGCTGGGAGTGTTCACATTACTGACTTACAGCCCTACTTTTCTTTATTGGTCAAACTGAAATCACTAACTCATTTAGCTTCACTGGGAAAACTCAAACGAATAAAATATAGGACTACTGTTTTTCACTAAGTAAGCTGAAACGTGGATCAGCAGAAAGGACTAATTTATTACACTAAGACATTGTAGTGAACGTGTAAAAAATTCGATGATGAGTGGGAAGAAAAAAAAGTGGGTGAGTGGAATGGAAAGGGGAGGATGGCGGTGGGTGGTGGAGCAGGTTAGTGATAATGCATTCAGTGAAAATTGGTGTTTTTGAGGTTCTCGGTTTGGGCATGGCGATGATTTATTCCAAAAGATTCTCTGAGTACAACAACAACAACAACTGCAGCGGCAACAACAAAAACAAAGTAAACACGCAGGGTTCTCAAATATCTTGCATCTCCTTTCATGTTTGAGTCAACTGTTTTCTATTACCACTACTTTCGTGACGATTCAGCTGAGAGAAACACAGTAAAACCTAAGAGAGTTGGCCTTTTCAATCCGAAATGTAGATTTTAATATCTTTTTTGCTTGATAGAGACATTTAGAACTACAAGAGTAGGATGTAGCCTTCATTAACATCCACACTACTGAAGGTTTATCCTAAGTTGACTAACGTCATCTGGTGGTAATAAGGATGGTTATAGAAAAGCATGTCACCGCTTTGAAGAAGGTAATAAATTTGCCATTAACCCTCTCGTTGTCGGAGTAGCTCGATCACCTAAAGACAAATATTTAAAAAGATTTAATGAAATGTATTAAACTACAGGTATAGCAAACGGCCAAAAAACATAGAAGCAGTGAAGCCATTATACCTGCCAGGCAGAAATGATGCAGTAACGCTATATAACTCGATCCCTACACTTTTCGTATTTTTAGTGCATTCTTTTACATATTGAATGGTCTAAAAATAACTGCAATGTAATCATAACACTATTTTTTAGTTTATTATGTTTTAAATAATTGTTATAGCGTAATGGCATTTATTGAAATTTAAAAAACGGATGTAGGTATGGGGTTACATGTACTTGTTATTGCATCATCCTGGCCTGGGATGCGTAATGCCTCCACTTTGTTCGTATGTTCTTGGGCACTATTTCATCGCTACATTATAGTACAGTACATTATATGAATTGCATTTTCATGATTGTTTCACTGATTATTTAAAGCCTGTTTTTTATGGATTTTTTTTTTTTCATTGTGAGTGCCGGAGCCATCCTCATGTCTATTTTCATTTTTCATTCCATAAATTTTCTGGACGTTTAAGCAAGTAAGACGAAGTGATTTTTTTTTTTTTTTTTTATAGAAGTCTACAGGAATTCTCCGCTGCATTTTAAAGCCGAAAGATACCTAAAACGAACGAAGTATTGCCAATATATGTTAGATTAAAAAAGGTTCCATGATTTTGTATAACACGCACCAGGGTCATTGAAGAATAAAAGCCCTGTACAAAAAAAAAAAAATGGTAATCAGTTGTCTTTCAAGAGATTGGATAATGTAAAAAAGGAGAAGAAAAAGAAGATGAAGAAGATGATGATGACGATGATGTGATGAAGAGGAAGAAGAAATACTCAGAGGTCTACCCGTTCCCACAAGCAGACTTCATTATTAAATTCGCTAAATTAGGGATGGTTTTGGGTACAGGAAATCTCTCAAACAACAGCTAGAGAAATATAAAAGCTTAAAACTTCAAGACTCTGGGAGATACAGAGATTTTGTTCACTAGGGCATCTCCACATGGAGTATTTACCAGTTCTGATTACAACAAAAGACAATTTTATTAAGCTCAGGTTAGGCCAGAGCAACCTGAAAGTGTTAATACTGCCACTATTAACCCACTCACTGTTCATACAACTCTGCTAGTCCATTACAGTGAATGCCAGAAGATATATTCAGTTGACAGTAAGTCTATACGAGCCTGATAGTTAACACTGTCAGCATTAACCCTGTAATAAACGGCACAATTCTGATATTAAGTTGCAGATAGCGTCCGGCGATTGTGTACAGTTAAAATGGAATCAAATGAACCAGAGAGTGTTAGTGGTAAGGAAGCAGTTTATTTTAAAGGCAAGCTATTTTTTTTTTTTCACCTCAAGAGTGTAAATAATGAAAAAAAAAAAGCTCTACTATACTAATACGTCTCTCACCAGCCGATTATACGTAGTTGAAAGTGAGTTATAGGAGATGGGAATACTAAAATATGCTATAATACTGCATGCTCACTTCCTCAGACATGCTCGCATGGTTTGCTATCGTGTATTTGCCTGACTCAATCTTCAAGCACTTTGCACAAGTCCTTTGATGGTGTGTGTGCGGGAAAGCCATGAACATTTTGCCCTCTTCCCCGAACAGTGAAGTGCTCGTTAGATAGAATACACTTTAAGGATATAAAAAAGGAGTTTGAAAGTTGGATGAACATTAATCCTCTAATGTTTTATCCAGGCTTCCCTCAGACCATTTAATTCTACCTTCAGACCATTTTATTCTCCCACCAGACCATGTAATTCTACCGCCAGGCCAGTTCAATCTGCCACTATACCATCTCATTCTACCAACAAGCCATTTCATTCTACCACCAGCTCATTCATTCACTGAGATCATTTTGCATCCTACCACCAGAAGGACGATTGTAGTCAGCTTAGAACCCCCGAAGCTAATGGGTTAAAATCAGACCCCATTCTGTCCTTCAGTACAAGGCGCCCTTCATAACCTGAACAAAATCCCTGGAGTTTGCAAAAACAAACTAAGACAGGCTTTTGTTTTTAATGAAAGAGGTGAATGAGACAAAGTTGGAACCGTCGTAACAGTTTAAGTTAGGGTTATCTACACACACTATTATTTATTTTTAACACTATAATGCATAATTATGCCAACAGGTTTTTTTTATCCCTCAAAAAAAAAAAAAATAATAATAATAATAACCACAGCATCATCACCACCACCACCACCTATAATCATCATCATCATCATCATCATCATCATCCTCTCAGGAAGAATTTATTTTACTGTCTACCTCTGCTTACGAATTTATGAGAGTTTGTCGAATCATCTTGAAATTAATGGATCACGGGTTTGCCAAACATTTCTTTGCCGTCTTTGAAAGAAACGACACTAACGGGGATTCTGTCTTTGTTTCTTTAAGAGTATTTAGGCCAAGATTTTCTTTTTTCTGTTTCGGTCTTGCTCCGTTCTGACAACTATATTTACTTCAACTTGTAGTGCGGTAGTTTTGGAAGTTAAAAAAGCTTGACGCTACTTTAACAAATCCATTAGAATACGAGAGGCTTTTGGTAAGTGGAAAAAAATCTGGTCCCAGCTAAAAGCTAAAAACGACATAATCCGGCTGCAGATTACTAGAACACACACACACACACACACACACACACACACACACACACACACACACACACACACACACACAACCTTAATGAATGCTATATTTTTGCATACACGATAACCTCAGTTCACTGATTGTGATATGAAGCTATTCGTAGAACTTTTTAACTTAACAGAATTTTGGTGGAATACGTGATATCTTTCTCTAATTTCCTACCGTTGGGAAGGAATGTAAAATAAAAGCACTAACTCTATACTTTGCGGTGGGTCGCTTTTTGGAAAGTTTGGGTGGTGTGAGTGCTTGGTTCTGTGTGGGTGGTGTAAGTAGATTTCTGCATGTGTGTGTGTGTGTGTGTGAGAGAGAGAGAGAGTGGTTTGGTGGTTATGTGTGTGTGGTGTGGACAGTTGTGTGTGAGGGTGCGTGTTGTTGTGTTAGTGATGTGGGTGGTTGTGAATGAATGGTGTGGGTGGTTGTGTGTGAATGTTGTGGGTGGTTGTGTGTAAGTGGTGTGGGTGGTTGTGTGTAAGTGGTGTGGGTGGTTGTGTGTGAGTGGCGTGGGTGGCTGTGTCAGTGGTGTGGGTGGTTATGTGTGATTGTTGTGGGTGCTCGTGATGAGGGATGTGGATGGTTTTGTCTGAGTGATGTGTGTGTGTGTGTGTGTGTGTGTGTGTGTGTGTGTGTGTGTGTGTGTGTGTGTGTGTGTGTGTGTGTGTGTGTGTGTGTGTGTGTGTGTGTGTGTGTGTGTGTGTGTGTGTGTGTGTGTGTGTGTGTGTGTGTGTGTGTGTGTGTGTGTGTGTGTGTGTGTGTGTGTGTGTGTGTGTGTGTGTGTGTGTGTGTGTGTGTGTGTGTGTGTGTGTGTGTGTCTCCACGGAAACCACTCTGTCATGATGGGGGACCCACCTACCCCACAAATCTAATGGACCATACTAGAGAAGGGAGATCCCCCCCCCCCCGGACTCATCGGGAGGTCAGTTACCCATGCTGAAGAGGTCATCAGTGAGGCGTCAGACTAAGTGTTCCCAGGCCTGCTGCCACGTGGACTGCCTTGGATGGGTTAAGGCTATGGTAGTAAACTCTGAATAAAAAATTCCATAGAAGGAATACCACAGACGGCGAGTCTTGATCGACAGAGCTCCTGGGAGACTTATGAAACCCTGATCAGTAGATGATCGTCGTGAATCCTCATGCCACCATTGCAGGCTGAGAAGGGTCAAGTCATGTGGTGATACGAGTAATCTGCGCACCCTGACCATCACACAAAATTCATTCATTGCGCAAGCTCACTGCTATATTCACATCCCATTTCATCCTTTCACCAAAACCAATAAACCATTAGCAACAGAAAAGGATTGTGGCGACAGGTCTTGGATGTGGCAGGAAGTCGCTAACTTGAGTCCTACATATAGGTGTCACTGGTCCAGTGGCGAGGAAACGACCTCTTCCTAACCCAGACACTCCCAGAACTCACGAAGCAGCCAGATCCATAAATTCTTTACGTAATGCTGCAGCCTACGTTGTAGCCACGGCCCCACTCTCAGCACTGACTGAGGTGGTGCGCTCTGCACCTCCTCCCACCTAACGTGCATATCCACTGATATGCAGAGTATGCGTGTGTGTGTGTCTGTGCGAGTGCGTGCGAGCATGTGTGCATATGCATATATATATACATGTGTGTATATATGTGCATATAGTTTTTAAAGTCAAGAGACTCCTCCTGCAGTCTTAATCACTTACTTGTCTCTGCTTAAATCACTGACTGGGCTAACATATGGCCCGGCCCCTTCCACTTCAACGAAGGGGAAATCTTAAACAAACAAACAAATCAGTGGCGACTGGCATGATGGTATGGGAGCAGGTCATGCCTTCGGCAGCATTCAGTGCGACTAAGCAGCTGGAAACGGTCACTCAACTACTTACCCTTTTAAGTGAGGGGTTTAGGTAAAGTAAATTAAACATTTGCTGCTCCACACAATCTGGGCAGACAACTGCGTCTGGCAATGCTTCCCACATTGCGATTGAAAAACAAAAAGAATCCCTCTGAATCTTGCTACATGAAATACATGTACTGTACCTTGTTTGACAGTAAACAAGACACACGACTATGCCACAGAACTGACCTTTACTGCCCATGAACTGAAAAGATATGAAACTGATGTTGCTGCTTTGTCTAAGTCTCACCTCTCAGGAGAGGGTTACCTAATAAACACAGGAGAAGGTATACTCATTTCTGGAGATGATAACCAGACAACGTAAGAAAAAGCCAAAGTATTGGCTTTGCAGTCCAAAGCAACCTACTACTGAAGATCCAAGAATAATTCTGTGGGTATACCAGAGGGGCTGATGTCCTGGCGCATTTCACTTTCTAAATGCCAATATGCAACACTTACCAATGCCTATATCCCAACACTTGACTCTGAGAACATTGTCAAAGATTCCTTTCATGACTCTTTGGATGCTGTAGTTTGCTCAGTACCACATAATGACAAATTTATCCTGCTTTAAGATTTTAACCCCTAAGCTGCTGAAAGCTCTGAGCTAAACCATGCCCTGGTGCTGCTATTTTCCGTTAACATTCGTTAAGAGCCTTCTGCCAGGTTTGTAGCAGTCTGTCGTCTGGTCCTTCTCAGATGTTTGCAGCAGCCAAAGGGTTGCCAGAATAGGAAAAATTAATCACCTGTAGTAAAGCATTATAGGCTACCAGCGTGTTGGTAACATGAACACTAATGGACTTAAACTGCTTTCATTATGCACGGAACAGTCTGGTCATTACGAACACTATTCTTCAACTTAAGAACAAATGCAAGACCACATGAATGCACCCACAGTCTATACATTGGCACCTAATTGACTATGCCATTGTAAGGCAATGAGACCGAAGAGAAGTTCTTATAACCCAAACTATGAGAGGTGCTGAGTGCTCAACAGAAAATAACCCTATACTCACCCAACTGCAGCTAGTCATACACCTACAAATGTGCCGCAGACCACCATTGAGGAAACTAAATAGTAGTATTTTAAGGATGTGGCAATTTGTGACAGCAGCACTGTTACCGTCAAGATTTCTCAATGCCCACCACTTCACCCAAACAACAATTCACCAAACCTAGATGCAGAGTGGCTGAATATTAAGATACTGCTTCAAAGCATAGAGGAAACCCTGGGCTTCTCCATTCACTGCCATAAAGACTGGTTTCACGAAAATGATGAGGACATACATGACCTTCTGGCAATGAAGAATAGAGCACAAAACAACTAGCTGGCTCATCCCAGCTCTTTGATCATAAAAACTGAATTCCAGAATCTCAGAAGTGAAACCCAGAGAAAACTGCACGACATGTGGAACACAGGGTGGACTAAGGAGGCAAAAAAGCTGCAAAGAGTGGCTGATATTAATGGTCAACATGCGTTCTGCATGTCCATAAAAGCCATTTATGGATCAACCAAACATAACATAACCTCTTTTCGATCAGATGAAGGCTAGCTTCTGAAAGGCAAGCAAGCAATCCTAGAAAGATGGGCACCACTGCTTAATACCTTACTGAAGCAAAGAACCCTGGAGTAGCATTATATCCTTGATAACATCCTAAATGCTCAACATGCGGTAGATCTCGATGTCCCACCAACACTTGCAGACACAGTTCAGGCCATCCAGTCTCTAAAAAGTAACAAATACCTTGGCCCTGATGGCATACCATCTGAACTTATCAGAGGGTGGCTAGTTGCTCCATCAGCACTTTCTTTACGTCATGTTGAGTATATGGAATCAAGATTGAATTCCATTTGAATGGCTTACTTCTAATATTGTGACTGTCTCCAAGAAGTATGGGGACCACTCAGGTTGTGACAACACCAGAGGTCTCTCTCCTTTAGTGAATGCTAGCAAAGTGCTAGCCAAGTTACTGTTATCCAGTCTACCAAAACATCTCACCGAGTCGACATTTCCTGAAACACAATGTGGATTTCAAAAAGAACGAAGCACCTGTGATATGACCTTTGCTGCCCAACAGATAGAAGAGAATTGCTTGAGCAGAAGCGAGACTTATACTCGTATATTACGTTCATCAATCTTGCAAAAACATTGACATTGTCAACAGAGAACTTTTATGGAATGGTATTTTAAACTCTGGATTACCAAACAGAACCCTTACCATCCTGAAGAGTCTGCATGACAACATGAATGCTCATGTGTCTATATGTGGGAGGAAATCCAAACCATTCAACGTGGATGTGGGAGTGAACGAGGATGTCTTGGCTCCTGCTATTTTCACATTTAATTGCAGTCACCCTTTTAAGTCACCAACAGATAATCCCTGATGATGGAATAAATATCCAGTTTCATTTAGATGGTAGCTTATTTAATCTCAGACTGCTTCAAGGACAATCAAAGAATGAGATAGTTTGTTGCCTAGAACTACTATACGCTGATGACTGTGCTGTCTTTGCACATACCCCAGAAGCCTTACAACAGAGTTTCACCATCGTCTCCAACATATACCATGTAATAGGGCTCCGAATGAATGTCAATAAAACAGAAATAACATCTCAGAAAAAACAGTTCACCGGAGCATTTTGCATTTCAGATAAATTGAGAAATGTAAAACAGGTAGAGAATTTTACATACCTTGGATGTGTGCTCACAGATAAACATTGATGCAGAGGTCCTTGCATGAATCAACCACATCTCAGATCCAGAGCCTTTAAAAACACCAACTTGAGAATGGAGACGAATGTATCAGTACAGGATTATACGGCTGTATACCTCTCCTTCCTCCTACATGGCGCTGAAACGTGAACTACTTACCAGTGCATCCGAAGATCACATGGGAGGATAAAGTCCCTCACTCACAAATTCTCCGATGGGTGAAGTCAATCAGCATAGAAACCATGCTGACTGAAAACCAGCTGAGATGGGTCGGACACATGTTCCTCATGCCCGAGCACCACCTTTCCTGCCAGGTTCTGTATGGCGTACTGGCTGCACCATGCCGCAACCCAGGGGGACAGAAAAAGAGATATAAAGATCATATAAGGATAACTGTGAAGAAGTGCAACATCATATCAAAAGTTCTTGAATGCCTTGGACAGAAAACAATGGCGAGCCCTCTGCAATGAAGAAACCATTCATCTCGAAGAAGTTCAGAACCTGGCCAGAGAAAAGTATAGACAGCTGAGGCACAACCTAAACAGAGGTCTTCCAGCAAACCCAGACATGACATATCGACTGGACGGCAAAGTCTCCGGATCCAGGATTGGTCTGCACAATCATACACGTTGACACAAACGAGAAAGAGAAACACATCAGTTTTGTAAATATACCAGGCATCGTTTTCTACAGAAGAAGGGCAGCTTTAAGTATTTGTGTGTGTGTGTGTGTGTGTGTGTGTGTGTGTGTGTGTGTGTGTGTGTGTGTGTGTGTGTGTGTGTGTGTGTGTGTGTGTGTAATACCAGTACACCAGTCCTGTATGAGATCCCCTAGCATGTATTCAATTTGGACAATGGGTGTTAGCGCCGAAGTGGTCACATGTGGAGGTGCGTAAGAGGACTACTGGGCCTTGGGATTGACTCTGAAGTCTTTGCCCAGAGTCAGACACATTAAAAAAATAGTAATAATAATAATTTTCGGTTTATTTATTCATTGCAGCCAGTGCTGAAAATGCACATGTCCTTAATCTAGTATCTTAACTTAAGGGGCCAACAGACTTACCCTGGCTGCTTCTGAGGAGCACCTACACACTACTAAGCCTCGCCGAGGCTGAAGTGAGGCATAGGCACAAGGGGACAGACTGCCTAATTTTTTCCCCCTCTGAGTTTCCAACCCTTGCGGGTCTTCCAGTATAGCGCGCCTTGGGCTACAATTGACAGGTGATAGCTCACCTTACCCACAAAAGTAGAGCTGTCTGAGCAGGGTTCGATCTCGGGCCACATGAACTGGGAGTTGAGTGTGTGTGTGTGTGTGTGTGTGTGTGTGTGTGTGTGTGTGAAAAAGCGGTATGGTTGGTTGTATCTCTCTCTCTCTCTCTCTCTCTCTCTCTACATATATATACATACATATACTGTATATATACAACTGCGCCTATCTTTTTGTCAGTTATGCAAGAGATATCTCTATCTCATTTCAAAACAAATGATCCAGTATTAATGTTTTGGTGGTTATATGGTAATGTGTGTGACAAGCTTACATGACAAATGCCAACAGCACATTTGTTTTAACATGAGGAAATTCTTAACTCTGCGTCAGCTCAGTGCGTGGCCAGATGTTGTCAACTAGAATGGATGATTTGACCATTAACCAAGGAGACTCAGTCCCATCTCATAATTAAAGCTCAGCGATCTTTATGCAACCATTGCTTACCGTGCAACTTTTGAGAATGACTTAATTCTACTAAATAAGAACAAATCTAGTGTTGCAAAGGAAACTCATTCCTATCACGTATCTAAGGGTTATTGAATTGTATGCAGCCATTACTTAGTTTTCTAGTTATAAAATTGTTCCACTAAGCTGGTTATAATCTTCAACTCTGAGTCAGGTAAAAATTTTATTATTATATAACTTCTGCCTTGATTTTAAAATGAAATTTCCATGATATTGGAATTTTTCGAAGCAGTTCTTTAGCTCCAGCCCAATAGTGCGTGTTTGTTTGAATGAAAGGGAAAACAATTTCCACTATTTTTGAAACAATTCACCTGAATATAAAGCGACACAATCTGTTACAAATTTTATTTCTGGGTATTAACAAAGGCTTTGTATATTAAAAGACGAGTGGTGTAGCAGTGTGAGATGTGACAGTGTCTGGTGTGGCAGTATGAGGTGTGTCAGTGTCTGGCGTGACAGTGTGGAGTGCGGTGGTGTGAGGTGTGGCAGTGTCTGGTGTGGCATTATGAGGTGTGGTGATGTGAGGTGTGGCAATGTGAGGTGTGATGATGTGAGGTGTGGCAGTGTGGAGTGTGGTGGTGTGAGGTGTGGCAGTGTGGAGTGTGGTGGTGTGAGGTGTGGCAGTGTGGAGTGTGGCGGTGTGAGGTGTGGCAGTGTCTGGTGTGGCAGTGTCTGGTGTGGCAGTGTGAGGTGTGGTGATGTGAGGTGTGGCAGTGTGAGGTGTGGCAATATTTGGTGTGGTAGTGTGAGGTGTGAGATTGTCTGGTGTGGTAATGTCTGGTGTGGCAATGTGAGGTGTGGCAGCCAAATATGGCAATGGAAAGAGAGGTGTAGTAGTGTGAGGTGTAATGTATGGAAGTGTGTGATGTGGCTGTGTTGTGTGCAAGTATGTGGTGCAGCAGTGGGAGGATTGGCAGTGTGACTTTTGCTAGTGTGTGGTGAGGCATTGTATGATGTACTAGTGTGTGATGTGGCGGTCTAAGATGTGGCACTGTGATGTACGTTAATGTGAAGTCTGGCAAAGTGAGGTATGGCAGTGTGAATTGCGTCAGCGTGTGATGTGCAAGTATGTGGTGTGCTAAGAAGATATTTGGCAATGTGTGATGTGGCTGTGTGTTGTAGCAGTGTGTGGTATGCTAGTTTGAAGAGTGGCATCGTGCAGTATGCCAGTGTGAGGCTTGTCTTTACGAGGTGTTACAGCGTGAGAAGTGCTAGTGTGAGGTGTGGTGTAGCAATGTGAAGTGTAGGTATGAGATCTTGCATTGTGAAGCGTAGAAAATTAATGTGTGACAATATGAGGTGTAATAATGTAAATTAAGTTTGTGTGTGGTATTTAGTGAGAAATGTGTGCGAGGTGTATCAGTTTGAAGTGTGAGAGGTGTGTCAGGGATTAGTGTGTATGAGGTGTGCTATGAGAAGTGTATGTGAGTGTACCAGTGTGAAGAGTGTACGAGGAACCAGTATGTAGTATATGAGATGTGACAGTGTGAGAGGTGTGAGGTGTCAGTATGTATGACGCGTAGTAATGGCCTCTACTGTACAGCGACTTTCGTATCATCCTTACAGTGTTTATTGTGGCTGAACTATCAACCTTTTCGTGAATCTGGCGGTAGCAAGAGCAAAACTGAGCAAACATCGCTGTAATATCGGAAATGAGTTACAAAATTATCCCCCACTTCTCTCTCTTTTCAGTTTCATAAAATCGTTTGGCTGCAACAAACACGAGAACTAACATTCAGAGAGTGCATCACCCACGCACACCAATTAGTCTAAGGGTCGAACATTACATATTGTGCTGCGACGTTGATCTTTGACTGACTGTTCTCAAAATAGAGTTACTTCTTCTACGTATGACCCTTAAGCGTTCCACCGAGTTTCGTCCAAATGGAATAAAAAAAAAAAGTGCTGTACTTACCCTGTGACCTACACCTTTGGCTGACTGTTCTGTAAATCTTCCAGTCATCCTTACCATAACCTGAAACATATGTGGATCCTCTTGTGGTGCCCCTGTTAACTGGGTGGAGAAACGCAAATGCGGCATTCAACAGGGAACCATACCTCAACACTCTTCCCCCCCCTCCCGCCCGTTCCTCTCTATGGCTAGGCTTTGTCTACCGCAGGGGAACATTGGTTCACTGCACGGGAAGGCCCTGCAGGGACGAGTGATTGCTTGTGGTTGTTTGGTTTGGTCGGCCAGACAAATTCGGGTTACACAACAACGAAAACCCAGAACTGTTCCTCACAGATTGGTTTAAATCGGATAAAACATTAAGCTAACCTCGCAATATGACTTTGACCTTTGATCTATTGTTCTCAGAAGCTATAGGATAACTCATCGGCTGATTCCTCAATCCTTCAACAATGTTTTGTTGATATAAAAACTGTTTTAAGTATATTGTTCACACACACACACACACACACACACACACACACACACACACACACACACACACACACACACACACACACAGGGGTCCAAGTCTGACCCTTTTGTGACCTTGACCTTTGACTTATTGTTTTCAAAATTGAACCCCTTCATTCTTGTCATACCCTCAACTTTTCCACCAAATTTAGTCGTAATCGGGTAAAAACTACTTAACTGTTTAACATCTCGTTGTCGGGACAGTTCTAGCAGTCTACGCTGGTGAACAATAGACAATATAATCAGTTGAGGCTGACTAATTGTAGCCATGTGAAGATGAAATAAATGAATAAATAAGTAAGCAAATGAAATAAAGTCAGTTCACAGAATACACAAACTCCAAAAAGAAATAATCTGATATATATCCCTTATCACCAAAATAAAATCAGGGAAAATATTGATAAAGGCAAAGTAGAAGAAAACCAGGGAGGGCAAAATATATCTCAAAACAAAGGAAAGGTATTAATTCTCTTATAATCCTGTGACTTAGTATCAGGTGAATAAAAATATATGGCGTTAGCTGGAATATAGTATGGTACTTGAATTAATATAAATGGTATGAAATGGTAGAGTTTATGGTAGAGTGTTAATTATGAGAGTTAGAGAGGGTACAGAGGGAGTGACTGGTGATGAGCAGTGTGGCTTTAAGAAAGGGAGGGGATGCGTGGATCAGGTGTTTGCTGTGAGACAAGTGTGTGAAAAGTATTTAGCGAAAGGCAAGGATGTGTTTTGGGCATTCATGGATTTAGAGAAAGCGTATGATAGAATTGATAGGGAGGCTTTGTGAACTGTTTTAAGATTGTATGGACTTGATGGTAGGTTACTAAAAGGGGTGAAAAGTTTTTATGTAAATAGTAGAGCGTGTGTAAGAGTGAGAAATGCTGTGAGTGATTGGTTTCCCGTGAGAGTGGGGCTTCGACAGGGATGTGTGATGTCGCCTTGGTTGTTTAATATTTATATGGATGGTGTTGTAAGGGAGGTGAATGCAAGAGTTTTAGGTGGAGATCTGAGTCTGGTGAATATTGATGGTGAAGAGTGGAATCTGAAGCAGCTGCTGTTTGCAGATGATACTGCACTGGTGGCTGATTCAGAGGAGAGATTGAGACAGTTGGTAGAGGAGTTTGGAAGGGTGTGTGAAAGGAGGAAATTGAAAGTAAATGAGAATAAGAGTAAAGTGATGAAGTGTACGAGGTTGGTAGATGGTAGGGGGATGAATATAGTTTTGAATGGCTAGTTGCTTGAGGAGGTAGAGTGTTTTAAATATCTAGGGTCACATGTTGCTGTGGGTGGAAGAATAGATGCAGAAGTGAAGTTTAGAATAAATGAAGTAGGAAAGGTGCTGGGAGGAATGAAAAAAGTGTTTAGATGTCGTTCTCTTAGAATGGATGTAAAGAGAAGGCTGTATGAGGGTGTTGTGGTACCGACTGCGTTATATGGGGCTGAAACATGGAATATGGGTGTAGCAGAGAGGAAAAGTTTGAATGTAATGGAGATGAGATGTCTGAGGTGTATGTGTGGAGTGACGTATGGATCGAGTGCGAAATGATGAAGTGCGAAGGAGAACTGGAGTTGTTCGGGAGATGGCTGGTAGAGTTGAGCAGAGGGTGTTGCGATGGTTTGGGCATATGGAGAGAATGGATAATGAGCGATTGGTGAAAAAGATAACTAGATCTGATGTGAGAGGTGTAAGGCTGAGAGGAAGACCACGAATAGGATGGATGGACAGTGTGAAGAGAGCGCTGGATGCAAGAGGGATGTCTGTTGGGCAAGGAAGAGTGGCTGTGCGTGACAGAAATAAATGGAGAGAAATTGTGAATGAATAAATGATGACGCAGCCCTGAGGGGATATTCTCCCGCATTTGGTCTGATCAGCTAGTCAGGTCAGGTGCGGGTAAGGGGATGGGTCTGTTATGATGTGGCAGGGGTAAACTAGCTCTGCCGTCGGGCCCTGCTGCGGATGTCACTGATTGCATTGCGCAGTTGACCCTTGTGCGGTGTGGTGCGGTGAGGATCTGTCCGTTCTCCCCTTTGGGGCTATGATGCGAATGAATGTGTTTGAATGGATGAGTAAATGGGGAGTGTGTCGTCCTGTCTCGGCTACCTCCCTTTCCTTGGGGGAAGCAGCCTAGGTATATAGATAGATAGATAGATAGGTATGAAAAGGAAGTTACTAAGGTGAAAAAATGTACTGTATCCCCCACATCAAATCAGGAAAATATTCACGATTAGTAACGTGTAAGAAAAACTAAAGGAAAAACATATCTGAGAGAGAGAGAGAGAGAGAGAGAGAGAGAGAGAGAGAGAGAGAGAGAGAGAGAGAGAGAGAGAGAGAGAGAGAGAGAGGTACGTGAACTAAAGTGACAGACTAAGAAAAAATCACCTGAATATATTGGGCATGACCAATATGAAATGCAAAAAAATACATCTAAGTGCAGCAACATCACAAAAGACACGGAAATAAGTAGCCAATGAATAAGGAAGTAGGAACAATGCGGTATACAGTAAACAAAGTGCGTCTCTGTCATAAAACGCAGTAAATAATTATCAACTCCATCATAATAAAGGTTGGATGAGGTACACGGAAAACTGCATAAAAATAAAGACTTCAAAGTGTATCCATGCGTATCTCATTCACCCAGTTCTTCCACTTGTCACAATGGATCAGCCCCCTCTACCACAACAGGCGAAGGGAGGACGGAATATGTCTTTGAGAGAGAGAGAGAGAGAGAGAGAGAGAGAGAGAGAGAGAGAGAGAGACTGGGTGTACAAACATGAAAAAGAATAAAACGGGAATTACGGTACTTATATTTACCTAAGAAGAGGGAAGGGGAGGCCGAGGATAAGATGGAGGGATGGGGTGGAGAGTTATATGAGAGAGGGGGGTCTGAGTTGGGAGCAGGGCAGTGAAATGGCGGGGGACAGGGCGACTTGGAGGCGATTTGTTTGTGGCCACCCCAAACGGGATTGAGGCGTCTGGCAATAGATAGATAGATAGATATTTACCTAACATAATATGGATGGAAAACATTATAAGAAATGACAAAGGGCAAAAAATATATCAAAAGAAGTAATAATATTATAGTTACCTGGAATAAAAGCTAGCAGAGTACTCATTAAAAGACCACCTGAAATATAATATGTAATCAGCAAAAAACTCGAAAAATAATAGAAAGAAAGATTTACCAATATATAGATGAGGTAGATATATATATGACAAAAAGCCTGTATTTGAGGATTTTCAGTTATATAAAGTTCAAAGCGACGTCTGCTGAAATGAGTTGTTTCATTATCAAAGGCAAGTAATAACAAGAACAACGCAGAAATAGACAAATGCAGTAGTAGCAGTAGCAGTAGTAGTAGTAATAGTAGTAGTAGTGGTAGCAGCAGCAGCAGCAGCAGCATTAGTAGTAGTAGTAGTAATAGTAGTAGTAGTAGTAGTAGTAATAGTAGTAGTAGTAGTAGTAATAGTAGTAGTAGTAGTAGTAATAGTAGTAATAGTAGTAATAGTAGCAGTAGTAGTAGTAGTTGTGGCACAAAGCTCCTTTGAAACGCGAACCAAGAGGGCTGGAGACTGAAATTGCCCTCTTCAGGCATTCCACCATCCTCTTTTTTGGGGGGATAGGGAGGGAGTTGAGGGATGTTTGTATAGCCAGGCATTGGAGACAGCCAGCTATTTCGGTACCACCACGTGAGGGCATCTCTCCCCAGCACTCTTCTGCGCTAATTCAACATATGAGCACGATATACATGTCAAAGGAAAAGAAAGTTGGAAATATACCACTCAGGCTACCGTGACTTACTTTTTGATGATAATATTGTCTGGCGTTAATAGCAGTATACTATTAGAATTCTGACGACCATATGATATTTAAAACAGTGATAATATTTTCTCTTGGTTCAGTGACTGTCGGTAATATATAATCTTCTGGCAGTAGATGAGTTTAAATTCTCGGGCACTAGCAACGAGAGTTAAGGCAGTTGCTGTAAGAAAAATCATATGGAGATTCTTATAATATCCCAAAGATTAAACTGTAGAAATGACTATCATAAACAATAAAAAAGAGGGGTAGATACATGAAGGTTTAATATTTTTCAGAGTTAAAAGGACAGGTAACTGTAATTTCGGGTAAGTAGTTGGAGTAATATGCCTTAAGGTACACCAAGGAGAAAAATACTTCAGCTGAAATATGATACGCATTTCAAAACGTGGATAGAATTAACAACAATAAAAAGGAGCAGCCATATGTGAGAGAGAGAGAGAGAGAGATCAAATCAAAGGAAAGCAGGTGGTTGGTAAAGAACTTTCGTAAAAAAAAAACGCATTATCAACATCAAACGCGAGAAATACCGACAATATTCTCACAGTACACACGAGAGGACAACATCTCAAAGGAAAAGAAAAGCACACACTGAGGCACCTGAGATCAAAAGAAGTAGGGAACGCAAAGCAAATTACCTGAACCACAAAAATTGCCTGAAGCACAAAAATACCTGAAGCAAAAAATCACCTAAATCACACAGAAGTACCTGAATCACAAGAGATATACCTGAAACACAAACAAAAAATCCTGAAACACCAAAAATATATGAAGCACACAAAAAAAAATCTGAAGAACAAAAAATTACTGAAGCACAAAAATACCTGAAGGAGGAAAACTGAAACGCAAAATACCTGAAATATAAAGAAATACCTGAAGCACAAAATATACTTGAATCACTAAAAATACCAAGGTTACAAAAATCTGAAATACAAAAAAAAATGTAGCACAAAAAATACCTGAAGCACAAAAAACACCTCAAGCTTCCCAATAAACTCAAATACACGCACAAAAAATATACAGCACAAAAAAACAGAAGCACAAGAAATACCTGACGCACAAAAAATACCTGAAGCACAGGGGACAGGACGACATGCAGGCGATTTGTTTGTGGCCACCTCTTACGGGATTAGGGAGTTTAACAACAGATAGATAGACAGACAAAAATACCTGAAGCACAAATAATATCTGAAACACAAAAAATATACGAAACACCAAAATATATGAAGTGCAAAAAATATATGAAGCACAAAAAATATACGAATCACAAAAAATAATTAATGCACAAAAAATACCTGAAGCACTAAAAGTACCTGAAGCACAAAAATACCTGAAGCACAAAAATACCTGAAGCACAAAAATAGCTGAAGCACAAAAAATACGTGAAGTTAAAAAAAATCCCTGAAGCACAAAAAACTCTGGAAGTAATTACCAAGGACAATATGGCAGCAGACTCAAGAGGACGAAATACATCTCAGAGGAAAAGAAAGAAGGTGGTATCTGAAATCGATGCAGCAAGGGAGAGACGTGATTGCCCAGACTCTGCTCGTCAGAAAAAGACCACATTAAGGTGAAACACCAATGATAACAGCTTCGAGGCTTCTTTTTCAGCTTTCCTTTTATCTCCTTCTTTTTAAATACTTCTTTCTTCTTCGCCTTCCCCCCCCCTCTCTCCTCTTCCCCCTCCTCCTCCTCCTTTTCCTTCTCCTCCTCCTCCTCCTCCTCCTCGTCTTATATATTTTTTTTATATCCATTCTCCTGCTCATCCTCTTCATTTTTTTTTTCTTTGGATCCTTGTTACACCTGGCTATCTTTTTATTTTCTGTTTCTCTTTTTTCCCTTCCCTTTCCTTTTCCTCATCCTCATCCTTCTCCCCCTCCTTCTCATCATCATCATGATCATAATCATCACCATCATCATCATCAGCAGCAGCAGCAGCGGCAACTTCCCTCTTCCCTTTTTCAACTTTCTCAATCTCGTCACCGTTTCATTCAGTCCATTTTCTTTCTTCTCATTCTGAACTCCATCTTTAGGACAAAATCATTCTTTTCTGGTCTTGGTGTTTCAGATAATTTTATGAAGTCTAACGCATTTGGACAAATGATTTTTCTTTTATGTTACTCAGGCAATCACCAGACGATTTTATTAACGCTGAATAGTTCTTTGTTGGTGAAGGGTTCAGTGAAGTCCATATCAATTTTCTTTAGTTCGAATAGTGTCCTTTAAAATGAATAAAAACACATAATAATAAATCTTAAAATATCGGGAAGGAATATTCGGAAAGTGCAACACCTGCGCCCATTGACTGGTGTAAGGGCTGTTTATTTGGTTTTGCACTGTGATCTTGTCCTTCGCCTACTTGCTCTCACAAATGAGTAACTTCAATCATGACCGACTCTAAATCGTTCCACCAAGTTTGGCTCAAATCGAAACGAAGCTGTTTGAACTGACCTTGTCCTATGACACTTACCATTTGCCTTTCCATGTGACTTTGACCTTTCCTTAATTGTGCTCATAATCGAATCCTTTGATCAATTAATTACCCTAAAATTTTCCTCGAGGATTAATCCAAATCGTACATAAAAATATTTAGGTTGACCCTGTTTGTGACCTTGATCTCTGATCTATTTAATATTCTCAAAAGCTGTAGGTTATTGCCTTGGTTAAACTTAACTTTCACCTCATTTGGGTTATATCAAATCAAAAATCCTTCAGTTAGTTTGTTCACACACATACACACGAACTGAACTTTGACCTTGCTCTAAGACCTTGGCCTAGGACTTATACAGTTTTCAAAATCGAATACTTTAGTTCTTGTTTTACCCTCAGCCCTTCCACCAAAGATGGTCTTAATCGGATGAAAATGTTTAAACTGACATTGCTACGACAAACACTGGCCTCGTACCACGACCTTGACTTTTCACCCATTGTTTTAAAACTAACAGGTTAACCCCATATCTACCGTCAAACCTTCCACTAAATTTTGTTTAAAGTGATTCAAAACTGATTGAGTTATTTGGTTCACACACACACACACACACACACACACACACACACACACACACACACACGGCCGAGCGCTATTCAAAACATATCCACTCTTGTTTCGGGAGCGCCACAGTAAATTTGTCTTCTGAGTAAACTAGTTAAAGTTTTACGAACTGTAAGGTTTGCTGCACCCTACATACACAACATTGCTGCGGGGTATCGCACAAAAAAATAAATAAATAAATAAATGTAAACAAAGTAAGTCATGGTACTAAAAACATTGATCCATTCTCTAAGATGATGTCATTCCTTACTTTATTACCTGTATCTCCATATATTATTTGTCTTACTAGGGCCTCTTTAACTTGGAGGGATCACGAGGAGCCTTCGTGAACACTCTTATGGGCGGAATACTTTCAGTGTTCAGTTGCAACTAAGCTAGACGATTTTTGTAAGGCAACAGTGAGCTACTGGAGGCTTACCTCAGGTAAATGTTGTAGCATGGCAATATCAAGAATACGTTAACATTAGACATCGCCATTTTCAAGAAGTTAACTCACTCCGCATGATGACCTCTTTCCTCTTTTATTCTGCTTAACGCACAGACAATTTTATGTTGCTTAAGAGAGGCACCTCATCCTGAATGGATTGCACGATTTCACTCGTGCTCTTCAGCCATGAGAACCTAAGTTAAATAAAATCATCTGCTAATATAAAGAATCCTTTCAGAAACAGATCAACTTAATGGATAGTGTTCAGCTCATTCTGCCTTATGTAATTCATCTTTGCGTTAATTTTCAGTCTTACTTTAACCCATCGGCTTGATGACGTGCTTTAACTTTATCCTTGCTACTGTCCGGCGATTATGTTAAACTTCTTGTAATGAAAGGCTTTATGGAAACTATATCAAACCCGCTCTGGTTCGAAAAATCTCTCCGAAGAATAATTAAATTGCCTGGAAGCTGCAAGACTGTCCAGAGAAATGCGTCATCCTAGTGGAGCAATTACTTCCACTTCCATTCTCTATTTTTGTGTTCTTAGTGCTTCCTTCTCCCCTCATTTTTGTATCTCACACTCAGTAATTTACCCGTACTGTATATTGATTAAGCCATATAATTACCTCGTTTTTTCTAATTATCCCTTTCCCCATTTTCTTTATATAGCAAAGTCTCTCTCTCTCTCTCTCTCTCTCAAGTTTCCAAGGTGCAATATCCTCACGCCTCTCTCTGGCCACACTGTTTTTCAGTGATGAATCTATGATACAGTGTAGGCTAACATACCAGTATTTACCCCATGAGGCACGCTTCTAGAAGTCAGTGACTTCAGAGTATTACAGATCTGAAACATTTCAACAGTGACATCCTTCCAGTGTGACAAAAGTGATGCAGTGACAACCTTCCAGTGTGACAGCATTTCTACAGTGACAACCTTCCAGTGTGACAGCATTCCACCAGTACCAACCTTCCAGTGTGACAGCATTCCACCAGTAACAACCTTCCAGTGTGACAAAAGTGATGCAGTGACAACCTTCCAGTGTGACAGCATTTCAACAGTGACAACTTTCCAGTGTGACAGCATTTCAACAGTGACAACTTTCCAGTGTGACAGCATTCCACCAGTAACAACCTTCCAGTGTGACAAAAGTGATGTAGTGACAACCTTCCAGTGTGACAGCATTCCACCAGTACCAACCTTCCACTTTGACAGCATTCCAACAGTAACAACCTTCCAGTGACATCATTCCAACACTGACAACCTACTCGTGTGACAATATTCCAACAGTGACAACCTTCTTGTATGACAACATTCCAACAGCGACAAACTTCTCGTGTGACAACATTCCAACAGCGACAACCTTCTTGTATGACAACATTCCAACAGCGACAAACTTCTCGTGTGACAACATTCCAACAGCGACAAACTTCTTGTGTGACAATATTCCAACAGTGACAAACCTCTTGTTTGACAACATTCCAACCGCGGCAAACTTTCAGTATAACATCATTCTAACAGCCGCAACCTTCCAGTGTGATATCATTCCAACAGTGACAAACTTCTTGTATGACAGCAGTGTAGCAGTGACAACCTTCCAGTGTGACATCATTCCAACATTGACAACTTTCCCGTATAATATTATTCCAACAGCGACAACCTTCAATTCTGATAACATTCCAACAGTGCCAACCTTTCAGTGTGACATCATTCCAACAGTAACAGCCTTCCAGTGTGACAACATTCCACTAGTGACAACCTTCCAGTCTGATAGCATGCCAACACTGCCAAACTTCTAGTGTGGCAACATTCCAGCAGTTTAGATTTTCAGCAGTGTAACATTCAAGCATTAACAATATTCCAGTGGTAACAACATTCATAATGGGAATATTCCAATAGTGACAACAACTCCAGCAGTGTGTTACTTCGGCACAAAAGCCAGTCCAAGAATGTTACACTGCTGAAAATCTAAACTGCTGGAATGTTGCCACACTAGAAGTTTGGCAGTGTTGGCATGCTATCAGACTGGAAGGTTGTCACTAGTGGAATGTTGTCACACTGGAAGGCTGTTACTGTTGGAATGATGTCACACTGAAAGGTTGGCACTGTTGGAATGTTATCAGAATTGAAGGTTGTCGCTGTTGGAATAATATTATACTGGAAAGTTGTCAATGTTGGAATGATGTCACACTGGAAGGTTGTCACTGCTACACTGCTGTCATACAAGAAGTTTGTCACTGTTGGAATGATATCACACTGGAAGGTTGCGGCTGTTAGAATGATGTTATACTGAAAGTTTGCCGCGGTTGGAATGTAACAACTCCCAGCAATAACCTTCCAGTAGTGAAACATTCTAACAGTAAATCCATGAATCAGTTTGACCCTCATATGATTCAGGACAACTCAGATAGTCTATTCCAGATGTTGCAAGACGATTTCATATGGCTGGGAGTGAGTTAAAGGAACCTGGGTGTTAACATTTCAACACTGAATCCAAAAAATATTCCATCAGTGTATCAATCCATCAGTGTATCTGACTCACAAACATTCCAATAGTGAATCCATAACACAGTATACAAAACATTCCGGCAGTGCATCCATAACACGGCCTGGCATTCCAACAGTGAATACATAATGCAGTGTAGCATTCCAACAGTGAATCCATAACACATTCTAACATCTCATCAATGAGTTCATAACACACTGACATTCCGACAGTGAATTTCAGCAGTGAAATCATATTATAGTGTAGCATTTAGCAGTGAATCCATAACACAGTATAACATTCTAACAGTGAATCCATAGCAAAGTGTAACAGTCCAGCAGCGAATGCGTAACATACTGTAACATTCCAGCTGTGAGATCCAGCAATGATTCCATACTGTAGTCTAACATTCCAGCAGTGAATCAGTAACGCAAATATAACATTCCAGCAGTGAATCAGTAAAGCAATATAACATTCCAGCAGTGAATCAATAACGCAAAATAACATTCCAGCAGTGAATCAGTAACGCAATATAACATTCCAGCAGTGAATCAGTAACGCAATATAACATTCCAGCAGTGAATCAGTAACGCAATATAACATTCCAGCAGTGAATCAGTAACGCAATATAACATTCCAGCAGTGAATCAGTAAAGCAATATAACATTCCAGCAGTGAATCAATAACGCAATATAACATTCCAGCAGTGAATCAGTAACGCAATATAACATTCCAGCAATGAATCCGTATTTTAGTGCAACATTCCAGCTGTGAACGTATAACACAGCGTAACATTCTAGCAGTGATTTCATAACATACCAACATTCCTAAAGTGAATCCATGACACTATGTAACATTCCAGCAGTGAATTTTAATAACTAACAAAACACAGTGTAACATACCACCAGTGAATTCCTAACAGTGCAACATTCCAGGAGTGTAATATTCCAGCATTAACCCTCTGACACCATTCCATAGGTCAATGGCAGCAGGATACCACTGCAGCAAAACTTTCCCCCTCTGTTCATGCCTTCAATAACCCCCGGAATAAATGAATAAAATCAATGGACCAGATCGGCATGCAGCATAACAGAACCGTGGGGTAAGGGTGGAACTGTTGCATATACACACACATGGTTCCCCCCCCCCCCTCTCTCTCTTTCTCTCCTATGCAAACACACGCGGTCTCCCCCCCCCCTCCTGTCTATCAGTTTTCCATATCTGCTCCTCTGTCAACCATAAATATTTTCCTACTGCCTTATTTAATTACTCAGTTATTTATCTTTCTGCCAATAAAATAACGAGAACTGAATAACTATAGCTGAAGATTTTTCATAAGGAAATCATATACTTTTTGCAATGGAAAAGGCTTGGGGCACATGATACAAGGTCTGTTCCCGAAGTGTGAATGTATATGAGAGAAGTGAATGAAGTGAACGAAGAAGGATCGTTACAGGGCATGGACGTAAATGTATGTAGAGAATAAACACGGCTTGAGAGTTCTGAAAAATAAGAAGACCAGGAACATGCAGGTGAAATAAAGTGGACGAGTATACCGGTACGAAGATTTGTTACTGAGAGTGGAAGGAAATGTACGGAGAAAGTGAATAGGAAATTGATGATAGGAAGAAAGAGAAACATCAAGAAGTAGATGCAGAGAAAAAGTTGCACAGTATAATTGGCAAGAAGATGCTTCGTGGAAATAAATGTTATTACTGATCAGGGACAGACGTGAGTGGAACTAGTGTATGACAGGTGGATGAAAAGAGATAGAGAGGAAAGCCAAATATATAGTAGAGAGAAAATGTGGCAAAGAATATGAGGGTGCTACGAGAAAAGGATCCGTTATTGAGCAGGGACGGCAATGCGTGAAAGTAAATGGAAGGTGAGAGGTGAGGAGAGGAAGAAAATAAAGATAGGGGAAGTGGGTAGATGGAAGGACAGGGAAAAAAAGATTAAAAAAAAAAATAGAGATAGTGGATGGATGGAAGGAGAGGGAAAAGGAGTAAAAAGATGGAGGAAGTGAATGGATGGAAAGAGAGGGAAAAGAAGAAGACTAAAAACGTAGAGAAAACGGATGGCTGGAAGGAGAAGGAAAAGAAGAATAAGTAAAAGATAAAGTGAGCTGGATGGAACAGAAGGAAAATAAGAACAAGAAAAAGATGGAGAGAGTGGATGGGTTGGAAGGGAAAGAAAGAAAAAAAAAAAAGAATGACACAGAGAGAGACGATGGGTTTTTTTTTTTTTTTTTACCTTTTTTGTAAACATGACGTGCCAGTGTTGTTTACGGAGGAACAGAGATACCTGGATTTTACTCACTCTAAAACCCGTAATCTCGTTAGCCAAGGAGTTTTACCACACACTTTTTACTCTTATTTGGCCAGAAACTCTCTCTCTCTCTCTCTCTCTCTCTCTCTCTCTCTCTCTCTCTCTCTCTCTCTCTCTCGAAAATATCATCACCAGAAAGCGATGTTAATAATGAAAAAGATCTCTAAAAGTACGGTAATATCAATATCCTTCTTTTGCTCTAACTTAGCCTAAAATTTCCATCTCTCCATCTTTACCTGCAGCGGAAGATTAACAAACACAAGAATATGGTGTTGTTAACGTAGAAGTACTATATAAAGGATGCAGAGACGCAGTACTGCCTTAGTCTACCACTGAACTACGATAATTAAGCTGCAATCAGAAAAAAGATAACTGGGCCAAGAGACAGTAAAAGAATTGTAGCACTTCTTCCTTGTTAGTTTATTTCTGTATACGAGACGTTAATGCTCTCTTGTATACTACGCATGCTGGCTGTGCTGGAATCAGAGAATTATAAAACCTAAGATAATAATTAGATTTACATGTGCATAATAAATGGCTTAGGAAGAGGTGCCAGGAAGCTTACTAATATCATATCGACACGGAATTAATGGTTAAACATTATTACTTGTGGGAAGGTACAAAGTGTTAAGCTTGGGTAGACGATCGTTCTGCTAACGGTTTGTTCAATCATCATCATCATCATTTATCAACAGCAACTTTACCATCATCATCAACAACTTTACCATCATCATCATTTATCAACAGCAACTTTACCATCATCATCAACAACTTTACCATCATCATCATTTATCAACAGCAACTTTGCCATCATCATCAACAACTTTACCATCATCATCATTTATCATCAGCAACTTTGCCATCATCATCAACAACTTTACCATCATCATCAACAACTTTACCATCATCATCATCATCATCAACCTAACCCTATTTCCACGTAATACATTAGGTGTGAGGCATCCCCAAACAGCAAAAGGAAAGCACAGCTGCACAGTAACCGCAGCGCCAGTCTCTTCCTTTCACCAAACTATACCTTGAGGCAAGGCTGAATTTCAAGAGCTAAAAAAGAATGGGCTTTCTAACATATTATTACAAACCTTTATTTTCAATAGACAAAACGTTTTAATATAATGGAGAATGAATTATCCTTTCAACTGCGATGGTTATTTCTTTAAGTTGTATTTTTCCCGCCACCAGACGATTCTCCTTATCTTGGGAGAAGCTTTAGAATATGGAGAGGTCTGATATAGCCTTCATTAACCCCTCCAATCCGATAACGTGGTTACTAATGTATTCCTGCTACAGTCAGACGATTTTATTCAGCTTAAGATAGACTTTTCGAGCTGGAGGCGTTAAATAGAGCCTGCGTCAATTGCTTCACTATATCCTTTTTTACTCTAACTTGGCCCAGATTTTCGCCCTTTTTTTTTTTTTTTACAGCTTTTTTCATGTTATTCAGCGGCAGAAAAGGACAATACTGCAGCTCTGCGTCCTTTCCGTGTCACTTCATTGTGAATAGCATCATTCTCTATTATAAGTCTATTGTCAGCATTCAGCATTCAAGATAGAGAGATGTCGATTTTAGGTCAAGTAGGAGTAAACAGAGCATTACAGAAGTTCTGCTTAAGTTTAACACAATTGTCTGAAAATAGCAAGAATTAAGGGGAAACCACGTCATCAAATTAAAGACACAAACTCGTTCACCAAAAAAGACCACCCAAACGATGAATAAAATGTCAGAAATAACATGAATAATACCATGAGAAGGAAGTCCCAAGGTTGAGGTGCTTATCTGAAGAACCCTTAGGTAAAGATATGGTGCAGTCATACGCAGCTGGAAGGACAATTGGCAGAAGAACAGACTGACAAGAACGATTGAGAGCGAGATAATTGGCGACGTCTGAAAGGGGAAACACTCTAGGTTCAGTTACATGAGAGAAGTGAGGAAAGGAATATATATGTGGGTGGGATAGCTGTATGAAAGCGAGATAATGGCGTCTGTAAGAGGAAACACTTCAGTTTTAGTTACTTGGGAGAAGAGGATAGAACAATATATATGTGGAAAATATACCTGGGTGAGAGCAAGATAATTGGCGACGTCTGTAAGGGGAAACACTCTAATTTTCGTTACGTGGGAGAAGAGGGTAGAACAGTATATGTTATGTGGGTGAGAAAGATGGATGAGAGGGAGAAAATTGATGTCGGTCGGAAGGGGAAGAAATCCAGTGTTGGTTACACGGAGAACAGGGTATAAGAAGATATGTGTGTAAGAGAGCTGGAAATGGAAGAGGAGTGACTCAGAGAACAGAGCGATATACAAAGACTGAATATTTGGGGGGCATTCTAGAGATGCATGGATTGACAAGACCTGCACAAATACGGTATGGAAGATTAAACCAATGTATGAGTGCCAGTGGTACACAGGTGCGTCCACCGTCCACTAGTTTGTATTGCTACCTTCGGGGGACTCTATATAGAATGATAGACCAAATGGATTACTGTGACCCTGGAAACTTATATAACCAAATGGACGACTGCTAGTGAATAAACATGGTCCAACCAGATATGACTCGTAAGGATTTGCATCCAAAGGGTGGCTGAAGCATTA
This sequence comes from Coenobita brevimanus, assembly GCF_032717465.1. Taxonomy (NCBI): domain Eukaryota; kingdom Metazoa; phylum Arthropoda; class Malacostraca; order Decapoda; family Coenobitidae; genus Coenobita; species Coenobita brevimanus. Next base: position 8,104,420 of record NC_136955.1, on the reverse strand, counting down.
TTTTCAATGAACGCGGCCTAGCCCAGGGGCGTTGTGCTCCTGATGGGGCAATATTGGGGAGGTAGTGGCCGAATCGGTAGAAAGGTGTCCTGCATTCCCAGTGGAAATAAGTTAGAATCCCGACTAGGGCAGGAAACAGTTTAAGAATTTGAATTTCGTTACAACAGACTTTACTGATCTACCAGAAGACCCGCCGATATGTAAAAATACCTGGGATAATACCATTACACCAGTCTTGTATTTTTTTTTTTTTTATGCTAGGAAGAAGGAACCAAAGGTCACGAGCCCGAAAAAACTTCCTTCCCAGAAAAGAACAAAATACAAGAGAGCCAAATTCAAGATCCGATCATTTCGAGATGCCTCGACACACTGCGTTTGAAAGACTAGAGATCATAGGAAGCAGGAAATACAGACAGGGGGACAGTTCCAGAGTTGACCTGTTGCATAAATGAAGGACTGGGAGTAACGGTTAACTCTTGCATTAGAGAGTTGGACAGAAAAGGGATGAGAGTTTGCCTCTTGACGGGTGCTACGCGCCCGTCATAGAAGTGGAGGAATGCATGCAGACAGTTCAGAGGAGCAGCGACCATTGAAGTAGCGATAGAAAAGAGATAAAGATGCAACAGTGCGGCGAAGAGACAGAGGTTGAAGGAACCCAGTAAGAGGAGGAGAGTTAATGAGACGAAAAGCCTTTGACTCCACCCTATTGAGAAGAGCTGTATGTGGGGAACCTCCCCACACATGCGAGTTGTACTCCACACAGGGGCGGAAACAACCCGTGTATAGACTCAACAATTGTGCAGGGGTAAAGAAGGAACGGAGTCGGCTTAGCACACCTAATCTCTTGGAAGCAGATTTTACAAGAGATGCAATATGATCTATCCAAGATAAGTCCCGAGTGAATGAAACCCCAAGCATGTTCAAGGATGATGCAGGATTAAGCTGAGTATTATTAAACTTTAGTAGGTACACCTGTGGAATATTTTGTCGGGTTGATAGGTGTAAAAACTGAGTCTTTGATGCATTAAAAACAAGATTATTTTTACCCTAGTCAGAGATACGAGCCAAGTCAGACATCGGTGTGTCATAGCATCATCCCTTGTTTGTTGAAGTAACTCATGAGATGGACGTTGTGGGAACTGAATGGAAATGTGAAGGGTGGAGTCATGGAACAGCCTTAACATGTATTCACTATGAAATGTGAGTGTTGGAGCCAAGGTGGTTGCATGTAGAGGTGCGCACTACGTAGGAGGACTGCTGGCCTTCAGGATACGGACTGTAAAGTCTATGCCAAGAGTCGGATACAATATATATATATATATATATATATATATATATATATATATATATATATATATAACTATATCTATCTACATCTATATATATATATATCTATATATCTGTATCTATATATCTATATCTATCAATCTATCTATCTATATATCTATATCTATCAATCTATCTATCTATCTATATATATATATATATATATATATATATATGAAGATATTAAGGGAAGAAGTGAGACTGAAAGAGCAGAAAGTTGTATGTGAATAGGGTACACTGAAGAGTCGTCAGTGAGATATACTCGTAGGTGAATATAAGGACGGATGTATACATTTATAAACAGATGGATGGAGAGACCTAGCTTAAAAGAAACGTCAGTTAATGAAGAATATAGGCTCTTCACAGCCAGACGTCTCTCTTCTGCTATAAATATTCGTCTCAGGAAACTAATATTGTAATGAAAAAGCACCATCACACTGACTGCCTTAATCCGTTCAGCCTGAAGACGCCCTTCATTTCTTTCCTTTACATTTCTGAAACGCCTTCATTTTGCACAGGAGAGTTGCTCTGGAGTTCAGATATTTAGCAGAGTCTTCACTAACATCTTCAATACAATGAGTCGCAGTTTCATTAAGAACATTTGGTGGTAACAAGAATAAATAAAAAACCTTCTTGATGTTAGTGCAGGGCGAAAGAACTAAATTCCTGACACTCTTGAGCAGTTATTACACACTGTGCAAAATAAAGTCTTCTGGCTTTTGCTGTAATAGAAGAGTGAAGCTGTCCCGATGCTGAGGTGGGGTTGATGGTACCAGTATTTACTCTGAAGCTCCTACTGCATCCATGGATAATAATAATAAAAATAAAGACATAAAGTTTGGCATTACCAGGAGTACAGTATTGGAGCTCTGCTAACTTTCCGATGCCTGACAGATGGACACAGCGTTAACATGACACACAAACAAAATGATTAATGAGGTTTAATGACCGATGCTTTAAAGGCGAAGGAACAGTTTTGCCAGACAGCACAGGACACACACACACACACACACACACACACACACACACACACACACACACACACACACACACGCACACGCGCGCGCGCGCACTTTTTCACTTTATATTCGTCATTTGTTCTTATTAGTGGTTATAGATATTAAGACAATCACGTGCTTACAGGTTATTTAACACTCTTGTATATCTGAATACATTTTGCACATTTTACAGCCGAGGTGTCTGACTGAATTGCATAGAAAAAAAATCAATTTACTGAAGCCTTTTTTGTGGATACGTTATGGGGAATGCTGAGCCACATCCTTGTAGCCACAGGATACATCGTAAGACCTACTTTTTAGTGATTTAGTCAGGATATTACAACTTAACCTTATCATTTACTGTAGTTTATTCTTGTTACATCTAGGCGACTGTATGAAGCACTGGCAGGACATGACCTTCGATAAAAGTAATCATCAGTAGTCCTTTAAGCACACTGAGCTTATTCCTTTATCAATTCTGCAACCCCTCTATTTTTTTTTTTTTTTATCAAACCTGCGAGGGAACTCATCGTATCACAGATGATAATATTTTCTCACAAGTCATTTAAGTCTTTATAAAATGAACATCTTTTATATCTGCATTATATAAGAGGGTATTTGGGTGTACTACGTTTAATGGATCGCTGGGGAAGAGATGTTACAAACTCTCTCAAGAAAACGATGATATTATGCTGTGTGTGAGTGTGTGTGTGTGTGTGTGTGTGTGAGGTAAGCAGCCTGAAACACGCAGAAGCTAATCTCAGAATTCGAATTACGAGAAAGAAATGTAGTTATATGTGGAAAAAATATTGGTTGTGTTAACTGATAAGATATGAGCTTGCCCTAAATTAAGAGGGCAATGACTGGGTCGATAGTACTGTATATTTTCAGTGTTTATTCTACTTTGACTAGGAGTAAAACTACTGTATCTCCACCTTGGATGTCGAGCAGTAACAACAGATTAACATTAGAGTATGGTGATAGACACGAACAAGTTCCACGGAAAGGTTTTAGACTCACAGCATTATCTTTTGTTTGCAATGGAATACGAGAAATATGTTTCGAAAGTGCGATAATTGCTGTTTAATTGATATGAATGAATTATAGACATTTACCAACGATTAGGCCAAGCTTATGAGAAAAATTTCGAACTGGAGGAGTTAGGTGTAGCCTTGGTTAAGCCCCAAAGCATAAATCATTTCTTGAGCAAAGCGATCCGAAAGTAAAAAGAATGTGATAAAAAATATATTAAAGGTCGTAGGATTTTATTTTGTGTAACCAGCCCTCCACCATTGGTTATGTGACAGCACCCTTAACGACATTATAAGACCGAAACCCCTCCAATCGTCTCTTGAGAAATCCAATTGACGTCCACTGCACCTGCATCTCACCCTGACAGGAGCTTTACATCAATGGACCACCAGACGTTACAAACATGCTTATAAACCGGGAATAAATAACTGCGTCCTGATATCGCAAGACAGGTAGCTGCTCAAAAAAAGTATTTTTTTTTTTTTTTTGACAAGATACAATTTCGGCTCGACATGGGCCGTCTTTAGTCTTGGCTAAACTTTTGCATCTTCTCAATAAATGAAAGGCAATGACCAGCATACGAGTATATTGGTTTCTGACAGAATGAAAGTACTATCACAGGTAGTTCAGTCTGCACAGGCGGTGACAAATGCAACTGAAATAAGAAGAATTATTACAGTTAGTTTGTATGGTCCGCACAGGTGACAACTACTATTGGTGTGAGGAGAATTTTTAAAGTTAGTTTAGTCTGCACAGGCGTCAAATGCAGTCAGAGAAATTACAGGACACTTTTAGGTTATGCATCAACTCGCAGCCAGAGAATTTCGTCAGATATCCATCAGGGCAATGTCGAGGTGACGCCCACCTCTCTCCAGAGTATTTCTTCCTGAATAAAGACCACTACATAACGTCCTCTGTATGAATGAGAGGGTGGAATAGTGAGCAGGATGGATAGGTTAGTGGGTGGCTTGATGGGCTTGGTCGGGAGGTTAGGTGGGTGAATGGGTACCGGTAGTGGGTGGGTATTGAGAAAGTACAATAGACCCATGGGGATTAAGACCATGGCGAGAATAAGTCCATGGTGGGAATAGGTCCATGAAGGAAAGTGGGTCCATGGGGAATATATCCCCGGGGAAATGGGTCCAAGTAGAAATATACACTCACTAGGAAAAATAGAGCCATGAAGGAAATAGGTCCATTGGAGAAAATAAGTTCCTATGTGGATTTGATGTTTGCCATGGGGAGAAAATAAGTCTTTGGGTTAAACTAGGTCTAAGGGCGAAAATGGATCCATGGAAAAAAAGGGCTCAAGGGGGAAAATAGGTCTATGAAGGGAAATAGTCCATGGGAAGAATAGGTTTAGATTATGTGGGAAAAAATATAAAGTATTCAAATGGAGAAATCATCTCCCTGAGTAAAGATTCATCAGAAAATAGGTTCATAGAGTCAGATAGGTCTAAGTGGGAAAATAGATTCATGGGGAACTAGGACCAAAGAGGCAAAATAGGTATATGAGGGAAATATTACGAGAAAATAGGTGTGGGGGGGTGACATCTGAGAGTGAGGCCGGAGACAGGAGTATGTGCTAGTGATAGTTAACTTTGGTGACTTGTGGCAGTGCTGGGCTAAATGAAGGACATATCTAACCAGTCCATTTTGAAAACTCTCTCAGGCTGAGAAAAAAAAAAAAAAAAAAAAAGATCTGATGCTGGCAGTGGTGGTGGTTGAGGTGGTTGTAGTAGTAGTAGTAGTAGTAGTAGTAGCAGCAGTAGTAGTAGTAGTAGAGGTAGTAGTAGAAGTAGTATAGTAATAGCAGTAGTAGTAGCAATAGAAATAGTATATAATAGTAGTAGTCGTAGGAGGAGCTGTTGTTGTTGTCATAGCTCCAGGTTCATCTGAACGTGAACCCAGTGGATTGCAGATTGAAAATGCTACTCTCCTGCAGCCCTTTTAGGAATGGGGAGGCAGTTGATGGACGTTTGTATAGCCAGGCTTCTCCACTGTCCGGTTATATCGGTGCTGCCACGCATAGGCTTCCCTCTCAAGCACCTGCCTTGTGGTAACTAAAATATAAAAAAAAAAATGAGAGAGACACATCAAACCATTCACTGCCAGCAACAATTCGGCTCAGGATTTTACCATAACCGCTGCCAAAAACACCACGCGAAAGGGCTCATGGGGTCTTATTTTGCTTTTTCGTGTGACACGTTGGTAGCAAAATTCGTGATATTCGTATGCACTTTTAAGTAGTATGTTATTCTTATAATTTAATATCGTTGAAGTTAGTGACTGTCTTGTTTTATTCTAGCCACTAATAGCCATAAGCAGGTAAGCAGCTATTGTGCAAGATGTGTGTGTGTGTGTGTGTGTGTGTGTGTGTGTGTGTGTGTGTGTGTGTGTGCTCTCCACCGCTGGGCCATACGATCCCTTTCCCTTTAAATCATCCCTCAGTAGACCTCATTACTCATTCTGTTTGTCATGCTCACTTTCCCTCCATCAGTCATGCATTGGACAAACTAATACTCCCAGGTTCCTGTACTAACTCGCAGGTGAATAAAATCGTCTGGTCTTAGCTACAATAAAGTGCTAAGCAAGACGCAACTATGAGCGTTAATGCTGGTAATATTAACACTTTAAGAAAGATATAACTCATTTTAAGTTGAGTTTTAATGTATGGTTTAATAGTGCTGTAGAGAACTTAAGTTAGGTGATGCACAGGAACACCTTCACGTGGTGACACTGATATAGGTGGGTGACCCCTTTTACTGGTGATATTAGACGTCCCTCTGTTCGCTCCCTATGCCCCCAAAAGGAGGATAGTGGACTGCAGGAGGACACCTTCAGCCTGCTGTCCAATGGACTCACTTTTCAGATGAACCTGAGGCTGCAACAACAACAGCAACAACAACATCTACACCACCAAAATCAACAACAAAATCTACAACAACATCAACAACATCTACAAAAACAACAACCACAACAACAACTCCTACAACTACAACAACAACTACTACTACTACAACAACAACTATCTATCTATCTATCTATAGCCCGACGCCCTAATCCCGCAAAGGGTGGCCGCAGACAAAACGCCTCCAAGTCGCTCTGTCACCCACCATTTGACTACCCTCCCCCCAACTCACCCCCCCTCCCTCATATACCTCTCAACTCCATCCCTCCACCTCATCCTCGGTCTACCTCTCCCTCTCCCTCCCTCCACCTCACCTACATACACCCTCTTAGTCAGTCTTTCATTCTCCATTCTCTTCACATGTCCAAAACACCTCAGTGTATTTCTCCTAATCTTCTCAACCACATCCACATCCACCCCACAGCGTTCCTTCACTTCTTCATCCGTCAACCTGTCCCTCCACGTCACTCCACATGCTCCTCTCAAGTAACTCATTTCCACTGCTCTCACTCTTGACTTGTTTCCCTCTTGCAAGGTCCATGCCTCGCTTCCATACGTCAGGGTAGGGATCACAATACTATCATGCAGTGACTTCTTAACTTCCATACTCACCTCCCTATTTCTCATCACTGCTTTCAGTGTACCAACAACCTTCCTTCCCTGCTGTACCCTTTCACTCATTTCATCCCCCAAAGTTCCATCCTTACTCATCACACTACCCAAGTACTTGAATGCACTCACATTCTCCATATCCTCACCATCCAACCTCACTGCACACTCTGTGACTTCATTCCTCGCAAACACCATAACTTTACTTTTGTTTACATTAACTTTCAGATTCCTCCTCCTACACACTGTTCCAAATTCATTCACCAAACCTTGCAACTCCCATTCATCTTCACTCAACAGTACTGTATCATCAGCAAACAGCAACACCGGAAGCTTCCAAATCTCACCCTCATTCATTAGAGCCACCCCCACATCCACTTCCCTACCCTGCACCTCCTTTACAACCCCATCCAAGTATATATTAAACAGCCATGGAGACATCACACAACCCTGTTTCAGTCCCACATTGAGATCAAAGAACTCACTCAGCTCACCATCCACTCGCACCGTAGCCCTAGCTCCCTCGTACATACTCTTCACAGCACTCAACAATTTCCCCTCCACTCCATATATTCTTAATACCTTCCACATACCTTGCCTATCTATTCTGTCATAAGCTTTCTCCAAGTCCATGAAGGCAGCATACACTTTCCTTCCCTTCTCTAGATACTTCTCCACTAAACATCTTAGAACAAATATCTGATCTACACACCCTTTCCCTTCCTAAATCCCCCTTGACAACAACTACTACCACTATAATAGCTACTACTACTATTACCACTAGAGTTGACGCAATCATGAGACTGTTCAGATTCTGAAGATTCTATGGTTCAGTCTATACGAAAAATCTCTCTCTCTCTCTCTCCCTCCCTCCCTCCCTCTCTTTCTCTTTCTCTCTCTCTCTCTCTCCCTCCCTCCCTCCCTCTCTTTCTCTTTCTCTCTCTCTCATATATATATATATATATATATATATATATATATATATATATATATATATATATATATATATAAAATTTTATTCCTGCAGTAGAGAAAATTTTCGAATCAGAAAGTTTACAGCCTTCATTTCCTCTTTCACAAAAAAGAAAAAACTCTCACATTCTGTATATGGTGGTCTGGAGGCAGTAAAAATTAATCAACACGTCACCATTATTGAAAGAGTTACGGTTGACGGAGAATAACAAGCTGGGAGAGTGCGATGGTTGGAAGAAGAAGAGGTAGATCATGAATTTATGAGAGGGTTGTTTATGTGAGGTAAAGACTGGGATATCGTAGTAGGAGGAGTCATTACCAATACTCTCAGGCTCCTATGACTTCCTCCTCTCAGAAAAATCATCTGGCGTTAGTTGAAATACTCTACTAGAGTTGTCCTAAATCATGAGACGGTTAATTGTACCAGTAGTGGCTCTCATGTTTTTATACGCAATCTCAGTTGGATATAATCGTCTGGTGTAAGTTGGAACAGAACACCAGAATTGTCACGACCACGAGAAAATACTGGGGATACATTACGTCAGTTTTTTTTTTTTTTTTTTTTTTTGTAAGCATCATCCCTCGCGGAATACGGCGTCAGACAATAGATTGAGAGGCAGGATACATTTTTCGTTGGAGGAGGTTATACATTCATCCGTGTCTAGCTGCTTGTCCTTTTTCTTTTTCAGCCGAATATATGATATAAAAAAATCTGATTTATGTGAAAATTGGTGGAGACGTTGAGCACTGGGTCAAAGATGAGTTGAATAAATTTTGAAGTGAATCTGGATCCGGGTGCAGGAAATGAGTAATCTTTTTGGCCCTGGTGGAGGTATACGCCCTCTGACGTGCAACAGGGCAGCCTAAGACCGCAGAATTAAGCGACTACGTGAAACAAATGTATTCGTCTAATAAGAGATGTGAATTACGACAGCAAATCATTAATTTTATTGGGGATTGTGAGGTATGCGCTCTCTGAGCATTTTCTTATTACAACTTCTCAAATTATGTTTTAACTTATTCGCTTTTTATGGACATATAATTTTACTCAGGCGACCATGACGACTTAGTTCATCGGAGAGAAATCCTTATAATCACTGGGCAGAAAATATTCTCGAGTAACCTTTGAAATGCTCAAATTTCCGTTGCGTAAATATGTACTCGAAGTCTGGATGTAGGCTGATAAAATATTCAAGTGTGTTAATGGCAGAGAGAGAGAGAGAGAGAGAGACAGAGACAGAGACAGAGAGAGAATTTGTTTTTATCTGGCTTTTTTAACAAGTGCGTCATATAAAGAACTTTGTTAATGCCGATAAATGGCTACTTCATTTATAAAAACTTTGTTATACTGACCCAGCATGAAAAAGGATGAAAAATGGTGAGTCAGGTTTGAGAGGGCGGTGAGGAGAGACAGGAGAGGAAAGATGGCATGAAAGGGATGAAAATTATGGGGATGGAGGGGAAGGGTGAGGGAGAGAAGGGAGAGTATTGTTATGAAGGGGGATTTGCCAGTTAGGTAGTCTCGTACCTTCGAGACGTTTCTGATACCGTAAGTTCCGGTACGAGTCATCAGAGCTGCCAGTTTGCCTGTTGTTTGTGGGCATAGTTTTTTCGTAACTTTAAGTTAAACATTCATTTATAATGTTTTATTTAAGTGATTGCTTATTAAATTATGTAATTTAAGTTCGTATGGTAAATGCTTTAGAGTGTTACGTAATGTGAGACAACTCTGCATGTTTTGATGTGTCTGAGTTGGCAACTGTTGCCGTCGAGAGTATACTCGTAGAATGTAGACGTTTTTAGAACAATGCAAGCTTATATAAGATGGGGTAGGGATTATTACAAGTCTTGTCCGGTGTCAAGTCAGTTTGAGCGAAGTGCAGTCGGTTTTGGTTGTGAGCGTAGTGCAGTGTCAGTGTCAGTGAAGATTGCTTATTTTTGGTACTTGTGTAAGGTGACCAGATTTATCTGGAGCTAAAAGCGGGACACTATCGTCCCCCCTCCCGGACGCGCGCGCGCGCGCGCGCGCGTGTGTGTGTGTGTGTGTGTGTGTGTGTGTGTGTGTGTGTGTGTGTGTGTGTATACAGTATATATATATATATATATATATATATATATATATATATATTGTTACAGAACAGAGAAAGATAATGTACACTTTAAGTGAGAATACTAAAAATCACTACTATCCCGTAAAGTTCCAGGTTCAAAACAAAAGAATTAGGTAAAATTACAAGTTAAAGTTTAATGCTCAAACTAACAACAAAACATTCAGGACTCATAAGGATAATGTAATGGCAAAAAACAGGTTAAATATATGGTTAACTGCAATAGCCTCTATTAACACGAAATTAGCAAGAGTAAATTTATCTTAGTCAGCCCTGATAAAAATGAGAATACCGGATAATACTCAGTGAATGCAATATATATTATTACAGATACAAAATATTATTACCACTGGCTGACAATATGAATTACAAAAACTTTACTAGGCCTACGAATCAACACCATATGCTACACAGTACAAGAACAGAATGCAACAACACTCATACTCAAATTACACAGCTGCTAGATGGCTGGAGACTTCCTGAGCACTCACAATAATAATAACTGTACAGGGGAGGACAGAGATGTGAGCAAAATGAGGAGTAGATCTAAGTGGCAATTAATGCAGAGACTGAGCTTATTATATAGGGGCCGGCAGAGCTTGATACAACTTGTAAGAAGGACGCGCAAATGAAGCCATAGGGGACAAAGAGTTGACAATCCTGCTCTGAACAACAGAAAGAACGACTTACTCTACTATAAGGGAGGAGGGGGGGAGTGAGGTAGAACACGCTCGTGATCAAACATGCAGCATACTGTACGTTAGAGTTACACAAAGGATGATGAAATCATAGGCTATGTAACACCTCCCCACAAAGGAAAAGAAATTTACAAAGGAAATTTCTTATTATTCTAAAACAATCTGTCTAAAGTTTAGATAAGCAATCTGCAATAACATTTTCTTTCCCCTTGACATGCTGTATGTCTAATGAATACTCCTGAAGACGTAGATTCCATCTTGTCAATCTCTGATTTTTATCTTTAAACTTACTAAGGAATTTCAGTGGGTTATGATCGGTATAAATGACTATGAGGTCAAAACCAGAACACAAATAAAATGAAAAATGCTGTAAACCCAAAATCAAGGTCAAAAGCTCTTTCTCAATAGTTGAGTAGTTCTTTTGAGGTGGAGTGAACTTCTTACTGTAATAAGATACAGGGTGTTCAATACCCTGATCATCCTCTGGCAGCAAAACAGCCCCAGCTCTTGTATCACTTGCATCAACAGCCATATTAAAAGCCTTAGCAAAATTTGGAGTAGCGAGCACTGGCTGACTTAATAGAATAACTAAGTTTGTTGAAAGAGGATTCACAGTTAACGGTCCAGACAAATTTAACTCCCTTTTTCAGTAGGTCTGTAAGTGGTGATACAAGAATTGAAAAGTTAAGAACAAATCTCCTGTAATAACCTACCATTACAGAACATGCAAAAGTCTTTCCTAGTGTTACAAAACATGAGATCTCCCTAGCACGTTCAGTCATAGGTACTTGCCAGTACTTACTTATGTACCTAGCCTTTCCGATCTTGTCTATGCAATCTTCCACGCGAGGCAAAGGGTAAATGTCTGTTTTGGTTATCTGATTAACACGTCTGTAGTCGATGCAAAGCTGCTGTGACCCACCTGGCTTAGGGACTAGAGTGACAGGAGAACTCCACTCGCTCTGACAGGGCTCAATCATCTTGTAGTCCAACAGGTAGCCAAGCTCCTTCTGGATGAGAGGAACTTTCACTGGGTTCACACGGTAAGGAGGCAGTTTAATTGGTTTTGCGTCTCCAACATCAACATCATGCATCAACACAGTGGTTCTTCCTGGAGTGGCACGGAACACTTGCGGGTACTCCTGCAGTAATGCCGAAAACTCCTGCCTTTCCTCGGGAGCTAGATGAGAAAGCTTAGTCTGGAGATCATTCATGATATCAGGATTCTTCCCCAAACTATCACTCAGGCTCATGCTGCATGGGAGAGCTTCACTTGCAGACTCGGGTGGAACAGCTACAGTGCAGACTGGGTTATTTTCGTCCCGCTTGTGATATAACTTTAGCATGTTGATGTGACAAAGTTCTTTGTTCTTTCTATGATCTGGTGTGGCGATGACATAGTTGACATCACTGAGTTTCTTCTCCACGAAATAAGGACCACTAAACTTGGCTTGAAGAGGTTGCCCATGCACTGGTAGCAGAATCAAAACCTGATGTCCTGGCTGAAAGTGGCATACCTGGACTTCTTATCATACCAAGTCTTCTTCATCTCCTGAGCAGCTCCTAAATTCTCTCTCACCGGCTGTAAAGCAGTGGACAGCCGTTCTTTGAACTTCATCACATACTCCAGCAGGTTGACGTCATCTTCCTCCGACAGCCAGCATTCCTTGAGTAACTTAAGGGGTCCTCTTACTTCATGGCCAAACAGTAGTTCAAAAGGTGAGAAGCCCAGTGATTCATTTGGAGATTCTCTTGCGGCAAATACAACGAATGGAAGACCTTTATCCCAGTCTTTCTGATGTTCCAAACAGTATTTCTTGAGCATCGATTTGAGTGTTTGATGATATCTCTCCAACGCTCCTTGGGTCTGGGGATGGTAAGCTGAAGACGTGATATGGGTGATGCCCAACTCTTTCAGAGACTGCTTGAAAACATTTGACATGAAATTACTTCCCCGGTCTGACTGTACCTCCTTGGGCAGACCAAACTTGGTGAAGAACCCTAGCATTTCCTTAACCAGGTTCTTTGCTGAGATATTTCTAAGTGGAATGGCTTCAGGATAACGAGTAGCCATCTCAATCAGGGTCAACACATAAGAAAATCCTGAAGAAGTCTTAGGAAGAGGGCCCACAATATCCACCAACACAAGGGTGAATGGCGCCTCAAAAGGAGGAATGGGAACTAGAGGTGCAACCTTTTCGGTCTGATTACACTTCCCCACAACTTGACAGGTGTGACAAGACTTACAATACCAGGAAACATCCCTGAAGATACCTGGCCAGTAGAAGTGTTTCAATATGCGTGCCACACTCTTCCTCACTCCAAGGTGTCCTGCCAAACTGGAATCATGAGCCACTCTAATGATATCCTGCCTACAAACACGAGGGATGGCAACTTGATGTACAACCTCCCATTCACAGTCGGCTGATGCTGTTGGGGGTCTCCACTTCCTCATAAGTACTCCTGCCTTTATATAATAACAAGTAGAAGCACCAGCTGACTCTTCCTCACTGCAAGCAGAGATAGCTAGACCTTTCAACTCAGGGTCAGCAACCTGCAACTCAACCAACTCTTGACTAGACAAATTATCAACACTACGGGGTACTGCCTCATCTGGTGAGTGGTCCAAATTAGCAAGAAAAGTGTCAGCTAGGATAACATCATCATCATCATTATCCTCTAAGTCACTAGTAACTTTAGACTTAGCCCTAGTGACAGCACATGCAGAGAACACATCAGGGACATCACAATCCTGGGCCGCAGCCACTGGCTCACTAGACAACTGAGGAGCTGGACACGACTTCCACCAATATCATTTCCAAGTAAGAAAGTTGCACCTGACATTGGGAGTGTCTCAACCAACCCAACCATAACGGAACCATTAACAAAACCAGACTCCAAATTCACTCTGCACAGAGGGACAGAGCAGTAACTATTCCATACACCTTGTAAGATTACAGTTTCATCAGAGGAATTAACATTAGAGCCTAGAACACTGGTCATCATAAGGGATTGGCAAGCACTTGTATCACGATATATTTTAACTGATTTCCTGTCATTACTGTCCAGAGGACTGACAAAACCTTCAGACAGGAAATTAGCACATGAACTCTTGAGAGTGTCACCCACGTTACTGCTCAAAAGAGGAGCTTCATCATGAGGATTTAATTTACCCCTCAAAGCAGGTTCAGTTAACTCAGTTAAAGAATTCTGGGAACTCTCAAGAGTGGACACTAGACCAATTGACTGAATATTTAAAGACTCCTTGTAGTTCACATCACCCTGTCTCCTGAAACATCTCTCCGTAGTATGACCAAGCTTACTACAATAAGTACATTTATTTTCTGAAATCTAGAGGTGAAGCTGGTATTTACTTCCTGAGAAACATCATCTTTATTCTCTTTCCTGTTACCTGTACTCTGAGTAGAGGCAACGTACTTACTCTCAGCTTTCCTTTTTTCTTTAGAATATCTCGTGTGAGTGAGAACATATTCATCAGCTAAATCTGCAGCATCAGACAAATTATCTATTCTTTTCTCATCAAGATATAGGCTTACATCATTATTAATACACCTTTTGAAGTCCTCCAGTAAAACCATCTGCTTAAATTTACCAAAATCAGAACCCACATTCTTAGAATTTAACCACTGCTCTAACAGATCTTTGATTTTTGCATACTCAACATGGGATTGCTTATCTTGCTTATAAGTTGTCCTAAATTTTACTCTATAGGCTTCAGGAACAAGTTCATAGGCCTTAAGAATCAAGCTCTTAACTACATCATAATTATCAGATTGATCCTGAGGCAAAGATGCATAAGTTACTTGAGCTTTACCGGTGAGAACAGGTTGAAGGAGTACTGGCCAATACTTTTTGGGCCAATTAAAACCTGTAGCTACCCTCTCAAACAACTGAAAATACTTTGTTAAATCAGATTCATCAAAGCTAGATGATCCAGTTCCACCTTGTTTCATGCGATACTCATGGTCTGCCTGAATCCTAACAAGTTCAAATTGTGCCTGAGCCTGTACCTGTGCCTCCTGAATACGAGCATTTGCCTGAAATTCAGCTTCCTGAATACGAGCCTGAGACTCCGCCTCCTTAGCATTTGCTTGAAATTCAGCCTCCTTAACACGAGCCTCCTGCAGAGCTAGCTGTAACTTAGCTATTTCAATCTGCGTTTGCTGATTTGGTGGAGTTACATTAAACAAGCTTTTATTAATCATGCCAACAATTAGATCTTTAGAATGATGAGAGTGAACTGCAATTCCCAATTGTTGAGCAACAAGCTTAAGTTCATTCTTTGTTCTGTTTTCTACATCACGCACTGTTTGCACATTTGACAAAAAATCTTTGGCTTCATCAAGAGTAGTAATGTAAAAACCTGAAACTTTATCCCACCAGTTGACACCAGTGTAATGGTAAAGACCTGTTATCCCACCGGTATCCACCAGTGTGATGCTAAGAATTTTTATGCCACTGGCTTCACCAGTGTAATGATGATAGGAGTACGTATTTTCTTACCTGTTGTGGGTATTGATCAACTCACCCATGGATATACAAGTGGTACTCGACTTAGTATAGTGGATGGTAAATATTTATGAAAAGAATGAATTGTGGTAGCGTTTGTAGTTTTTGGCCGAGATTTAGATTAAGTCGGTACCTCAGGTGGTTGTCGTTCCCTCAGCGAAGGAATCTTGAATTGGAAGGGGAGTGAATTTGGCTTGAGGACATAATTTCCTTGATTAGGTATACTAATAAAGAAAAGAAAATGCTATATACTTTACTCTACTTTAATAATTCTGTTAATTTCCACAAAAACATTTTTTATTACATGACCCTTTTTAGTATGAGAGAAGATTGTAAAGGTTACTAAGGCTTTTGGGTGATCATTCCTCTAACATTATTACCAGACGAAACAATTTGATACACGCGAGGTATGGAGTCGTTGTACTTTACTTTCTTTTTTGGCCGTTACTCTTGGGCTCAACAACGGCCTCAAGACAGGGACACTTTTTTCTACAGGTATGAATTGTCTGTTCGGGCTGGCATAGCCTCGAGTCAATAAGAATGATTATTTGTGTTCATCTTTCACCCATATAAGGTATTCTCCTCATATAATTTTCTCGGTTCCCACATCGTCAGTATTATTTACAGTTCACCATCAACAATGTTATATAATCACTAGAAATACATAATCTCTCGGGCCTGTCTAGTCTCGAAAAATAATTCAAACAAAAGGAAATATAATCACCAAGGATACTCAATCATTCGGGCTTGTTTAGCCTCGAGGTACAACTCAAATATCACATTATTGCTCACAATCAGTAAGTTCCCTTCCACGCTCCTGATTATTTTTTTTTCTAATAAACTAATTTTAAAGAAAGAGAACAGTTAATGAATTTGAATTTTTCTCCTTTCCCGTTACAGAACATATCACTTTTATACTTCTATTCCTTATCTACAAAAAAAAAGAAATTCACTTGATAGGATCATTAATAACACATCAACTACCTTCGGTTTGTAAAAATAACTCGTGAGTAGTGTAAGTGTAAAAGTCTATGGGCAATACTTGGGAATAATGGCGTGCTCACACGGACGTCGCCGGTGTCTGGGGAACTAAACGAACGTCTGTTACACACGATGTCTGGGCAGCAAGTGGGGCCTGTCGGGCACCACAGGACGCCACCGCTAGCTCAAACGAGATTATGTTTTTGAAATATGGTGGGTTTCAATTCTCTTTACAATTTATTTAGCAGTGTACCCATGACGACAAGACTTTTGATTGAATTGGGGAAAATTTGGGATTTATTCCTTACTTAATTTAGATACTATCACTATTTCAATTTGAATCTGAAAGCAGCTCATGCCATCTAGTGACGGCCAAGATAAATGGAACTTTAAATCCTCACAAATGACATTATTTAGGCCTTTTGGACTGCTAATTCTACATACTTGTGTTCTAACAGCTTCATTAGCAAACATTTCACAAATAGGTTACGGAAAGAATTGTATATTCATCATTACTCTGTTTAAGGTTTAAACTCGGCGCCCAACAACGACACGAAAAGTTGCGCACGTTATTTGTTACTCTAAGAGACGGGGAATTCCCATAGCTCAACATCGACAATTACATCACCCACTGCATAGATACAGAGATACATACATATAAAAATTGAGTTAGCCCTACAGTAATTATTAATATATGAATTACTACTTAGGGTAGGAACTTATAGACTAATATTCAGGTTACACCCTAACTTAAAATTACAGTACTACTAAACACATACATATCAAATGTGTGGCACTACAGTAATAGTAGACATCATGAATAAATCACAGTCACAAAATATCAAGCAATATCCTTATGATAATATCCTGAATATCCTGATAAGAGGTCGCCAAATTTATGTTACGGAACAGAGAAAGATAATGTACACTTTAAGTGAGAATACTAAAAATCAGTACTGTCCCGTAAAGTTCCAGGTTCAAAACAAAAGAGTTAGGTAAAATTACAAGTTAAAGTTTAATGCTCAAACTAACAACAAAACATTCAGGACTCATAAGGATAATGTAATGGCAAAAAACAGGTTAAATATATGGTTAACTGCAATAGCCTCTATTAACACGAAATTAGGAAGAGTAAATTTATCTAAGTCAGCCCTGATAAAATGAGAATACCGGATAATACTCAGTGAATGCAATATATATTATTACATATACAAAATATTATTAGTACTGGCTGACAATATGAATTACAAAAATTTTACTAGGCCTACGAATCAACACCCTATGCTACACAGTACAAAAACAGAATGCAACAACACTCATACTCAAATTACACAGCTGCTAGATGGCTGGAGACTTCCTGAGCACTCACAATAATAATAACTGTACAGGGGAGGACAGAGATGTGAGCAAAATGAGGAGTAGATCTAAGTGGCAATTAATGCAGAGACTGAGCTCATTATAAAAGGGCCGGCAGAGCTTGATACAACTTGTAAGTAGGACGCGCAAATGAAGCCATAGGGGACAAAGAGTTGACAATCCTGCTCTGAACAACGGAAAGAACGACTTACTCTACTGTAAGGGAGGAGGGGGGAGTGTGGTAGAACACGCTCGTGATCAAACAAACATGCAGCATACTGTACGTTAGAATTACACAAAGGATGATGAAATCATAGGCTATGTAACAATATATATATATATATATATATATATATATATATATATATATATTCACTTACGTGAGTGACAACAACCGCTCCTGCACTACTCTCACCCTGAGGCTGGTAGTCAATTACTAACGTCTCATGCGAACTCCGAACATTCCGTACAGTACAGTGAATGGGCCGACCAAAGTTACCAGCTAGTGAGTATTACAGATTTTATATTAATAATTCGGTATTTCATTTGGTTAGGTTTATGCATAAGTTTTCTAATTCATCATATTTTCATAAAATAAGGTCATGGTATATCTTATGTAATAGTAATTTTCTAAAAGCGGGACACTTACGATAATTTGCTCAAAAAGCGGGACATTCTAGTCACAATTAGAAAAGCGGACAAACGTCCAAAAAGCGGGACTGTCCTGCTTAAAAGCGGGACTCTGGTCACCTTATACTTGTGAAAACAGTGGCAAACAGTGACGGGTTACTGAAGTTTGTATATCATTGGTACTTCAGAAAACAGTGAAGTGCCAAGCATTAAGTGTAATAACTGTGAGGTGTTGTTAAGCATTAAGAGTAATAGCAGTTAGTAAAGTGTGTATAGCTCCAGTGCTTGTGAGAACAGTGAAGTTGGAGAGCATTAAGTGGAATTACTTGGAAAATAAAGACAGTGAACATTAAGGAGCTGGTGTTTATTTTCGCCTCAGCTGATCTTGTGTACTGCACACCTAAAGGCTGACCATAAGAAGAACAACTCACTGGGCAACGTCCTTCTTGTGCTGTACTACTGCTGTTGGAGCCTGTGGCAGTGTGGTGACTGGGACGTAACAGTATTATACAGGAGCACAAAGAAAGCTAACCATGTAACCTATTGGTCCCTTCGAGGTCCAGTGCTATAGAATAGGCTGTGACTATGACATCTGTTCTACGAGGATCAGATAAGGATAGGAAAACAGAGCAGGGCTAACCTATTCATCACTTTCTCAGGCCAAAGCCGACAGGAAAATGTGAGAAAAGGACAACCATGTGATACAGAAAAACTGTTACAGAAACATCAAAGGAAAGGAATGTTGTAAAATATATTCTTCACGTTCTTGGTCAGTTATTGTCGCTTAACCCTGGTTTCTCTGGCTGATCAGACCCATCGACCACGGGTAAGCAGCTGCTTCTGAGAGGCGGTCCTACAGGTACAGTACAATATTGACACCAAGTAAGTATCCAGCGCCCCCTTGTGACAGACAACGTTTCGCCGGTGTCGGGCCAGTGCCGTTCTCACGGTAAGGGGGAGGGAAGTACCTGCATACGGAGGTTGGGTACCGGGAGGGCGCTACATCTGCTTCACTCCCGGTGGCAGCACCACAACGTATAAGTTATTCGTCAGGGCTAGTCTTTGTTTATAAAACGATGTAACATCAACTAACATTACACATTCTGAATAATGATGTTGTCTGGTTGTATCATTCTCGAACTAGAGTGAAGAAAAACAGAATATATAAGACATGTATTATTCTACAGTCAACTTTTTAAGGTGAGATTTCGAAGTTAAATATTTTTTTCAAGTGGAAATTAAATGGCAGTTCTTTTTCACAGTCCAGCACAATGAAAATCAGTTACTCTAATTCCATATGCTTTAAAAAAAAAAAAAAAAAAAAGAACATTTGCCGGTAATGTGTTCTAATACTTTCATAGCCATTGCCGTTAGTATAATTTTACCTGTTGGCTGTGAAGAATGCATCTAATGTCTCCCATGTTTCACATTATTTTCAATTTTTGCATACTTCGATTATGATCACCTCTGGTCAGAATTTACTCACCCTAAACACATTAGTTTCATCTGAGTGTTCTTCCTATGGTTTATTCTCTTGCTACAGGGAGGCTGAAGGGTGTATATGAAAAGGGGATGTGATTCAAGGAAGAGAGAGAGAGAGAGAGAGAGAGAGAGAGAGAGAGAGAGAGAGAGAGAGAGAATCTGAGTAGACTGTAACAAGAGAAGAAAGAGAGAGAGGGGAAGGAGAGGTGAAATAGGAATCAGAGGTGAGAAAGAGAACTCTGAGAGGCGCATGTGGTAAGGAAAATGAGAGAGAGGAGAAGAGTAGGTAGGAATAAGAGAAGTTCGAATGAGTTTGTGTCAGAAAGAGAAGAAGGGAAAGGAAAGGGAGAGGAATGGAAGAAGAGGGGGAAAGAAGAGGTCTGAGGAAAGCATGAAGGAAGGGAAGAAAAAAGAGATAGGGAATGAGTAGGTTGGAACAGGAAAAGTAAAAGAGAAAGGGTGTCAAAAAGAAAGGAAAGAGAAGAAGGAATGGGAGAGGAGAGGGAGGGGAAAAATGCAAGTTTCGGAGAATGTTGAGGGAAGGGAGGGGAAAGCGGAGAGGTGAAGGGACAGAAGCAATGAACATTAGATTGAGGGGGTCTCAGAAGGAGGGGATGGGGAAGGGGTAAAGTGAGAGGGGACACCAAGGAGAAAGGATAAGCTTTATCAAGGAAGGGAAAGGAGAGGGAGGGGGAAGGCTTACTGGATTAAAAAAAAACAAAAAAAAATGGGTTTAAGAAAAAGTGGAAGTGGAAGGAGTTGCGACCGAAAACGGAAGGGGAAGGGGTGAGTCTGCTAGAGGAGTGAGAAAATGGATGAGTAAAGGGAGACTGGGTGGCTTGGGGTAAGAAAATTCAGAACAAGGGGGCGTAAGATACAGTGGAAAGGGAGTAGAGTTCAGGGAGAGGTGAGAGGAGAAAGCTGAGCCTGAGAGATGTGTGATGGAAGATGGAAAAAGACGGGGAGGGGGAAGGACGGAGAACTGAGAGGAGTGGAACGAGAAACTTACAGCAAAAGGGAGGCGAGAATGAAGGTTAGGGAGGGGAAACAGAGAAGGAAAGAAGGGATGAGTTAGGGAGATAGGAGACAGAGGAGACGGGAATGAGTGGGGTTGAAAGCATAAGAGATATCAGAAAGAGGAAAGGGGGAGGGGTGAAGAAGGGAAGCACAGAGGGGAGAGATGGGATCCGAGAGAAGGGTAAATAGAAAAGAAGGGAATGAAGATAGAGGGAGAGTAAGTTAGAATAAGAAAGGCTAGACTTAGTGGGAGTAGGCTGAAGCATGAGAAATTAGAGGAAATGTATGTTATAAAGACGGAGGAGTAACGGAGGAGGAAAGGAATGGAGAGAAGAAAAAGGAAATTAGGCATGAATGAGAAAAATGGATGAGGAAGACTAAGGATGAGGAGCGAGAGTAGGGTAGAGCTAGGTGAACTGGAAGAAGAGTTAGAGTGAGAGAGGCGTCAGAAGTAGGGAAAGGGAGATGGTTAAGTGAGAAGAGGGAAAAAGTTAATATGAGTGTAAGCGGAGTGACAGGGATGGAGTAGGTTCCAACAAGAAAGTTAGAGTAACGGGATGTGTTAGAAAGAGAAAAAGGGGAGATGAAAAGAGAAGAAGGAGAGAGAGAGAGAGAGAGAGAGAGAGAGAGAGAGAGAGAGAGAGAGAGAGAGGAAAGGGTGAGTAGACTGGAACAAGAAAAGTTAAAACGAGGGGATGACAAAAATAGGGAAGGGATATGGTAAAGGAGAGGGACAGGAGAGGACGGGAAGAGGGATGGAAAGGTGAGAAAGAAGGGTGAAGGAAGGGAAAGAGAGAGGGGGGGAGAGGCAAAGAGCTGAGTAGGCCGAACAAGAAAAGTTAGGTTGAGGGGTGTCAGGATGAGGGGAAGGGGAACGTGAGTGGAGGGGAAACGTAGGGAGAAGTTGTAAACAAGTTGAATGGGTCGTGGATGTAAGTACTGAGTGTATGACTGGATCGAGAGGGGAGAGGAGGACCCAGGGATTGATGAAGTGGAGGGGTGGATGGAGCTTAAAGGATGGGTTTAAAGTACATCAGGACGGATGGATGGAAGTCTAGGGATGGGTTAACTGTATGCGGCATGAATGGAACTTTAGAGATGGATTAAAAGATTTTATGCATGGATGGATGTAAAGAGATGGAATAACTGGATATGTGATGATTCGATGTAAGGGGACAGATTAAAATATTGAGAGAGTGGTCTGATGGAAGGGTAGGAACAGATTAAAATTCGAGATAATGGAGAAGGCTCGAATGGAAACTGGAATCGAGAAATGGATGGCATTGAAAATATTGGTATTTAGAATGTGTAACAATGAACTGAGGGAGCAGAGAAGGATAGAGCTGTAGAACTGATGAGACAGATGTAAGGCAGGCAGGAAGCAAGGAAAT
Source organism: Coenobita brevimanus (assembly GCF_032717465.1). Classification (NCBI taxonomy): domain Eukaryota; kingdom Metazoa; phylum Arthropoda; class Malacostraca; order Decapoda; family Coenobitidae; genus Coenobita; species Coenobita brevimanus. The sequence continues at coordinate 8,082,379 of NC_136955.1, read as the reverse complement.
TTCACCCTTTCCAACAAAGGACTTTATTTTCATTAATGTTTTTATTATTATTTTGTTTTTCACCTAATGAGAGAAATTTTGAAGTGTAGGGGGTTAGATAATGGCTTTTGATAAACCCTTTACTATAAGAAGTCTCCTCGAAACATGGTAGTTATATTACTTTAGCAAACAGCACCTGAAAACAGATGTCATGAAATGGATAATGATGAACTGAAAGAGTATGTAGAAATCTGTCGCCTAGGAAGGGATGGTGAATGAGTCAGATATGTGCTGATAAAGCATGAATGTAGTGCTCTTGTTGTTCTTGCTGTTCATACACTCGGTGCTGTTGCTGATGCTGTGGCCCTTGATTCATACTACTCCGCGTCATTCATATTGTCCGCAGAGCCGCACCTTTTGAGGCACCATTCGAGACTGATGAAAGATCAGTGTGAAATTTATGAAATCAGTGTGAACATACTGTGTGACACAAATCAGTTTACCAGTAGCAGGAAAATTACCTCAACTAATTAGAGATGGCTGCTAAGAGAATTTGCGAATACATGGAGTAGTAGGCTGGCGTGGATGTGTAACAGATGTATCAGGGATGTAATGGTGGATGGAAGACGGAAAGAGGATTAAATTGTAAACATTACTATCATTGCTTCGAATCCCAGAATACCAAGGAAAGAGACTGGTGGGATTAATTGTGTCACCTTGACCTCTTTGCAACAGTAATGTATTATATATGTTCTTCATTCTTGTTTCTGAAGAGCAAATCTTTTGTAACTATGGCCGAATTACTGTTATACGTCTTTTCATTATATTTTTGCACTGTTCAATTGCTTTTATTCCATTTTTTTACTTTTCTCCTTAGCTGCAGCGATTAAATATACATATAAACTGTTTATTATAACCGATATTTCCTAAGCTGAAGAAATGTGTATATTATAGAACCAAAAACTAATTAAAACAGGTCATCGTCGTGAAAGAATAGTTCAAAAATATACCTACTGAAAGAGTCAAGTATGATGGTGACTTTCATGTCATTTTATTTTATTCCATTTTATTTATTTTTTTTTTTTTTTAACAGATTCATTCATAAAGCTTAGGTGGGACCCATGTTTCTGAAGATGTTCCAGACAATTTCATTTAGCTCCATCATTACGAACTGAAATAATGGATTGCTATAGCCAGGTATCACAGACCATCTGGCACTAATTCAAAGATATATGACTAGCAATGGAACAGAAACGGGAAAGGAGAAAAAGAGGGTGACAAGAAAAGGAAAAAACACAATAAAACAAGGACAAGCCATCTCTTATTACGAATAGATGTTTTTTTTTTATATCGTTCTTTATAATGCCATATAGCTTTCTTCAGCTCAGGGAAGGCCTTTTTATGGTCAAATATCGGAAACTCCTACCAGCAACTCCTTAACTATGATAGCTATTTATTTTTGAGTTTTGTGCTGTCAGACGACGTAATTCAGCTTATCGAACCTTTTCACCCCTTCAGTTATTATTATTATTATTATTATTATTATTATTATTATATTTACTACTACTGCTACTACTACTAATACTACTGCTACTACTACTACCACTACTACTACTACGACTTCTACTACTACTACTACTACTAATTATTATTATTATTATTATTATTATTATTATAATTATTATTATTATTATTATTATTATTATTATTATATTATTGGTATCTACAGATTTTAATCAGGATAGGAGACACTTTTGACGTGGGTGGGTAGGATATAGCTTTCACAAACCCTGCAACAAAGAGAGGTCTTTTCTGCATTAGTTAGAAGTAGATGATTGTTTCTGGAATGAAAGTAAAAAATGCGTCATCCTAAACGAGGCATTAACCGATACTGAATTCACATATTCGTGGTACAGTGGGATGGGACCTTGAGATGGATACAACAACATTTATGAGTGTCTGCAAGACATGGTACACAAATGACCTGAAACAACCTCATAACGTCAGGAGGAAGAGTAGTACCAGCGTCGTCACAACCATCTTAATTTTCACTAGGCGTTTCACAGTCTTCATATGTCATCATCAGTAGCCCAGGATTAATATAAAATTAAAAAGCACAATAAAATATGTACATTGAGAACTTCATAAATATGTTTATACAATATTTATGGGGCTGCAGGCATTGTTATTTAACTGGAAAAATGTGAGTTTTCATACAATGCTTCTGGTATTCGTGTCAGAATTCTTACAGCCATCAGCTATTTCAGTGTTCTCTTTGGAGTGGGACACCACAAACTTCAGAATGGTGTATTACGGCAGAGTAAGCAGGGTTGCCACACAGGCGATCCAACCTGCTCGACTGACCTGAATGTTCATCCACCCAAGCCTTGAACGTTCGTGTTTCCCTTCCGATGTTCCCAGCCTGGCAACTGGGACACATGTATTTGTAAACAATGGATGGGCGCAGGTCAGACGGAAGGCTGTCCTTGAAGTTAATGACTGAGCCAGCTCTAAAATTTTAAAGAAGAACATTCTTGAAGTTAATTTCGGTTTAAAGAACATTCTTGAAGTTAATTTCGAGTAAAATTTTGTCTGAGAGGGGTGACTGAATTTTGATAAGATGGCCAAAGCAGGAGAATTTCATAGTTAACTGTAGGGACTAAGTGCTTAGGCTGGTAGTGGCTGTGTTAGGACTTCATATTATAATTACAAATCATAATAGATAGATAGATAAATAGATAGATAGAGAGACAGACAGAAGCAGGAAGTCGGATGATGAGAAGGGACTGTGTCTGCAAGAATCGAGCAATGCTAAACATGCTTACACACTCTTAACTCAAGGAATGCTGTATAGGCACATGACAGCGCCTAGTGACCATACACACACATACACACATACTCACACACAGGCTTCTAGAACTTTCCAACCACAGTGGACACACGTGACACAACCCCTGCTACACCAGAATTTAGGAAAGAGAGCTCAGATGGAGGCTAGCCATAGAACAGGCAGGTCGTAGGGAGAAGGGCTTAGCAACTTGGAAGAGAGAGAGAGAGAGAGATAGGGAGATAGCTAGCGGGACTCTACTTTATACTTCGCTCTGTGTGAGAGACTTGTTAATATTTCCAAGACAAATAAAAATAGTCCCATACTATTCTTTACCTCTCCTTGTCATTGAATGACAAATGGGAAAGAAGATTATCTACTTACAAAGCTACTCAAGTATAACAACCGCTCGTCCACAAGTCTAATATATATAACTTCTCTACAGGTAACTAAAAAGTCTACTTTTATGAGAGCTGTTTAGAAATTTACCAGTGTTTCTGTCAAAAAGCTGGGCACTAAACCTTACACCAGGAAAAAAAACGGTAGTTTCCTTATGGAAAAGTTCATACATAGAAGAAAGACTAAGCGCTCTATGTATTAGGGTCCTAATAGCGCCAATTTTGACATTAAAATTGCCATACCTAAAACATCCAGTTCACAGTGCTGAGAGGGTGGTTTTCCTGTGAACTGAGAATTGAAACTTATCATAATTATTCTTCTCATCGAGTAGGTCTAAAAATCGGAGTTTGGAATTTATATCTGGGTCTAAAGAAGAAATTAGTCCTGTTTTAGTTTTTAAAATTGTTTAGAAACTGGGGAGCATGGTCCCTGTTAAAACAAACACACAAACAAACTTGTCATAGACAAACCTTTTGGTAAACCAGTTGTTTAAAAGCGTTAGGGTAGTTTCAAACCATCGTTGTTCGTAAAAGCATTAAAAAAAGTACTAGTCAAGTTGTGGACTAGAGACGAGTCTGTGGCTACTCAATCCACCTGTTTGTACAGATTACCGCTAACAATAAATAAACCATCTTTTATACACAGGTTAAACAGCTACCAAACATACCTTTTGTTGTATCCATAAGTCAATGCCTTGGTAGAGTAAATTAACACAGATGTCCACTGTTTCGTCAATGGAAATACTAATAATAAAGCAGTTAATTTCTTAGTTACACATGTATGGGTGGTACTCTGCAGGTGGACAGGAAACTGGGAAATTCATAAGAAATGTTCAGTTCTAAGATCTCTGTGGACAGGAACTAAAGGTCTGGAGTGCTTTTTTGTGGCTGTGTTGTAAGCCGCGTTGTTAACTTTGGTAGTCCGCAAAAAGTGGGAGGAGATGAGAGGTGAGTTTTAGAGACTTCGACTGTGAAGAAGTGAGAACCTTGAAGACCACTAGTTTCTTTAAGATTCTGGTTACTTTATCTTCCAGCTTAGTGGTTAGTGAGAACAATTTTCTTCATATCTGACCCGAGTGAATTTAGTTCAATAATCTAATTTGGTTTGCATTCTCGTGAAAAAAATCAAATTTATCTAGAAGAACAATACCATTACCCTTGTTTGACCTGCAGATTAATAACTCCTTTAGAGATTTCCAAGTACGAGTGAAAATAGGGGAGAACACTGTATCAGAAGGTATTTATGTCTCTAGCATAAAAATCCCTCTCAAATTGAATGCACCCATTTTGAGATAGAAATACAAAATAGAAAATCAGTCCTCGGATTAGAAAAGATAAAAGTGGTCCACCTATATTGCTACTTACACTCCAACAACGGCTAAGTGATTAAATATAATAAAGAAGGAACCTTAGAGCATGTGTGTATTTGCCTGGACTCTTACACCCTTTGTCCATTCTTTCACCCTTGTCCTATCTAAATTATTAACAACTTTTTCCTTCCGTATTCCTTTACATTTCCTTCTCTTTCCTCTTCCTGACACTTCTGCTTCAAATTCCGTGCTTTAGCTGACTCATACATTCTCTCTCTCTCTCTCTCTCTCTCTCTCTCTCTCTCTCCTCACTTCCCCTTCCTCTTTCTCCCCACCCTGACACCCCCTCACTCTAGCTTTTCTTTTTCCCTCCTATTCAGCCCTTTCTCTGTCCCTCTCCCACCCAATATGCTCCCCTCAATCATATTCTCCCTCCCCTCCCTTCCCCCCCCCTCTCTCTCTCTCTCTCTCTCTCTCTCTCTCTCTCTCAGTCATAGCAAAATTATATTCCTACCCTCCCTCTCTCTCTTTTCTCTTCCTGCTCTCTCTTGTTTCCTTCACATTCCTCTCACTTGTTTTTTCCTTCCCTTTGCTGTCTCTCTCTCTCTTCCTTTCCACTCCTCTCAGGCTCTTATTTCCCCTCCCTCTTTCTAGCCTCTCCCTCACATTCCTCTTACATCTCGTTGTTTCCTCTTACTCTTCCTTACCCTCTCCCTCTCTGTGATGTCCAGTCCAAATTAACCTTCTCGCTTTCCCAGTCCTCTTCCTTTCTGTTGCCATTTCTTTACCTCTCATCCATTTCTTTTCCCTCTGCCCCTCATTTCCTTCTCTCTCTCTCTCTCTCTCTCTCTCTCTCTCTCTCTCTCTCTCTCTCTCTCTCTCTCTCTCTCTCTCTCTCTCTCTCTCTCTCTCTCTCTCTCTCTCTCTCTCTCTCTCTCTCATCCTGCTCCCCATTTCATTGCCTTCACCACTCTCAACAGCATTTCCTCCTCTCCCTCCCTCCTCCTTTTGCTTGTCTATCCTTGTGTTCGACTCACTGGTCCGTATTTTAGTCGATTAAGCAGGCTTCCTAGCACATCTTCCTTAGCGATTCATTTTTAGACATGGCTGGTTAATTAATATCCTTTTGTACGCTTTGTATGTAAAGTTAAGCGATATTAGAAGGATATACACAACACAGAGAAGGACAGTAGGTTACAATACTCGTAAGTAAAATAAATCGCTTAGGAAAAGGGAGCTTTCTTAACAAACTAGCATACGGGCTATAGAGTATACCCCTTTCACCTTACCTTGGCTCAGGTTTTTGTTCTGTTTTACCATATGTCATGTGTCCCAGGCAGAAAGAGATTGTATTACGCACTGCATCCTCTCCATAGAGCTCCTTCGCGACTAGCATCAAAATATAAACCTAATGAATTGTTAAAACTCAGCAGTCAGGATGGAGAGATGGCAATTTTAGATCAAGTTAAAATAAAAAAGAGTATAGTTACTTTTCTTACAGCCTACGCTATAACTCTCAGCCTCTAAAGGACCCAGCATAGTTTTGTATTTTTTTGTAACCTTCTATCTCGCTCCCAGTCCTCTCCCTTCTCCTCTTCTCAACCCATCCCTTACCTATCTTCAACCTTTCCTTCACCCCTCTTTCCCATCCAGTCACCCCCTATCTCCTTCTGCCTCCCTTACCCCTTCCATCGCCTTCCCTCCCCTGCCGCACCTTAGCTCCTCCCTTTCCTCTCCCTCTGTATTTTCTCTCCCTCTTCCTTTCCCCCCCTTTTTTTCTTCTTTTCTTCTCTCCCTTTCCTCTCCCCTGCTTCTCTCTTTCCTCTCCCCGTGCATTTTTTCTCCATGTTCCTTCCTTCTTCCTTTTCTCTTCCTTTCCTCTTCCCTTCCTCTTTCACCCTGTCTCTACCTCCTCCCTTTTCTTTTCATTCCCTCTCCCTCCCTTTTCTTTCCCCTCCCTCTCTCAACCCTTTCCTTTCCTCACCCCTCTATCCACCCTCCATGTTTCCTTTTTGCCAACGTCGAAACATTGTGGCAAACTTTTATTTTTTTCTCTTTTGATACATGGGCCAAGTTTTCTTTTTGTGTATGGGACAATGTCGAGAGTACACGAAATATATTGCAAAGGCCAGGTAAACACGAACATCTTTATGTCTCTGAGTACGGAGGAGAAATTTATGGATTTAGTTTTTGTTACTAAGGTCATTTATACTTGTATTATTTTTCGGTTTCAGGGACATACCAGGACTGAATTATTTAGACTTGGGTGGTGGTGGTTGCTGTGGTGATGATGATGATGATATTGATGACTGTAATGGAAAAAAAAACAAAGGTACTGCCGAGCGAGAGAGAGAGAGAGAGAGAGAGAGAGAGAGATTAAAGATACACAACACTGAGGGTAAGGCAGAGGGGCTTGGAAGAGTAAGTTTAAGGAGCACAGTTGATTAGACCATTAACCTTTGGCGCGTAGTCATGACAGCACTGACTCATGCCCTGTCAGTCCCCTGGAAAGTCTGGCTTTTTATCTCGGCCATATATCCTCTGCCAACTCTCATGCAGTAACTATAGCTTTGACATTTCTGGCAGTTAGTTCATCACCTCGTCGTGTTGTCTTCGTCAGGCATACGTAATTGAGGTACAAGTCTTGTAAAAAAAATAAATAAATAAATAAAATAAAAGCTTTTAACTTGGGCCTCTTACAGTCAGGTGAGTTATTTTGGTCGACTTACTTTATGCCTATTAAGTCATAATCAAGAAAAGTTAGGTCGATTCGCGTCACGCTCGTTGAATCAATTAGGCTACAGTAAATTCATACCAGAAGAATGGTTTTCAAGACAAGGCAGTTCAGTCCTGTTAGTTGCTCTTATATCTTTTCATGCCCATCAGATCCATTAAGATCAGTATAGATCATTTCAGGTCAACTCTACGAAAATATGCACAAAATAAGCTGTGCTGACGCTGTGATTTTTGGAAATTAGGTATATAAAGGTAATAAAATATATAAACAAGTGGTGCCAAGCACAACAAACCTCGCCCGACAGAACTTATTTTATAGCTGTCAAATGCTGAATCGGTACTGCCGTTTAGCGTCAGTAATATAATGTCTTAAGTAATGGCGCAAATGAAATGGAACTTGTTATCCGTCCATTTACTCAAGGTCAAAGGTCATGGTGCCAAATGAAAGGCCATTTGAGACTTCCAACATCTCGATAACAGTAAATATCTATCTTCTACCAGTTTCAAGCTATAGCCCCCTGAATATCCCTGACTTTGAGTTTGACCTTATAAGGTCAATAAGAATAAAGGTCAGTGTACCAATTAAAAACTCATAAGGGTGTTCCTATACGTTGATTATAGTAAATATGTCTTAAACCAGTTTCTAGTTATAGCCCCTTGAATATCCGTGACCTTGAGTTGGACCTTTCAAAGTCTTGGTACCAAATACAAGCCCATATGGGATTTTGTATATGTTGATAATAGTAAATATCTGTCTTCAACCAGTTTCGAGTTATAGGCCCTTGAATATCCATGACCTTGAGTTTGGCCTCAAGGTCAAAGGTCTTGGTGCCAAAT
>NC_136955.1:8059292-8071792 GCF_032717465.1 Coenobita brevimanus | reverse complement strand
GAAGTGGCCACCACTTGATCTCGTCACCATAGGGTGGGGATAGCCTCCTGGCACACGAGGCAAACATACCTCAGTCATCATTGTGACTTTGCCAGGTGCAGGACAACGTTTTCTTATGTCTCTTGTCCAATTCTGTTCCCGCCTTACATGGACGCTTGCCTCATCCACTCCTGCCAAGCCTCTTTCCAAGAATACTAGGAAAGGCCAAAGTGATATTCCCATAGGGCATGTCGTGGATGCAACTGTGCCTAGTTTTTCTAGTAATGGAGAAGTTGTCACGTTTCGAGCAAAGTGAAAGTCGGTGCCATGTATACACACACACAAATACAGCCTGCCTCGTGGTCAAAAATTACGCATATTCTTCACGTCCTTACTCACCAACGCGACCAGCTACAAAGCTGGAGATGGTTTTATTGGCAAGTGGAAGAGTTGATGAGTAATATGCTTTTAATTTGTTTCCCTAACTGCTATACTTTCCGAGATATTAAGGTTTGAAAACAAGCAACTTTGGGAAAATTACTCCTTCTGAGAGGGTGACTGCTGTATAAACACCCCGACGCACAGGGGTTAATGAACGGAACCTTTGTTTTAGCACCAACAGAGTCCTCCTAGTTTGTCTGATTGCAATATAGAGTGAAATGCCACAGAATCAGAGGCAGCCTCCAGACTGTAGGCAAGATCAATGAGGTGGAAGGACAACTGCAATAGCCATGGATTCCTCACACCACAGGAGGTTGCAAAAGCTGATGATCTGCAACAATTTAGGTAAGTAAAAGAGATCTCAGCTGAAGGGAAAAGAGTAACTTGATGCGTGTAATATGGTGGATTGGAACGAATGTGATCTGAGATGATAACGTTACCCGTCCAAAGGCAGAAAGTGCTACACCAGCTCAAACCTATTTTTTCACGCCTACCACACCCTCAGTCACTACACTGTAACGCTGAGAAGTCGCTTTCCGCCTTCCAGCACTAGCAATAACGTTTATAATCCGTAGAAAATTTATATTACTCACGACCGTGTTGGGAGTCTGGTGATTGCTGGGAAGATTTTGCTCGCTCAAAGGTGGAATATCCATTCGGTGGTAATGACAAAGAGGCCATAACCTTGATAACACTAATACTTATAGCAACATTAACAATTTTAACGATGAGACGATTCCTGCGGCATCCATACTAAGATAACTTAGTCATGTTTATAAAGTCTAGTAAAGTTGACCCCTTTAGATTAAAGAAAATCTCGCACTCATGCCGGATGGTGCTTTCCTCCTTAAGATTGTTGAGCCTTTTTTCCTATTGTTCGTTAATCAAGCAACTTACCATTGTTACTCAAGGAACATGATAGTATAGTTATCTGAATGGGAAAAACTAAAAGAAAACGGCCGCAAATCGCTTACAAACTGCAGCGATCTTCAGTAGCAACTAAGTTATTACAGAAAAAAATTATTTCCCACATACATTACATATTGCCCTGAAACTACTGAGATTTATAAACCTGTGTTAAGATTTGAAAGTCTAAAAGGTAAACTTAAAATTTATGTGAATCTTTTACTGTTGCTGAACACTGGAAGTGATTTGCAGCAAACTCTCTATGTCTCTCTTTCAGCCATTGGATGCACTATGCCTCAATTATCATAGGATGGTGTATTGCTAATCCAGCTAGATCAGTACTTTTGCTACATATCCAGCGTGGTCCTGGGGAGATTCTAATGAAGAGCATTTATGAGAATTGAAGGAATGTTAATACTGGGGAGAGTTCCCACATCACCCAGAGTCATTGCTGTTCTTCTTCTTGTTTGTGCATGTATCTTTGTCTCAAAGCATGAGTCAGAAGGAGAGCTGGAGTTCCTTCAGTGGATATTTGTGAAGTAAGGGCAACTTCAGGCGTTGTGGTATGATTCTCTCTCTCTCTCTCTCTCTCTCTCTCTCTAGTACTTGGCTCATTAGGCAAGATTATAATGGAAATCCAAAACTTATGGTTTGTGGTTATTAGTATGGTCAGCTAGCATCTCATACAATAGAATGCAATCAGCAACCATATAGGAAGGTCAAATACATTCTATCATCATCAGTTACTAGAAAATCAGCATTAATAATGGGCAGTGTGCATCTCACTTCGTGACTTGAGGCTAAAACATAATGACCCATAGTAACTACGAGTATACGTAGCCCTTACTGCCCTTGTTTTGTAGTACACTACTGTAGAAAGGGTATCCGACTTTGCCTGGGTAAAACCCTATGATCGTGCATTAACTGGAGGCCTGGGTGGCCACTCCTTGTGGGAGAAGACCCTCGGGTTGCCATTCTATCCTTGGGCCTATTTCCCAAGAGTTAAATTTCCCATGGAGCTGTTTTCCCCCTGTCCACCCATCCCACCAATTCTTCTACCCATTTGACACGCTGTAGCTAATAATATGATTATAGAAGTAAAAACTTCAACAGTAATTGGGTACCATCTTTGCACCATGTTGACTTAAGATTTCTGATTAATAATAATCTTGGCCATCAGAGAAGTCACGTTAGCTTCTGTAATGTACACGTTTAAAACGATTAAATTCGTCATAAGAAGGTACACCTGTCAGAGCTGTTAAAAGATTTCTATATGCATCCTCCTTGATTTCCATAGAGGACAGACAGACAGGCAGACAAACTCTCTCTCTCTCTCTCTCTCTCTCTCTCTCTCTCTCTCTCTCTCTCTCTCTCTCTCTCTCTCTCTCTCTCCTGTACAGAGACATGAAACTTCACGGAAATGCCCCGCCGGATTTACCGCGTAATATAACATAAGATGTGTTTTAGTTAACATTTTTGGTAACCGGAGTCCTATTGCACCATTTTTTTAGGTAAGATGATTTAGACATTGCTGCTCAGTAATGCACCGTTCTGGCTAATTTGAGGGTACAAACAAACAGAATGGGAATTTTAGTAGTAGATAGAATTTTAGATGTTCTGCAGCGTTTCATTCTGAATATTTTGCTTTCATATAATCTTGCAAGTTACTTATATCAGATTTATTGGCATATCTTGCAATAATACAGTATAAGTGATTACTGACAGGCATAAGCAAAAATAAACAAGTAGCGTAATGAAGACGTGAAAACCACCTTAGACATTCCTCCCTTCCTCTCCCCTTTTACCCACCTCGTGATCTTCCCCTCATCCTTGCTTATTCATTCATCCCGCCCTCAGTCACCCTGCCTTCCACACTCATACCTTCCTCTCTCACCCCTCATTCTTCTCCCCTCCCTCCCTCACCCCTCCTGCCTCATTCATATCCTCTACCTCATCCTTCCTACCCCACTCATACTCTCCTCCTTCATCCCTCCTTCCACGTTCATGCCTTCCTTTCTCAACTTCCTGCTGTATCACACCCTTCCCTCCTCCCTCCTCTCATTCTGTATCCGACGTCTTCCTTCTCATCCATCTCTCCACCGGCTCCACTCTGTCATCCCTCCTTCCTCTGAGACCTCTTTTTCCTCTTTCCCTTCACCCTTTTCCTCTCATACCTATGCATTCCTCATTTACCCCTCGTTCCTCACTACTCTGTCTTCTCCATCCATCCTCCAATTTCTCCATCCAACCGTCCATTCCTCTCATCCATTCTTACCTTCCCCAACGTAATTGGACAAGGATATGTATTCACCTGTTTGTTTGTTTGTTTGTCCACACGATATCTCCAAAAGTTCTCAACGAATTTCAAGGAACATTTTGTGGAAGGGTGGGTCATGGGCCGAGAAAGAATTTATTAAATTTGGGGGCGAATCCGGATCAGGATCCAAATATCTCCAGATATCTCCAAAAGTTCTCAATGAATCTTAAAAAAAAAAAAAAAAAAACAGAAGAAGAAGAATAACAATATTGAAGAGTGGGCCATGGGTCAAGGAACAATTATTGATTAAATCTGGGGACGGTTCCGGATCATACGTATGTCACACAACTCTCCACGGATCCGGATCCTTTATAATGGCAATGATACTGGCGGAGATATTATGCTCTCTCTGAGTGTTTTATATATTATTTATATGTTCTTTCTCCAATCGTCCTAATCTCCTACCGCCCCTTTCAATCCTCCGTACACTAGCCCTACTTTTCAAACACCCATTTCTTTTCTCGTTTTCCTGTTTTTCTCTCTCCTTTCCTCTCTCTTACTTATTTTCTTTCTTTCTTGCACTCTGTTTATCTTCTCTTACACACACACACACACACACACACACACACACACACACACACAAAGAGAGAGAGAGAGAGAGAGAGAGAGAGAGAGAGAGAGAGAGAGAGAGGTTAAGGGCACAAGATACAAGACGATGGTGATTGTAGAAGGCAGTGTGGTGAAGTGTTAGTTACGTGACCTCGTGAATATCTACCCTACAGACTCTACCCACAAACACTGGCACTACGGTGACTCACATTCCTCTCTCTCTCTCTCTCTCTCTCTCTCTCTCTCTCTCACACACACACACACACACACACACACACACACACACACGACAATCCTCTACCCTTTTCATTCCCCCCCCCCCAGAAAAAGAATAAAAAAGCAGAAGAAGGGAAAGTTATATGGATGGGACAGGAAGAAATGGGAAATATCACAACATAAGTCTTGAAAATTATTACAAAGGAAAAAACAAAACATGCCACAAATTTTCGTGTCCTCAGATGGTTTCTTACTCATGAGAGAGAGAGAGAGAGAGAGAGAGAGAGAGAGGGAAATCTGCTATAAAAGAGAGGAACGTCACCTTCACTCCGCGGCTGGGGACGAGGAGACTCTCACAGTAGTTTACTGATGGAAAGAGAGAGAGAGAGAGAGAGAGAGAGAGAGTTTTGATTTCAGTGCCGTGAATTGTTTGTTTCTGTGTGTGTGTGTGTGTGTGTGTGTGTGTGTGTGTGTGTGTGTGTGTGAGGTTTAAAAACAGCAGCTGCATCTCAACATATATGCATGTCTCTCTCTTGACTATTATATGTATTTCGTCAACTGGGTGTAATCCTCTGAGGCTTTAGGTGAGAGCTGCTGTGTTGTTTGAGGGATGGTTGAAGCTTCTCCCAACACCTCGTCCTACCTGTTCATTCACCAGTGCAATTGGGGAGCTGGGTATAACACTGTCGGCTGTAGGTCGCACTGCTATGTAAGACCTACACTTTGAAAAATCGTCTGCCTTGATGAGCAATATATCCCTCGCTCTCCACCAAAAAGAGGAGGATAGATTTCAAGGAGGCAGATTCCTCCTGTAGTCCAACGGCTTCACGTCCAGATAAGTGTGATACCACAATAACAACCGCAAAATTTACAACAACAACAACAACAACAATAACAACAGAGTAACAACAGACGACAATAACACCAACAACAAGGAAATCAACAATGACCTTCGTGTACTATGTAATGTAGATATTTACCCTAAGCCTTCCTCCTCTTGCTTTTCTATCGTCATTTTGTTTAACAATTGTTTATCCGAATGCTACGGTGTGTGAAAAAAAGGATGTACGGTCCATGGGAGAAAAGTGAATGGAATAACAGGAGGAGAGTTTGCACTTTCACCTTCCTGTCCTTTTTTCAGAAACAAATGTAACTTCGAGATAATTTTAATTTCCCTATTATTATTTTTTATGATGGGAAAAACAAGAGACATGGAAGCTTCTGGACTCTATTGTTCTTGTGTGCCCCGGAAAAAGAATCCTAATTATAAGAGAGAATTGATCGTGTGTCTAAGTCCGGGCTTAGATCAGCTCAGTCCTGTATCTGGCAGCAGTGAAGGCTTAGTCTTTTCACCTTAACTTGGCCCATATTTTTGTCTTTTTGTAGGGTATTTCACGCAGCTCAGAAGACATAATGCTACGGCTCTACATTTGTACCATAGCACTTCCTTATGACTAGCATAATTATCTGACGCTAATCTATTCTTACATCTCAGAATTCAAGATGAAGAAATGACAGTTATAGACCAAACTAGTATTTAAAAAAATAAATCTGTACGGTAAGGCTATTTCTTTAGCTCCTAACTTAATGTGGCTTAGTGTATGGGGTCCTGTTTTCAACTATTTTCACAATGTCTTATAAACTTTTCTTAAGCTTTTTTTTTTTTTTTTTTACTACTGTACACCTCAGTATCCTCTTGTTTCACGTTACTGAGGTAAAAAATAAGCTGATATTAAAACTTAATAAAGTATACATATCTACAGTTCCTTCCTCTGCTTTTAGAAAATAAAAAATATGGAAACTACATACCCAGTCCTACTATATGTACCGGTGTGCTGATTTCGTTCAAATCTATGTATTCGCTTACCCCTATTTCTAATCGGTTTTATTTTTGGAGGTTGCTGACCCACCAAGGTCATTGTGAGGGTCACGATCCTCAACTATCGCATTAAGAATGAGAGTCCAATGTACAATATGGATTAAGATCTCAATGCCATGCCTGCCCCCCTTTCACAATATGAGAATTTTTGATTTGGTGATGGGGGGCTGACCCCACTAAAAATCATGGTCGGAAAACTGTATACTGAACAGTGGAAGACCTTCCCAGTAACTCAACGAACTCACATGTTAAGTTTCATTAAAACCCATCAAATAGCCTAGGAAGATTTAAAACACTCACACACACACACACACACACACACACACACACACACACACACACACACACACACACACACACACACACACACAGGCTAAATCTCGCGGAACGGTTTTGGTCGAGTAACCGAAAGTTAAACCATCCTGCTTGGAAGGACTGATAACATACATGAGAATGGGAAAATGTTTTATGAAAAGAATATCGGTAGCGAAGATGAGTTCAGAAAGCTTTTATGTCACTGAAATTAAAGGGTTAACAGTCCTGATATCTAAGACTTAGTGTTGTATTCTAAGTGGCAAAGAGGGTTTTCTAGCAGTTCTTCCTCAGTCGTACACACACACACACACACACACACACACACACACACACACACACACACACACACATATATATATATATATATATATATATATATATATATATATATATATATATTGTTACGGAACAGAGAAAGATAATGAACACTTCAAGTGGGAATACTAAAAATCACTACTGTCCCCCAAATTTCCAGGTTCAAAACAAAAGAGTTAGGTAAAATTGCAAGTTAAAGTTTAATGCTCAAACTAACAACTAAACATTCAGGACTCATAAGGATAATGTAATGGCAAAAAACAGGTTAAATATATGGTTAACTGCAATAGCCGCTATTAACACGAAATTAGCAAGAGTAAATTTATCTAAGTCAGCCCTGATAAAATGAGAAAACCGGATAATGCTCAGTGAATGCAAGATATATTATTACAGATACAAAATATTATTACTACTGGCTGACACCAAAAACACATGAATCACAAAAACCTCACTAGGCCTACGAATTAACACCCCATGCTGTACAGTACAAGAAAAAATGCAACAACACCCATACTCAAATTACACAGCTGCTAGATGGTTGGAGACTTCCTGAGCACTCACAATAATAACAACTGTACAGGGGAGGACAGAGATGTGAACAAAATGAGGAGTAGATCTAAGAGGCAATTAATGCAGAGACAGAGCTCATTATATAGGGGCCGGCAGAGCTTGACACAACTTGTAAGAAGGACGCGCAAATGAAGCCATAGGGGACAAAGAGTTGACAATCCTGCTCCGAACAACAGAAAGAACGACTTACTCTACTATAAGGGTAGAAGGGGGGAGTGAGGTAAAACACGCTCGTGATCAAGCATGCAGCATACTGTACGTTAGAATTACACAAAGGATGATGAAATCATAGGCTATGTAACACCTCCCCACAAAGAAAAAGAAATTTACAAAGGAAATTTCTTATTACTCTAAAACAATCTGTCTAAAGTCTAGATAAGCAATCTGCAATAACATTTTCTTTCCCCTTGACATGTTGTATGTCTAATGAACACTCGTGAAGAAGTAGACTCTATCTTGTCAATCTCTGATTTTTATCTTTAAACTTACTAAGGAATTTCAGTGGGTTATGATCGGTATAAATGACTATGGGGTCAAAACCAGAACACAAATAAAATGAAAAATGCTGTAAACCCAAAATCAAGGCCAAAAGCTCTTTCTCAATAGTTGAGTAGTTCTTTTGAGGTGGAGTGAACTTCTTACTGTAATAAGATACAGGGTGTTCAATACCCTGATCATCCTCTTGCAGCAAAACAGCCCCAGCTCCTGTATCACCTGCATCAACAGCCATCTTAAAAGGCTTAGCAAAATTTGGAGTAGCGAGCACTGGCTGACTTAATGGGATAGCTTTAAGTTTGCTGAAAGAGGATTCACAGTCATCGGTCCAGACAAATTTAACTCCCTTTTTCAGTAGATCTGTAAGTGGTGATACAAGAATTGAAAAGTTAAGAACAAATCTCCTGTAATAACTTTGTAGCTCTTTCCTACTTTTAGGTCTGGGAAGATCACATATAACCTGAACCTTAGCTCCTGGTGGTGCAACGTGTCCATCACCAATTACGTACCCAAGATACTGAACTTTAGCTTGACCAAACTCACACTTTGATAAATTAGCTACAAGATTAGCCTGAACCAAACGCTCAAGAAATTTACTGACATGGCATAGGTGATCTTTCCAGTTGTCACTGAAGATTAATACATCATCAATATAAACAACACACCCTGCCAAACCCTCTGTTACAACATTCATGAGCTTCTAAAATGTGGCTGGTGCATTCTTCACACCATATGGCATTACAAAACATGCAAAAGTCTTTCCTAGTGTTACAAAACATGAGATCTCCCTAGCACGTTCAGTCATAGGTACTTGCCAGTATCCCTTTAACAAATCAAATTTACTTATGTACCTAGCCTTTCCGATCTTGTCTATGCAATCTTCCACACGAGGGAGAGGGTAAGTATCTGTTTGGTTATCTGATTAACACGTCTGTAGTCGATGCAAAGCCGCTGTGACCCACCTGGCTTAGGGACTAGAGTGACATGAGAACTCCACTCGCTCTGACAGGGCTCAATCATCTTGTGGTCCAACAGGTAGCCAAGCTCCTTCTGGATGAGAGGAACTTTCACTGGGTTCACACGGTAAGGAGGCAGTTTAATTGGCTTTGCGTCTCCAACATCGACATCATGCATCAACACAGTAGTTCTTCCTGGAGTGGCACGGAACACTTGCGGGTACTCCTGCAGTAATGCCGAAAACTCCTGCCTTTCCTCGGGAGGTAGATGAGAAAGCTTAGTCTGGAGATCATTCATGATATCAGGATTCTTCCCCAAACTATCACTCAGGCTCATGCTGCATGGGAGAACTTCACTTGCAGACTCGGGTGGAACAGCTACAGTGCAGACTGGGTTATTTTCATCCCGCCTGTGATATAACTTTAGCATGTTGATGTGACAAAGTTACTTGTTCTTTCTACGATCTGGTGTGGCGATGACATAGTTGACATCACTGAGTTTCTTCTCCACGAAATAAAGACCACTAAACTTGGCTTAAAGAGGTTGCCCATGCACCGGTAGCAGAATCAAAACCTGATCTCCTGGCTGAAAGTGGCGTAACCTGGACTTCTTATCATACCAAGTCTTCATCTTCTGAGCAGCTCCTAAATTCTCTCTCGCCAGCTGTAAAGCAGTGGACAGCCGTTCTTTGAACTTAATCACATACTCCAGCAGGTTGACGTCATCTTCCTCCAACAGCCAGCATTTCTTGAGTAGCTTAAGGGGTCCTCTTGCTTCATGGCCAAACAGTAGTTCAAAGGGTGAGAAGCCCAGTGATTCGTTTGGAGATTCTCTTGCGGCAAACACAACGAATGGAAGACCTTTATCCCAGTCTTTCTGATGTTCCAAACAGTATTTCTTGAGCATCGATTTGAGTGTTTGATGATATCTCTCCAACGCTCCTTGGGTCTGGGGATGGTAAGCTGAAGACGTGATCTGGGTGATGCCCAACTCTTTCAGAGACTGCTTGAAAACATTTGACATGAAATTACTTCCCCGGTCTGACTGTACCTCCTTGGGCAGACCAAACTTGGTGAAGAACCCTAGCATTTTCTTAACCACATTCTTTCCTGAGATATTTCTAAGTGAAATGACTTCAGGATAATGAGTAGCCATCTCAATCAGGGTCAACACATAAGAAAATCCTGAAGAAGTCTTAGAAAGAGGGCCCACAATATCCACATACACACGGGTGAATGCCGCCTCAAAAGGAGGAATGGGAACTAGAGGTGCAACCTTTTCGGTCTGATTACACTTCCCCACAACTTAATAGGTGTGACAACACTTACAATACCAGGAAACATCTCTGAAGATACCTGGCCAGTAGAAGTGTTTCAAAATGCGTGCCACAGTCTTCCTCACTCCAAGGTGTCCTGCCAAACTGGAATCATGAGCCACTCTAATGATATCCTGCCTACAAACACGAGAGATGACAACTTGATGTACAACCTCCCATTCACAGTCGGCTGATGCTGTTGGGGGTCTCCACTTCCTCATAAGTACTCCTGACTTTATATAATAACAAGTAGAAGCACCGACTGACTATTCCTCACTGCAAGCAGAGATAGCTAGACCTTTCAACTCAGGGTCAGCAACCTGCAACTCAACCAACTCTTGACGAGACAAATTATCAACACCACGGGGTACTGCCTCATCTGGTGAGTGGTCCAAATTGGCAAGAAAAGTGTCAGCTAGGATAACATCATCATCATCATTATCCTCTAAGTCACCAGTAACTTTAGACTTAGCCCTAGTGACAGCACATGCAGAGAACACATCAGGGACATCACAATCCTGGGCCGCAGCCACTGGCTCACTGGACAACTGAGGAGCTGGACACACTTGACTTCCACCAATATCATATCCAAGTAAGAAAGTTACACCTGACATTGGGAGTGTCTCAACCAACCCAACCATAACAGAACCATTAACAAAACCAGACTCTAAATTCACTCTGCACAGAGGGACAGAGAAGTAATTATTCCCTACACCTTGTAAGATTACAGTTTCATCAGAGGAATTAACATTAGAGCCTAGAACACTGGTCAGCATAAGGGATTGGCAAGCACCTGTATCACGATATATTTTAACTGATTTCCTGTCATTACTGTCCAGAGGACTGACAAAACCATCAGACAGGAAATTAGCACATGAACTCTTGAGAGTGTCACCCACGTTACTGCTCAAAAGAGGAGCTTCATCATGAGAATTTAATTTACCCCTCAAAGCAGGTTCAGTTAATTCAGTTAAAGAATTCTGGGAACTCTCAAGGGTGGACACTAGACCAATTGACTGAATATTTAAAGACTCCTCTTTGTTCACATCACGCTGTCTCCTGAAACATTTCTCCGTAGTATGACCAAGCTTACTACAATAAGTATATTTACTCTTCTGAAACCTAGGGGTGAAGCTGGTATTTACTTCCTGAGAAACATCATCTTTATTCTCTTTCCTGTTACCTGTACTCTGAGTAGAGGCAAAGTACTTACTCTCAGCTTTCCTTTTTTCTTTAGAATATCTCTTGTGAGTGAGAACATATTCATCAGGTAAAACTGCAGCATCAGACAAATTATCTATTCTTCTCTCATCAAGATATAGGCTTACATCATTATTAATACACCTTTTGAAGTCCTCCAGCATAATAATCTGCTTAAATTTACCAATATCACAATCCACATTCTTAGCATTTAACCACTGCTCTAACAGATCTTCTTTGATTTTTGGATACTCAACATGGGATTGCTTATCTTTCTTATAAGTTGTCCTAAATTTTACTCTATAGGCTTCAGGAACAAGCTCATAGGCCTTAAGAATCAAGCTCTTAACTACATCATAATTATCAGATTGATCCTGAGGCAAAGATGCATAAGTTACTTGAGCTATACTGGTGAGAACTGTTTGAAGGAGTACTGGCCAATACTCTTGGGGCCAATTAGAACCTGTAGCTACCCTCTCAAACAACTGAAAATACTTTGTTAAATCAGATTCATTAAATGGAGGGACAAGTTTAACATTTTTAGCCACATCAAAATCATCAGAGCTATATGATCCAGTTCCACCTTGTTTCATGCGATACTCATGGTCTGCCTGAATCCTAGGAAGTTCAATTTGTGCCTCCTGAATACGAGCCTGAGACTCAGCCTCCTTTGCACGTGCCTGAAACTCAGCCTC
This sequence comes from Coenobita brevimanus, assembly GCF_032717465.1. NCBI lineage: Eukaryota > Metazoa > Arthropoda > Malacostraca > Decapoda > Coenobitidae > Coenobita > Coenobita brevimanus. Next base: position 8,059,643 of record NC_136955.1, on the reverse strand, counting down.
CTTAACACAAGCCTCCTGCAGAGCTAGCTGTAACTTACCTATTTCAATCTGCATTTGCTCATTTGGAGGAGTTACATTAAACAAGCTTTTATTAATCATGCCAACAATTTTATCTTTAGAATGATGAGAGTGAACTGCAATTCCCAATTGTTTAGCAACAAGCTTAAGTTCATTCTTTGTTCTGTTTTCTACATCACACACTGTTTGCACATTTGACAAAAAATCTTTGGCTTCATCAAGCGTAGTAATAGTAGACATCATGAATAAATCACAGTCACATAATATCAAGCAATATCCTTATGATAATATCATGAATATCCTGGCGAGGCCGCCAAATTTCAGTTACGGAAC
>NC_136955.1:7994292-8056792 GCF_032717465.1 Coenobita brevimanus | reverse complement strand
CATAATGAAAGGACTTGTCGGGCTTCCCAGTCAGTCTATGGCAAGTGTGCAATGCAAGGTCATGATGCTGAACATTGCACATCAGAGACTGTCAGCTGCTTTCACTGCAAGGGTGCTCACTCCACTTCCTTTAGGGACTGTCCCAAGTGGAAGGACGAGAAAGAGGTCTGTGAGGTGAAGGTGACTGAGGGCATCTCTTACTAAGAAGCAAGGAAAAAGGTGAGGGAGTTACATGAAACTCCCACATCGAATATGTCCTATGCTTCGGCGGTGATGTCCCGTCCTGTGAAGTGCACTGTGGAAACACAGACTGATCTGGTGCTTGTTAATCAGGCCACTCACTCTACCTCAACCTCTACCTCTCAGCCTGCTGTACAGTCCAACTCTCTTACTGACCTCCCTAAATCTTCTTCATATTCACAGGCTGCTGTTACTTCTCAGTCAGCCAAGCCTAATCCGAAGTCTGACAAGACTGATAAGAATAACTTCATCATCCTTTCAAAGACACGTCCTCATGTCCTTCCTGCTCCTGGTCCAGCGAGGGAGAGAAGAGTTAGCTCTTCCTCGGGGGACTTTGGGAGCCTTGTCATTGATGAACTTATGGAGATTATCGTTAGTAAGCACGGGGAAAGGTCCCCCGGTAGCAACTCGCCTCGTCGCGGAGGGCATAAAAAAAACTAAACACACTGGCCACCCACGTAAATCTTAAACCGTCACAGACATTGTGTTACAATGGAATTGTAGGATTCTTGGGAATAAATTACACAATATAGCAATCCTGCTATCTATACACAGGCCAGACGTTATTTGTTTACAGGAGACGATCTTGGTGGATCACCCTGATCCTCCGCAGTTCAAACACTACCATTCGTATAGAAGATATGAAGGTCACAGAGTTGCCATACACACACACACAAATCACACCCACAAACGGAAGTGATTCTAAATTCTACTCTGGAAGTTGTCGTGTGCAGAGTAAAATTTAATAACAAGTACCTGTCTATTTGCTCTCTCTGCTGTCCTCCACATGGCCCCATTAATAGTGATGCTTAAAATTCACTGTTTCAACATTTTCCAGGGAACAAGTTAGTGTTGGGCGATTTTAATCCCCATCACTATCAATGGGGCAGCTTGAGGATCGATGGTCATGGGGAGCAAGTAGCCGACCTGATATAACAGTCCAACCTCTGTCTTCTGAACGATGGTAGAGCTACTCGTGTAGATGATCGTACTGGTAACTTTTCTGCTATTGACTTGTTTCTGGCCTCCCCAGGTATACATCAAGATTTCTCATGGGACTCTTATGACGACTCCTTGGGAAGTGATCATTTACCCATCTGTCTTTCTTATACACGTGGCATTGTTTCGGACCCTCCACCTCCAAAATTTAACTATAAGAAAGCAAACTGGGGATTCTTCTCAAAGATCGCCAATTTAGATATATCTGGGGAGACCATAGATGTTAATGTCGAAAACGTAACTAATTCCATAATACACGCGGCTGAGGCTGCTATTCCCAAGACTTCTACAGTTCATGTGAAGCATAAAGCACACTGGTGGACACTGGATTGCCGACAAGCATTAAAGAAACACAATAGGGGATGCAGGATTTTTGTTAGTCTGCCTACTGAGGAAAATTTTATTGCATACAAAGAGCCACAGGCTGAGGCAAGGAGAATAAAAAGAAGGACCAAACGTGACTCCTGGTGGACTTTCGTGTCCGCGGTGTAAACTACATAACATCTATGACGATCCCGTGGACGTTGGTAACATCCTCCCAGGAGTTTTTCTCATGTAAGTAGCTCAGCCAATTACGACCTGCGCTTCTAACATCATAAACACATGGCTGAGCTACAGATATTAGATTTTGCCACAGAAGATGTAGACTTCCCGTACAACCAAGTATTTATGCTAGGTGAACTGCTCCTTGACCCTAAATCCTGTAGAGATACCAGTCCTGGACCAGACACCATCACGTATGGTACTATCCATCTTAATCAGGACAATCTGATTAAGATGCTGGCATTGTACAATGAGATTTGGGCATCTCAAACGTTCCCAAACTCATGGCACTTTGCGCACGCCATACCGATACCCAAAGAGGCTGGTCGTCTTATGAATCCCACTTCATTTCGTCCTATTGTGTTGACTTCTTGTCTATGTAAGGTCATGGAACGAATGGTAAACAATAGGCTTCTTTTTGTTTTAGAGTCTAAGATTTCGTTAAATGATCAACAATGTGGCTTCTGTAAATACAGATGTTCACCAGATCATTTATTGAATTTGGACCATTGTATTGCAGAGGCATTTGCCAATTAAGAATTCATGATAGGGGTGTTCTTGGACGTCCATAAAGCCTATGACATGACGTGACGACACGGTATACTAATGAAGCTCTATACTTATGGTTTAAGAGGAAATTTGGCTATTTTTGTTTCAAATTTCTTAAGGGCCAGGGCTTTCTCTGTCAAATTGACCCGTAACGTAACATTGGAAATATTTATCCAGGAAAACGGGGTGTCGCAGGGAAGTGTGCTTAGTCCCACTTTATTTAGTATTATGATCAATGATATTCTGTCATCAGCTCCCATCCCGAGGAATCTTAAATGCTCGTTCTATGCTGACGATTGTGCAATGTGGCACTCTTCCCGAAATGCAGAATTTTCAGCTGGGCGGATTCAAGCAGCCAGTGTCTCCGTCCACCAATGGGCCTTGCAGTGGGGATTTAAGTTTTCTGTCCCTAATTGTGCCGCTGTAGTTTTTACGACTCGTAAAGTACCTAATTTGTGCTTAACTTTGGATAATCAGGCGGTACCTTCTCAAAATTCTGTAAAGTTTTGGGGCTTACATTTTGATCGCGGGTTGAACTTAAAATTCATGTTAACAATTTGCTTACTTGTGAGAAACCGTTAAATGTCCTGAAGTACCTAGTGGGTACTACCTGGGGTGCTGACAGAGAATCTTTATTAATGATGTATAAGTCCCTTATTTGATCGAAGCTAGACTATGGCGCACAGGTGTATGGCTCAGCATCTAATGCCACATTGAAAAGGTTGGATGTATTACAGAATAAATGTTTGCGAATGTGTCTCGGAGCTGTCATGTGTACCCGTGTAGCTAGTATGAAGTGGAGGCGAATGTGCCTCCCCCTCACTATTCGCCGTGACCACCTGGCCTTGTCGTATGGCGTATGGACAATAAAAAGTGATATCGGCAATGTGGCTTGTACCCCTCTGCGACAACACCACCATCTTCTGCAGGGGGTGCATCAGCCACTTGCCGTTTGCCTCCACTTGCTGACTCAGGAGCTTGGTGTGACCTCAGTGACTGTGACAAGTTGGTGCCTAGAATTATAGCCCCTTGGGAGCCACCCGGCTTTACTGTTGATGTATCATGGCCCTCAGAAGACGTCCCCTTCACCCTTTCCACCATCCTGGGTGATGGGGACATTGTTATGACTGATAAATTAATGGCTTTCTTGAGAGAGACAGGACTGATCAGAGTGATGTGATTTTCTTACTATATGGTTATGGTGTTTATCTAATGTATATATGCATATATTTTATTATTAATTAGGGTGGACAGTTGACTTATCGGAAATAGCTCCTGCTTCTGACTGCTTTATTTCTGATATTAATGTCCCCTACATTAAACCACGGTCCTCACTTGACAGTCACCAGTTGATGGGTGGAAGTGTGTAATATAAAAAGGTACTGGGCATTTGCAGTCGATGGTGTTCTGTTGGGCGAAGTACTACACTTTCTGCACATATGTAAATGAATTCCATCATCTTGAATAAGTCATCTTAACTAAGATCGACAGCTGACGTATATGGAATAGTTCCTGACTACTCAGGGTCTCTTTCACACACTGATGTCCCGTACATTATTTGCTGCCTCGACTGACAGTCAGCAGGTGATGAATGAAGGTATGTAATGTAGAAAGACATTACATATCTGCAGTCGATAGTGTTCTCTTGGTCGAGGTATTTTTATCATCACTGTATGTTTAGCTATTTGTCTTTTTAGGATTTAGTATAGGTTAGCGATTAGTCTGTTAGGTCATTAGTTTTAGGGTCTCTAGGTTAATTAGGCATTTTTTTTTTCCTGGTAAATAATGCAAGGTCTGAAAATTACAAAAAAACGCGAATAAAAAAATAGAATAAAATATATATAAATAAATAAATCAATATATATATATATATATATATATATATATATATATATACATATATATATATATATATATATATATATATATATATATATATATATATATGTGTGTGTGTATAGGACTACATAATAGATAGATAGATAAATAGATAGATAGAGAGACAGATAGAAGCAGGAAGTCAAATGATGAGAAGGTGTTGTGTTTGCGAGAAGCGAGCAGCGCTAAACGCTTACACGGGGAAAGCTGACGACAGCGGCCAGTAAGGAGATGATTCAGTTAGCTGTCAGCAGTCCTCTCGTGAGAAAGATCTAGTCCACCCACGAGGAACACATGTGACACACCCCTGCTATACCAGAATTTAGGAAAGAGAGCTCAGACCTAGATTAGCCACCGAACAGGCTAGACAGAAGGAGACAAGCGACCCTAGAGAGAGGTCGAGACGGAGATTAGCTTGAGAACAGAGAGAGAGAGAGAGATAGCGAGACAGGGAGGTAGCTACCCAGGACTTATACTATTATACCTGTTTAATATTTCCAAGACAAATAAAAATAGTCCCATACTATTCTTTACCTCTCCCGTCACTACATGACATCTGGTGGGGAAACTACTACAAGATATAAAAGCCGCTCGACCACAAGTCTAAAATATACTTCTCTACAATTAACTACAAAGTCTTTATGACATTTGGTAGCAGCGAACGTATACGAACCTCGTCTACGAATCAACATTAAATTCCTACAAAATATCAAGATTGACAACAACCAACAATATCAGCTCCTGCCCCCTCCGTCTCCCAGATCATTACGCTGATGCAGAGGTCAAGAGATCACTCGACGCCTTGCAAGTAGCTTAACGACAAATCAGCAAATCTGCGGACATCGTCTCCGAATTAAAAGCAAATTTCTACAAAAGCAACCGAGACTACAAGGTTAGCTCCAGTTCTACAAAGTCTACAGCCATCTACAATCAACTACAATTAACAACTCTACGTCGTCTGTATAATCTTCTACACGCACCTACAAGTAGCGGCGGTCTTCATCCCACACCGAATAAATCACTAGAGAAAAGGACAGAGAAAACTTCCACATAGAATAAAGGGAACAAACAAACGAAGAGTGAGACACGATTTACAACTCATCTTACTCACTCGTCTTCACTCAAGTTACTCATCGCTACTCATTCACTCACCACAGCTACCAGTGTGGGAAGCCGACGTCACCATGTGCTGAGATGACATCACAACGCGAGTCTGCCATGCCAAGCAACGTGTGACGGACACCAGGCACTTCTCACCCACTACTCATTACTCATTATTCACATAGCTCCTACTCATATTCACTTATTTTCACAGTTAAGTTGGAAATTCGACGTTCTATGTTGAGGTTTGCCTGGGACAGCCGTTAACCACTACAAATACCAGGCCATGGAGTTTCCTGAGTAATATCGTCCATCAACACACCACTAGAATTATCAAGAGATCTTCAATCAAACCTGTATTTTCTTCCGAGATCGACTTTTGTAACGACACACCTCTACGATCTGTATCAAGTGGGTAAAATTATACTTGCTCATTTCTTCTCAGTGCTAAAATTAGCTATATTCAACTTATTTAATCATCTAGTTTGCTAGGACATAAATAAACAAGAGGCGTATTTCATAACATCATATCTTAATGACAGGAATATTTTCGCAACCACCCACGTTAATACCAGATGACACACAAATTGCCACAACATCAGACTCACAATTAAGAGACAGCCCACCCATTGTACAACCCACACCACACGTTATAGATAAGGAAACAAATACGGGAGTTTCGGATGATGAGTGGGAAACCCCTTCAGATGTTGAGAGTATCGACTTCGCAGCTGCCTTAAATACGTATGCCAATATACTTAACAGGGTTCACCGGTCCGGTCATACATATTCTACCATTCCCTCACATAACGATAAACTCGTACAAGTTGAATTAACAGGGCAATCATTAAAGATGAATCAAGAAACAAATACTGCTGATCTAAAAACCACACCTCACGTTTTTGTGTATCACGAGGATAAGACTGCCCCAAAATTCTCTGGCACAGACAAGGATCGCATTGATGTCATTTCATTAATCAGTCAGTGCGAACAAATGTTCATCAAGCGCCACATACTAGATGAACAAGAGAAAATTGCTATTTTTTCATCTTGCATAAGCCAGGAAAGATGTCCAGCAAGCAATTTATTGCGCTCCGATAAGCTACATCGTGCTAGGACATATGATGAATTTAAAACTGAATTTCTGAAGAAATTTTCTGGAGGTATGAACTTCTTGCCAGGTATAATTCCAGAATTACATAAAATTGTAGATCTTGTAAGGGAGCACACTACAAACCATGTGCTCAGTGAAATAACTGCTGATGTCTCCACAATCAAGAGAACCCTATTAGCTACTCTGGAGAATTCTAAGTGGATAACAGATGATGGAAAGATGTCCCCAGACCTCGTCGTGGACATCATTGGTTATGTAGCTGCCTTGTGTAAATTACCTGATAGAACCCTTAAGATCGCCAAAACAATCGCGTACATCCCTGGAATGTGCTTACTAGACTTAATGAACGAGGTAGAGATGCAGTGCAGTAAAGCAGGTGTGGTCGACACACATGCACATTCTGGTAGAATCAGGGTACCTGAGACAGTATCAGCTGTGAAAACATCAACACCGACCCCAAACAGAGAACAAAATCGATCGCGACCTGAAATGAGGCAGTCCAAACAGACAAAGACGCCTAGACCTCGTTCCCACACGCCTTCCTACAGGCAGTTTCATAAGTTTTCGCGCAGCCCGAGCAGGTCTCGCGCTATAAACAACACTTTTTATGGGAAATCACCTCGTAGGTCACAGTCAAGGGATAGGTCCATTCTGTGTCATTACTGTGCAAAACCAGGACACACAAGGTATGAATGCTTTATCAAGGCAAAAGAGGATAATCAAAAGACACAAGGGTTTGGTCCTTACTGTAGGCATCATAGATACCAAGGGCACTGGACTAGTGATTGCAAAACAGTAGAAAAAATTGTGTCTATGTTCAAATCGGGAAGACCAAGTCATGACAAAAAACGAACAAACATAAAAAAGAACAAGGTTAAACTTCACATAGGAGGCATGTTGGGAAATGAGTGTATCTTGATACCAGCTGTATGTGAGGATCAAAACGTTTCCTTATTTTTAGATACAGGCTCTCCAGTGAACTTAATAACACATGAAGAACTAAATAGAATTCTTAAAAATAAAAAGAAAGTAACTTTTCTGGATGAAGCTGATTTAGAATTAAACACAGTAGATGGTCAAGAGATTACAGTAAAAGGTATGATAAGATTAAATCTCAGTTTCACAGAAACTACAAGACCATTCTCTGCATTGTTCTATATCGTTGAAAACTTAGCAATTAAAGCTCATATGTTACTGGGCTTAAGATCCATGAGAACTGAGAACATAACTATACTCCCACAAATGAATGGAATAGACTTTGATAATGAATTTATAGAGGAAATAACTTCAGAGCCCTCACCGATTGGTAGAAGAGAGCCAAAAAGAATTGGTAATATTAAAGGCTTAAACAAACATACACAAATAGATGAGTGTATAGATCCACTTACACCAGCAACCCCATCCTCCAGAATTAGTGACCCAGCTAACAGTACTGATTTATCAATTTTTCCAGCCCATCTCACTAATGATTTGGTTATACCACCTAATTCATACATGAAGGTTACCATAAAGAGCAAATTACGGAATAGTACTGTTCTTGTCTTAGAAGAATTATGTAAAGTAAAGGGATTGTCAGTAGAAAACGCATTATGTCATACGAACGACGAAGGGCTAACTCAGATATTCATTATTAATCACATGAATGGGGAAGTTCAGTTGAAGAAGGGAACTTGCATAGTTAATATTGAAAAATGTTTCGCCCCTGTAAAGGAAATAAATATTGGTGGAGTAACAAGTGAGATAAAATCTACGGATAGAGAAAGAATAAAGAGAATTTAATTCACTCAGGTGAATTTGACGAAGAAAATGATTTGTTAACCCTGCTGGAAACACACAGGGACACCGTAGCCTTGCCCGGAGAACGATTAGGGTGTACTAACTTGATTAATCACATGATTAATGTGCACCCAGAAACACCACCAATTTTCGTACCAGCTTATCGCATACCACACTCCCAACGTACACTTGCTAATCAGTATGTCGATGAAATGTTAAAGCTTGGAATTATTGAGCCTTCAGTTTCTCCGTGGAACGCTCCCCTTTTCTTTGTGCCCAAGAGAAATGGAGAAATGCGTGCGGTAGTAGATTACCGTAAACTAAATAATCACACCATCCCAGACAGATTTCCCATGCCATTGCTAAGTGATGTTCTACAGAATATTGGTCCTGAGAATAATATATTCTCGACCATCGATCTCCTAAACGGATACTATCAGATTCCGGTATCTCAGGAGTCACGTAAATACACTGCCTTTTCAACAAACAGAGGCCATTATCAATATACAAGAATGCCAATGGGACTGAGGACAGCCCCTGGTACGTTCCAGCGTCTTATGAATTACGTATTGTCCGGAATTTTAGGACAAGGAATATTTGTTTATCTTGACGATATTATTATCGCAACGAAGAATATTAAGGATCATCTCAGGAAATTAGACTTACTCTTACAAAAGCTTAGTGATGCTGGATTAAAAATTAAACTTTCTAAATGCAAATTTTGCTTTAAGGAAATAAATTTCTTAGGCCACAAATTAAGCTCTGATGGTATTCACACCACTGATGACAAAATACAGGCAGTGAGAGATTTTCCTGAACCCACTACGACTGACGAAGTTAGACAATTTTTAGGTCTGGCTGGGTACTATAGGTCCTTCGTACCACAGTTCTCTCATATAGCCTTCCCTCTATTCCAACTACTCAAAAAAGATGCTGTATTCCAATGGGAAGAAGAACAAAAAAGGGCATTTAACAATCTAAAAATTAAACTAACGAATGCACCTTGTTTAGCATATCCAGATTACACGAAATCATTTCTTATTTGTACAGACGCATCAGTTAAAGGATTAGGGGCTGTACTGATGCAGGAAGATAAAAGAGGAAAGAATCAACCAATTGCATTTGCCAGCAGACAAACAAGAGGTGCAGAAAAAAATTATAGCACTACAGACTTAGAGGCACTTGCAGTGATTTTTGCATTACAAAAGTTTCGAGATTTGGTATATGGTTACGAAATCCACTTATTCACCGACCATAAACCACTGGTGGGTATGTTTAAAGAAAAACTCCTTTCTGGGAGGAGAGCAAGATGGAAATGTACAATTGAAAACTACAGTGTACAAATACATTATATACAAGGTAAAATGAATATAGTAGCTGACGCATTATCTAGGAACCCGAACACAATTCAGGTTGCGGCGTTAGATCTCAAAGGAAATATCCCAAACCACGAGGATATCGCAAAGGCACAAAGACTTGACCCAGTATGGTCAAAAGTAATATACAAGTTAGAAAGTGGAGATGACATACAATTACCCAAACTGCATGTCCCACTTGAACAATTCACAATGGTCAATAATACATTATACAAAATTAACTCTAAACAACCAAAACGCCAAAGAAATACTAACCAGTTGGTAGTACCTAATGACATGATACCCCAAGTATTACGAATGATACACGACAGCCCACATGCAGGACACCCTGGAAAGGATAAGACATTCAACCAAGCCCAGCTATTATATTACTGGCCTTCATTACGAAGAGATATACACAATCATATAGACAGATGCGAATCATGTGCGAAACACAAAGGATACCCAATCACACCTGCACCGATGGGTAATTACCCAGTACCACATCAACCATGGGACGTTGTCGCTGTTGATTTACTCAAGTTGCCATTATCATACAATAATAACCTATACTTATTCGTAGCAACGGATCATTTTTCCCGTTATGTCATTTTAGCTCCAATTAAAGATAAGACAGCAGAGACAGTAGCAAAGGCAATAACAGATAATGTAATATGTCGCTTTACTACCCCAAAGGTATTAATAAGTGATAATGGAGGAGAATTTAATTCTGAGATCTTACAAGAAATATGTAAACAATACAACATTAAAAAGGTTAACGTTTTGGCCTATCACCCAGCATCGAATGGGTTGGTAGAGAGACAAAATAAAAGGTATTAGATGTGCTACGACACATTCTCAGTGAAAATTATGCGAGCTGGGATGATTGGATTCCCAGAGTAGAGGCCTCCATTAATGGGTCTATAAATAAATCCATTGGTGACACACCACATTTCATTATATATGGCACGTATAAAAAATTACCATATGAGCTCCTAGAAGGTGACAGCATGCCTATATACAATTACGATGATTACTCTAAACTCCGTTTACGTGAATTCCAGGACATACACAAAAGAGTACAAAAACAATTAACGATGTCCAAGGAAGAAATGACGGAGGCATTTAACAAAAAGGCAAAAGATTCACCTATCAGCTTAGGAGACATTGTTTACGGAGTCATTCATACGAGAGACAATAAATTATCCCCTAAATTTGAGGGCCCATACAGAGTAATTAACATAAAGGCAAACAAAGTTTTAATTAAGTCACTTTCAAGTGGCGAGGAAAAACAAGTTCATATTGACCATTTAAAACGAGTTTCAAGGGAATTATCACATAATTATTCAGCCTCGGATACAACCGAACAGGTGAACGTACCTCAAGAAACCAAGCAAGAACACAACGATGATTACAAAAAGAAATTAAGGTCATATACCAAACAATCGAACATAGGTGCAACTATTCCAATGAAATCTACAGTACATCATTTACGAGAATTAAATATCGATTTAAACTCCTTCTATAAATGAAATAACAGCCAACCGTAACGCACATCATCACTATCATCAACCACAGCTTTATAGGAAATTAATAGATTTTTTTTTTTTTCGGTAGGTTACGATGAAGGGACTTATGCTATGGATTCTCCTATAGATAGTAAGAGTATATGCGCACCTAGACCCCAAGCATATAGTACGACAAGGATGCCTCATAGCTCCAACGGCCACGACTACAATCGTCAAGGATGTCATGAGTACTGAAATAAGTCTAGATTACTTGTATGACTTACCTACTTATATAGAAAGACTTGCGACGCCGATGCGAACTCTGGACTTCAAGATAGGGAATTATGTTTCACAATCACATATCACCAAGGAAGTGGATGAAATGGTGAAGTTAGCGAAATGGAAACTAGAACAGGCGAAGTCAACTATGCTCGTCATGATCCAAGATCTCCCATCTTCTGGAACAGAGGTGCTGAGCGACAGGAACAACATCACACGTACTCGCCAAAAGCGCGGTTTGTTCGATCTGGGCGGCGCAATTCTTGGGAACATCTTTGGATTGGCTACAGAGGATGACCTTAAAGAAATAAACAAAAAATTTAATAAGATAGCTCAGGTACTAACATACCAAGATAAATTCATCACAGGACAGAACTTGGCAATGAAAACAATTGTGAAAAATCTGAAACAAGCAGAAAACGTAGCTCTCGAGAGTATAGATAAAATAAATAACTTGGAGGGTAACGTTACCCTTTTCCAGCACTTCTCCATCATCACAGAACATATTGACACGATTCTACTACAATTAGAGAACACTAGAGATCATTTCAGGGCACTTATGCAAGGAATTTCGAATGCTGGTGATGGCAAGATCACAAATGACTTACTCCCAGTTCATGAGCTACGTCAGATAGTTAGTCAAGGCATACATAAACATAAATTGAAGCCATTGTTCCGCAGTAGGGAATTTATGCAATATTACCCGTACTTGGAAGCAACACTAACACCCACATCAGTGATAGTTCATGTACCATTCATCACGGAAGACCTGTTCACAGTATACCAAATACACCCCTTCCCCTATAGAAACAACAACACTTTAGTCATCATCAACATCAACACAGACACCGAACTCATCATGGTCTCCAAGAGACGAGACACTGTCACTTTCGCAAGTGAGTCAACGATTGAGCGAAAGTGTCGCACATCCTTACATGCTGTTCATCTTTGTCCTGCGTACATTTTCACGTTTCAGCCTACTGATACGGTCCCTTGTGAAATGGCTATCATCAGCAATAACAATATTCATCATCATTGCAACTTCACTTTTGCTCCAGATAAACTTGTACACCATCAACGCATTGGACACTCGCAGTTTTTTTATTTCCCTCATAACACATCAGTTTACATAGTCTGTCCAGATATACCACCATCTCATACATCAGCCTCAGGATTATACATAGCACCAGACTACTGTGCGGTATTTACACCATCCATGTCTACTTTTTCCACCATCAATCACTACGCCATCCTCAATCATACACACAAACATTTCCACCCACTGCCTGATATGGACTTAAACATGAGCACAAGTATTAAGCTGACTTCACCTAAGTTTGAAACTATGCAGCTGATCAATGAAACAATGAAGCCCTGGGAAGATTTGAGTTTGAGTATGTTCAACCCATATTATGTGTATAGCCAAGTCACAGAGTGTGCAGTGAGGTTGGATGGTGAGGATATGGAGAATGTGAGTGCATTCAAGTACTTGGGTAGTGTGATGAGTAAGGATGGAACTTTGGGGGATGAAGTACGTGAAAGGGTACAGCAGGGAAGGAAGGTTGTTGGTACACTGAAAGCAGTGATGAGAAATAGGGAGGTGGGTATGGAAGTTAAGAAGTCACTGCATGATAGTATTGTGATCCCTACCCTGACGTATGGAAGCGAGGTGTGGACCTTGCAAGAGGGGAACAAGTCAAGAGTGAGAGCAGTGGAAATGAGTTACTTGAGAGGAGCATGTGGAGTGACATGGAGGGACAGGTTGACGAATGAAGAAGTGAAGGAACGTTGTGGGGTAGATGTGGATGTGGTTGAGAAGATTAGGAGAAATACACTGAGGTGGTTTGGACATGTGGAGAGAATGGAGAATGAAAGACTGACTAAGAGGGTGTATGTAGGTGTGGTGGAGGGAGGGAGAGGGAGGGGTAGACCGAGGATGAGGTGGAGGGATGGAGTTGAGAGGTATATGAGGGAGGGGGGGGTGAGTTGGGGGGAGGGTAGTCAAATGGTGGGTGACAGAGTGACTTGGAGGCGTTTTGTCTGTGGCCACCCTTTGCGGGATTAGGGCGTCGGGCTATAGATAGATAGATAGATAGTGTGTGTGTGTGTGTGTGTGTGTGTGTGTGTGTGTGTGTGTGTGTGTGTGTGCCTATGTATATACATATATATATTTGCCTTAATGACCAGGGGTTTCGGCCCCAATTGTCGATAGGCAGTTATTAAAAAAAAAAAATCTATAATATACAAGACCTTTCTTAAAAGAATCTACATAGTAAATCACTAAATATGTACTACGAAGCCTTCTGTGCCACCTTGAATTGGACCCTGTATCCCCGTGTGTCAAGGAGGGTTACCAATAGTATTGGAATTTAACCTCCCCACTACGAGCTGTATTGCCTGGCTTGGTAGTTGATACATACACACACACACACACATACACACACACACACACACACACACACACACACACACACACACACACACACACACACACACACACACACACACACACACACACACACAATCATTATCGCAGCAAAGGGATTATTGGGAACAATTTCTAACAGCTTCAGCCATAAGGCATTTGCTTACTCGTACGTTGAGTAAACTTGTAGTTTTAAAACAAGATTTAAGCAGTTGTAAAAGTAAGGAATTATCTTTGTTGTATGAGGAAAAGAATCATAAGTTAGCGAGAGAGAGAGAGAGAGAGAGAGAGAGAGAGAGAGAGAGAGAGAGCTGCACTGAAGCTGCAATTTAAACTTTGCGTCTGAGATTAGTCACTAGCTTGCAAGAGACACACACACATACCCAAGTTGCAGAGTGGCTTCATTTGCACCAGACACATTGCAAGTTGCTGGTTCACTTATTTTCCTTGGCACTCACGTAGAAAACCAAACACTCACCTGAATTGCTGATTTGTTAGAGATTTAGATGAGAAACATTTAATCTGAGTGAGTTGCATAGTTGATGTTGTGGTTGAGAAATGGATGATGTTTGGGAAAGACCGATGCTACTTGCGAACCTGACGTTTCTTGCGTGGCTGATGTTACTTGAGACTGAGGTTGCTTGTGGGAGTGATGTTACTTGTGAGACTGATGTTACTTGAGATTGACGTTACCTGTGAGGCTGGTGTTGCTTGCGAGGCTGATGTTACCCGCGTGACGATGTTAGTTGTGAGACTGATGTTACTTGCGAGGCTGATGTACTTAGGGGGCTGATGTTACTTGAGACTGATGTTATTTGTGAGACTGGTGTTGCTTGCAAGGCTGATGTTCTATGAGAGACGATGTTACTTCCGAGACTGATGTTACTTGCAAGACTGATATTACTTGAGATTGATGTTACTTGCAAGACTGATATTACTTGAGATTGATGTTACTTGCAAGACTGATATTACTTGAGATTGATGTTACTTGCAACCCTGATCTCCCTTGAGAGACTGATATTACCTGCGAGTCTGTTACTTGAGTGGCTGATGTTATTTGCAAGATTGATGTTACTCGAGACTGATGTTACTTGTGAGATTGATGTTACTTGTGAGACTGTTGCTACTTTCGAGTCTGTTGTTGCTTGCGAAACTGATGTTACTTGCTAGAATGATGTTACTTTGTAAGACTGGTGTTACTTGCAAGACTGGTTCTACTCGCAAAACTGATGCTTACGAGACTGATGTTACTGCGAGACTGATGTTACTTGCGAGACTTATTTGCAGGACTGATGCAACTTGCGAGAGTGATGTTACTTACGAAACTGATGGTTTTTCATGCGAGGAAGAAGGAACCAAAGGCTGAGCCCAGTGCCTTACAAGAAAAAAAAAAAACAAAGCAAAAGAAAGCCAAATTCAAGATCTATTCATTTCGAGATGCCTGGACACACTGCGTTTGAAAGACTGGAGATCATAGGAAGCAGGAAATACACATAGAGGGAGACAGTTCCAGAGTTGACTTGTTGCATAAATGAAGGACTGGGAGTAACGGTTAACTCTTGCATTTGAGAGTTGGACAGAAAAGGGATGAGAGTTTGTTGCTAGACGGGTGCTACGCACCCGTGGTAGAGGTGGAGGGATGCAAACAGACAGTTCAGAGGAGTAGTGACCACTGAAGTAGCGATAGAAAAGAGATAAAGATGCAACAGTGCAGCGCAGAGACAGAGGTTGAAGGGAGTCAGTAAGAGGAGGAGAGTTGATGAAAAGAGAAGTCTTTGACTCCACCCTATTGAGAAGAGCAGTATATGGGGAGCCTCCCCACACATGAGAGTTGTACTCTAAACAGGGGAGAATAAAACCCATGTGAAAAGACAACAACTGTGCAGGGGTAAAGAAGGCACGGAGTTGGCTTAGCACACCTAATCTCTTGGAAGCAGATTTTACGAAAGAAGTGATATGATCTTTCCAAGATAAGTCCCGGGTGAATGAAACCCCAAGCATGTTCAAGGCTGATGCAGGATTATACTGGATATTATTAAACATTAGTGGGTACTCCTGTGGAAGATTCTGTCTGTTGATAGGTGTAAAAACTGAGTCATTGATGCATTAAAAACAACAAAATTATTTTTATCCCAGTCAGAAGTACGAGCCAAGTCAGACATTAGGTGTGCCATAGCCTTATCCCTTGTTTGTTGAATTAGCTGCTGAGATGGACGTTATGGAAACCGAATGGAAAGGTGAAGGGTGGAATGATTAGCGAACGAGTGGATAGGGTTAGATGTACAGCTTAGAAGATCATTGATGAATAAAAGAAAGAGAGCTGGTGATAGGACAGAGCCCTGAGGACCACCACTGTTGATAGATCCAGGAGAAGAACGATGGCCGTCTACAACAGCAGCTATAGATTGACATGAAAGAAAGATGTAGATGAAGGCACAAATTGAAGGATAGAAACCGTAAGAGGGCAGTTCGGAAATCAAAGATTTATGCCAGACTCGATCGAAAGCCTTTGAGATGTCAAGTGCAATGGCAAAGCTTTCGCCGAAGTCCCAAAAAGAGGATGACCAGGAGTCTCAAAGGTAGGTGAGAAGATCGCCAGTGGAGCATCCCTGACGGAACTCATACTGACGATCAGAAAGAAGATTGTGATAGGAAAGATGCTTTAAATTTTTTTCTGTTCAGAATAGACTCGAAAACTTTTGAGACACAGGATGTTAAAGCAACTGGACGATAGATAGAGGGTTGGGAATGGTCACCCTTCTTTGGGACTGACTGAATGAGAGCAAACTTTCAGCAAGAATGATGTTCCTTTCGAGTTTAATGTTCCTTGCGCGACTGATTTGTCTGCAAAACTGATGTTACTTGTGAAAGACTCATGATACCTGGTAGACTGATGTTACTTGTGAGACTGATGTTACTTGCGAGACTGATATGCTTCCGAGATTGATGTTACATGTGAAACTGGTGTTACTTGCGAAATTGATGTTACTTGTGAAAGAATCATGATACTTGGGAGACTGATGTTACCTGCGAGACTGATGTTTCTTGCAAGACTGATGTAACTTGAATGATGTTACATGTGAGACTGATGTTACTTGTGAGATTGATGTTATTTGGAAGAATGATGTTACTTTTGAGTCTGGTGTTGCTTTCGAGCTTGGCGTTACTTTTGAGAGACTGATTTTATATTGGAGAAACGTGTTATTTACAGGACACTGAGAGAGACTGATAACTGCGAGAGACTGATGTTAGTTATGAGAGTCTATCTATCTATAGCCAGACACCTTAATCTTGTAAAGGGTGGCCACAAATAAATCACTTCCTTGTCGCCCTTTCCCCCGTCGTTTCGCTGCACTTCCCCCAACTCACACACCCCTTTTACATATGCCATTCTGCTACGTCCCTCCACCTCAACCTCGGTCTACCCCTCCCTCTCCTCCTCTCCACCTTACTCACATGCACTCTCCTCGTTAGGCTCTCCCTATCTATCCCCTGCACATGGTCAAATCACCTAACGCTTTCTATCGCATCCACAACTTCACCACAACGCTCCATCACTTCCTCATTTGTCAGTCTGTCTCTCCATGTAACTTCACATGCGCCTTAAATAACTCATTTCCACTGCTCTCATTCTTGACTTTTACCATTCCAAAAAGGTCCAAGCTTCGCTTCCATCTGGTAGTGTTGGTATCACAACACTATCATGCAGTGACTTTTTTACTTCCTGCTTACATCCCTACTTTTTAACACTGCTTTCAAACAACCAACGACCTTTCTTTCCTGTTGTACCCTTTCAAGCACTTCATCCTCTAAATTTCCATTCTTACTCATCACAGTACCCAAGTACTTAAATGCACTCACATTTTCCATTTCCCCATCATCCAGCCTCACTGTGCATTCAGTGACTTCATTTCTCTCGAATAACACAACTTTACTCTTCCCTACATTCACCTTTAGATTCCGTTGCTTACACACCCTCCATAATTCATTCAATAAGTATTGCAGTTCCCCTTCGTCTTCACTTAACAATGCAGGATCATCTTCAAACAACAGAACAGGAAGTTTCCAAAGGTTACCCTCTCTCATTAGCGCCGCGCCAACATCCACTGCCCTACCTTTTATCTCCTTTATGGCCCCACCCATATAGAGACTGAATGACCATGGAGACATGCCACATCCTTGTTTCAATCCACATTCAGATAGAAAAAACCACCCAATTCACCATCCACACGCACCGCAGCCTTAGCCCCCCTCACACATATTCTTCACGGCATACATTAGGTGAACATTTACTCCACACATTCTTAATTTTATCCACATTCTTTGTCTACCTATTCTGTCATATGCTTTCCCCAAATCCATGAAGGCCGCATACAACTTCGTTCCCTTTTCTAAAGACTTTTCCACGGAAGACCTTAGGATTAATATCTGTTATACGCAATATCTTCCCTTCCTAAAGCCTACCTGTTCTTATCCAACTAATACCTCTGTTATTTCCCTAACTCAGTCAATAGAAGGGAGACTTTTTTTTTTTTTTTGTAATATCAAGTATGCATTAGAAGGTTAAGCGGCTGCCTTTATGTTAAAAGAAACGGATAAATGACCAATGTGTTGTCTGCTCTAACTTATGGATCAGAAACGTTAAATCCAACAAGAACTGTCGGAACGTAAAGTTAGTGTTCAGAGGGGATAAAAAGAAATATGTTGGGTATCACATGGAGATATGGAAAAGACCTTTTTGCACAAGGGAACAGACGAAAGATGAGGATATAATAACTACTGTTAAATAACAAAAATGGATGTGGGCAGGTCACATCTCTTGTGCAACAGACAGCCAATGTAAAGCCACAGTAACGAAATGGCAACCCATACATGGAGTGAGAGGAAAAGGTAGACAAAGAACAATATGGAGAGACGAAGTTTGGAGATTTGCTGGAGATGGATGGAAAAGGCTAACTGTCTATAAGTTGGGTCAGAGAACGACTGAAAAGGTAGCATCGTCCTCAGGCTGTTGACAACGACGACGATGATGATGATGATGGTGATGATGGTTACATTAAACAGAATACAAGGGTTGCTCCGAACGCAAGAGGTTCAGTGGTGTCAACATTAGCACTCTTAGACTCCTACAGGTATTTAGCAGAATAAAATCGTTTGATATTAGCCCAGATAGATTACTAGAGTTGTTTCTACCATGTGTAGGTGATTCTATTGATGATTCATTCAATTTGCAATCGGTTCATTTGGATTTTGACAGGAAATTTTATTAAGGATATTAACTTGATTTACAAGGAATTTATGTTTTGCAAGGAACATAAGATTTGCAAGAGATTGCCTACCGAGCGCTGGCTGCAATCAACATATTTACAATAATTTCATTTTTTCACTTGTTTTGCGAGAACCTTGCTTGATATACATGAAACTTACTTGATTAGCTATAAGTTATGATGCGAGAAACTCATCTTACATGCGAGAAGCTTATTGGCACTGGTACTTGAATAATTAAACTAACTTGATTTATGGGAAAACTTATTGGAGCTACGAGAAACTCAATGGATTGACGAAAGACACATAAAAGGCTGACAATTCACCTAACTTTCGAGATACGTTTTATATGGAATTCCCTTTAAAGCGAGAAACTTACATAATCTACGGAAACGTTACATCGCTTGCGAGAAATATCTTATATTTTGCGAGAAACTTAAACCCTCGTTCTCCTATGACTATCTAATGAAAGAAATTGTCTGACGCAAGTTAGAAAAGAATAAAAGACGCGACCATGAGAGACGTAATTTGGTTGAACCTCACCTGAATCCAGATAATTTTTTCAGTGGGTGTACATACCTTCCCCAAATGGAATGAATACGTAGCAGAAAAATCGAACCGTCTGAAACACGCGCTTCAAGAAGACAGAGTTTTCATTGTATTTCGGTTGTAGTAATTTTTCTTCGAACAGAGCTGGAAAGACAGTTGTTTCTTTGATTTTATGAACAGGCTGGGGTACAGAAGACCTTATAAAAAGCTTTAGTCCCGCCAAAGAAATGAACCATAGATTTCTCGCCTGCTTGACAAATGCGCGAATGTGCTTCCGATTAAACAACACACACACACACACACACACACACACACACACACACACACACACACACACACACACACACACATACACACACACACACACAGTAATAACTGTGTGTGTGTGTGTGTGTGTGTGTGTGTGTGTGTGTGTGTGTGTGTGAGAGAGAGAGAGAGAGAGAGAGAGAGAGAGAGGGGAGTAGAGAGAAGGAAATGGATGAACTCTAGGATTAGGTAGACACACTGATAAATGAAAAAAAAAAAATAAGATAAACATTCTGAGAGAGAGAGAGAGAGAGAGAGAGAGAGAGAGAGAGAGAGAGAGAGAGAGAGAGAGAGAGAGAGAGAGAGAGAGAGAGAGAGAGAGAGTGAGATGAACAGACTGAAAGAACAAGTGTGTTACGGTATGTCTGATATCACAGCTTACGATATTTTTACCTCCGCCAACAAAGTTGGAGGAGGTTATGTACTCACGTATGTTTGTCTGTCTGTTTGTCCACACGATATCTCCAAAAGTTCTCAATGAATTTCAATCAAATTTTATGGAAGGTTGAGCCATGGGCCAAAAAGAAATTGATTTAATTTTGGGGCGGATCTGGATCCTATGTATTCCACACAGTATCTCTGAGGATCAGAATCCGGATGTAATGGCACTGGCGAAGGTATGCGCTCTCCCAGTGTTTTCTAGTTTCCTTTGCATTTAGACAAAATATTAAACTTCCAGTAAAAAAAAAAAAAAATCGCTGTAAGTCCAATAATACTCTAAGGCGGCACTGATAGTAAAGGAGTCTATCAGTATCAGATTAAAAAATGAAATAATGAGAACAATTCGGGTGATGGCATGAATAAAACAGTTAGACGGTAGCGACTATATAATAATGTTGACGATGAAAGAATAAAATATACAGGCAACAGCAGAAGAAAAATTGTCTGCAGTCAGAAAGAATTAAAATATCTGGGATAGCTGTCGTTGTCACAGGGTTAATAATTTTATGTCAATGACGCCTTTTATTACTTCCCTCGACGGAGCTGGAAGTTATGTATTCACCCCTGTTTGTTTGCCCACAAGATTCCTCAAAAAGTTATGGGCGGATTTCAATGAAATAGTGTGGACATGTGGGTCATGGGCCTAGGAAGAGCTGATTCAGTTTTGGTGGTGATCTGAGTTGTCTGGTATTGGCGTTGAGGAGGTATGCGCTCAGTAAGTGCCATTTCTTATTTTATTTTTCTTATTTTATTTTTCAATAATAATATTAATAGCGAGAGACTGACGAGGAGAGTGTATGTGAATGAGGTGGAGGGGGGAGGAAGGGGGAGGCCAAGGATGAGATGGAGGGATGAAGTGGAGAGGTATATGAGAGAGGGGTGTGTGAGTTGGCAGCAGGGCAGTGAAATGGCAGGGGACAGGGCGACATGGAGGCGATTTGTTTGTGGCCACTCCTTACCGGCTTAATGCGTCTGGCAATAATAATAAAAATGATAATAATAATAATTATAATCGGCTTGTGAGTAATATGACACTGTCTTGGCTGAAGACATTATGTTTCTAGATTTTTTTTTAAATTAGGCAGAGAGTTTTAGAACTGGGAACGTTAGATGTAGCCCTAGTTAACCCCTGTCGAATTCCTCTTAATAAAATCGCTAAATAAAATCGTCCAGTGGTTGCTTGATTTAAAGGAGTAAAAAACACATCCTTGTAAAACCTGGCTCCATTAGACGTGAGGCAGAGGAGGAGTTTGGTCCAATGACATTATTATGTCATAAAAAGACTTTGTAGTTACTTGTAGAAAAGTTATATATATTAGACTTGTGGACGAGCGGTTGTTATACTTGAGTAGCTTTGTAAGTAGATAATCTTCTTTCCCATTTGTCATTCAATGACAGGAGAGGTAAAGAATAGTATGGGACTATTTTTATTTGTCTTGGAAATATTAACAAGTCTCTCACGCAGAGCGAAGTATAAAGTAGAGTCCCGCTAGCTATCTCCCTATCTCTCTCTCTCTCTTCCAAGTTGCTAAGCCTTTCTTCCCACTCCCTACCGCTTCTATGGCCTCTCTCCTTCTGAGCTCTCTTTCCTAAATTCTGGTGAAACAGGAGTCGTGTCACGTGTGTTCACTGTGGTTGGAAAGTTCTAGAAGCCTGTGTGTGAGTATGTGTGTATGTGTTTGTATGGTCAACTAGGCTTTGTTCTCCTGGTGTATCGCTGACAAACTAACTGCATCATCTCCTGACTGGCTACTTCGTAATCTGTCGTCAGCTTTTCCTCAGTGTAACTTTTAAGATCATTTCCCATTCCCAGGCTCGCATAGAGCTGTCTATCTGTCTATTTATCTATCTATCTATTATGATTTGTAAATATAATATGGACTCATAACATTGCTCGGTCCACGCAGCTGAAGGTCCTCCGACAGCAATTAACATTGACACATGCTAATCTATTAGTACATAATATTGATTATAATATTGTATACATATAATATTCATAGTAAATAGTAATTATTCAGTAATATTACATTTTAAACAAGTTGTATTCATATTTGAATAAATGCATTAAAAGTAAACTATTTAACTGTAATACAGTATGTACTTGGGTTATTGTAGTGAAATGCATACACGCAAGAAAAAAAAATAGTTTAAAATTAAGATTATGGTAAGAGTTATTGATATTTCATTTAAAGATAATGGTACTGGTATGCCATACAAGGGTCATTCTTCTTTGTATTTTATATATATATATATATATATATATATATATATATATATATATATATATATATGTAGGACTACATAATAGATAGATAGATAAATAGATAGATAGAGAGACAGATAGAAGCAGGAAGTCAGATGATGAGAAGGTGTTGTGTCTGCGAGAATCGAGCAGTGCTAAACATGCTTACACACTCTTAACACTGAGGAAAGCTGACGACAGCGGCCAGTAAGGAGATGATGCAGTTAGCTGTCAGCAGTCCTCTCGTGAACAAAGATCCACGAGGAACACACGTGACACACCCCTGCTACACCAGATTTTAGGAAAGAGAGAGTAGAAGGAGACAAGCGACCCTAGAGAGAGGTCGAGACGGAGATTAGCCTTAGAACAGAGAGAGAGAGATAGCGAGACAGGGAGGTAGCTACCCGGGACTTATACTCTTTCCATGTGAGAGACCTGTTTAATATTTCCAAGACAAATAAAAATAGTCCCATACTATTCTTTACCTCTCCCGTCACTACATGACATCTGGTGGGGAAGCTACTACAAGATATAAAAGGCGCTCGACCACAAGTCTAAAATATACTTCTCTACAAGTAACTACAAAGTCTTTATGACATTTATATATATATATATATATATATATATATATATATATATATATATATATATATATATATATATATATATATATATATATATAATTAATACTATATACAAAATATGTACACTTCATTCAGGGGGGTTAACTTGGATGGTAACTCTCCCCCCACTAAATAATGACTCCAAATTAGCAATTCTTTCATGCATTCTGTGCATTGCGAACAGCAGTACTGCAACTACAATGCAGACGATTATAAAGACAGTAGGTGCTGCGCTATAAACATAATATGGGTTGAACATACTCAGACTCAAATCTTCCCAGGGCTTCATTGTTTCATTGATCAGCTGCATAGTTTCAAACTTAGGGGAAGTCAACTCATTACTTGTGCTCAGGTTTAAGTCCATATCAGGCAGTGGGTGGAAATGTTTGTGTGTATGATTGAGAATGGCGTAGTGATTGATGGTGGATAAAGTAGACATGGCTGGTGTAAATACCGCACAGTAGTCTGATGCTATGTATAATCCTGAGGCTGAAGTATGAGATGGTAGTATATCTGGACAGACTATGTAAACTGATGTGTTATGAGTGAAATAAAAAAAACTGTGAGTGTCCAATGCGTTGATGGTGTACAAGTTTATCTGGAGCAAAAGTGAAGTTGCAATGATGATGAATATTGTCATTTCTGATGATAGCCATTTCTCAAGGGACTGTATCAGTAGGCTGAAACGTGAAAATGTACGCAAGACAAAGATGAACAGCATGTAATCATTAATCATTAATTCACTTGCGAAAGTGACAGTGTCCAGTCTCTTGGAGACCATGATGAATTCGGTGTCTGTGTTGATGTTGATGATGACCAAAGTGTTGTTATATTTATAGGGGAAGGGATGTATTTGGTATACTGTGAACAGGTCTTCAGTTATGAATGGTACATGAACTACTACTGATGTTGGTGTTAGTGTTGCTTCTAAATATGGGTAATATTGCATAAATTCTCTACTGCGGAACAACGGCTTCAATTTATGTTTATGCATGCCTTGTCTAACTATCTGACGTAGCTCATGAACTGGGAGTAAGTCAATTGTGATCTTGCCATCACCAGCATTCGAAATTCCTTGCATAAGTGCCCTGAAACGATCTCTAGTATTCTCTAATTGTAGTAGAATCGTGTCAATATGTTCTGTGATGATGGAGAAGTGTTGGAAAAGTGTAATGTTTCCTTCCATTTCATTTATTTTATCTACACTCTCGAGAGCTATGTTTTCTGCTTTTTTCAGATTTTTCACAATTGTCTT
The DNA here is from genome assembly GCF_032717465.1 of Coenobita brevimanus. Classification (NCBI taxonomy): domain Eukaryota; kingdom Metazoa; phylum Arthropoda; class Malacostraca; order Decapoda; family Coenobitidae; genus Coenobita; species Coenobita brevimanus. The sequence continues at coordinate 8,032,344 of NC_136955.1, read as the reverse complement.
CATTGCTGAGTTCTGTCTTGTGATGAATTTATCTTGGCATGTTAGTACCTGAGCTATCTTATTAAATTTGTTGTTTATTTCTTTAAGGTCATCTTCTGTAGCCAATCCAAAGATGTTCCCAAGAACTGCGCCACCCAGGTTGAACAAACCGCGCTTTTGGCGAGTACGTGTGATGTTCCTGTCGCTCAGTACCTCCGTTCCATAAGATGGGAGATCTTGGATCATGATGAGCATAACTGACTTTGCCTGTTCTAGTTTCCATTTCTCTAACTTTACCATTTCATTCACTTCCTTCGTGTTATGTGCTTGTGAAACATAATTTCCTATCATGAAGTCCAGAGTTCGCATCGGCGTTGCAAGTCTGTCTAGATAAGTAGGTAATTCATACAAGTAATCTAGACTTATTTCAGTGCTCATGACGTCCTTAACGATTGTAGTCGTGGCCGTTGGAGCTATGAGGCATCCTTGTCGTACTATGTGTTGGGGGTCTAAGTGAGCATATCCTCTTGCTATGTAGAGGAGAATCCATAGCATAAGTTCCTTCATCGTAACCTACAGAAAAAAAAAAAATCTATTAATTTCCTAATATGGTCATGCTGTGGTCGATGATAATGATGATGTGCGTTACGGTTGATTATTATTTCATTTATAGAAGGAGTTTAAATCGATATTTAATTCTCGTAAATGATGTACTGTAGATTTGATTGGAACAGTTGCACCTATGTTCGATTGTTTGGTATATGACCTTAATTTCTTTTTGTAATCATTGTTGTTTTCTTGCTTGGTTTCTTGAGGTAAGTTCGCCTGTTCGGTTGTATCCGAGGCTGAATAATTATGTGATAATTCCCTTGAAACTCGTTTTAAATGGTCAATATGAACTTGTTTCTCCTCGCCACTTGAAAGTGACTTAATTAAAACTTTGTTTGCTTCTATGTTAATTACTCTGTATGGACCCTCAAATTTTGGGGATAATTTATTGTCTCTCGTATGAATGATACTGTAAACAATGTCTCCTAAGCTGATAGGTGAATCTCTTGCTTTCTTGTTAAATGCCTCCGTCATTTCTTCCTTGGACATCGTTAATTGTTTTTTGACTCATTTGTGAATGTCCTGGAATTCACGTAAACGGAGTTTAATCATCGTAATTGTATATGGGCATACTGTCACCTTCTAGGAGCTCATATGGTAATTTTTTATCTGTTCCATATATAATGAAATGTGGTGTGTCCCCTATGGATTTATTTATAGATCCATAAATTGAGGCTTCTACCCTGGGAATCCAGTCATCCCAGCCTGCATAATTTTCACTGAGGATGTGTCGCAGCACATCTAATACTTTTTTATTTTGTCTCTCTACCAACCCATTCGATGCTGGGTGATAGGCTAAAACGTTAACCTTTTTGATGTTGTATTGTTTACATATTTCTTGTAAGATCTCATAATTAAATTCTCCTCCATTATCACTTATTAGTACCTTTGGGGTAGTAAAGCGACATATTACATTATCTGTTATTGCCTTTGCTACTGTCTCTGCTGTCTTATCTTTAATTGGAGCCAAAATGACATAACGGGAAAAAATGATCCGTTGCTACGAATAAGTATAGGTTATTATTGTATGATAATGGCATCATGAGTAAATCAACAGCGACAACGTCCCATGGTTGATGTGGTACAGGGTAATTACCCATCGGTGCAGGTATGATTGGGTATCCTTTGTGTTTCGCACATGATTCGCATTTGTCTATATGATTGTTTATATCTTTTCGTAATGAAGGCCAGTAATATAACAGCTGGGCTTGGTTGAATGTCTAATCCTTTCCAGGATGTCCTGCATGTAGGCTATCGTGTATCGTTCGTAATACTTGAGGTATCATGTCATTAGGTACTACCAACTGGTTAGTATTTCTTTGGCGTTTTGGTTGTTTAGAGTTAATCTTGTATAATGTATTATTGACCATTGTGAATTGTTCGAGTGGGACATGCAGTTTGGGTAATTGTATGTCATCTCCACTTTCTAACTTGTATATAACTTTAAACCATATTGGGTCAAGCCTTTGTGCCTTTGCGATATCCTCGTGGTTTGGGATATTTCCTTTGAGATCTAACGCTGCGACCTGAATTGTGTTCGGGTTCCTAGATAATGCGTCAGCTACTATGTTCATTTTACCTTGTATATAATGAATTTGTACATTGTAGTTTTCAACTGTACATTTCCATCTTGCTCTCCTCCCAGAAAGGAGTTTTTCTTTAAACATACCCACCAGTGGTTTATGGCCGGTGAATAAGTGGATTTCGTAACCATATACCAAATCTCGAAACTTTTGTAATGCAAAAACCACTGCAAGTGCCTCTAAGTCTGTAGTGCAATAATTTTTCTCTGCACCTCTTGTTTGTCTGCTGGCAAATGCAATTGGTTGATTTTTTCCTCTTTTATCTTCCTGCATCAGTACAGCCCCAAATCCTTTAACTGATGCATCTGTACAAATAAGAAATGATTTTGTGTAATCTGGATATGCTAAACAAGGTGCATTTGTTAGTTTAATTTGTAGATTGTTAAATGCCCTTTTTTGTTCTTCTTCCCATTGGAATACAGCATCTTTTTTGAGTAGTTGGAATAAAGGCTATATGAGAGAGCTGTGGTACGAATGACCTATAGTACCCAGCCAGACCTAAAAATTGTCTAACTTCGTCAGTCGTAGTGGGTTCAAGAAAATCTCTCACTGCCTGTATTTTGTCATCAGTGGTGTGAATACCATCAGAACTTAATTTGTGGCCTAAAATTTATTTCCTTAAAGCAAAATTTGCATTTAGAAAGCTTAATTTTTAAACCAGCATCACTAAGCTTTTGTAAGAGTAAGTCTAATTTCCTGAGATGATCCTTAATATTCTTCGTTGCGATTATAATATCGTCAAGATAAACAAATATTCCTTGTCCTAAAATTCCGGACAATACGTAATTCATAAGACGCTGGAATGTGCCTGGGACTGTCCTCAGTCCCATTGGCATTCTCGTATATTGATAATGGCCTCTGTTTGTTGAAAAGGCAGTGTATTTACGTGACTTCTTCGATACCGGAATTTGATAATAGCCGTTTAGGAGATCGATGGTCGAGAATATATTATTCTCAGGACCAATATTCTGTAGAACGTCGCTTAGCAATGGCATGGGAAATCTGTCTGGGATTGTGTGATTATTTAGTTTACGGTAATCTACTACCGCACGCATTTCTCCATTTCGTTTGGGTACGAAGAATAATGGGGCATTCCACGGGGAGACTGAAGGCTCAATAATTCCAAGTTTTAACATTTCATCGACATACTGATTTGCAAGTGTACGTTGGGAGTGTGGTATGCGGTAAGCTGGTACGAAAATTGGTGGTGTTTCTGGGTGCACATTAATCATGTGATTAATCAAGTTAGTACACCCTAATTGTTCTACGGTGTCCCTGTGTGTTTCCAGCAGGGTTAACAACTCATTTTCTTCATCAAATTCACCTGAGTGATTTAAATTCTCTTTTATTCTTTTTCTATCCGTAGATTTTATCTCACTTGTCACTCCAGCTATAACTATTTCCTTCACAGGGGCAGGACATTTTTCAATATTAACTATATAAGTTCCATTTTTCAACTGAACTTCCCCATTCATGTGATTAATTATGAATATCTGAGTTTGCCCTTCGTCGTTCGTATGACATAATGCGTTTTCTACTGACAATCCCTTTACATAATTCTTCTAAGACAAGAACAGTACTATTCCGTGATTTGCTCTTTATGGTAATTTTCATGTAGGAATTAGGTGGTATAACTAAATCATTAGTGAGATGGGCTGGAAAAATTGATAAATCAGTACTGTTATCTGGGTCACTAATTCTGGAGGATGGGGTTGGTGGTGTGAGTGGATCTATACACTCATCTGTTTGTGTATGTTTGTTTAAGCCTTTAATATTACCAATTCTTTTTGGCTCTCTTCTACCAATCGCTGAGGGCTCTGAAGGTATTTCCTCTATGAATTCATTGTCAAAGTCTGTTCCATTCATTTGTGGGAGTATGGTTATGTTCTCAGCTCTCATGGATCTTAAGCCCAGTAACATATGAGCTTTAATTGCTAAGTTTTCAACGATATAGAAAAATGCAGAGAATGGTCTTGTAGTCTCTGTGAAACTGATATTTAATCTTATCATACCTTTCACTGTAATTTGTTGTCCATCTACCGGGTATAAATCTAAATCAGCTTCATCCAGAAAAGTTACTTTCTTTTTATTTTCAAGAATTCTATTTAGTTCTTCATGTGTTATTAAGTTCACTAGAGAGCCTGTATCTAAAAATAAGGAAACGTTTTGATCCTCACATACAGCTGGTATCAAGATACACTCATTTCCCAACATGCCTCCTATGTGAAGTTTAGACTTGTTTTTCTTTACGTTTGTTCGTTTTTTGTCATGACTTGGTCTTCCCCCGATTTGAACATAGACACAATTTTTTCTACTGTTTTGCAATCAGTGCCCTTGGTATTTATGATGCCTACAGTAAGGACCAAATCCTTGTGTCTTTTGCTTGATCTCTTTTGCCTTGATAAAGCATTCATACCTTGTGTGTCCTGGTTTTGCACAATAATGACATAGAAAGGACCTAACCCTTGACTGTGACCTATGATGTGATTTCCCATAAGCAGTGTGGCGCGAGACCTGCTCGGGCTGCGCGAAAACTTATGAAACTGCCTGTAGCCTGGCGTCAGTGATCGAGGCCTTGTCATGTTTGGTTGTTTGGTCTGCCTGCTTTCGGGTCGCGATCGATTTTGTTCTCTGTTTGGGGTCGGTGTAGATGTTTTCACAGCTGATACTGTCTCAGGTACCCTCATTCTACCAGAATGTGGATGTGTGTCGACCATACCTGCTTTACTGCACTGCATCTCTACCTCATTCATTAAGTCTAGCAAGCACATTCCTGGGGTGTATGCGATCGTCTTGGCGATCTTAAGGGTCCTATCAGGTAATTTACACAAGGCAGCTACATAACCAATGATGTCCACAACGAGGTCTGGGGACATCTTTCCATCATCTGTTATCCAATTTGAGTTTTCCAAAGTAACTAACAATGTTCTTTTGATTGTGGAGTCATCAGCAGTTATTTCACTGAGCACATGGTTTGTAGTGTGCTCCCTTACAAGATCTACAATCTTATGTAATTCTGGAATTATACCTGGCAAGAAGTTCATACCTCCAGAAAATTTCTTCAAAAATTCAGTTTTAAATTCATCATATGTCCTAGCCCTATGGAGCTTGTCTGAGCGAAGTAAATTGCTTGCTGGACATCTTTCCTGGCTTATGCAAGATGAAAAAATAGCAATTTTCTCTTGTTCTTCTAGTATGTGGCACTTGATGAACATTTGTTTGCATTGACTGACTAATGAAATGACATCAATGCAATCTTTGTCTGTGCCAGAGAATTTTGGGGGAGTTTTATCCTCGTGATACACAAACACTTGAGGTGTGGTTGTTAGATCAGCTGTATTTGTTTCTTGATTCATTTTCACTGTGTGCTCTGTTAATTCAACTTGGACGTGTTTATCGTTGTGTGAGGGAATGGTGGAATATGTACGACCGGACCGGTGAACCCTGTTAAGTATATTGGCATACGTGTGCAAGTCAGCAACAAAGTCCGCACTTGCTACGTCAGAGGGGTTTCCCACTCATCATCTGAAACTGCCGTATTTGTTTCTTGGTCTTTAGTTTGTGGTGAGGTTTGTACAAGGGGTGGGGTGGGTTGCCTTGGTGCTCTCTTAATTGTGAGTCTGTTGTTGTGGCAAATTGTGTGTCATCTGGTGTGTTGCCTTGGTGCTCTCTTAATTGTGAGTCTGTTGTGGCAAATTGTGTGTCATCTGGTATTAACGTGGGTGGTGGCGAAAATATTCCTGTCATTAAGATATGGTGTTATGAAATACGCCTCTTGTTTATTTATGTCCTAACAAAATAGATGAGTAAATAAGTTGAAATAAGTGATAGATAGTGAGTGTATAAGTGTATATATGGAAATAAGTAAAAAAAAGTTGAATATAGCTAATTTTAGCACTGAGAAGAAATGAGTAAGTATAATTTTACCCACTTGATACAGATCGTAGAGGTGTGTAGATACAAAAGTCGATCTCGGAAGAAAAATGCAGGTTTGATTGAAGATCTCTTGATAATTCTAGTGCTGTGTTGATGGACGATATTACTCAGGAAATTCCATGGCCTGGTGCTTGTGGTGGTTAACAGCTGTCCCAGGCAAACCTCAGCATAGAACGTCGAATTTCCAACTCAACTGTGAAAATAAATGAGTATGAGTAGGAGCTATGTGAATAATGAGTAATGAGTAGTGGGTGAGAAGTGCCTGGTGTCAGTCACACGTTGCTTGGCATGGCAGACTCGCGTTGTGATGTCATCTCAGCACATGGTGACGTCGGCTTCCCACACTGGTAGCTGTGGTGAGTGAATGAGTAGCGATGAGTAACTTGAGTGAAGATGAGTGAGTAAGATGAGTTGTGAATATGGACTTGGTATTTGCTTCGTCGTCTTGACCTCTTCACTCCTGCGTCAGCGGTGGAGGTTGGGTGGATGTAGCAGAGAGAGGAGGATGAGGTCTGGTGGTTATGAGTTATGAGTCGTGTCTCACTCTTCGTTTGTTTGTTTTGTATTTTCTTACTTGATGTATTCTTGGTCCTTTTTTCTTGTGATTTACTCGTTGTAGGATGAAGACTGCCGCTACTTGTAGGTGCGTGTAGAAGATTATACAGACGACTCGTAGAGTTGTTACTTGTAGTTGATTGTAGATGGTTGTACTGTAGTTCGTTCACTGTAGAACTGAAGTTAATCTTGTAGAGTGTCGCCTGCTTTTGTAGAAATTCACTGTTGATTCGAAGACGAGGTGCGTTCTTTCCGCTGCTACCAAATGTCATAAAAAGACTTTGTAGTTACTTGTAGAGAAGTTATATATATTAGACTTGTGGACGAACGGTTGTTATACATGAGTAGCTTTGTAAGTAGATAATCTTCTTTCCCATTTGTCATTCAATGACAGGAGAGGTAAAGAATAGTATGGGACTATTTTTATTTGTCTTCGAAATATTAACAAGTCTCTCACACAGAGCGAAGTATAAAGTAGAGTCCCGCTAGCTATCTCCCTCTCTCTCTCTCTCTCTCTCTCTCTCTCTTCCAAGTTGCTAAGCCTTTCTTCCCACTCCCTGCCGCTTCTATGGCCTCTCTCCTTCTGAGCTCTCTTTCCTAAATTCTGGTGAAACAGGAGTCGTGTCATGTGTGTTCACTGTGGTTGGAAAGTTCTAGAAGCCTGTGTGTGAGTATGTGTGTATGTGTGTGTATGGTCAACTAGGCTTTGTTCTCCTGGTGTATCGCTGACAAACTAACTGCATCATCTCCTGACTGGCTACTTCGTAATCTGTCGTCAGCTTTTCCTCAGTGTAACTTGCAAGATCATTTCCCATTCCCAGGCTCTCATAGAGCTGTCTATCTGTCTATTTATCTATCTATCTATTATGATTTGTAAATATAATATGGACTCATAACAATTATGCCTCCCCAATAAGCATATATATTACCTCTGACTGGCGAAAAATCTCAAAGTGCTCGATGTAATGCACGATGCTCTACCCCCTCAGTGCCAGGACGTAATTTCTCTTTTTGTTTATCATTTTACTTAGCTTAAGAGAGATTTTCTGAAATGCTGAGGTAAACTGAATGTTCAATAACCCTTTTTCCGTCTATATGGACAAATTATAAAGTGTTCAATAGCCCCTCTCCAAACTGTAGAGGATAATCTTAAAGTGTTCAGTTACCTCTTTGCCAGATTATAGAGGCAAATTATAAGGTGTTTAACGACCCCTTTGCTATATGTATGTGTAGATTAAGGGTTCAGCAGTTCCTTGAATCTGTGGACGTATTGCCGTATCCATAATATCTTTGGTATCTCTGGGTGATGCTATTCAGTTTCTGGGAGAAATCTTGGGTCCGTATTCTCGTCGGTTAATGAAGCTACCTAGCACCTCTCCCATAGCAATTCATTTTGGAAAAAGGAGGATAATGTAAACCTGTATGTTATTTTTGCAGAATATGGTGGTATTTGAATGATTTAAACGACATGGAAGAGGAATATAAGGTTAATAAGCAAAATAAATCGCTCTGGAAGAGGTGTTACAGAGCTTCCATAACCGACGAGAACACCGGCCTTGGAATGAAGATGTTAATGAAGGCAATATCCAAGGCCTCCTCAGCTCCAAAAGTCACCTACCGCTCCTGCCTCCACCTGGAGTACCGAACTACGTGTTGGTGCGGCTCCGGCGATTACGGCTGGGATTCCCCTGTTACAGTCAGGTCCCCGGGCCGCACCAAAGCCATGCCCCCACTGCCTTGAGAGGGCTGAAGAGCCTCTACTACATTACCTACTCCACTGCCCAGCCACTGCTCAGCTCAGATCTCGCCCAGATGTGGGCCGCGCCGGTTTGATAATGCCTTCCATACAGCAGCCAACATCATTGCTCAGTCCCCTTTCAGCACTCTTTTATTCTTAGTAACCAGTTACCCGCCCCCTAGGTAAATCAGCAAGGGCATTGTTAGCTCTACCCTGACGGGCTCTTTGTTTGCCCGTACCCCACCTAGTGTGGGGAAATATCCAACAACAACAACACATCAGTGCTTAACCCGCCCAGTCCCGGCCACTTTACGACCACTGGTACCCCCCAATCCCGGGCAATTTTCGACCTTTTTTTTTTTTGCTTAAACTTTCGCTTTTGGTGAGAAACATCGAAAATTCATAGAGAAATCGCTCACCTGAGGTTTAAAATACTCATTACAGGTAGGAGAGCCTCCTTACCTTACTGGGTTTTCTATCAGGCTGGCACCAAAGAAAACGAGTTCTATGGGAGGATAACTATTTCACACCATTCATAAACGGTATTTATTTATTTACTGTTACGAATTTATATGTAGTACAAGAGTATATTGGTTTTCAAGCAGTAATATAGGCATTATAAGCATTGTTTCACTCACTAATACCTGACCTTGGTAGCCAAATTACCTGATCATCATTTCTAACTGTTTCTTTCTCTAATGCTATGTAAAGTTTGTCCTCCACATTGTCATTGATTGGGGAATCACTCTGGCCCTGAATTTCGTACCGTGGCATGACATGGCTATACTGGCCAGGTCACTGATAACAGGTGAATTGCTGAGAAAAGGGCATGCAAGGGGGGAGGAGGTCGTGCTGGGTAAGGCATTGTCTCTGCCTGGCATCTTGTTGAGGCAGGTGTCCCGTGTATACGTACCAAAAATGACTCGCAAAAATTGAAAATTGTGGAAATTATGAATCTTGCAATTGCAGGACGTTGAAGTACGTCCTCGGGATTAGCTGTGACAAAACGTGAGGACGTGGAAGTACGTCCTCGGGACGGCGCGGGTTAAGACATCGGTCCACATTCCCGTCGCTTGGGGGAACTCTCTAACACCTCTTCCTAGCAGATTTATTTAGCTTATTAGGCCTTATTGCCCTTTCTTTGTTATATAATCCTTCTAATATCGCCATGCTCTGTCATATCTAAAAATGAATCACTCAGGAAGAGGCGTTAGGAAGCTTCCTTGACCAACGAAAATACTCACCCTGGAGTCACGGTGTTAACGGAGGCTATATCGAACTCCTCCAGGCCCAAATGTCGCCCTAGTGCTGAAGATATCGTACGAAATTAAAAGGATTAGGATATATAGTCTATTTGATGGACCTGAGCACCTGAGATGTATGGGGCAAGTGGGGTGTGTTTGATTTACGGCTGCTGATTGGCCGCCGATGGTGTAATTCTACAGCTCTTTTTATTTTACCCTATATCTATCTGTCTATCTATCTATCTGTCTATTTATCTATATAAATCTATCTATCTATATAAATCTCTCTCTCTCTCTCTCTCTCTCAAATTTTAAATTTCCTGCAATAGAAGCAGCCAGTTTAAATATGGAATAATTTCCGAAGCTAAAGAGGTAAAAATTAGCTTTAAAAGTTTGCTGTTATCAATGAAAATGAAAGTTGATTATAAAGTTTAATAAAAGTATGAGTGACGTTCGAAGCTAATTATCCACCCACTGTGTACAGCCACGTCCGCATGTTGCACTGCATGCACCCACGGTGTACACCAACGTCCGCATGTTGCACTATAATATCCATCTACGGTGTACACCTACGTCCGCATGTTGCACTACAATACATGCCTGCATTTACTTCAGTGACATCATCGGTGGTCAATCAGCAGCCGCAAATCAAATACACCCTACTTGCCCCATACATCTCAGGTGCACAGGTCAATCAAACAGACCAGGGCTATTCAAGTACTTTAGGAGTAGGGCCGGATTACGAAGCTCAGATTGATAGAAGGGCCATATATTTATTTAGCTCCATTATTTCCTCCAACACTTGTGCATAGAATGAAACACTTATACACAGAACAAATCGAAAAAATTCATATAAAGCACATAAATAAAAAGATAAATGCAAAATTTCTTGTTTTATGTTTGTTTATTTGCATTCTCGCCAGTCTGTCAAAGGGCCAATGAAAAATGACTTAAGGGCCGGATTTGGTCCGCGGGCAGCTAGTTGAGTAGCCCTGAAATAGACTATAGCAGTACATATGCCAGTATCGAGCAACATTCCATAGGAGTCATCCCCTCACCATTTATTTTCCCTCATATACTTATTATCGCCCCATGGACTTATTTTCCTCCATGGACCCATTTTAGTCGGAGGACCTATTTCCCCATGAACTAATATTCTCCCCTGGACGTAGTTTTTCCTCTATGAACGTATTTTCCCTCATGGACCCACTTCATCTTCAGTGACCTCTGTTCCTCATGGACCTATTTTCCACACGGACCTATTTTCTTGCAAGGACCTATTTCCCCCACGGATAATTTTTACCTGTTGAGCCTACTGCATGTTTGCAATTGTGCCTATTTCCACGAAGAACGTATCCCCCTATAAATTTGTTCATCCCACTTGGATATATTTCATGGACCTATTTACCTCATGGACCTCGTCATCAAATGGATCTATTTTTCCCCATCCAGCAACCCATCAACCTATATACCCATCCACTCACCCAGTGTAGAAAGCCTGTCTTCTGTCATGCTCTCCAGGAAGCCACGCATTTACCAGTCCATTTACAAAGCCGTCATCTAACAAAGCCTACTTACAAACTCTCCCATCCCTTCCACACAAAAACCCAACCCACCAAACCCGTCCTCCCTCTCATTCACCCTATCCTGCCCATCTACCCCACCCTACATGGCCACCAACCCCACCCTACACTACCTACCTGCCCACTCATCCTGTCCTATCCACCCATCACACCTTTTCCACCCACCCACTCACCCCTCCCACACAGCACCCACTCGCCCCAAGTACTCCCTCCACCCATTTCTTCTAACTCATCCACCCCACTTGTCCTCCCACCCTACCCATCCACCCAGCCCAACACAGCCCACTCCACCTGTCCACCAACCCTGCCTACTCTACTCACTCTACCTACCCCACCTACTCATACCCCGTCCACATACCCACCGACCCACCTTACCCATCCGCCCATTAACCTACCCACCCATCCCTCGACCCTTGCCACACACGCACACAGAGACAGTCACAGCTGCCTTTACTGTATAGATTGTAGGATTATACAACATGGCATTCAAATAAAGCAGTTAATTCTCTTTTCCCAGAACTCATTCTATTTTCAGTCATGCTTCATTCAGATTGTTTAATTCAACGTAGGAGAGACTTCAGCCTTCATTAATACGTTCATCAGTAGAGTCTTCCCTAAACTCAGAAGAAATCGAGAGTAAGTAGCAAGAATGAAATAAAGAAGGTGTACTCGTACTCTGTATCAGAAGATTAATTTAGCACACACACACACACGCACACACACACGACGGTTTTCAAATTTAAGGGTATATATGAAATCGAACATTACTGTATACTCAGATGGCGTATTATTTTAGCCATACTTTTACTGTGAGTTGTATTCAGTTTGGGCATGATATCTAAAGAAAAGGTAGTCATTATTAGTATCTTCACAAGGATTATACTATTATTATTATTTATTATTATTATTACTATGGCTCAATTGGTAAGCTGCTGTACTCACGCAGTTGCAAGCGCTGGTTCGAATCCTCGCACCCCCCCTGGGGGTAGGGGGTTTCAAGAATACTCCCCAGTATCCCTGCTTGTCGTACGAGGCGACTAAAAGGGTTGGTGGTGGAGTTAGTGCCCCACCCCGTAAAAAGAACCAACTAAAAAGGCGAATAAAGCGCCTCGGACCCGGACGGACCATACGTTGACGACTAAGGAACGGACAAAGGACATTCTTAGGGTGGGAACATGGAATGTGAGAGGAGTGAATGATGAAGTGAAAGAGAGAGAGATTGTTCAGGTGCTTGAGGATGCAAAACTGGATATATGTGGATTGACTGAAACTAAATGGTAAGGTGAAAGGGTGAGAGAATGGGAATATGGTGTAGGTATATGTGCGGGAGTCAGTGAGAATGAGAGGGCAAGAGAGGGAGTATGTCTGATGATAAGCAAGAAGTGGAAGGAGGAATATAAGAGAGTATGGAACAGTGGGTGCAAGGATTGTATGGGTGAGGATGAAAGTAGGTATACAAGCATGGGCGATTGTATGTGTGTATGCTCCAACAGAGGATCGAGTGACAAGAGTGAAAGATGAGTTTTGGGCAAGAGTAGAAGCATGTATGGACAAGTTTGAGAGGTGCGAGAGAGTGCTGTTGATTGGAGACATGAATGGCAAAAATGGGAATGTACGAGTGGATGGAGTGGTTGGTCAGTGGGGTGTGCCAGCTGAAGTAGATGGGAATGGTAGTGCTTTGGTGGACATCTGTGCTTGTAAGGGGTTGGCAATAGCCAACACCTACTTTCGTCATAAGATGATCCACCGGTATACATGGAGAGTATTGAGGAGGATGGATGGTGAACTTGTTGAACGAAAGGCAATGATAGACTACGTGTGTGTGGATGAGCGAATGAGAAGACAAGTGTTGGATGCAAGAGTGTGGAGAGGGTGGGGGAATGGAGTCTCGGACCATCACTTAGTGATGGCCAAGGTAGAGCTGCAAAGAAAGTGGTTGAGGAGACGAAGGGGAAGACAGGAGGACGCAACTCCTGTGAGAAGAGTGGAGAAATTGGAAGATAGTGAGAAAATGACAGCGTATAAGAGCATAGTGGAAGAAAGACTGGGAAGGTATGGGCTAGAGCAGATGGAAGGGGTGGAAGACGTATGTAAGATATTCACGGAAGAGATAGGGATAGGCGCAGCGTGTGAGGCGGTTTGTGGAGTGAGGAGGAGATGCAAGGGTGTGCAAGGGACAGCATGGTGGAATGATAAGGTGAAACGAGCTGTGGAACAAAAGAAGAAGGCATATAGTGAATGGTTAGAGAGTAGAGGTAGGGGAGAAGACGAGAGAGAGAAGAGAGAGGTATATGTGAGCAGGAGAAGGGAGGTTAAGAGACTGGTGAAGGAGAGTAAAAAGAAAGTGGATGAGGAGTTTGGGAGGAATCTGAGTGTGAAATGGAGGGAGAGTAAGAAATTGTTTTGGAAGGAGGTAAAGAAAGTAAGGCAGTGTGAAATAGTAGGGGAGTGAAAGATAGGAATAATAGATTGTTGGTGGAGAAGAGAGAGAAACTGAGGAGATGGAAGGAGCACTTTAAGGATTTGTTGAATGTGGAGAGTGAGAGCAGTGCGACTATAAGTGGTTGGGGAATGGCTGAGAGAAGAAGAGATGAGAGGAGGGAGGAAGAGATCAGTAGGGCGGAAGTAGTGAAAGTGATGAAGAAGATTAAGTTGAGAAAGGCCTCAGGAATTGATGGAGTGTGTGGTGAAATGCTTAGGTATGGGGGTGAGATTGTTGTGGAGTGGATATGGAAGTTGTGTAGATTGGCTTGGGAAGAGGGAAGGGTTCCAGAGGACTGGAAATCAGGTATAATTGTTCCTTTATACAAAGGAAAAGGGGAGAGAGAAGTATGTGGTAACCATAGAGGTATTTGCCTACTTAGTGTGACTGGTAAAATATATGGTAGAATACTCATTGATAGGGTTAGGCATATGACAGAGGAGCTAGTTGGAGAAGAACAAGGGGGATTTAGGAAGGGAAAAGGGTGTGTAGATCAGATATTTGTTCTAAGATGTTTAGTGGAGAAGTATCTAGAGAAGGGAAGGAAACTGTATGCTGCCTTCATGGACTTGGAGAAAGCTTATGACAGAATAGATAGGCAAGGTATGTGGAAGGTATTAAGAATATATGGAGTGAAGGGGAAATTGTTGAGTGCTGTGAAGAGTATGTACGAGGGAGCTAGGGTTACGGTGCGAGTGGATGGTGAGCTGAGTGAGTTCTTTGATCTCAATGTGGGACTGAAACAGGGTTGTGTGATGTCTCCATGGCTGTTTAATATATACATGGATGGGGTTGTAAAGGAGGTGCAGGGTAGGGCAGTGGATGTGGGGTTGGCTCTAATGAATGAGGGTGAGATTTGGAAGCTTCCGGTGTTGCTGTTTGCTGATGATACAGTACTGTTGAATGAAGATGAACGGGAGTTGCAAGGTTTGGTGAATGAATTTAGGACAGTGTGTAGGAGGAGGAATCTGAAAGTTAATGTAAACAAAAGTAAAGTTATGGTGTTTGAGAGGAATGAAGTCACAGAGTGTGCAGTGAGGTTGGATGGTGAGGATATGGAGAATGTGAGTGCATTCAAGTACTTTGGGTAATGTGATGAGTAAGGATGGAACTTTGGGGGATGAAGTGCGCGAAAGGTAACAGCAGGGAAGGAAGGTTGTTGGTACACTGAAAGCAGTGATGAGAAATAGGGAAGTGAGTATGGAAGTTAAGAAGTCACTGCATGATAGTATTGTGATCCCTACCCTGACGTATGGAAGCGAGGCATGGACCTTGCAAGAGGGGAACAAGTCAAGAGTGAGAGCAGTGGAAATGAGTTGCTTGAGAGGAGCATGTGGAGTGACGTGGAGGGACAGGTTGACGAATGAAGAAGTGAAGGAACGCTGTGGGGTGTGGATGTGGTTGAGAAGATTAGGAGAAATACACTGAGGTGGTTTGGACATGTGGAGAGAATGGAGAATGAAAGACTGACTAAGAAGGTGTATGTAGGTGAGGTGGAGGGAGGGAGAGGGAGAGGTAGACCGAGGATGAGGTGGAGGGATGGAGTTGAGAGGTATATGAGGGAGGGGGGGGTGAGTTGGGGGGAGGGTAGTCAAATGGTAGGTGACAGAGCGACTTGGAGGCGTTTTGTCTGCGGCCACCCTTTGCGGGATTAGGGCGTCGGGCTATAGATAGATAGATAGATAGATAGATTATTATTATTATTATTATTGCTATTATTATTATTATTATTATTATTATTATTATTATTATTATTATTATTATTTGTTATTATTATTATTATTATTATTATTTGTTATTATTATTATTATATTATTATTATTATTACTACTACTACTATTACTACTACTACTACTACTACCACTACTACCACTACTACTACTACTACTAATATTACTACTACTGCTACTACCACTTTTACATTCCTTGTACCACCCACACAGTTTTACTGAAGGTATGTAAGACTTCAAGTTGTCAGAGGGTTAATGAAGGCTACAGGTATATCTATTTGAAAAAAATTGCTCGTAAACTTCTCGACAAAATTTCATAATTGCAGAAGAATGAATATCACATCAACGCCGTTGGGTGCAAGAGGTGAACTACTTCACTAATTTTATCTAGCCAGTGAAAAATAAACTCAAAAATTAGTACTTAGAATAAAGTGGAAAGTAAATGTCATTGTAGTGGTGACTAAAGTAGGGTCCAGATAAGAATGAAGGATAACATATAATCATTACGATCATCATCATCATCATCATCATCATCATTATCATCAACCAGATCATACATCACCATCATTATAATCAGCATCATTATCATAACAACTCAGTCTCCAATAGGATACAGAGAGCCACAATAAGAGGCGATTAAAAAAGGGAAGAAAATGTTTACTCTCTTTCATTCTTGCATCAAGAAGTAAAATCGAGACGAAAAACTGTGGAAGTATAAATCAGTAGAAATCTTACATAAAAAATTCAACACTCAGTTAAGAAAAATAAAGCAAAATAAAAGAAAGTCATCTAAAAATCAAGGTACAATACGTTTCAAAGCAGCAGCAGGAAATACATCCACCACCAAAGTTCAGCGCAAAGTAAATATTTCTCGAATGTATCAAGATCTGCGGAAAAACTACACACACACAAAAAAAAAAAAAAGAAAATGCAGAACGACAATCGCCGATCAGAAAGCACGTACCTTAAAATCAATTTTTCTCAAAAATGGATCTGAAAATATAAAGAAAAGTTGTTGAAATAAGCTCACAATATGCAGTGGCTTTCAGAAATAGTCCATAATCAGTAATGTCGCATGGAATTCAACATAACATGAAAGAATGGCTCCCGTCCTCCTCAAATATATTATATATATATATATATATATATATATATATATATATATATATATATATATATATATATATATATATATATATATATATACATAAAGGCCAATTAAAATAATGAAAAAAAAAAAAGCGATAAAGTGTGCTCAGGAAGATCAGGAAGGTGAAAACTGACAGAAAAATGTACCATTTTAAAGGAAAGACATCCACAACAAAACCAGGTTGAAAATTGGCATTAAAAACGCTAATCAAAAAGTCACTCAGAAATAAGATCGTATAATGGCACTCGGTAAAATATCTTTACATTTTGAAGACGAATGAGACTGCAAATGTATTTGCAACAGAATAAAATTACTGTAGATGAAATCATGCAGCTGAAAAAGGAACGCTAGAGCGCTCTCTCTCTCTCTCTCTCTCTCTCTCTCTCTCTCTCTCTCTCTCTTATTGTGTGTGTGTGTGTGTGTGTGTGTGTGTGTGTGTGTGTAGTACAGAAAAAATAGTACTCAAAGACAAAGAGTAAAGCAACCAAAGATACAGAAAAAGAGGGTCAAAGCTTGTAATCCCCTCCATTATTCCATATGGTTGGGATATAGGAATCGCCCCTGTCCGTCCGTCTCTCCATCTGTTCGTCTTTCCGGCCGGGCCTGTATCTCGGAAACTATCAAGTGGATTAGCTTCATATCACGCACAAAGTTAGCGTATGTGTCGCAGTTGATGCTTGTATATGTAAAACTGCGATATTGTCTGTACTTTACGAGCTTTGACCATATAAGAAAAAAATGTGTCGTGTTACATTTTGAAAACTTCTTGCTGGATTCTCTTCATATGTTACAGAAAGATAGAGTATAAGTCCTAGTTTATGTTCTTATACATGAAACTGCCACATTGTATTTTACGAGCTATTACCATATAAGGAAACTAATCTGTAAATATCTGTATCTTGGAAACTACTTCCTGGATCAACCTCATTACTTAAAGATAGTGTACGAGTCCTAGTTTATGCCCTAATATATGAAATTGCCATACTTATTCACACATACTTATATGTTCTTTACCACATGTTGATAATACGTGGTTAGTAAAGGCTCGCTTCCTTTGCCACAGTGAGAGAATAAGACAGCACTTTAATATTGATCTACATTCTTTCCATAACACTTCTTTGTGACTAGC
The DNA here is from genome assembly GCF_032717465.1 of Coenobita brevimanus. Lineage (NCBI taxonomy): Eukaryota > Metazoa > Arthropoda > Malacostraca > Decapoda > Coenobitidae > Coenobita > Coenobita brevimanus. The sequence continues at coordinate 8,014,626 of NC_136955.1, read as the reverse complement.
GCCATGTTTTAGTGTTTAATCACAACTTCCAGCTCAGTAACAGAATATGGCAGTATTTCTGATGTCCTTTCCTTCCATTAACACTTCTTCATGTCTACGAATAGTACCATATTTTAGTGTTAGTCTCTTGATAGAGCTCAGTGGCAGAACAAGACCATACTATCCCTCTACATCCCCATAGAACTTCTTCGTGACAGGCACCGTATTCTGGCACTGGTTTTGAGTTAAGTTCAGCATTCAGGTTGGAGAGAGGCGCAATTTTAGGCTTAGCTAAAGTGAACAGAGTATAGCAAAAGGGTGCTGATTTAGCAACCTGGCACTCAGACAAACTACTCGTCCTCATTAAAAAGAACGGCTCAGGCAGACTAGGAAATCAGAATGCCAGCTATGTGTGTGTGTGTGTGTGTGTGTGTGTGTGTGTGTTAGACAGGGCAGGAATTTTATCAGAAATGTATTACCTGATCAAAATAAGCAATTGGCATCCAAAATAAAATACGGTAGCCTAAATTATTTTCTTCACAGTTGCCTCCTTCTCCTCTGTTGATGTTAGAGTAGACATATTAAAATGTCTCTCAGCTAATCAAGCTTGTCTTGTGCTGGTCTTAAATAGTTCGTCCCAGTACTTTTGATTTATACATAACTCTGTGACCTTACTTTTGTTGCATCCATAACTCTCTGACCCTACCTTTGATGCATTCTTAACTTCCAGACCCCACTTTTGATGCATTCTTAACTCTGACGTTACTTTTGATGAATACTTAACTCTCTGACCATACTCTTATTTCATTCTTAACTCTCGACCATACTTTTGATACATTCTTAAATCTCCGACCCATCTCTACACTTTCGATCCATCTTTATATACTGATCCATTCCCACGCTTATGATGCATATTTAATTCTTTTCCGAATTAATAAATCCTAACTTACCCTCCATTTTCTGCCCATACATAATTCCCACTGCTTCTTTTGCCGATTTTTATTTTTATTCTTTTTTATTTTGAGTACGTAATTCACCCACATTCTTCCATACACAAACTCCAATTTATCTTCACAGCGATTGAATTCCCTTTCAGCTCATAATGTCTTGACAGTAGTAAAAATACAATACAAACGAAGTAATTGCACTGAAGTGGTTAATCTTGATATATATAGCAAATAAGTGCGGGATGAAATATCATCATTATCATTATTATCATCATCATCATTACTAAAAAGATTATCAGCATTATCATCGCTGACACTACCATCAGTTTCATCAGTGGCCTCATCGTCATCTACAATATAATAATGGTGATGATGATCATAATGATAGCCCAATTTCCTTATATTTCTGTTTGTCGCGATTTTAAAAAGTTTCTTTAAAATCTTTTATTCCAAGAATGACACCAAGAAGTGAAACAGACAACAAAAACAACGGAAATAAAGAAGAAGGATCCTCAGAGCCAAAAGCCAATACTCAATAAAAATAATAAATATGGCAAAGGCCCGTAGAAAATTGTCACCAGTAAGTAAGTGCCTAATTAAGATCACACACACACACACACACACACACACACACACACAGACCGAGAATCAATATATGTGGAAAAATGCCACTAAAAATGTATAATGCAAAATGGTGGAAGTATAATCTTGATGAGTAATGGCATTCATAAATTATATCTTTTAATGTCAGCTTAAAATATTAAAGCTCCATCAAATAAAAATATACTGAAGAACGTCACTTAAAAATTAGTGAAAAAATGTACTCTAAAAAAGGTACGAAAACTGGCAGTCAAGAATAATGCCAGACAGGAAACAGCACTCAGAATTTAATCATGTTGAAATACTGCCACCTGAAAAATCCCTAATGAAAAAGGCATTCGCAAAAAATACCATAATTAAAAATTGTCTCCGGTCTCTGGAATAAAGCCTCGGTGTTTTAAAGGCTAACGGGATCACATATGTATTTTGACCCGATTACCACCAGAAAAACTATATGCTGCTGAGGGGGAAATAAAAGAAAGAAAAAAGAGCTCTGAGAATTAGTGTCAGATCAGTACTCGCAATTCAGTGTTTGTAAATATGTTCTGAAAATTCAAGGGTTAGAGCTTGATACTTTGACCTACTCTACCCACCCTACCCACTCTAACTGACAGTACTCTACCCACCCTAGCTGACAGTACTCTACCCACCCAAGCTGACAGTACTCTACCCACTCTGGCTGACAGTACTCTACCCACTCTGGCTGACAGTACTCTACCCACTCTGGCTGACTCTACCCACCCTAGCTGACAGTACTCTACCCACCCTAGCTGACAGTACTCTACCCACCCTAGCTGACAGTACTCTACCCACTCTGGCTGACAGTACTCTACCCACTCTGGCTGACAGTACTCTACCCACCCTAGCTGACAGTACTCTACCCACCCTAGCTGACAGTACTCTACCCACCCTAGCTGACAGTACTCTACCCACTCTAGCTGACAGTACTCTACCCACCCTAGCTGACAGAACTCTACCCACCCTAGCTGACAGAACTCTACCCACCCCAGCTGACCGTACTCTACCCACCCTAGCTGACAGTACTCTACCCACCCTAGCTGACAGTACTCTACCCACCCTAGCTGACAGTACTCTACCCACCCTAGCTGACAGTACTCTACCCACCTTGGCTGACAGTACTCTACCCACCCTAGCTGACCGTACTCTACCCACTGCAAGACCCATAGTCTCGTCGGTTAAGGAAGCTTCTTAACTCCTCTTCCTTAGTGATTTATTTGAATTATTACATTTTGTAGTCCTCTTCCGTGTTACGTATATCATTCTAATATCACTGTACTCTACATATATACCATTCAAAAATATATTAGCTAGCCGTATTCAAAAATAAATTGGTAAGGAAGAGGTGTTAGGGAGCTTCCTTACCTGCCGAGAATGAAAGCCTAAGGCCCCTCGCACACGGGCCACTTTTCAGTGGACGGTGGCTACCGCTTTCTCGTGGCTCCAGTTAATAATGGAGAGGGATGCTATGACATCCAGCCCATGGGTCACTTTTTCGTGGCAACCACAGGCAGTTCCATCATGGATGTTGAGGAGGTGGCATGTGTCATCGCTGTGCTCCTCAAAATATGAAAAGAAAGATGTACAAGAAAGTACTGGGTTCATCCAATAATCAGCCATAGGCTTATCAGGGGTCAATTTTATACCCTATTTGAAGACTTAAAAGCGTACCCAGAGAAATTACAAATTATTTTAGAATGACATGTGCTTCTTTGGATGACCTGCTGACTGCAGTTGGGGTTTCAGTTTCACGTCTGAACACAAACATGAGGAAGTGTGTACCAACAAAGAAAGACTTGCAGTTATTTAAAGATAAGTATTGAAAAACACATACACGTTGCGCAAGAATTTTAATGAGAAAAGTCGTGAGTAAATTAACCAAATTTCATAAACTAAATGAGACACTGTATTTTTGCAAGTGTAAAGATGTTACACTGAAATAAACTGTATAACACAAAAATACTTTCCACAGATATTTAAGAAAATGGCATAATGTTTTGCTTTTCCGAAAATGATGAAACCTAGTGGCATACATACTGATATTAACAAAACATGCAACACTGATTTATCAGAGAACTGTGTCACTGCTAGGAAAAATTCACCAACATGCTACCAATAAACAAAATATATAAATGAATCAGACTGTTTTGCTTCGCTTGGAATACCGGAGATTCTGTCTGGCACTGGGGAGGACACATAACGTTACCTGGTACAAACTGTAGACTTTCGCGAACTTCAAGCTCTGAACGACTTTGTAGTGTGGTGTAACTTTTATTTTGGAAATGATCTTGTGTACGCATGTAACCTTGGGAAGGAAAATGGCCTCGGTTAGGGAGTTGACCTAGGGTAGACACATGACCTTGGGTAGGGAATGAACCGTCAACAATGCCAGTCCGTCCGCCAGTGTCACCACAAAGTGGCTCGTGTGCGGGCTGCCATTTGAATTAACGGCATCCATCATCGGTCACCAGTGGCAAGCCACCGTGTCGCGGCGGGTAAAATGGACCCGGTTACCATTTTTTTGCGGCGGCCACTAAAAATTGGCTGGTGTGCTGGCTTTCATAGAACCACGTGCGTTTTATTTCTCGCCACGAAAAAGTGGCAGCCACCATCCACTGAAATGTGGTCCGGGTGCGGGGGGCCTAAGGCTCCCCGCACACGGGCCACTTTTCAGTGGACGGTGGCTGCCACTTATTCGTGGCACCAATAAAAAGTGGAGAGGGATGCTATGACATCCCGCTCACGGGCCACTTTTTCGTGGTAACCACAGGCAGTTCCATCATGGATGTCGAGAAGGTGGCATGTGTCATCGCTGTGCTCCTCAAAATAAGAAAAGAAAGATGTACAAGATAGTACTGGATGCATCCAATAATCAGCCATAGGCTTATCAGGGGTCAATTTTATACCCTATTTGAAGACTTAAAAGCGTACCCATAGAAGTTTCAAACTATTTTAGAATGACCCTGCTTCTCTTGATGACCTGCTGACTGCAGTTGGGGTTTCAGTTTCACGTCTGAACACAAACATGAGGAACTGTGCACCAACAGAAGATAGACTCGCAGTTATCTTAAGGTAAATATAGAAAAACACATATACGTCAGAATCAAGGTCCAAGTAAAATGGGGAAATAGAAGAAGGGAAGGACGGGAGGAAGGAGTAGATAAAAGGAGAGTGGAAAGGTTTCAAGACGATGAGAAAAAGGCAAAATATAAGAGAGGAGTGGAGGAACGATTGGGTAAATATGAACTGGAGCAGATGGGGGACGTGGAAGGTGTGTGCAAGATATTCACAGAAGTAATATGTGCGGCATGTGAGGTGATGTGTTGGGTGAAGAGAAAACGAAAGGGGGTGCAAGGAACAGCATGGTGGAATGAAGAGGTGAGACAGGCTGTGGCACAAAAGAAAAAAGCATATAATAAATGGATGAGAAATAGGGGCGTGGAAGAAGTTGAGAGACGGAAGAGAGAGTTATTTGTAGCATGGAACAGAGAAGTGAAAAGATTAGCAAGAGAGAGCAAGAAGAGACTGGATGAGGAATTTGGAGGGAATTTGAGTGTCAGTTGGAGGGAATGTAAAAAAAAAAATGTTCCGGAGAGAGGTAAAGAGAGTTCAGACAGGGCGGCAGTGAAGTTAGTAGGGAAGTGAAAGATAAAAATGGTAGATTACTGGTGGAGAAGGGAGAAAAAAGTGAGTAGATGGAGAGAATACTTTACGGAATTGTTGAACATAGAGGATGGAAGTAATGCACCTCTTCATTGGCGATTTGCTTTTGGATACGGCTGGTTAATATTACATTTGTATGTTATTTATTCTTAGTGTGATGGTACTGGAATGATTAAAATGACACAAATGAGGAGAGTAAGGAGTAATGGGCAAAATAAATAGCTTAGGAAGAGGTGTTCGGGAGCTTCCATAACCGACGAAGTTACGGGCCTAAGTCTCAAAGTACGTATCACTTGACTAATACAGGGCGACTTATATGTAACAATTTCCACTCCACAGGGCGATTTCTGGTGTGTTGTGGGAACGACTCAGTGTTGACTGAATCTACCCATCATTTATTCATTTCCTACTCCTACTCCCACTGCCACAACCATGCCCACACCAGCCGACTGAGCCGTCCCCACAACACATAAGATACTGCCAATTGAGTTTCTGATGGAGAGCTAGATACGTGTCATCCTGTATCGCTCCAAACATGAGGGAGTTAATGATCAGTAATAACACTCTTAGGTTCCGAAGACTCACTCCCAGTTAAAGGAAATCCCATGATGCTGGCGGAAATAGGGTAAATAAAGTTGTTCCCAGCGTTCAAAGAGTAACTTGGCTTATAATAGCAATGACTCCATGTTGAATGGTGCACTGTAACAAGAAATTATGGATAAAATATGGAACTAGTTTGGAAGAGTGCTATGGAGTCGGCGTAGAATCTTAGTATTGTCTTATTCTGCCTCTAAACTACGAGAAAATTCTGCAAAAATATGAAAATCTCTGCCAAATTAACCCTCTCCTTGTAGGGACAAATGAAGTATTTTCTTCCAGCTAACGAGTCACAGCTGAGAATAAACTAGGATACAACACTGTCACTATTAACCCTATCATGATGGGACAACTCGTGTTTTTTTTCTAACGAGTGTCAGATGGTTAATACTTAGCTGTGAGTAAACTGCAGGAGTCTTAGTGAATTAACCTGCCGGAGATTTTGGTTCTGTAGTAAATTTCACGTACCTGGCACAAGATAAAAATACTACGGCTCTGCATCCTTTTCAAAGAACTTCGTGACTAACATTATATGCTAGTGTTAATATAATACTGCAGCTGCAATTCAAGTCGGAGAAATAGCATCTTTAGGTCGAGGGAAACTAAACGAACAGAGCAAAGTATACCAGTGTGTGTGTCGATATATCGGTCATACTACGATCTGGCACGCAGACTAATTACTTCCCCTCAAGAAAAATAATGGCTACAGCAGACTAAGAAATAAAAGTACGAGTGTTCTCTGTCTGTCACTGGTTTTCTGTGTCTCTCAGTCCCCTTGTTTGGCTGTTCTGTCTGTCTGTCTGTCAGTCTGGACGTGGCAGGAAGAGGACATGTCTCTGAGGAGCTCAGTGTTTACTCTTTCTTCAGCGTTAATGGCATTATCGTCACAGTTCTATTCTGAGACTTGACATACCTATAGCAAGCTGTCATGTGCTTCCAGAGACAAGGTGAGAAGTAGGGAATCCTGGAAATATATTAAGTACAGTAACATTAATCCTGCCTCATATCTAGCCAGGAGTAAGCTACACCAGGCAGCATGCACATAAACAAAACGGCTCGAATCACATGAACCTTGGAGTGTTTATTTTCTCACGGGAGCACCTACCTTTTATTAAGTGTAATGCCATCAGCTAAAGTGACGCAAGAAGTGCTAATCAATAGTCTCTTGGCAACAACGGGAGAAGAACACGTTTTGCAGACAGTCAAGGAGGAATTACATATTCTGAAAATGGAGGTAGTCGAATTAAAAAGTTTGGCAACATTCCCAGATAGTTTCTTCAACAAGAGATTCGCGGAACGGGAGACTTGGGCAAAAAAACAAGCAGGGAAAATAGTGAAGCAACAGAAATTTTTGGAGGTGATCGATCGTAGAAACAGAAACAGAGACAGAGACGGGAAGAGAAGAGAGAAGAAAAGAGAAAGAGAGAGAGAGAGAGAGAGAGAGGCGGGGAAATGTAGTTGTTTTAGGTGCTCAGGATCAACACGAATCATTGGACGAAGCAACTACGGACGACAAGCTAGCAAGGATATGGGAGGAGGAGGATGTGAATGGCATGAATGATGCGTACCGAAGACTAGGCGGTGGTGGCGAATCAGGAGCACGACGCCGACGACGACCCACACTTTTCACACTAAATAACAACAGTGATCGGCAATAAACCTTGGAACACGCCATCTGCCTCAGGGCATCTGGAAAAACATACAAGAAGCTTTATATTTAGAAAGACTTGCATCCGCGTGTCCTAAGCAAGTGGCGCAGGCTATGGAGTGCAGAGGCTGCTGAAGAGGAACGTCCGGAGAATGCTAAGTGCATCAACCGACTCAACACCAAGAAGCGCAAGTTGTACAAAGACGAAGCTGTTACTGATACCTGGAATGCTCAGTTTTTATGAATGCATCACAAGTTAAAACAAATAGCTATAATGTCGTGGAACACAGATGGAGTTTGTAGCAAACTAGAAAAGCTAAATGTGCGTTAGTTGCTACTCATATTTGACATTATTAGTATAAACGAAGCAATAGCCCCTTTGCCAGTGCATTTCCTAGGCGGTTTCATTTAAGAACAAGATGATGGGATCAATTTACCGGGGTGGAACAGTGTTGTTTATGTATGTGTATATATATATATATATATATATATATATATATATATATATATATATATATATATATATATATATATATATATATATATATATATATATATATAAACAAGTAAAGAATTGTTGAAAGTTGTATCGGGGACCAGATCTGTTTATAGTTTAGTTGCATGGCAGATGTCAGCTATGATTTCATTTATGTCCCTCTTTGCGATTCACAGTATTATTCTTACTACCCATTTGCTGCAAGTCAAGAGAAACTGATATCTTCGAAAGAACGGAAGAAATTCATATTGCTGGGTGACATGAATGCCAGGTTTGGCTCTGCCATTTGTGAAGTGATAAGCAAGGGCGAGCTATGGTACTATTATCTTTGATGATATTAGATCTTTTTATGATAAAACAGATCCTCTGTCGACTGTCAGTAACGGTAATAATCTCTTAGTGGTAAATAATCTTAAACCAGGAAGTAGCCACCGTGTCAACAATAAAATTTACAGGAAACTTGGCATGTGGATGTCAGAGTTGGACACGTGTAGTGTCCCCACACTTGTTGAGCTACTTGAGTGTGTTTAATATTATACAGCGATATGATATCCCATTAGATCACGCCCATTTTGCAGAGTCTTTAACCACAACTGGTCATGGCATGAATAACATTTTGTCTCGGACGGCATCAGTGGTCGGTCATGTTGCGCGTTAAGGAAATGCGGAATCAAATTGTTTGTTGAATGCGTGATGCAGTCATAAATGTTTTTTTTTTTTTTTTTTTTTATAATAGTGACATTCAAAGCATGGCAAGCAGTGTGGCTAATGTACTGTACCGATGTGATGGTGGGAGTGTATGCAACAGAGACGATAATGGTGATACATCACTTAGATCACAGATAATGGTGATACACAGATCCTTTCTCTATAGGTAAGTTAGATCACTGGGTTTTTTCTCAGATGGATAAAAAAAAATCTAGTCTGTCAGCAAAATTTTGTACGACGTACCTGGATTAATAACGTTAATAATAATAATAATAATAATAATAATAATAATAATAGTAATAATAAAAAGAGATAATAATTAGTAAAAATATATAGTAATAATAATAATAATGATGGTGATTCTTACTATTATTATCATTATTTTCTTTTGTAGTAGTTGTAGTAATGGCAGTAGTAGTAGTAATGGTAACAATAATAATTATAATAACAACATCTAATATCATTCTAAGTAAAACACCTATGTTCATATTAAGCACCTCTCGCTTTGTAGATGGGACAAATTACGAAGAATCCTTTTAGATGAACAAAAGAATTAAGTGACAAATTGAAATATCGAAGAGTGCCCTTACCAACATGATCAACAAATGTATCATCGCTTTTGATAGATTCCAATATTTTGATTTACCTCAGCACTTTGATCCATCCCTATAACTGATCCAGCCCTACGCGTAGATCATTATAGCTTATTCGATCTACCTGACTGGCTTGCTTGTTAGACTTCCTGGTCTGCTATGCGAATACCCACAGCTAAGTGCCCTGTTTCAGTGTTTTATGCGAGTGATTACAATAGCGTGATAGTCCTGCGTCTAGGTGAGTGATCTAGCTGACTGTCTGGTCGCTGAGTGTGTTTGATGCAGTGTAAATACTGTACTGTTTGTTCAACGTCTTTGAGTTTTGCTTGTGTTTGAAGGTTTTATTTCCAGTAATTGCTTTGTCTGACAGACGGTATTGAATAAGAGACTCGTTTTATTTCTGTGAGATCTCTGTGACTGAGTGCTGAGTGGTTTAGATAGTCACCTGCACCGATGTAAAGTAACAAAACAATTTATATCATAGGTAAATAGTTTTGTTTTTACCTTGGCGCCCACCCGGGAAAAGTTCATTCCTCTGAAGAAGAAGCCTCTGTGTGAAACTAGTCAGGAATAAATTTCTGTCTCAGATTCGTGTTTCTCTGCACCACTCATATACATCTCTACGTTTATTAAAGGAACTACAGAATTAAATATCACAACCCTTATCTGAACTTTTTAACTTATCACTAAAGAGCAGTAAGGTGCCACACGAATGGAAGCTTGCAAACATAACTCCAGTATATAAAAAGGACAACAGAGCTCAACCAGAAAACTACCACCCAATGAATTTAACATCAGTGGTTTGCAAATTACTTGAAAGTATTATCAGATACAAGTTTGTGAAACAGAAACAAAAACTCTCACATCAAAGATTCACAACATGGTTTTCGAAATAATCGCCCTTGCCTCAGGAATCTGTTGGACTTTTTCAACGATATATTGAACATGGACGACGAAACTAAATCTGTTGATGTTGTCTGCGTCGCTTTTCAAAAGGCTTTTGAAAAAGTTCCACACAAAAAACTCCTTCAGAAGCTAAAGGCACATGGTTTAGAGTTGTAGTAAACGGAAAGGAGTCAGACTAGATAAACGTTACAAGTGGAGTGCCACAGGGTCCAGTGTTAGGTCCTGTTCTTTTATTAATATACATAAATGATATTGATGAAGGATTATGTAAAATTTCAAAATTTGCTGACGATACTAAAACAGGTAACAGACCAGAAACAGAACCGCAAAGGCAGGTAATTCAGAGAGATCTTGATCAACTGCTTAACTGGGGCCAAGCAAGGCAAATGGATTTCAATATTAAACAGAGGGGCACTCAGAGAGCGCATATCTTCGCCAATGCCGGATTCGGATCCGAATCCTCCCCCAAATTTAATAAATTCTTTTCTAGTCCATGGCCCATCCTTCCACAAACTTTCATTGAAATTCATTGAGATCTTTTGGAGATACTGTGCAGTAGGATTCGGATCCAGATCCTGTCCAAGGTTCAAAGAATTCTTCCCAGAACCATGGCCCACTCTTGCACTAAATTTCATTGGAATTCATTGAGAACTTTTGCAGATACAGTTGGGTAGGATCCCGATCAGCTCCCAAATTTAATCAATTCTTTCTTGGTCCATGGCCCATCTTTCCTCAAAATTTCATTGAAATTCATTGAGAACTTTTAGAGATATAGTGTGAACAAATAAACAAAAACTTCCGGATCACAACCAAAATCTATTCGATTGTTCATTGGGCCATACCCAACCCCTTCAATAATTTCAGTAAAATCCTTTCATAACATTTTAAGCAATCCTACTAACAGAGACAAACAGGCAAACCAACCAACGCGGGCAAAAACATGTACCTTCTGGAGGAGGAAAATAAATGTAAAGTGCTAAACAATGGCAGTAAAAATGCAAGAGCTAGTTATAACATGAATAATGTCCAAGTTTTTTTTTTTTTTTTTTTTTTTTTTTATGTGACCGACTCTGGGCATAGGCTTCACAGCCTGATTTCAAGGCCCACTAGTCCTCCTACGTATAGCACACCTCTACATGATAGCGTAAACCATGAAAAAGACGTACCAGTAGATGTTGAAAAAGCAAACGATTTGAAACCAAGCAAACAATGTACAGAAGCTGTAAAAAAGTAAATAAATAAATTGATTGGATTCATAGGTAGAACATTTGAATATAAGTCTGTTAATATCGTCCTCATTTTCTATAATTCATTGGTACTCCCGCTCTTGGAGTATTGCGTTCAATTTTTGTCACCGTATTTTAGAAAGGATGTGGAGAAACGTGATAGAGTACAACGAAGGGTGACAATGATGAAACCTAGATTGAGAAGTAAACCACACGAGGAGCGTCTAGAAACCCTGAATCTCTTTACCCTAACTAAATGGAGGTTAGGAGGAGATTTAATTCAAGTATTCAAAATAATAAAAGGACACTATAATCTGAACATCGATAAATATTTCAGTTTATCTCTCACACTATACTAAATGTCTATCTGTCTATCTATTGTCCGATGCCTTAATCTCGTAAGGGGTGGTCACAAACAAATCGTCTCCATGTCTCCCTGTTCCCCGCCATTTCACTGCCTTGTTCCCAGCCCACACCCCCCCGCCCCTCTCATATACCTCTCCACTCCATCCCTCCATCTCATCCTTGGCCTCCCTCTCCCTCCCCCTCCTCCTCCTCAAATACACTGTCCTCTTCAGTCTATCCCTATCCATCCTCTCCACATGGCCAAACCACCTCACTGAGTTTCTCTTAACACTTCCTATCACATCCAAATCCGCACCACAACGCTCCTTCACTTCCTTATTTGTCAGTCTCTCCATGTGACCATATGCTCCTCTCAAATAACCCATTTCCTCTGCTCTCACTCTTGACCTGTGTCCCTTTAATAAGGTCTAAGCTTCACTTTCATACGTTAGAACTGGTATCACAGTATTGTCATGCAGTAAGTTTTTCACTTCCATGCTCACTTCCCTGTTCCTTATCACTGCTTTCAAAGAACCAGCAACCTTTCTTCCTTGTTGTACCCTTTCAAGCACTTCACCCTGCAATCTTCCATCCTTACTCATCACACTACCCAAGTACTTAAACACACTCACATTTTCCATTTCCTCCTCATCCAACCTCACTGTACATTCACTGACTTCATTTCTCTCGAAGATCATAACTTTACTCTTCCCTATTTTCACCTTTAGATTCAGTTTCTTATACTCGTACGCTTCCCCAAACCCAGTCACTAAAGGTAATGGGCATAAAATTATTGGTAAACTATTTCAATCATTTAAGCTAAGTATTATTTCCTTTAATAGAGTTGTAAATATACGAAACAAGTTGCCCTGAAAAGTAGTAAACTGTGATACAGTACTAACCTTTAAAAATCTCTTAGATAAGTATCTGTCATCTGACCCCCAGCTTAGTATGTTCACTCCTGAATAACATTTCTGTGAGGCATGTTATTTCTTCTTTTTCAGAGCCTGGAAAATACAACTGCTGACCAACATCGATAAATATTGCCGACTTAATGTTACCTTTCCATCTATGCAGATAGTGCAGAATAAAATTTCCTTTCCCTCTTTCCTATGAAGTTTCCATGACAGTTTTTCTAGGCTGCATGGTGGTCCTTATCGCTATTTCCTGTCGGCTTCGGCTGGAGGGTTTTGGTGGGTTGGGGGAGCCTTCTTGCTGTTTTTATCCTTGTTTTTATCTGAGAGATTAGTTTTGTTAGTTATAACCTTCCCTATACCAAACAGCCATGAAAAGACCAATAGGTCTGTTGCTGTTTGCTCTCCTTTGTATTCCTTTGTACTCTGAGAACAGACAAGCCTTGAGATTTTGAGAGCTGGCAGCTAATTGGTTGTTCGAGTGCAAATATTAAATGCATTTTAAATTATTTTCATTATAAGGGTTGCAAAAACGCTTGACGATAAGATTGCCCAAATAAAATGTTACATATTGCTATTTCTATCAATCAATCAATCAATCATTTCCTGTGGCACCCTCGGGAAGGCATAGGGCCTCGATGAACTCACACCACCACATCCTATCTTGTGCTAACTCCTCAAGATCTCCCCAACACTCATCTCCAGCTTCCCGTCTCATTGTCCTCACCCACGTCTCTTTTGGCCTTCCTCTACCTCTCCTACCAAGTGCCACCCACCCTGGTGTACCTCGTACTATTCCCTGTCTCCTATACACATGTCCTAGCCACTTCCATCGTGAGAACCTAACATATTCATCGACCGGCTGCACTCCCGTTATTTCTCTAATTCTACTATTTGGCATCCTTTCCCACCACTTAACTCCTAATACTCTTCTAAGTGCTTTGTTTTCAAACACCAAGAATTTATTTTCCATAGTCACTGTGCTGTACCAAGACTCGTGTCCATAAATTAAGATACTCCTAACCATTACCTTATAAAGTTTGATTTTTGTATGCACAGAAAAATTGTTATTATTCCAAATATTTTTTAAGCATTCCCATTGCCTGATTAGCCTTCTTTAACCTTTCCTCGAATTCAAAGTTCAAAGAACCATCCTTGGCTAAATAAGTACCTAAATATTTAAACCTATCAACTTGCTTTAAAACCATACCTCCAATTACACATTCCTGCGCATTTTCCATATTCATATTGATTATTTCAGTTTTTCCACAATTAATAACCAAACCCACCTTGCGACCTTCACTCACCAAACAGTCCAACACTCTCTGCATCTCTTCTGGCCCATCACAAATCAAAACTATATCATCTGCATAATCTAAATCCAAAAGTTTCCTGTTCTGTTCTCTCCCCAAAGTATACCTGCACCGGTTTCTGTTCCAACGCGTTTTATAATGTAATCAATGACCAATATAAATAGTAAAGGCGATAGAACACCACCTTGAATTACTCCGGACTTGACTTCAAACGAATCACTCAGACAACCATCAACCATCACTTTACAAAATGTGTCCTCATGCATGTTCATAATGACCCTCACAAACTCCTCTGGTATTCCATAATGTCTCATGATCTTCCCCATAGTCTCTCTCGAAACACTGTCAAAAGCCTTTTCAAAATCAACAAAACAAAGACTTAACGGTACTCTCATTTCATTAACTTGCTGCATCAAATGCCTAACTATAAAGATCTGATCATTGCAACCACGTCCCTTTCTAAAACCAGCCTGTTCATCCCTCAGAATACCCTCAACCACCGGCTCCAACCTATTTAACAACACTCTACTGAAAACTTTCAAAGCTATCGGTGACAAAGAGATTCCCCTCCAATTACCACATTCACTCAGGTCTTCCTTCTTCGGAACTTTAACAATTACATCATTCTTCCAAACTGATGGTAGTAACCCCGTCACCCATATCTTATTGAATAACTTGGTCAAGCTCATTATTAATCTATCCCCCTCCACTTTAAACATTTCCGGAAATAAACCATCCTCCTGGTGCCATATTATTCTTTAACTGTTTTACTGCTTTCTCCACTTCTGCAAGCCTCAACTCTCCTGTTTCTACATTTAAATCTTCCTGAGCAGACGGTATATCCTCTTCTGGTGGTATTGGTCTATTAAGAACTGTCTCAAAATGCTCTTTCTATAGGTAAATTAAAAACGAGGCCTTACAGTGTTGATCAGATGGTCTAGACACGTTTGAAATTTTATTCTCGGGACAAATCAAAACACATTCAGGCAAAATCTTACGAGTACCTTGATTTTTGCCCTCCATGTTCAAGCAAATTAAGGTCAATTTTGCCATTACTGCGACATTTTGTATACCTGACTTAGTAAAACATCGGAATTCCAATAAAAATGAGTGGTAGAAGAAACCATAATGTCACCGCCACTTTTAAATACCGTGCAGCCCATACCTGTCACAGCTGTGCTGTGATTTGCAACTAGATATTCGAACCAAAAAGGTAGAAAACTCACTGATGATGCGAAAATAGAAATCAAAATGGAAACTGATGCGACAGCAAAACGTTCTCAAATAAATGCGAATATTCGCCTGAGTCGTCGAGTAGGACATCCCATCATCTGCCTGCCTCCCCCCCCCCCTCACGCCGTCACATTTGCTAAGTTAAATTTTTGAAACTATCGCAGTAATACAATTTACATTGATTTGCCTGAACATGGGGGGGGGGGGAAATCAAGGTACTGTACTCGTAAAATTTTATCTGAATGTGTTTTGATTCGTCTCGAGAATTCAAAATTTCAAACGTGTCTAGACCATCTGATAAACTTTGTAAGGCCCCGTTTTTTTAATTAATCAATACAAATAATTATATATAATAATTTATTTGGGCAATCTTGTCATCAAGCGGTTATTGTAACCCTTACAATAGAAATAATTTAAATTGCTACGTGCACTAGGACAACCAATCAACTGTCAGCTTTCAAAAGCTTAAGGCTCATCTCTTCTCAAAGTAGATCGAATAGGCAATAGCACACCATCAATACACTCTGATCCTCTTCAGGTCCTTTGATCCGTCCATATTGCATTCATCTATCACTACAGTTGATCCATCCCTGCACTCTGACCCATCCCTACATTTTCTATCCTTTATCGAGTTTGATAAATACTTGTGACCCATCGCAGCCTTTTTCCTCATCCCTACAATTTGATCCATCACTGCAGTTGTGATCTACACTCTTGATATTATATTTTGATCTATCCCTATACTTTGATCTATCCCCGCATTTAAATAAGCTTTCTCAATATTCATCCATCCTAAACTATTGATCCGTTTCTACAGAACTGACTTAATCGTCTATTTTGACTCAGGACTAGTCTTTCGATTAATCTGTTTTAGTTTAATCCCTACACTTTTTATCCATCCATGCAATACTGATCCTTCCTTATGCTTTCATCCTGTGTGTGTGTGTGTGTGTGTGTGTGTGTGTGTGTGTGTGTGTGTTTACCTTGATCAACCACACTGTGATTCATTCTTACATGTTGATCCATCAGGAAGCTTTTAGTCCATCAGTCTCTCCATAGTGTTATCCCTACTTTTTTAAATCCATGCATAGTACTTTGACTGATTCCTACACTTTTCAACACTTCCCGTACATAGGATCAATCCCTAATTCTATTCCCGTTGAGTGTTCCTAACATTTCCTCGGTCTCATACTTGTATACATTTTCCCCTACTTTTATTTTTTATTCTAACTGTATCACACTTGTTTCTTTCTTGAACAATTTCCAGTACATTTTCATTACAAGAGACCTACCATATATATTTCCTGAGTAATAATCATAAGCCAGCAGCATGGATTAAAAAAAAAAAAAAAAAAAAGACGGCATAGCACTGAATGAATTAATACGGATATAACAAATATATAAGTGCAAGATAAAACATCATCATCATCATCATCATCATCATCTGCAGAAACAGCAGCAGCTACAACAACAAAACCATTCATAGCATCATCACATGATAATGATGATAACAACGATGTTGATCATCATCATCATCATCGTCGTCGTCATAAATTTCAGCACATGACCATTACCATCCTCATCATTCTCACCGTCATGATCATCAAGTTTATCGTCGTTGTAACTCATTTTTCACTAAAATTTTGCAGCCTACAAAAATAAATGGATTCCGAAAAACAAGCTCGTATTGCAAAACTGATGCGAAGAACTACAACAAGAAAGAAGAAGAGAAGAGATAAAGATCAAAGGGAAACTTGTACCCAAAAGTCAGTAATTTGGAAGAAAAGGGGGAGGGGAATTAAACAAATCAAGGTACACATCAAAACTGCATCCGCAAATGAAGCTATTGTGACAATTCAGTGCAGATGAAAATCATCCGGCAAAAACGAAACATTGTTGAAAAACTGCACGAATAATCAAATGCAATACAAAATTCAGCGTTCAAAAAGGAAACAACCAAACTGAAGGTGCATTATAGAATGGCATTTAAAAATACAATAAAATAGAAATTATTATAAATAAAGGAAAGAAAATGCAGCATTAAAATAATGACGGAGTATGGATTTCAGCAAACAAAACAAAATAAATATCACTCAGAATTGAACAGAGACTGCCTTAAACTGCTGACAAACCACTGTGTCGAAGAATGCCTCCTAATATTAAAGATATACTGAATAATGGGACTTAGTATATTAAGAAAGTATTGTCTGAAATAAGTAATCAAGAGGTAAATTGGCAGTAAAAATGATTATAAAGGGAAAACAATCATTTAATAAAAACAGATTGGGCACTGGCATAAAAATCACATCTAAATGACCGAGACGAATTTAAAAAAAGCACCAGATTAATAATGACACTGGGGAATAAAACCATAATATTTCGAGGCAAGTGGGATCACATACCGTATATATTTTGATCCGAATAACATTAGACGAAATGATGCAGCATTTGAAAAATTCTAGAAGTCTAAGGATTATGGGGAAAACTGTCAAAGCATGATGTGTACAAGAGGATGATTTTCGTGTTTTTGTAGATTATTTCCCGCACCTCAATGGGAAAATAAAGCAATTATAAGGATCGACATTGTTTCCATTATCACAACGTCGTAAATAGCACCATATCTGTTGTTAATCTCTTACAACTCAACATTTCAGGACGTGACGAGGTGATATTTTTAGACCATAGTTGGAATTAACAGTCTAGCAAAAATGTGTTAATTTAGCGACTTTGCACTTAAACAAATTACTCATCCTCACGAACTAGAACTACTCAAGCAGACTAGGAAATCAAGATTGCCAACCTTTACCCCTCTCCATCCTCTCTCTCTCTCTCTCTCTCTCTCTCGCTCTCTCTGGGAAAGGGGAAGGAGGTAGCTACTTGTATGATTACTTTTCTAAATAAAGCAATATCTAATCAATGAGTCTGAATTACATATATAGCCAGTGATAGGATTAGATCAGTCCCCGCCTTCGCTAATCCCATCACTCTTTTAAGAATATGTAATTTGTGCCTAGAATATTTCCGAAACATTCCTACACCATCATTAATTCCTGTACTTTGGTGTGTTCACCTACACTTCTGATCAGCCCGTACACTTTAATCCATCAACTTTGTCATCCATCCTTACACTTTGACCAGTCCGGTATATTCCACTACACTTTTATATCCAGCCCTACACTTCATGATCAGTTCGTTCACTTTTATCCTTTCCTGTAGCTTTTATATACACCAACATTTTATCAGTCTCTTCACTTAAATCTATCCCCAAACTTTGTATCGGTCACAACACTTTGACCACCTCGATACATTTCATCGCATCTCTAATTCTATTTCTACTATATGGACCAGTGTACCCACTCATAGATCACTTTACTCATTCTTCTCCCACTGATTTTCTTGCCTGTTTTTATCATTTTACTCTTTTTCAATCTGAGTACATCTGCCACATTTTCTTCCATTCTTCTTTTACTATCACGTCCCCCTACCATATTCCTATAACCATTCAGTCCTTACTCCGTCCTTCTCCCTCTTACGGCCATAAGACAAACCCAAGCATCTTTCTAGAAGTATATCGTTATCAGGGTTTTTATCAATACACATTAAATTTCTCTGCAAGTAGGGTTGGATACATTACTTTTCCATGGCTATGACTGAATCTTGTTGACAATTGAAATCGGAGAAGATGGACACTCATTAAAAAAATAAAAAAAAAAATAAAAAAAACATTAATGCACTGATTCATAACCCTGATGATGCTCATGCTTATTTATGATTACAACGCTTAAATTTGTGTGTGATGGCGAATTTCGACACGTGTGTACGTACGTATGTTTGTGCGTGAGTACGTGCATTTTGAGTGTTAATCACAATATTTCAACCTGACAGTGAACAGGAACTTTTTTGAGATAAAGGTAACGAATTTAATAAAGATTTTCATGCCCTGCAAGCTCCATTATTACACAGTACCGTAACTTTTCTGGAACAAAATTATAGTGAAATGTTTTTTTGTTTCACTCTTTCACGAGGTAAACAAAATACTGCTCAAAGTTCGAATTCTGTTTTGTTCACACTACATATATTTACATGACGAGATGCCTACAAGTGATGGCGCTGTACATCTTGGTTGGAGCATATGCAGCGTTCACCTGGGAGCCGGCCTCATGTTGTCTGCACCTCGCTGTGAGAAGGACCGTGATCCGGACCTGGAGAGGTCTAATCTACCACATGAAACGGACCCCCTGCGTATTGTACTGTATATGCTGTACTTGTAGGACAGAAGCATCTGAAGCAGGTACTTCCCTGTGGTAGAGGCAGAGTGCATCATAGTTTTCTCTTTCCGCCCTAACGTAACCCAGTGCATCATTCACATGACGTGTTATTTCATTCAGATCATCTGTCACAAACATTTTATATATCACGCTTGCATATTTTCCATCACTCTACTCAGTTGATATAAACTAATTGCCTTGTTTTTCACACCTCTGTCGTTACCTGGTGCGTATACAAAAATTAGACCATCATTTTCCACAATATTATACTCTTGCACAAATACATGTAATTTAAAAAGTTATAGATTGGCCTTCATGAGAGGAATTGCCACGGACTACTAGCCTTGCAGGCCTCAAACCTCGTTGCTCTTATGTTCATAGTTTATACTGTTTTTACTCTAACTTGACACAGTTTTTCGCCCTTTTTGGAGCTTATATATCACACAGATTGCAGGTACAAAAAAAATAATGCTACTGCTCTACATCCATTTTATAACACGTAATCTAAGTAGCACCAATGTTCTAGCGTTAATCTTTTGTTACAACTCAGTATTCGAAAAGGGAGAGACAGCAGTTTGGGCCAAATTAAAGTAAAAAGAGTATAGAGTTCTGTGTAGACCCTTGACCATCTAATGCTCTGTATCTCTGGCATATCGCCTCTGTACCCTCCCTAAACTTCTATGAAATTCCTCCTACTTTATTTCTGGGAGTGCTCCTATTCCCTACCTTTTGATCCATTCTTTGGAATATTACCTTCGGCGGCTTATTATGAGGTTTCGTAAGCTTACTCTTACTTGGTGATTTACATTGCTTAACTAAATGTTCAAATTCCTGTTATTTTTTTTAAAGCAAATTATCATGTCACTGGAAAAATACAAAA
>NC_136955.1:7949540-7994192 GCF_032717465.1 Coenobita brevimanus | reverse complement strand
CATCTGACACTCGCTAGAAAAAAACACTAGAGTTGTCCCATACCAATAGGGTTAATACTGACAGTATTGTATCCTAGTTTATTTCTCAGCTGTGACTCGTTAGCTGGAAGAAAATACTTGATTTGTCCCAACAAGGAGAGGGTTAATTTGGGAGGGATTTTCATATTTTTGCAGATTTTTCTACTAGTTCAGTGGCAGAAGAAGACAATACTAATGTTGTTCTACACCGTCTCCATAGCACTCTTCCAAACAAGTGCCATATTTCTCATTAAATTTTCTTGTTACCAGAGCACCAGTCATCATGGAGTCATTGCTGTTATAAGCTAAGTTACTCTTTATACGCTGGGAACAACTTTATTTAGCCTATTTCCATAAGCATCATGGGATTTCCTTTAACTGGGAGTGAGTCTTCGGAACCTAAGAGTGTTATTACTGATCATTAACTCCCTCATGTTTGGAGCGACACAGGATGACCCATGCCTAGCTCTCCATCAGAAACTCAATTGGCAGTTTTACACGTGTTGTGAGGACGGCTCAGTCGGCTGGTGTGGGCGTGGTTGTGGCAGTGGAAGTAGAGGAAATGAATAAATGATGCGTAGGTAGATGCAGTCAACACTGAGTCGTTCCCACAACACACCAGAAATCGCCCTGGGGAATGGAAATTGTTACATATGAGTCGCCCTGTATTAGTCAAGTGAGCGAGTTTGCGTACTTTGCGACTTAGGCCCGTAACTTCGTCGGTTATGGAAGCTCCCGAACGCCTCTTCCTTAGCGATTTATTCACCTTGTCTCCTTACTCTCCTCAGTTGTGTCATTTAAATCAATCCAGTACCATCATACTAAGAATAAATGACATACAAATGATATATTAACCAGCCGTATCCAAAAATAAATCGCCAAGGAAAAGGTGCTAGGAAGCTGTAACCTTTGAGAATATGGGTCTGAGGCTTGCATCCTCGGTAGGTGAGGAAGCTCCCTAACACCTCTTCCTTACCAATTTATTTTTTAATACGGCTAGCTAATATTTATTTGTATGGTATGTAGAGACAGACAGACAGACAGACAGAGAAAAAGACAGTCAGAGAGAGTATGGTGATATTAGAATGATATAAGTAATACAGAAGAGAATGGCAAAGTGTAATAAGCCAAATAAATTGCTAAGGAAGAGGAGTTAGGGAGCTTCCTTAACCCGCTGCATCCCTGCAGATTTTTCTCCACTGACACCCCCCCCCCTCCTGGCAGATTGTGGATTTTTTTGTTTTGTTTTTTGTTCAAACCTCTACTTTTTGTGAAAAACAATGGCAAATAACAGAAAAAATGCTCACCTGAGCTTAGAAATGGGCTATACAGGCGACCTTTTAAACACCCGGTACCCTGTTCTCTGGAGCCGAGCTGCGGCTGTCGCGTTTTCTATGGTAGTGGTAACTATCACAAACCACTCAGAATAGGTAGATATTTGTTCATTGGTACGAATTTATATGTAGTACAAGAATGTATGGTTTTCACACAGTAATATAGGCGATATAAACGTTGTTTTACTCACTGAACACATCAACATACCACACTTTCCTTGGCGACATTACCTCATCACTTCTGCTCGTTTCTTTCTCTGGAGCCACATAATCTTTGTCCTCCACATCGTCATCAGTTCGGAAATCACTTTCGCTACTGATTTTCGTACAGTGGCACGACATGTCTTCACTGGCCAGGTCACAGCTATGGTGAGTTGCCGAGACAATGGCATGCAGGGGGGGTCAAGCGAGGTAAGGCAGTGTCGCCGCCTGGAGGCGGGTAGAGGAATGTCTCTCGCGTATGGATACCAAAAATCACACGCGAAACTAAAAAATGTGCAAATAGCGGACCCTCCTCAGTACAAAACGTATGGATACATTGACGGGACTGAAGCATGACAAAACGATGTAACGTACCCATATATTAATGGGATGCGGCGGTTAACTGACGAGAATATGGGTCTTGGAGTGGGTAGAGAATTACTGTCAGCTAGGGTGGGTAGAGTACGGTCAGCAAAGGTGGGCAGTGCACGGTCAGCTAGGGTGGGTAGAGTACTGTCAGCTAGAGTGGGTAGAGTTCGGTCAGCTGGAGTGGTGGGAGTTCGGTCAGCTGGAGTGGGTAAATCTGCAACTCCAGCTAGGGTGGGTAGAGTACTGTCAGCTGGAGTGGGTAGAGTACACTCAGCTAGAGATTGGGTAGAGTAGGTCAACGTATCAAGCTCTAACCTCGAATTTTCAGAACTTATTTACAAACACCGAATTGCGAGTACTAATCTGACACTAATTCTCAGAGCACTTTCTCTTTTTTCTTTCTTTCTTCCTTTCTTTTATTTCCCCTTCAGCAACATATATTTATCTGGCAGTAATCGGGTCAAAATACATATGTGATCCCGTTAGCCTTTAAAACACTGGGGATTTATTCCAGAGACCGGAGGCCATTGCTAATTATTTTTTTTTTTGAATACTTTTTTCTTAGCATTTTTCAGGTGGCAGTATTTCAACATGATTAAATTTAGAGTGTTGATTTTCTGTCCGGCATTATTCTTGACTGCCAGCTTTCGTACATTTTTTAGAGAACATTTTTGAGGGAATTTGGAAGGAATTTGAGTGTAAAGTGAAGGGACTGAAAGAAAATATTCTGGAGAGAAGTGAAAAGAGTCTAAGACAGGGTGGAGGTGAAGTTAGCAGGGGAGTGAAAGATAAAAATGGTAGATTACTAGTGGAGAAGAAGGGGAGAAAAAAGTGAAGCAGATGGAGAGAACACTTTAAGGAATTGTTGGCGTAGAGGATGGAAATAATGCGAGTATAAGTGGCTGGGGAATGGCTGGGAGAAGGAGGGAGATTGGAAGACAGGAAGAAATCAGTAGGATAAGAAAGTTGTGGAAGTAATGAAGAAAGTTAAATCAGGGAAAGCCCCAGGAATTGATGGAGTGTGTGGTGAAATGCTGAAGCATGGGGGAGAGATAGTAGTAGAATGGATGTGGAAGATATTGCAGATTGGCCTGGGAGGAAGGTAGAGTCCCGGAGGATTGGAAGTCAGGTATAATTATTCCCTTGTACAAAGGAAAAGGGGAGAAAAAAGTGTGTGGTAATCATAGGGGCATTTGTCTTCTTGGTATAGTAGGAAAAGTGTATGGTAGGATACTTATAGACAGAGTTAGAGAAAGAACAAAAGAAATTAGTTAAGAAGAACAGGGAGGCTTTAGGAAGGGAAGAAGGTTGTGTAGATCAGACCATTCATTCTTAGATCTTTAGTGGAAAAGTTTCTAGAGAAGGGAAAGAAGTTGTATGCAGCTTTCATGGATTTGGAGAAAGCATATGACAGGGGTGGATAGACAAGGATTGTGGAAAGTGTTAAGAATATATGGAGTAGATGGGGAAGTTGCTGAATGCTGTGAAGAGTATGTACGATGGTGCGAAGGCTGCAGTGCGTGTGGATGGTGAACTAAGTGAATTTTTCTCTTTGAAAGTTGGTTTAAAACAGGGATGTGTCATGTTGTCTCCATGGTTGTTCAATCTGTACATGGATGGGGTAATAAAAGAGGTACAAAGGTAGGGTAGTGGATGTTGGAGTGGCCCTGGTGAGAAAGGATAGTGTTTGGAAACTCCCTGTACTGTTGTTTGCAGATGATACTGTGTTGTTTAGTGAATACGAAGGGGAGCTGCAAGGCTTGGTGGTTGATGTTGAGAGAGTGTGTAAGAAACGGAACCTACAGGTGAATGTAGGGAAGAGTAAAGTGATGGTCTTTGAGAGAAGTGAAGTTAGTGAACGTACAGCGAGGTTGGATGGTGAGGAATTGGAAAATGTGAGTACGTTTAAGTACTTGGGTAGTGTGATGAGTAAGGATGGAGGTGTGGAGGGTGAAGTGCTTGAAAGGGTACAGCAGGGAAGAAAGGTTGCTGGTTCCTTGAAAGCAGTGATTAGAGAAACAGGGAAGTGAGCATGGAAGTGAAAAAGTTACTACATGACAGTATTGTGATACCAACTCTAACGTACGGAAGTAGAAGCTTGGACATTGTTGGAAGGACACAAGTCAAGAGCGAGAGCAGTGGAAATGAGTTATTTAAGAGGGAACCTGTGGAGTCACGTGGAGAGACAGGCTGACGAATGAGGATAGAAAGGAGCGTTATGGTGTTGATGTGGATGTGATAGGAAGCGTTATGAGGAACACACTGAGGTGGTTTGGCCATGTGGAGAGGATGGAGGGTGAAAGACTGACGAAGAGAGGGATTAATATGTGAGTGAGGTGGAGGGGGAAAGAGGGAGGGGGAGGCCGAGGATCAGATGGGGGGATGGGGTGGAGAGGTATATGAGAGAGGGGGTGTGAGTTGGGAGCAGGGCAGTGAGATGGCGGGGGCCAGGGCGACTTGGAGGCGATTTGTTTGTGGCCACCCCAAGCGGGATTGAGGCGTCTGGCAATAGAAAATAGATTTTTTCACTGATTTATAAGTGATGTTCTTCAGTATATTTTAATTTGGTGGAGCTTTTTATATTTTAAGTTGAATTATGAGTGACATTAGAAGATATAATTTCTGAATGCTGCCATTACTCATCGTGATTACTTCCCCCATTTTGCATTATACATTTTTAGTGGCATTTTTTTTTCACATCTTGAGTTTCTGTGTGTGTGTGTGTGTGTGTGTGTGTGTGTGTGTGTGTGTGTGTGTGTGTGTGTGTTTCTCAAAATAGATATAAATTAGGCACTTAATTAATTGTGACATTTTTTTGCAGGACCTTTGCGTTATTGAATTTATTATTTTTATTTAGTATTGGCTTTGGCTCCAAGGATACTTTTTGTTTTATTTCCGCGGTTTTTCATGTCTGTTTCACTTCTTGGTGTCATTTTTTTGAGTAAAAGAAATCCATCCATCCATCATCCAATCCTACGTTGCTCCATAAGGAGCGTAGGAGCCCGGGGCTAGGCAAGTTGGTCCTGACATTTAAGATGAGAGTGAATAAAAACAATATATATATATATATATATATATATATATATATATATATATATATATATATATATATATATATATATATATTTTAATCGCAACAAGCAGAAATACAAGGAAACTGAACTGTCATCATGATCATCACCATCATTACTGTATAGTTGACGATGACGCCAGTGATGGAACTGATGATGATGGTATCTGTGATGATAATGCTGATAATACTGTTAATAGATGATAATGATGACATTTTTTCCCGCACTTGTTTGCTGTACATATCAAGACGAACCACTTCAGTGTAACTACCACATTTTAATTTTGCTTTTGCTACTCTGGCAGGACATTATAAGCAAAAAGGGAGCTCGCTCGTTGTGAAGATATACTGGGGTTTGTGCATGGAAGGAAAACGGTGAACTACGTACTCTAGAGAGAAAAAAAAAAAGAAAAAAAAAAAACGGCACAAGAATCAGTGGGAAATATGTATGGGCAAAAAATGGAGGGTGAGTTAGGATATACAAATTAGGAAAAGAATTAAATATGCATCATAAGCGTGGGAATGGATCAGTATAAAAAGATAGATCAAAAGTGTAGAGATGGGTCAGAGAGTTAAGGATGTATCAAAAGTATGGTCAGAGAGTTAAGAATGAAATAAGAGTATGGTCAGAGAGTTAGGTATTCATCAAAAGTAACGTCAGAGAGTTAAGAATGCATCAACAGTACGGTCTGAGAGTTAAGAATGCATCAAAGGTAGGATCAGAGAATTAAGAATGCAACAAAAGTAAGGTCACAGAGTTATGTATGCGTCAAAAGTACTGAGACGAATTATTTAAGACCAGCACAAGACAAGCTTGATTAGCTGAGACACATTTTAATACGTCTACTCTACCATCAACAGAGGAGTGGGAGGGAAAGGAAATTGTATACAGCATTTTATTTAGGATGCCAATTGCTTATTTTGATCATGTAATACAGTTCTGGTAAATTTCCTGTCCCGTCTGCACACACACACACACACACACACACACACACACACACACGAGCGCGCGTGCGTGTGTGTGTGTGTGTGTGTGTGTGTGTGTGTGATTCTGACAGTGAGAGACGTGAAAAAAAACGCAAAAAGACGAAATTGTGAAAAAGTTGAGGTAAAAACATCTAACGACGGCTTATAGTTTTACTCTAAAATCAGTTGTTCTCCTAAGCATTTCTCCACATTCATGTAGGTTCATACGTGTAATTTCCACACACACACACACACACACACACACACACACACACACACACACACACACACACACACACACATACAGCTGGCATTCTGATTTCCTAGTCTGCCTGAGCCGTTCCTTTTCATGAGGACGAATAATTTGTGTGCCAGGTTGCTAAATCAGCACTCTTTGCTATACTCTGTTCACTTTAGCTAAACCCAGAATCGCACATCTCTCAAACTTGAATGCTGAACTTAACACAAAATCGGTGCCAGAATACGGATGTAGAGGGGTAGTATGGTATTATTCCGCCAGTGAGCTGTATCAAAAGACCAACACTAAAATATGATACTATTCGTAGTCATGAAGATTTGGTAATGGAAAAAAAGGACATCAAAATTACTGCCATATTCTGTCACTGAGCTGGAAGTTGTGATTGAACACTAAAACATGGCGCTAGTCACAAAGCAGTGTTATGGAAAGAAAGTAGATCAATATTAAAGTGCTGTCTTATTCTCTCACTGTGGCATGGGAAACAAGCCTTTAACAACTACGTATCCTCAACATGTGGTAAAGAATATATAAGCATGCATTAATAAGTATGACAGTTTCATATATTAGGGCATAAACTAGGACTCGTACACTAACTTTAAGAAGTGAAGATGATCCAGGAAGTAGTTTCCAAGATACAGATATTTACAGATTAGTTTCCTTACATGGCAATAGCTCGTAAAATACAATGTGGCAGTTTCATATATAAGAACATAAACTAGGACTTATACTCTATCTTTCTGTAACATGTGAAGAGAATCCAGCAAGAAGTTTTCAAAACATAATACGACACATTTTTTTCTTATATGGTCATAGCTCGTAACGTACAGACAGTATGGCAGTTTTACATATACAGGCATCAACTACGACACATACGCTGTCTTTGTGTGTGATATGAGGCTAATCCACTTGATAGTTTCCGAGATACAGGCCCGGACGGAAAGACGACCAGATGGAGAGACGCACGGACAGGGGCGATTCCTATATCCCAACCATATGGAGTAATGGAGGGGATTGCAAGTTTTGACCCTCTTTTTCTAGATCTTTGGTTGTTTTACGCTTTGTCTTTGAGTACTAGTTTCTACCGTACTACACACACACACACACACACACACACAATAAGAGAGAGAGAGACAGACAGACAGACAGACAGACAGCGCTCTAGCGTTCCTTTTTCAGCTGCATCATTTAATCTACAGTATTATTATTCTGTTGTAAATACATTTGCAGTCTCATTCTTCATAATGTAAAGATATTTTTCCCGAATACCATTATAAGATCTTTTTTCTGAGTGACTTTTTGGTTAGCGTTTTTAATGCCATTTTTTCATCCTGGTTTTGTTATGGATGTCTTTTCTTTAATGGTACATTTTTTTGTCAGTTTTCACCTTCCTGATCTTCCGGAGCACACTTTTTCGCGTTATTTTCATTACTGTAATTGGCCGTTATATATATATATATATATATATATATATATATATATATATATATATATATATTTGAGGAGGATGGGAGTCATTCTTTCATGTTATGTTGTATTCCATGCGACATTACTGATTATGGATTATTTCAAAGTCACTGCATATTGTGAATTTATTTCAACCACTTGTTTTTTTTTTTCGGATCCATTTTTGAGTAAAATTCAGTTTGAGGTACATGCTTTTTGATCGGCGATTTTCATTCTGCATTTATTTTTTGTGTATTTTTTTTTTCGCAGATCTTGATACATGCGAAAAATATTTACTTTGCGCTAAACTTTGGTGGTGGATGTATTTCCTGCTGCTGCTCTGAAACGTATTGTGCCTTGATTTTTAGATGACTTTCTTTTATTTTATTTTATTTTTCTTTACTGAGTGATGAATTTTGGGTGTAAGATTTCTACTGATTTATACTTCCACAGTTTTTCGTCTCGATTTTACTTCTTGATGCAAGTTTTGAAAAAGAGTATACATTTTCTTCCCTTTTTTAATCGTCTTTTATTGTGGCTCTCTGTATTCTATTGGAGACTGGGTTTTTATGATAATGATGCTGATTATAATGTTGGTGATGTATGATCTGGTTGATGATGATTATAATGATAATGATGATAGTAATAATTCTATTTTATCCTTCATTCTTATCTGGACCCTACACCACTACAATGACATTTACTTTCCACTTTATTCTAAGTACTACTTTACGAGTTTATTTTTCACTGGCTAGATAAAATTAGTGAAGCTGTTAACCTCTTGCACCCAACGGCGGTGATTTGATATTCATTCTTCTGCCATTATGAAATTTTGTCGGGAAAGTTTACGAGCAATTTTTTTCAAATAGGTATACCTGTAGCCTTCATTAACCCTTTGACAACCTGAAGTCTTACCTACCTTCAGTAAAACTGTGTGGGTGGTACAAGGAACGTAAAAGTGGTAGTAGCAGTAGTAGTAATAGTAGTAGTAGCAGCAGCAGCAGCAGCAGCAGCAGTAGTAGTTGTAGTAGTAGTACTAATAGTAGTAGTAGTAGTAATGATAATAATAATAATTATAATAATAATAATCATATCATACATCATCCAATCCTACATTGCCCCATGAGGAGCGTAGGAGCCCGGGGCTAGGCAGTTGGTCCCGACATTTAAGATGAGTGACCAGACTCACTCATCCCTGAGTGGCATTACGTGAGTAATCAACCCCAACCATCCCTTGGATATAAACCTTCACCGGCTCAATCCGAGTGGAGCGTAATAATTACCCACTAAACCATCAGGCTCCAAAATTTGGTTATATGGTTACCATCCAGCGTAGTAAATGGTTTCCTGGTGCACAGGAAACCATTTGGCATGTCACTCAGTGTAGAGTCACCCACAGGCTGAAGGAAGTGGAAGAATGAAGGAAAGAAAGACAGAAGAGGGAGTGTAAAGTCACCCGTAGACAGAAGGACAAGGAAAGAATAATAATAATAATAATAATAATAATAAAAATATTAATAATATAATCCTTGTGAAGATACTAATAATGATTACTTTTTCTTTCGATGTCATGTCCAAACTGAATATAACTCACAGTAAAAGTATGGCTAAAATAATAGGCCATCTGAGTATAGTGTTCGATTTCATATATACCCTTAAATTTGAAAACCATTGTGTGTGTGTGTGTGTGTGTGTGTGTGTGTGTGTGTGTGTGTGTGTGTGTGTGTGTGTGTGTGTGTGTGTGTGTGTGTGTGTGTGTGTGTGTGTGTGTGTGTGTGTGTGTGTGTGTGTGTGAAATTAAGCTTCTGATACAGAGTACATCTTTTTTAATTCATTCTTGGTACTTACTCTCGACTTCTTCTGAGTTTAGGGAAGAATCTACTGATGAACGTGTTAATGTAGGTTGAATAATACGTGTACACTTCGAGGAGTCTCTCCTACGCTGAATTAAACAGTCTGAATGAAGCATGACTGAAAATAGAATGAGTTCTGCTTTATTTGAATGACATATTGTACTGTACAATCCTACAATCTATACAGTAAGGGCAGCTGTGGCTGTCTCTGTGTGCGTGTGTGTGGCAAGGGTCGGGGGAGGGGTGAGTAGGTTAATGGGTGGATGGATAAGGTGGGTCGGTGGGTATGTGGACGGGGTATGAGTAGGTGGGGCAGGTGGCGTGACTAGAGTAGGCAGGGTTGGTGGACAGGTGGAGTGGGCTGTGTTGGACTGGGTGGATGGGTAGGGTGGGAGGACAAGTGGGGTGGATGAGTTAGAAGAAATGGGTGGAGGGAGTGCTTGGAGCGAGTCGGTGCTGTGCGGGAGGGGTGAGTGGGTGGGTGGAAATGGTGTGACGGGTGGATTGGACTGGTTGCGTGGGCTGGTTGGTTGTGTTGGGTGGGGTTGGTGGCCGTGTTGGGTGGGGTAGATGGGCAGGATAGGGTGAATGAGAGGGAGGGCATGTTTGGTGGGTTAGCTTTTTGGGTGCAAGGGAGGGGAGAGTTTGTAAATATGCTTTGTAGGTGGCTTTGTTAGATGACGGCTTTGTAAATGGACTGGTAAATGTGTAGCTTCCTGAAGAGCATGACAGAAGACAGGCTTACTACACTGGGTGAGTGGATGGGTATACAGATTGATGGGTTACTGGATGACGAAAAATAGATCCATTTGATGACGAGGTCCATGGGGTAAATAGGTCCACGTGGGATGAAACATCCAGTAGGTTCAATAGGTAAAAATTATCCATGGGGGAAATAGGACCATGAGAATATAGGTCCATGAAGGGATTTGGTGTTCTCATGCGGGGAAAGAGGTCCATGGAGGCAAAATAGGTCCATGGAAGAATCTGGTTCATGGAGAGAAAATAGGTCCATGTGGAAAACAGGTCCATGAGGAAGAGGTCTTTGAAGAGGAAATGGGTTCATGAGGCAAAATGGGTTCAGAGAGGAAAAAGTACGTCCATGGGAGAAAATTAGTTCATGGGGAAATAGGTCCTCCGAGGAAAATACGTCCATGGGGCGAAAATAGGTATATGAGGGAAAATAAGTGGTGAGGGGATGACTCCTATGGAATGCTGCTCAGTACCTTTACATGTACTACTATAGTCTATTTGACTGACCGGTGTGCCTGAGATGCATAGGGCAAGCAAGGCGTATTTGATTCGCGGCTGCTGAATGACCACCGATGATGTCATTGAAGTAAATGGAGGCATGTATTGTAGAGCAACGTGCGGACGTAGGTGTACACCGTAGGTGGACATTATAGTGCAACATGCGGTCGTTGGTGTACACCGTGGGTGGATGCAGTGCAACATGCGGACGTGGGTGTACATAGTGGGTGGATAATTTACTTCGAACGTCACTCATAGTTTTATTAAACTTTATAATCAACTTTAGTTTTCTTTGATAACAGTAAAGTTTTAAAGCTAATTTTGACCTCTATACTGTACAGTAGCTTCGGAAATTATTCCATATATAAACTGGCTGCTTGTATTGCAGGCAGTTTAAAAGTATGAATATATATATATATATATATATATATATATATATATATATATATATATATATATATATATATATATATATATATATATATGGCAAAATAAGAAGAGCTGTAGATTTACATCATCTGTGGCCAATCAGCAGCCGTTAATCAAACACATCCTACTTGCCCCATACATCTCAGGTGCACAGGTCCATCAAATAGACTATATATGATAATCTTTTTACTTTCGGACGATATCTTCAGCACTAGGGCGACATTTGGGCCTGGACGAGTTCGATATAGCCTCCGTTAACACCGTGACTCCAAGGTCCGTATTTTCGTTGGTCAAGGAAGCTCCCTAAGGCCTCTTCCTGAGCGATTCATTTTTAGATATGACAGAGCATGGCGATATTAGAAGGATTTATATAACAATAAAAAGGCAATAATGCCTAATAAGCAAAATAAATCTGTTAGGGAGAGGTGTTAGAGAGTTTCCCCAACCGACGGGAATGTGGACCGATGTCTTAAGCACTGAGGAGACTTTTGGAGCTGAGGAGGCCTTGGATATTGCCTTCATTAACAGCTTCATTCCAAGGCCGGTGTTCTCGTCGGTTATGGAAGCTCTGTAACACCTCTTCCAGAGCGATTTATTTTGCTTATTAAACCTTATATTCCTCTTCCTTGTCATTTAAATCATTCAAATACCACCATACTCAGCAAAAATAACATACAGGTTTACATTATCCAGCCGTTTCCATAATGAACCGCTAAGGAATAGTGCTAGGTAGCTTCCTTAACCGCAGAGAATACGGACCCAAGACTTCTCCCAGAAACTGAATTACATCACCTAGAGATACTAAGGATAAAATGGATACAGCAATACGTCTATAGATTCAAGAAAATACTGAACTCTTAATCTACATATACAGATTGCAAAGGGGTCATTAAACACTCCATAATTTGCCTCTATAATTTTGTAAAGGGTTACAGAACACTTTAAAATTATCCTCTTCATTTTGGAAAGGGGCTATTCAACACTTTATAACTTGCTGTACAAATTGGAAAGGGGTTGTTGAACATTCAATTTACCTCAACATTTCAGAAAGTCTCCCCTAAGCTAAACAGAATAATGAACAAAAGGAAAATGAGTCCTGACACTTAGGGGGTCGAGCATCATGCATTACCTCGAGCACTTTGAGATTTTCCGCCAGTCAGAGGTAATATATATGCTAATTGGGGAGGCGTATTAATGTCACTGGACCAAACTCCTCCTCTGCCTCACGTCTAATGGAACCACGTTTTACAAGGATGAGTTTTGTACTTCAAATCGAGCAACCACTGGACGATTTTATTTAGCGATTTTATTAAGAGGAATTAGAAAGGGGTTTACTATACTCATTTTTTTTTTTTATCGAGGCGAAGATGCACTTGACAGGTTGGTGATGATTGGCTCAATGCAATACAGTATGTCCGAATAACTTATTTACTAACCCAAATTTCTCCCTCAGGTACATGTTGTCAAACAGTAATACTAACGTGTAATGAGATTATGAAGTAGTGTTGCATTCAGTCAGTCATCACCAACCTTTCAAGTGCATCTTCGCCTCGATAAAAATATATATATATATATATATATATATATATATATATATATATATATATATATATATATATATATATATATATATATATATATATATATATATATATATGAGTATAAGGCTACATCTAAAGTTCCCAGTTGTAAAACTCTCCGCTTAGCTATAAAGAAAAAAAAAATCTAGAATCATGATGTCTTCAGCCATGATAGTGTCAAGATACTCACAAGCTGATTATTGTTATTATTATTATTATTATTGTTATTATTATTATTATTATTATATACTGCAAGACGCCTTAATCCCGTAAGGAGTGGCCACAGACAAATCGCCTCCATGTCGCCCTGCCCCCTGCCATTTCATTGCCTTGCTGCCAACTCAGACACCCCTCTCTCATATACCTCTCCACTCCATCCCTCCTTCTCATCCTTGGCCTCCGCCTCTCTCCCTCCTCCACCTCACTCGCATACACTCTCCTCGTCAGTCTCTCGCTATTAATATTATTATTAGAAAATAAAATAAGAAAAAATAAAATAAGAAATAGCACTTACTGAGCGTATACCTCCTCAACGCCAATACCAGACAACTCAGATCACCACCAAAACTTAATCAACTCTTCCTAGGCCCATGACCCACATGTACACACTATTTCATTGAAATCCGTCCTTAACTTTTCTGAGGTATCTTGTGGACAAACAAACAAACAAACAAACAAACAGGGGTGAATACATAGCTTCCAGCCCCGTCGAAGGAGGTAATAAAGGACGTCATTGGACTAAAATTATTAACCCTCTGACAACGACGGCTATCTCAAATATTTTAATTCTTGCTGAGGGCAGGCAGTTTTTCTTTTGCTGTTACCTTTATATTGTATTCTTTCCTCGTTAACATTGTTATATACTCGCTACCGTCAAACTATTTAGTCATGTCATCACCCGAATTGTTCTCTTTATTTCATTTTTTAATCTGTGATACTGTTAGACTCCTTTACTACCAATGCCGCATAAGAATATTATTGGACCAACAGCGATTTCTTTGAGTTGGAAGTTTAATATTGCTGTCTGAATGCAAAGGAAACTAGAGGACACAGGGAGAACGCATACCTACCCCAGTGCCATTGCATTCGGATCCTAATCCTTGGAGATATTGTGTGGAATACATAGGATTCGGATCCGCCCCCAAATTTAATCAATTCCTTTTTGGCCCATGGCCCACCCTTCCATAACACACACTATACAATGCTGTGTGTGTGGGTGGGTGGGTGGGTTTAATCGGAAGCACAATCGCACATTTGTCACGCAGGCGAGAAATCTATGGTTCAATTCCTTGGCGGGACTAAGACTTTTTATAAGGTCTTCTGTACCCCAGCCTGTTCATAAAATCAAAGAAACAACTCTCTTTCCAGTTTTGTTTGAAGAAAAATAACTGCAACCGAAATACAATGAAAACTCTGTCTCTTTGAGGCCCGTGTTTCAGATGGTTCGATATTTCTGCTATGTATTTATTCGATTTGGAGAAGGTACAGGTACACCCACTGAGATAATTATCGGCATTCTTTCAGCGTGATAAAATTTGACACAGAGGATGAGAGATCTGTTAATATACTGAGCTGACGTGCCTGGTAGGTATCCCTGATCTGCTGAGCCTTAGGTCCGTATTTATAGTGACATCGGAGGCTTCGTAGCACCACTTACAAAGCAATTTGTTTTGCTTATCAGTTATCACTGCCTTTTACGGTACTTAGAAATTTTCAGTATCAACATTGATTTCATAAAACTTATAAACGAGGAGGCGTGTAGTGGAGACAGAAACCAGAGAGAAGGTTGGTGGAGGTGGGAGCAAGAATGGATGTGAAAAGACATCATATCTTTCAACAGACATTGTTTACCATAATATACTTATTTATAACATTGTAATATAGGAGGTAAATATATAGACAATGAATGAAGAGCATTCGGGAGGCGAATGCCAATTGCCAACCAGAATTTGCTGTTCTCCAAGTTACAAGAGAGCCCCATCCTTGTGGGGGCCGGGGGGTGGGCCCCTCCGGGGATGGACGTGGGGCGTGGTCCCCCGGGGGGGCGGCGCCACATCTTGTGGGCAGGGGGAGCCGGAAGATTTTGGCCACATCTTGATACTCGGAAAGTTTCATGTTGAAAACTCAAACCGTTCATGAGATACAGTGCTAAAGGCGGACGATAAAAGCTAGTTTGCCTTTGGCAACCATTTTGCTGACCCTGACCATGACCCCGAGTGCCCATTTTCGAACTCTTACAAGATTTTGGCCATATCTTGATACCCTGCAGATTTCATGTTGATAGCTCAAGCCATTCGTGGATAATGAGAACACACACACACACACACACACACACACACACACACACTGAAAGACACACAGAGGCAGGCAAACACATTTTCGCTTCGTCTTGGTAAAGGCGGACGATAATAACACAATATATTGTAGGTCTTCTTTCACTTTCGTGCCATTCTCATTTACGTACAGTTATGTTGTGGGTAACAGCGCCGTATGACAAGTTAATGTCTTTATAAAATTTCTGCTACTGGTCCTGATTGTCTATAAAAGCAACACTGACACACCGTAACATCTCCGGCTTTTGCCATTCCACATCAGTCCAGCAACGTGTACACTGGGGTTCGGGTAGGGACAGCCGGTGTGGTTTGTTCGATCGCCCGGTCGTCACTGGCCACGACCCCGGCTACAGTACAAGGGGGAGGAGAAATTAGTGCTTTCGGGAGAAAATTTATAGAACTTGGTACGTTATGCTTGGCTGCTAAGTATGAAAGACCTTGACTCAAAATTCAAGGTCACAGCCAAAGGTCAAAGTTTAAAATTTGCTTATTTTTTATGTACTGAGGTCACATGCACAAGACGGATGATCTTGTCATGTGATGAGTTATAAAAATTGCAAATGACAATTTCCTGTTTCTCATTATTATTATTATTATTATTATTATTATTATTATTATTATTATCATTATCATTATCGTTATTATTATTATTTTTTTTTTATCATTGTTATTATTATTATTTATTATTATTATTATTATTATTGTTATTATTATTATTATTGCTATCGTTATTATTATTATTCTTATTATTATTATTTATTATCGATTACGAAGAAGTGAATTGCTCGTCTTCACTCAGTTTCAAAGCTACGGTCATCATACTTGGCCATCTGTGTTCCCTAGCTGGCGGCCTCAGTGACCCAGTATCATCCAGTTCCCAGTATTGGTTTTCCAGTTACATCCAAAAACCTATAATATAGTCTATTCACGGATTCTCAGAAACCGCTTAAGGTACAGACTTGAAATTTTTGTGGGACATAGCCAAGGTCGGGGAGCAGGTTTGGAATGACTATGGGCCCATTAGGGCCAGTAGTTTTTGAGATTGCCCAGGGATCAGTTGAAAGTAGTTTGGGTCACTGAGTGTACTGTACAGTTTAAAAAACAAGATAGAATTGTGCTAGTCACCAATCTTGATCCACTTATTGAACTTGTTATGCTATGCTTGGCAACTATTTATGAATGACCTTGATCCAAAACTTAAGATCACAGCCAAAACTTAAGGTCACATGCACAACAAGGATGACCGTGATACATGGTGATTTTTTTTTTTTAAATTGCTAATGGCAGTTTCCGTTTTCTAGCCATTATTATTATTATTATTATTATTAATATTATTATTATTATTATTATTATTATTATCGTGCTAGAAGAGTGAGAGAAGAGTTCTGGACAAATGTAGAAGTGTGCATGGAAAAGTTTGGAAGGAATGAGAGAGTGTTTTTGATTTTTTTTTTTTTTTTTTTTTTTAAACAGAACGGAGGAAGGAAAAACAAATGGAGAAAAAAAAATAATCCATACACCAGATTACTGGTGTCCTCTGCTCATAAAATATCTGTAACAGTTAGACTTGAACAGTTGTAGGTTGAAATTTGGAGGAAAACAACTCTGGGGAAGCGAGTTCCAGAGAGATGCAGTTCGGGGAATGAAAGAATTCTCATAGGCAGAAGTTCTGCAATATGGTTGAGTGACATTCCAGTCATGAGCGCTACCAGATGCCCGTGTAGCACGAGGGAAGGCACGGGGAGGTGGCACCATGGACGCAACTTCGTCTGAGCATTTGCCAAAAAATATCTGTAAAATAATGCAAGGGAGGCAACATTCCTTCTTACTTGCAGGGGAGGTAGTTTATATGTAATGGCAGGGTTGTTAATGATTCTAACAGCTTTATTCTGAATTTTGTCTAGTTGTCTTAATGCAACCTCTCCACAACCATTCCACAAGGGTGAGCAATATTCAAGCTGAGAGCGCACATGACTCTTATAAATTATAGCTAACTGCTCATCGGCGAAGAAGTTACGGACTCTGTACAATAATCCAAGTTTCTTTGAGGCGGTTTTAGCAAGTGGTCTGACATGAGAGGTCCAGCTGAGGGCACTGTTAAGTGAGACACCAAGAATTTCAATACTTTTGGAGATGGGAATATTAGTA
Source organism: Coenobita brevimanus (assembly GCF_032717465.1). Lineage (NCBI taxonomy): Eukaryota > Metazoa > Arthropoda > Malacostraca > Decapoda > Coenobitidae > Coenobita > Coenobita brevimanus. Next base: position 7,976,938 of record NC_136955.1, on the reverse strand, counting down.
GCACTGAAGGTAATGTACGAATCTGGCAATATCTGTCTATTAGTAAACTGTATATATTTAGTTTTACTAGCATTAAAAGAGACAAGGTTGTTTTGTCCCCATTCACTGATTGTAGATAGATCTTGATTTATGGAGATGGCTGTACTGAGTTGAGAGGTAGAGATATTAGACTTTGTAAATGGATGTCTGAGTGTGAATGAACTATGTAGTGTTGAGTCATCTGCATATGAGTGAATGGGATTGTGAGTGACAGATAAGAGATCATTAATATGAACCAGAAATAGGGTTGGCGCCAGAACTGATCCCTGCGGCACGCCGGCGTTAATTGAGTGGAAATTCGAATATACATCATCTACTTTTACTCTTATTTTCCTGTCACTAAGAATATGAATGGTAAAGTTGGGAATGTGAAGGTGGATGGAATAGTTGGTGAGTGGGGTGTGCCTGCTGAGATAGATGAGAATGGGAGTGCGTTAGTGGACATTTGTGCTGGGTGGGTGTTGGTGATAGCCAATACCCTCTTCAGGCATGAAATGATTCACAGGTATACATGGCGAGTGATGAGAAGGGTGGGTGGTGAACTGAATGAAAGGAAGGCAATGATTGATTATGTGTGTGTGGATGAAAGGATGCGAAGATGTGTAATGGATGCAAGAGTGTATAGAGGTTGGGGGAGTGGACTTTCTGACCACTACTTGGTGGTGGCCAGAATTAGAATGCAAGTAAGATGGAGGAATAGAAGAAGGGAAAGACGAGAGGAAGGAGTAGTTGCAAGGAGAGTGGAAAGGTTACAGGAGGATGAGAAAAAGGCAGAGTATAAGAGAGAAGTAGAGGAACGATTGGGCAAATATGAATTGGAGCAGATGGGAGACGTGGAAGGTGCGTGTAGAATATTTACAGAAGAAATATGTGCAGCATGTGATGTGGTGTGTGGAAGGAAGAGAAGACGGAGGGGGGTGCAAGGAACAGCGTGGTGGACTGAAGAGGTGAAACAGGCTGTGGCACAAAAGAAGAAAGCATACAATGAATGGATGAGAAATAGGGGCGTGGAAGAGGTTGAGAGGCGGAAGAGAGAGTTATATGTAGAAAGGAAGAGAGAGGTGAAAAGATTAGTAAGAGAGAGTAAGAAGAGAGTGGATGAGGAATTTGGAAGAAATTTGAGTGTAAAGTGGAGGGACTGTAAGAAAATGTTCTGGAGAGAGGTGAAAAGAGTAAGACAGGGTAGAAGTGAAGTTAGCAGGGGAGTGAAAGATAAAAATGGTAGATTACTAGTGGAGAAGGGAGAAAAAGTGAGCAGATGGAGAGAACACTTTAAGGAATTGTTGAACGTAGAGGATGGAAGTAATGCGAGTATAAGTGGCTGGGGAATGGCTGGGAGAAGGAGGGAGGTGAGAAGACAGGAAGAAATCAGTAGGATAGAAGTTGTGGAAGCAATGAAGAAAGTTAAATCGGGGAAAGCCCCAGGAATTGATGGAGTGTGTGGTGAAATGCTGAAGCATGGGGGAGAGATAGTAGTAGAATGGATGTGGAAGATGTGCAGATTGGCCTGGGAGGAAGGTAGAGTCCCGGAGGATTGGAAGTCAGGTATAATTATTCCCTTGTACAAAGGAAAAGGGGAAAAAGAAGTGTGTGGTAACCATAGGGGCATTTGTCTTCTTAGTATAATAGGAAAAGTGTATGGTAGGATACTTATTGACAGAGTTAGAGAAAGAACAGAGAAATTAGTTTGGAGAAGAACAGGGAGGCTTTAGGAAGGGAAGAGGTTGTGTAGATCAGATATTCATTCTCAGATCTTTAGTGGAAAAGTTTCTAGAGAAGGGAAAGAAGTTGTATGCGGCACTCATGGATTTGGAGAAAGCATATGACAGGGTGGATAGACAAGGATTGTGGAAAGTGTTAAGAATATATGGAGTAGATGGAAAGTTGTTGAATGCTGTGAAGAGTATGTACGATGGTGCGAAGGCTGCAGTGCGTGTGGATGGTGAACTAAGTGAATTTTTCTCTTTGAAAGTTGGGTTGAAACAGGGATGTGTCATGTCTCCATGGTTGTTCAATCTGTACATGGATGGGGTAATAAAAGAGGTACAAGGTAGGGTAGTGGATGTTGGAGTGGCCCTGGTGAGAGAGGATAGTGTTTGGAAACTCCCTGTACTGTTGTTTGCAGATGATACTGTGTTGTTGAATGAAGACGAAGGAGAGCTGCAAGGCTTGGTGGATGAGTTTGGGAGAGTGTGTAAGAAACGGAATCTAAAGGTGAATGTAGGGAAGAGTAAAGTGATGGTCTTTGAGAGAGCTGAAGTCAGTGAATGTACAGCGAGGTTGGATGGTGAGGAATTGGAAAATGTGAGTACGTTTAAGTACTTGGGTAGTGTGATGAGTAAGGATGGAGGTATGGAGGGTGAAGTGCTTGAAAGGGTACAGCAGGGAAGAAAGGTTGCTGGTTCCTTGAAAGCAGTGATAAGAAACAGGGAAGTGAGCATGGAAGTGAAAAAGTTACTACATGACAGTATTGTGATACCAACTCTAACGTACGGAAGTGAAGCTTGGACGTTGTTGGAAGGACACAAGTCAAGAGTGAGAGCAGTGGAAATGAGTTATTTAAGAGGAGCCTGTGGAGTCACATGGAGAGACAGGCTGACGAATGAGGATATAAAGGAGCGTTGTGGTGCTGATGTGGATGTGATAGGAAGCGTTATGAGGAACACACTGAGGTGGTTTGGCCATGTGGAGAGGATGGAGGGTGAAAGACTGACGAAGAGAGTGTATGTGAGTGAGGTGGAGGGGGAAAGAGGGAGGGCGCGCCGAGGATGAGATGGAGGGATGGGGTGGAGAGGTATATGAGAGAGGGGGGTGTGAGCTGGGAGCAGGGGAGTGAAATGGCAGGGGACAGGGCGACTTGGAGGCGATTTGTTTGTGGCCACCCGAAACGGGATTGAGGCGTCTGGCAATAGATAGATAGATAGATAGATTATTATTATTATTATTATTGTGGTTGTTGATGTTAATTGCATTATTCCACTTGTTATTGACATTATTATTATCATAACGCACCACACAAGGGGTGAGTTATATTGTTATTATTATTATTATTATTATTATTTTTATTACCATACGAAGAAGTAAGTTGCTCGTATTTGCTCAGTTTCAAAGCTATGGCCATCATACTTGGCCATCTGAGTCACCAGCTGGTGGCTTCACGTGGCTTAGTATCATTCAGTTCCCAGTACTGGTTTTCCAGTTACATCCAAAAACATAATTATAATAATAGTCCATTCGTGGATTCTCTGAATCCGTTACAGGTTCATATTTGAAATTTTTGTGGGACATTGCCAAGGTGGGGAAGTAGGCCAGAAATGACTATGGCCATTTGGGCCAGTAGTTTTTGAGATCGCCCAGGCTCAGTGGAAAGTAGTTTGGGGCCATTGAGTGTACAGTTTAAGAAACCAAAATAGAAATAAGCTCGAATCACCAAACTTGGTACATTTATAAAACTTGATATGCTATGCATGGCCACCAAGTATGAATAACCTTGACCCAAAACTCAAGATCACAGCCAAAGTAAAATGCCAAAATTTGCCTATTTTTTATGTACTGTCATATGCTCAAGACTGATGACCATGTCATGTGGTGAGTTATTGAAACTGCCAATGGTAATTTCCGTTTTCTAGCTATTATTGTTTTTGAAAATGTAGTTTTTGTTTTCAGTATAAGTCCCTTTATTGGACACAATAAGTAATCTTATTCAGGCTTACAAGACGATTTCTTTTGGCCTAAGGTTCACGTGATCGATTGATTGAAAACAGTCTTAAATAACGTAGCATTATTTGAAATTCCATTATCTAAATATGATTATGTAATTTTTGCCTGAAAAAATATACCCTACTTTCTCCAAGTCATCAAAAGTGTTTACCTCTTAATTAAGGTGTTGTTATGTTCTTCTTTCTGTTATGCTGTTTATTTATCAATTGTTATTATTTCTATTTATTTGTTTTTGCTCCCAAGAGATAATTTTAGACAACGTACAGGAAGGCTTTTTAATTGTGAAGGTACTGATGCGGACTACAGTATATCCAAACCATCCAGTTCACAAAGTCTAACTGTGAAATAAAATATTCTGGAAATGGTAAAGACAAAAGAAGAAAAACAAAAACAAGAACAAGAAGATTACAGAGCTGATTGGGTTTAGGAGAAGGATAGAACCACAGGGTGAAATTTCGCAAAGCTGCCCTTGTCAGTGAGGTCAAACAAACGAAAGCCAAAATGAGGAACCATTGTTCTGGTGTGTCCCAGTACGAAAGATAAAATGAGAAGCCATGGTTTTTATCTGCCTCTCGCATACGAAGTGTGTTTCTGTCTTGTTTGGTGCATCTTTGGCAGCATACGTGATTTTTCCTCTTTTGTGTGTGTGTGTGTGTGTGTGTGTGTGTGTGTGTGTGTGTGTGTGTGTGTGTGTGTGTGTGTGTGTGTGTGTGTGTGTGTGTGTGTGTGTGTGTGTGTGTGTGTGTGTGTGTGTGTGTGTGTGTGTGTGTGTGTGTGTGTGTGTGTGTGTGTGTGTGTGTGTGTGTGTGTGTGTGTGTGTGTGTGTGTGTGTGTGTGTGTGTGTGTGTGTGTGTGTGTGTGTGTGTGTGTGTGTGTGTGTGTGTGTGTGTGTGTGTGTGTGTGTGTGTGTGTGTGTGTGTGTGTGTGTGTGTGTGTGTGTGTGTGTGTGTGTGTGTGTGTGTGTGTGTGTGTGTGTGTGTGTGTGTGTGTGTGTGTGTGTGTGTGTGTGTGTGTGTGTGTGTGTGTGTGTGTGTGTGTGTGTGTGTGTGTGTGTGTGTTGTTTGTGTGTGTGTGTGTGTGTGTGTTCAGGTGAGTTTCGACCAAATTACCTGTCTCATGGTCGCGTCTTTTATTCTTTTCTAATTTGTGTCAGACGATTTCTTTCATTAGATAGTCACAGGAGAACGAGGGTTTAAGTTTCTCGCAAATCATAAGATTTTTCTCGCAAGCGAAGTACTGTAATGTTTCCGTAGATTATGTAAGTTTCTCGCAATAACGGGAATTCCATATAAAGCGTATCACGAAAGTTAAGTGAGTTGTCAGCCTTTTATGTGTCTTTCGGCAATGCACTGAGTTTCTCGTAGCTCCAATAAGTTTTCCCATAAATCAAGTTAGTTTAATTATACAAGTACCAGTGCCAATAAGGCTTCTTGCATGTAAAATGAGTTTCTTGCAAACATAACTTATAGCTAATCAAGTAAGTTTTATGTGTATCAAGGAAGCTGCTCGCAAAACAAGTGAAATAATGATAATATTGTAAATCTTTTGATTGCAGCCAGCGCTCGGTAGGCAATCTCTTGCAAATCTTATGTTCCTTGCAAAACATAAACTCCTTGTAAATCAAGTTAATATCCTTAATAAAATTTCCTGTCAAAATCCGGATGAACCGATTACAGATTGAATGAATCACCAATAGAATCACCTACACATGGTAGAAACAACTCTAGTAATCTATTTAGGCTAATATCAAACGGTTTTATTCTGCTAAATACCTGTTGGAATCTAAGAGTGCTAATGTTGACACCACTGAACCTCTTGCGTTCGGAGCAACCCTTGTATTCTGTTTAATGTGTTCATCATCACCATCATCATTATCGTCGTCGTTGTCAACAGCCTGAGGACGGTGCTACCTTTTCAGTCGTTCTCTGACCCAACCTATAGACAGTTAGCCTTTTCCATCCATCTCCAGTAAATCTCCAAACTTCGTCTCTCCATATTGTTCTTTGTCTACTTTTCCTCTCACTCCATGTATGGGTTGCCATTTCGTTACTGTGGCTTTACATTGGCTGTCTGTTGCACGAGAGATGCGACCTGCCCACATCCATTTTTCTTATTTAACAGTAGTTATTATATCCTCAACTTTCGTCTGTTCCCTTGTGCAAAAAGTTCTTTTCCAAATCTCCATGTGATACCCAACATATTTCTTTTTATTCCCACTGAACACTAACTTTACGTTCCGACAGTTCTTGTTGGATTTAACGTTTCTGATCCATAAGTTAGAGCAGAGAGAACACGTTGGTCATTTACCCGTTTCTTTTAACATAAAGGCAGCCGCTTAACCTTCTTATGCATACTTGATATTACAAAAAAAAAAGGCTCCCTTCTATTAACAGGGTTAGGGAAATGACAGAGGTATTAGTTGGAGAAAAACAGGCAGGCTTTAGGAAGGGAAGATGTTGCGTATATCAGATATTCATCTTAAGGTCTTCAGTGGAAAAGTCTTTAGAGAAGGGAACGAAGTTGTATGCGGCCTTCATGGATTTGGGGAAAGCATATGACAGAATAGGTAGACAAGGAATGTGGAAAAAATTAAGAATGTATGGAGTAAATGTTCACTTAATGTATGCCGTGAAGAGTATGTGTGAGGGGGGCTAATGCTGCGGTGCGTGTGGATGGTGAATTGGGTGAATTTTTCTATCTGAATGTAGATTGAAACAGGGATGTGACACGTCTCCATGGTCGTTCAGTCTCTATATGGATGGGGTCATAAAGGAGATAAAAGGTAGGGCAGTGGATGTTGGCGCGGCCCTAATGAGAGATGGTAACCTTTGGAAACTTCCTGCTCTGTTGTTTGAAGATGATCCTGTATTGTTAAGTGAAGACGAAGGGGAACTGCAATACTTGAAGAATGAATTATGGAGGGTGTGTAAGCAACGGAATCTAAAGGTGAATGTAGGGAGGAGTAAAGTTGTGTTATTCGAGAGAAATGAAGTCACTGACTGCACAGTGATGCTGGATGATGGGGGAAATGGAAAATGTGAGTGCATTTAAGTACCTGGGTACTGTGATGAGTAAGAATGGAAGTTTAGAGGAGGAAGTGCTTGAAAGGGTACAACAGGGAAGAAAGGTTGTTGGTTGTTTGAAAGCAGTGTTTAGGAGGAGGGAAGTAAACAGGAAGCAAAACAGTCATTGCATGATAGTATTGTGATACCAACACTAACAAATGGAAGCGAAGCTTGGACCTTGTTGGAAGGGTAAAAGTAGAGAATGAGAGCAGTGGAAATGAGTTATTTGAGAGGCGCTTGTGAAGTTACATGGAGAGACAGACTGACAAATGAGGAAGTGATGGAGCGTTGTGGTGAAGTTGTGGATGGGATAGAAAGCGTTAGGTGATTTGGTCCTGTGGAGGGGATAGATTGGGAGAGCCTAACGAGGAGAGTGCATGTGAGTAAGGTGGAGAAGAGGAGAGGGAGGGGTAGACCGAGGCTGAGGTGGAGGGACGTAGCGGAGAGACATATGAGAAAGGGGTGTGTGAGTTGGGGGAAGGGCAGCGAAACGACGGGGGAAAGGGCGACAAGGAGGTGATTTGTTTGTGGCCACCCTTTATGAGATTAAGGTGTCTGGCTATAGATAGATAGACTCTCATAACTAACATCAGTCTCTCGCAGTTATCAGTCTCTCTGTGTCCTGTAAATAACACGTTTCTCCAATATAAAATCAGTCTCTCAAAAGTAACGCCAAGCTCGAAAGCAACTCCAGATTCAAAAGTAACATCATTCTTCCAAGTAACATCAATCTCACAAGTAATATCAGTCCCACATGTAACATCATTCAAGTCGCATCAGTCTTGCAAGAAACATCAGTCTCGCAGGTAACATCAGTCTCCCAAGTATCATGATTCTTTCACAAGTAACATCAATTTCGCAAGTAACATCAGTTTCACAAGTAACATCAATCTCGGAAGCATATCAGTCTCGCAAGAAACATCAGTCTCACAAGTAACATCAGTCTCCCAGGTATCATGAGTCTCTCACATGTAACATCAGTTTTGCAGACAAATCAGTCGCGCAAGCAACATTAAACTAGAAAGGAACAACATTCTTGCTGGAGGTTTGCTCTCATTCAGCCAGTCCCAAAGAAGGGTGACCATTCCCAACCCTCTGTCTATCGTCCAATTGCTTTAACATCGTGTGTCTCAAAAGTTTTGGAGTCTATTCTTAACAGAAAAAATTTTAAAGCATTTTTCCTATCACAACCTTCTTTCTGATCGTCAGTATGAGTTCCGTCATGGATGCTCCACTGGCGATCTTCTCACCTACCTTTCAGACTCCTGGTCTTCCTCTTTTTGGGACTTTGGCAAAAGCTTTGCCATTGCACTTGGCATCTCAAAGGTTTTCGATCGGGTTGGGCATAAATCTTTAATTTCCAAACTGCCCTCTTACGGTTTCTGTCCTTCAGTCTGTGCCTTCATCTACAGCTTTCTTTCTGGTCGATCTATAGCTGCTGTTGTAGACGGCCATCGATCTTCTAGATCTATCAACAGTGGTGTTCCTCAGGTCTCTGTCCTATCACCGGTTCTTTTTCTTTTATTCATCAATGATCCTCAAAGCTGTACATCTAACCCTATCCATTCATACGCTGATCATTCCACCCTTCACCTTTTCATTCGGTTTCCGCAACGTCCATCTCAGCAGCTACTTCAACAAACAAGGGATAAGGCTATGGCACACCTAATGTCTGACTTGGCTCGTATCTCTGACTGGGGTAAAAATAATCTTGTTGTTTTTAATGCATCAAAAAGTCAGTTTTTACACCTATCAACCGACATAAGCTTCCACAATGTTTAATAATATCCAGCTCAATCCTGCATCCTCCTTGAACATGCTTGAGGTTTCATTCACCCGGGACTTATCTTGGAAAGATCATATATATTACATCTCTTGTAAAATCTGCTTCCAAGAGTTTAGGTGTGCTAAGCCGACTCCGTTCCTTCTTTACCCCTGCACAGTTGTTGTCTTTACACACGGGTTTTATTCGCCCCTGTTTAGAGTACAACTCTCATGTGTGGGGAGGCTCTCGACATACAGCTCTTCTCAATAGGGTGGAGTCAAAGGGTTTTCGTCTCATCAACTCTCCTCCTCTTACTGACTCCCTTCAACCTCTGTCTCTTCCCCGCACTGTTGCCTCTATATCTCTTTTCCATCGCTACTTCAAGGGTCACTGCTAACCTCTGATCTGACTGTTTGCATCCCTCCACCTCTACGATACGCACCCGTCTAGCAACAAACTCTCATCCCTTCTTCTGCCCAACTCTCTAATGCAAGAGTTAACCGTTACTCCTAGTCCTTCATTTATGCAACAGGTCAATTCTGCAACTGTCTCCCTCTGTCAGTATTTCCTACTTCCTATGATCTCCAGTCTTTCAAACGCAGTGTGTCCAGGCATCTCGAAATGAATAGATCTTGAAATTGGCTCTCTTTTGAATTTTTTTTTCTTTTAAGGCACTGGGCTCAGCCTTTGGTTCCTTCTTCCTCGCATAAAAAAGTAACATCAGTCTCGTAAGTAACATCAATTTCGTAACATCACACTCGCAAGTTGCACCAGTCCTGCAAATAACAGTTTCGCAAGTAACATCAGTCTCGTAGTAACATCAGTCTCGTAAGTAACATCAGTTTTGCAAGTAACACCAGTCTTGCAGGTAACACCAGTCTTGCAAGTAACACCAGTCTTACAAAGTAACATCACTCTAGCAAGTAACATCAGTTTCGCAAGCAACAACAAACTCGAAAGTAACAACAGTCTCGCAAGTAACTTCAATCTCACAAGTAACATCAGTCTCACAAGTAACATCAGTCTCACAAGTAACATCAGTCTCACAAGTAATATCAGTCTCGAGTAACATCAATTTTGCAAATAACATCAACCAATCAAGTAACAGACTCGCAAGTAATATCAATCTCTCAAGGGAGATCAGGGTTGCAAGTAACATCAATCTCAAGTAACATCAGTCTTGCAAGTAACATCAGTCTCGCAAAGAACATCAGCCTTGCAAGCAACACCAGTCTCACAAGTAAAATCAGTCTCAAGTAACATCAGCCTCGCAAGTAACATCAGCCTCGCAACTAACATCGTCTCGCAGGTAACATCAGCCTCGCAAGCAACACCAGCCTCACAGGTAACATCAATCTCAAGTAACATCAGTCTCACAAGTAACATCACTCTCACAAGCAACCTCAGTCTCAAGTAACATCAGCCACGCAAGAAACATCAGGTTCGCAAGTAGCATCGGTCTTTCCCAAACATCATCCATTTCTCAACCACAACATCAACTATGCAACTCACTCAGATTAAATGTTTCTCATCTAAATCTCTAACAAATCAGCAATTCAGGTGAGTGTTTGGCTTTCTACGTGAGTGCCAAGGAAAATAAGTGAACCAGCAACTTGCAATGTGTCTGGTGCAAATGAAGCCACTCGGCAACTTGGGTATATGTGTGTGTGTCTCTTGCAAACTAGTGACTAATCTCAGACGCAAAGTTTAAATTGCAAATTCAGTGCAGATCTCTCTCTCTCTCTCTCTCTCTCTCTCTCTCTCTCTCTCTCTCTCTCTCTCTCTCTCTCTCTCTCTCTCACACACACACACACACACACACACACACACACACACACACACACACACACACACACACACACACACACACACATACATGACACGCTAACTTATGATTCTTTTCCTCCTACAACAAAGATAATGCCTTAGTTTTACAACTGCTTAAATCTTGTTTTAAAACTGCAAGTTGACTCAGCGTACGAGTAAGCAAATGCCTTATGGCTGAAGCTGTTAGAAATTGTTACCAATAATCCCTTTGCTGCGATAATGATTGTGTGTGTGTGTGTGTGTGTGTGTGTGTGTGTGTGTGTGTGTGTGTGTGTGTGTGTGTGTGTGTGTGTGTGTGTGTGTGTGTTCAGGTGAGTTTCGACCAAATTACCTGTCTCATGGTCGCGTCTTTTATTCTTTTCTAATTTGTGTCAGACGATTTCTTTCATTAGATAGTCACAGGAGAACGAGGGTTTAAGTTTCTCGCAAATCATAAGATTTTTCTCGCAAGCGAAGTACTGTAATGTTTCCGTAGATTATGTAAGTTTCTCGCAATAACGGGAATTCCATATAAAGCGTATCACGAAAGTTAAGTGAGTTGTCAGCCTTTTATGTGTCTTTCGGCAATGCACTGAGTTTCTCGTAGCTCCAATAAGTTTTCCCATAAATCAAGTTAGTTTAATTATACAAGTACCAGTGCCAATAAGGCTTCTTGCATGTAAAATGAGTTTCTCGCAAACATAACTTATAGCTAATCAAGTAAGTTTTATGTGTATCAAGGAAGCTGCTCGCAAAACAAGTGAAATAATGATAATATTGTAAATCTTTTGATTGCAGCCAGCGCTCGGTAGGCAATCTCTTGCAAATCTTATGTTCCTTGCAAAACATAAACTCCTTGTAAATCAAGTTAATATCCTTAATAAAATTTCCTGTCAAAATCCGGATGAACCGATTACAGATTGAATGAATCACCAATAGAATCACCTACACATGGTAGAAACAACTCTAGTAATCTATTTAGGCTAATATCAAACGGTTTTATTCTGCTAAATACCTGTTGGAATCTAAGAGTGCTAATGTTGACACCACTGAACCTCTTGCGTTCGGAGCAACCCTTGTATTCTGTTTAATGTGTTCATCATCACCATCATCATTATCGTCGTCGTTGTCAACAGCCTGAGGACGGTGCTACCTTTTCAGTCGTTCTCTGACCCAACCTATAGACAGTTAGCCTTTTCCATCCATCTCCAGTAAATCTCCAAACTTCGTCTCTCCATATTGTTCTTTGTCTACTTTTCCTCTCACTCCATGTATGGGTTGCCATTTCGTTACTGTGGCTTTACATTGGCTGTCTGTTGCACGAGAGATGCGACCTGCCCACATCCATTTTTCTTATTTAACAGTAGTTATTATATCCTCAACTTTCGTCTGTTCCCTTGTGCAAAAAGTTCTTTTCCAAATCTCCATGTGATACCCAACATATTTCTTTTTATTCCCACTGAACACTAACTTTACGTTCCGACAGTTCTTGTTGGATTTAACGTTTCTGATCCATAAGTTAGAGCAGAGAGAACACGTTGGTCATTTACCCGTTTCTTTTAACATAAAGGCAGCCGCTTAACCTTCTTATGCATACTTGATATTACAAAAAAAAAAGGCTCCCTTCTATTAACAGGGTTAGGGAAATGACAGAGGTATTAGTTGGAGAAAAACAGGCAGGCTTTAGGAAGGGAAGATGTTGCGTATATCAGATATTCATCTTAAGGTCTTCAGTGGAAAAGTCTTTAGAGAAGGGAACGAAGTTGTATGCGGCCTTCATGGATTTGGGGAAAGCATATGACAGAATAGGTAGACAAGGAATGTGGAAAAAATTAAGAATGTATGGAGTAAATGTTCACTTAATGTATGCCGTGAAGAGTATGTGTGAGGGGGGCTAATGCTGCGGTGCGTGTGGATGGTGAATTGGGTGAATTTTTCTATCTGAATGTAGATTGAAACAGGGATGTGACACGTCTCCATGGTCGTTCAGTCTCTATATGGATGGGGTCATAAAGGAGATAAAAGGTAGGGCAGTGGATGTTGGCGCGGCCCTAATGAGAGATGGTAACCTTTGGAAACTTCCTGCTCTGTTGTTTGAAGATGATCCTGTATTGTTAAGTGAAGACGAAGGGGAACTGCAATACTTGAAGAATGAATTATGGAGGGTGTGTAAGCAACGGAATCTAAAGGTGAATGTAGGGAGGAGTAAAGTTGTGTTATTCGAGAGAAATGAAGTCACTGACTGCACAGTGATGCTGGATGATGGGGGAAATGGAAAATGTGAGTGCATTTAAGTACCTGGGTACTGTGATGAGTAAGAATGGAAGTTTAGAGGAGGAAGTGCTTGAAAGGGTACAACAGGGAAGAAAGGTTGTTGGTTGTTTGAAAGCAGTGTTTAGGAGGAGGGAAGTAAACAGGAAGCAAAACAGTCATTGCATGATAGTATTGTGATACCAACACTAACAAATGGAAGCGAAGCTTGGACCTTGTTGGAAGGGTAAAAGTAGAGAATGAGAGCAGTGGAAATGAGTTATTTGAGAGGCGCTTGTGAAGTTACATGGAGAGACAGACTGACAAATGAGGAAGTGATGGAGCGTTGTGGTGAAGTTGTGGATGGGATAGAAAGCGTTAGGTGATTTGGTCCTGTGGAGGGGATAGATTGGGAGAGCCTAACGAGGAGAGTGCATGTGAGTAAGGTGGAGAAGAGGAGAGGGAGGGGTAGACCGAGGCTGAGGTGGAGGGACGTAGCGGAGAGACATATGAGAAAGGGGTGTGTGAGTTGGGGGAAGGGCAGCGAAACGACGGGGGAAAGGGCGACAAGGAGGTGATTTGTTTGTGGCCACCCTTTATGAGATTAAGGTGTCTGGCTATAGATAGATAGACTCTCATAACTAACATCAGTCTCTCGCAGTTATCAGTCTCTCTGTGTCCTGTGAATAACACGTTTCTCCAATATAAAATCAGTCTCTCAAAAGTAACGCCAAGCTCGAAAGCAACTCCAGATTCAAAAGTAACATCATTCTTCCGAGTAACATCAATCTCACAAGTAATATCAGTCCCACATGTAACATCATTCAAGTCGCATCAGTCTTGCAAGAAACATCAGTCTCGCAGGTAACATCAGTCTCCCAAGTATCATGATTCTTTCACAAGTAACATCAATTTCGCAAGTAACATCAGTTTCACAAGTAACATCAATCTCGGAAGCATATCAGTCTCGCAAGAAACATCAGTCTCACAAGTAACATCAGTCTCCCAGGTATCATGAGTCTCTCACATGTAACATCAGTTTTGCAGACAAATCAGTCGCGCAAGCAACATTAAACTAGAAAGGAACAACATTCTTGCTGGAGGTTTGCTCTCATTCAGCCAGTCCCAAAGAAGGGTGACCATTCCCAACCCTCTGTCTATCGTCCAATTGCTTTAACATCGTGTGTCTCAAAAGTTTTGGAGTCTATTCTTAACAGAAAAAATTTTAAAGCATTTTTCCTATCACAACCTTCTTTCTGATCGTCAGTATGAGTTCCGTCATGGATGCTCCACTGGCGATCTTCTCACCTACCTTTCAGACTCCTGGTCTTCCTCTTTTTGGGACTTTGGCAAAAGCTTTGCCATTGCACTTGGCATCTCAAAGGTTTTCGATCGGGTTGGGCATAAATCTTTAATTTCCAAACTGCCCTCTTACGGTTTCTGTCCTTCAGTCTGTGCCTTCATCTACAGCTTTCTTTCTGGTCGATCTATAGCTGCTGTTGTAGACGGCCATCGATCTTCTAGATCTATCAACAGTGGTGTTCCTCAGGTCTCTGTCCTATCACCGGTTCTTTTTCTTTTATTCATCAATGATCCTCAAAGCTGTACATCTAACCCTATCCACTCATACGCTGATCATTCCACCCTTCACCTTTTCATTCGGTTTCCGCAACGTCCATCTCAGCAGCTACTTCAACAAACAAGGGATAAGGCTATGGCACACCTAATGTCTGACTTGGCTCGTATCTCTGACTGGGGTAAAAATAATCTTGTTGTTTTTAATGCATCAAAAAGTCAGTTTTTACACCTATCAACCGACATAAGCTTCCACAATGTTTAATAATATCCAGCTCAATCCTGCATCCTCCTTGAACATGCTTGAGGTTTCATTCACCCGGGACTTATCTTGGAAAGATCATATATATTACATCTCTTGTAAAATCTGCTTCCAAGAGTTTAGGTGTGCTAAGCCGACTCCGTTCCTTCTTTACCCCTGCACAGTTGTTGTCTTTACACACGGGTTTTATTCGCCCCTGTTTAGAGTACAACTCTCATGTGTGGGGAGGCTCTCGACATACAGCTCTTCTCAATAGGGTGGAGTCAAAGGGTTTTCGTCTCATCAACTCTCCTCCTCTTACTGACTCCCTTCAACCTCTGTCTCTTCCCCGCACTGTTGCCTCTATATCTCTTTTCCATCGCTACTTCAAGGGTCACTGCTAACCTCTGATCTGACTGTTTGCATCCCTCCACCTCTACGATACGCACCCGTCTAGCAACAAACTCTCATCCCTTCTTCTGCCCAACTCTCTAATGCAAGAGTTAACCGTTACTCCTAGTCCTTCATTTATGCAACAGGTCAATTCTGCAACTGTCTCCCTCTGTCAGTATTTCCTACTTCCTATGATCTCCAGTCTTTCAAACGCAGTGTGTCCAGGCATCTCGAAATGAATAGATCTTGAAATTGGCTCTCTTTTGAATTTTTTTCTTTTAAGGCACTGGGCTCAGCCTTTGGTTCCTTCTTCCTCGCATAAAAAAGTAACATCAGTCTCGTAAGTAACATCAATTTCGTAACATCACACTCGCAAGTTGCACCAGTCCTGCAAATAACAGTTTCGCAAGTAACATCAGTCTCGTAGTAACATCAGTCTCGTAAGTAACATCAGTTTTGCAAGTAACACCAGTCTTGCAGGTAACACCAGTCTTGCAAGTAACACCAGTCTTACAAAGTAACATCACTCTAGCAAGTAACATCAGTTTCGCAAGCAACAACAAACTCGAAAGTAACAACAGTCTCGCAAGTAACTTCAATCTCACAAGTAACATCAGTCTCACAAGTAACATCAGTCTCACAAGTAACATCAGTCTCACAAGTAATATCAGTCTCGAGTAACATCAATTTTGCAAATAACATCAACCAATCAAGTAACAGACTCGCAAGTAATATCAATCTCTCAAGGGAGATCAGGGTTGCAAGTAACATCAATCTCAAGTAACATCAGTCTTGCAAGTAACATCAGTCTCGCAAAGAACATCAGCCTTGCAAGCAACACCAGTCTCACAAGTAAAATCAGTCTCAAGTAACATCAGCCTCGCAAGTAACATCAGCCTCGCAACTAACATCGTCTCGCAGGTAACATCAGCCTCGCAAGCAACACCAGCCTCACAGGTAACATCAATCTCAAGTAACATCAGTCTCACAAGTAACATCACTCTCACAAGCAACCTCAGTCTCAAGTAACATCAGCCACGCAAGAAACATCAGGTTCGCAAGTAGCATCGGTCTTTCCCAAACATCATCCATTTCTCAACCACAACATCAACTATGCAACTCACTCAGATTAAATGTTTCTCATCTAAATCTCTAACAAATCAGCAATTCAGGTGAGTGTTTGGCTTTCTACGTGAGTGCCAAGGAAAATAAGTGAACCAGCAACTTGCAATGTGTCTGGTGCAAATGAAGCCACTCGGCAACTTGGGTATATGTGTGTGTGTCTCTTGCAAACTAGTGACTAATCTCAGACGCAAAGTTTAAATTGCAAATTCAGTGCAGATCTCTCTCTCTCTCTCTCTCTCTCTCTCTCTCTCTCTCTCTCTCTCTCTCTCTCTCTCTCTCTCTCTCTCTCTCTCTCTCTCTCACACACACACACACACACACACACACACACACACACACACACACATACATGACACGCTAACTTATGATTCTTTTCCTCCTACAACAAAGATAATGCCTTAGTTTTACAACTGCTTAAATCTTGTTTTAAAACTGCAAGTTGACTCAGCGTACGAGTAAGCAAATGCCTTATGGCTGAAGCTGTTAGAAATTGTTACCAATAATCCCTTTGCTGCGATAATGATTGTGTGTGTGTGTGTGTGTGTGTGTGTGTGTGTGTGTGTGTGTGTGTGTGTGTGTGTGTGTGTGTGTGTGTGTGTGTGTGTGTGTGTGTGTGTGTGTGTGTGTGTGTGTGTGTGTGTGTGTGTGTGTGTGTGTGTGTGTGTGTGTGTGTGTGTGTGTGTGTGTGTGTGTGTGTGTGTGTGTGTGTGTGTGTGAACTATCAAGCCAGGCAATACAGCTCGTAGTGTGGAGGTTAAATTCCAATAATATTGGTAAATCTCCTTGACACACGGGGATACAGGGTCCAAGTCAAGGCTTCGTAGTACATCATTAGTGATATACTATATAGATTCTTTTAAGAATGGTCTTGTATATTATTGATTTTTTTTTTTTCAAAATAACTGCCTATCGACAATTGGGGCCAAAGCCCCTGGACATTAAGGCAAATATATAAATGTATATACATAGGCACATATATACATACTGTACAGTATATATACAAACATTATATATATATATATATATATATATATATATATATATATATATATATATATATATATATATATACTTTCATACACAGACACACATACATACATATATATATATATATATATATATATATATATATATATATATATATATATATATATACTTTCATTCACAGACACACACACACACACACACACATTATATATATATATATATATATATATATATATATATATATATATATATATATATATATATATATATATATATATATAATTTTTTTTGTATTTTTATTCGCATTTTTTCTTGTAAATTTTAGACCTTCCATTATTTATTAGGAAAAAAAGATGCCTAATTAACCTAAAGACCTAAAACTAATGACCTAACAGACTAATCGCTAACCTATACGAAATCCTAAAAAGACAAATAGCTAAACCTACAGTGATGATAAAAATACCTCGACCAAGAGAACACCATCAACTGCAGATATGTAATGCCTTTCTACATTACATACCTGCACTCATCACCTGCTGACTGTCAGTCGAGGCAGAAAATAATGTAGGGGACATCAGTATATGAAAGAGACCCTGAGTAGTCAGGAACTACACTCCATATACGTCAACTGTCGACCCTAATTAAGATGACTTATTCAAGATGATGGGATTCATTTACATATGTGCAGAAAGTGTAGTACTTCGCCCAACAGAACACCATCGACTGCAAATGCCCAGTACCTTTCAATATTACACACTTCCACTCACCAACTGGTGACTGTCAAATGATGAACGTGGTTTAATGTAGGGGACATCAGTATCAGAAATAAAGCAGTCAGAACCAAGAGCTACTTCCGATACGTCACCTGTCAACCCTAATTAATAAAAAAATATATGCATAAATACATAAGATAAAAACCATAACCATATAGTAAGAAAGTCACATCACTCTGATCAGTCCGGTCTCCCTCAAGAAAGCCATTAATTTATCTGTCATAACAATGTTCCCATCACCCAGGATGGTGGAAAAGGTGATGCGGACGTCTGCTGCTCTGCAGTAATTTAGAGGTGAAGCACGTTCACGAATAAATCGCCGACAGCGCTGGATGATATGACTGATAGATAACAACACATCACAGATGTCACAATGCGGTGGAAATCGTCTTTCAATGTATTGCACCAAATGGGTAAGAAATGTGTCAATTCATTCTCAGTCTGGCCAGAATTTTTTCTTCAAGGCGGCTGGCTCGGTCGGCAGTTTGCCAGTCACCGAGTTGTGGCTTACACGTTGGGATGTTTAGTCTGGTCCACTGACCTTGCCACAAAAACTGAGATTGCCACAGAAGATTTATTGATTTCTTTCCGAGAGAGATACTCAACCGTAGATCACGAGGAACTTCCCAAGTCTCCTTGAGCTCTACAGCCGAGTTTGCAAGTAAGTCAGCCTGCTCATTGCAGTAAAGACGACAATGACCAGGCACCCAGATCAGCGTGAAGGACTTGTTGCACGAATGCAACTTATTAATATTGCTTCCCTGGATCTCATTAGAATCCGTAGTGCAAGAAGCAGTTACCTGAAGGGCTGATTTGGAATCCGAAAATATGACAAATGAGTCATGCCTAGAGTTTAAAGCATAGTCTATGGCTTTGTCAATCGCAAAAAGTTCGGATGTAAACTAAGATGTATGAGTCGGCAGCCAATACTCGAGAACACATTCAGTTGACCACACACCAGCACCCACACATTCACTCGACTTGGAGCCATCGGTGTACAATTTGTGGGACCTCAAGTGACGAACGATGATGTTACGAAACAAGTTGTGGACCTCCGCCTCCGGCGCCTTAGTCTTTGGTGCTGGGAGCCATGATATATCAACAGTAAAGCCGGGTGGCTCCCAAGGCTCTATATTTTTAGGCACCAACTTATCACAGTCACTGAGGTCACACCAAGCTCCTGAGTCAGCAAATGGAGGCGAATGGCAAGTGGCCGACGCATCCCCTGCAGAAGATGGTGGTGTTGTCGCACAGGGGTACATGCTACATTGCCGATATCACTTTTCTTATTGTCCGTACGCCATACGACAAGGCCAGGTGGTCACGGCGAATACAGAGGGGAGGCACATTCGCCTCCACTTCATACGAGCTACACGGGTACATTGGACGGCTCCGAGACACATTCGCAAACCTTTTCAAAGTGACAATGGATGCTGAGCCATACACCTGTGCGCCATAGTCTAGCTTTGATCAATTGGGATTTACATGCCATTAATAAAGATTTTCTGTCAGCACCCCAAGTACTACCCACTAGGTACTTGAGAACATTTAACGGTTTCTCACAACGAGCAAGCATATTGTTAACATGAATTTTGAAGTTCAACCTGCAATCAAAATGTAAGCCCAAAATCTTTACAGAAATTTGAAAAGGTACCGCCTGATTATCCAAAGTTAAGCACAAATTATGTACTTTACGAGTCGTAAAAACTACAGCGGCACACTTAGGGACAGAAAACTTAAATCCCCACTGCAAGGCTCATTGGTGGACGGAGTCACGGGCTGCTTGAATCCACCCAGCCGAAAATTCTGTATTACAGGAAGAGTGCCATATTGCACAATCGTCAGCATAGAGTGAGTATTTAAGATTCCTCGAGATGGGAGCTGATGACAGAATATATATCTATCTATCTATTGCCAGACGCCTCAATCCCGTTTGGGGTGGCCACAAACAAATAGCCTCCAAGTCGCCCTGTCCCCCGCCATGTCACTGCCCTGCTCCCAACTCACACCCCCCTCTCTCATATACCTCTCCACCCCAACCCTCCATCTCATCCTCGGCCTCCCCCTCCCTCTTCCCCCCTCCACCTCACTCACATACACTCTCTTCGTCAGTCTTTCACCCTCCATCCTCTCCACATGGCCAAACCACCTCAGTGTGTTCCTCATAACACTTCCTATCACATCCACATCCACAACACAATGGTCCTTTATATCCTCATTCGTCAGCCTGTCTCTCCATGTGACTCCACAGGCTCCTCTTAAATAACTCATTTCCACTGCTCTCACTCTTGACTTGTGTCCTTCCAACAACGTCCAAGCTTCACTTCCATACGTTAGAGTTGGTATCACAATACTGTCATGTAGTAACTTTTTCACATCCATGCTCACTTCCCTGTTTCTTATCACTGCTTTCAAAGAACCAGCAACCTTTCTTCCCTGCTGTTCCTTTTCAAGCACTTCACCCTCCAAATCTCCATCCTTTCTCATCACACTACCCAAGTACTTAAACGTACTCACATTTTCCAACTCCTCACCATCCAACCTCACTGTACATTCACTGACTTCACCTCTCTCAAAGACCATCACTTTACTCTTCCCTACATTCACCTTTAGATTCCGTTTCTTACACACTCTCCCAAACTCATCCACCAAGCCTTGCAACTCCCCTTCGTCTTCACTCAACAACACAGTATCATCTGCAAACAATAGTACAGGGAGTTTCCAAACATTATCCTCTCTCACCAGGGCCACTCCAACATCCACTACCCTACCTTGTACCTCTTTTATTACCCCCATCCATGTACAGATTGAACAACCATGGAGACATGACACATCCCTGTTTCAACCCAACTTTCAAAGAGAAAAATTCACTTAGTTCACCATCAACACGCACTGCAGCCTTCGCACCATCGTACATACTCTTCACAGCATTCAACAACTTCCCATCTACTCCATATATTCTTAACACTTTCCACAATCCTTGTCTATCCACCCTGTCATATGCTTTCTCCAAATCCATGAAAGCCGCATACAACTTCTTTCCCTTCTCTAGAAACTTTTCCACTAAAGATCTAAGAATGAATATCTGATCTACACAACCTCTTCACTTCCTAAAGCCTCCCTGTTCTTCAACTAATTTCTCTGTTCTTTTTCTAACTCTGTCAATAAGTATCCTACCAAACACTTTTCCTATTATACTAAGAAGACAAATGCCCCTATGATTACCACACACTTCTTTTTCCCCTTTTCCTTTGTACAAGGGAATAATTATACCTGACTTCCAATCCTCTAGGACTCTACCTTCCTCCCAGGCCAATCTGCACATCTTCCACATCCATTCTACTACTATCTCTCCCTCATGCTTCTGGATTTCACCACACACTCCATCAATTCCTGGGGCTTTCCCCGATTTAACTTTCTTCATTGCTTCCACAATTTCTATCCTACTGATTTCTTCCTGTCTTCTCACCTCCCTCCTTCTCCCAGCCATTCCCCAGCCACTTATACTCGCATTACTTCCATCCTCTATTGATCATAATACTAAATAAAGTAGGACTAAGCACACTTCCCTAAGGCACGCCGTTTTCCTGGATAAAGATTTCCGATGTTAAGTTATAGGTCAATTTGACAGAGAAAGTCCTGTTCCCTAAGAAATTTGAAAGAAAAATAGATAAACTTCCTCTTAAACCATAAGTATAGAGCTTCATTCTTATAACGTGTCGCCACGTCATGTCATACGCTTTATGGATGTCCAAGAACACCCATATAATGAATTCTTTATTGGCAAATGCCTCTGCAATACAATGCTCCAAATTCATTAAATGATCTAGTGAACTTCTGTATTTACGGAAGCCACATTATTGATCATTTAACAAATTCTTCGACTCTAAAACAAAAAGAAGCCTATTGTTTACCATTCGTTCCATGACCTTACCTAGACAAGAAATCAACACAATAGGACGAAATGAAGAGGGATTCATTAGACGACCAGCCTCTTTGGGTATTGGTATGACGTGCACAAAGTGCCATGAGTTTGGGAACGTTCGAGATGCCCAAATCTCATTGTACAATGCTAACATATTAATCAGGTTGTCCTGATTAAGATGCTGGATAATACAGTACGTGATGGTGTCTGGTCCAGGACTGATGTCTTTACAGGATTTAAGGGCAAGGAGCAGCTCACCTAGCATAAACTCTTGGTTGTACGGGAAGTCTACATCTTTGTTGCAAAGTCTAATATCTGTAGCTCAGCTATGTGTTTATGATGTTAGAAACACGGGTTGTAATTGGCTGAGCTACTCACTTGAGAGAAACTCCTGGCGAGGATGTTAGCAACGTCCACGGAATCTTCATAGATGTTATTATTAACCTGCAGGGTGGTAACAGGGACGGATGGGCCTTTATTATTTAATATTTTAATAGTGGACCAGACTTTACTGAGTGGAGTAGTTTGATTCACCGCCGACACGAAAGTCCGCCAGGAGTCACGTTTGGCCCTTCATTTTATTCTCCTTGCCTCAGTCCATGCCTGTTTGTATGCAATAAAATTTTCCTCAGAAGGCTGACTACCAAAAATCCTGTATCTCCTATTGCGTCTCCTTAATGCTCTTCGGCAATCCAGCATCCACCAATGTGCTCTATGCTTCGCATGAACTGTAGAAGTCTTGGGAATAGCAGCCTCAGCCGTGTGTATTATGGAATTAGTTACGTTTTTGACTTTGACATCTGTGGTCTCCCCAGATATATCTAAATTGGCGATCCTTGAGAATAATCCCCAATCTGCTTTCTTATAGTTAAATTTTGGAGGTGGAGGGTCCGAAACAATGTCACGTGTATAAGAAAGACAGATTGGTAAATGATCATTTCTCAAGGAGTCGTCATAAGAGTCCCATGAGAAATCTTGATGTATACCTGGGGAGGCCAGAGACAAGTCAATAGCCGAAAAGTTACCAGTACGATCGTCTACCATCGCTCAGAAGACAGAGGCTGGACTGTTGTATTAGGTCGGCTACTTGCTTCCCATGACTATCGATCCTCAAGCTGCCCCATTGATAGTGATGGACGTTAAAATAGCCCAACACTAACTTGTTCCCTGGAAGATATTGAAATAGTGAATTCAAAGCATCACTATCAATGGGGCAATGTGGAGGACAGTAGAGAGAGCATATAGACAGATACGTGTTATTGAATTTTACTCTGCACGCAACAGCTTCCAGAGTAGAATTTAGAATCACTTCCGTTTGTGAGTGTGATTTGTGGGTGTATATGGCAACTCCGTGACCATCTTATCTTCTATATGAGTGGTAGTGTTTGAATTGCAGAGGATCAGGGTGATCCACCAAGCGTGTCTCCTGTAAACAAATAACGTCTGGTCTGCGTATAGATAGCAGGATTGCTATATTGTGTAATTTATTCTCAAGAGTCCTACAATTCCATTGTAACACAGTGACTGTGACGGTTTAAGATTTACGAGGGTGGCCAGTGTGCTTAGTTTTTTTATGCCCCCCGCGACCAGGCGAGTTGCTGCCGGGGAACCTTTCCCGGTGCTTACTAACGGAAATCTCCGTATGTTCATCAGTGACAAGGCTCCCAGAGTCCCCCGAGGAAGAGCTAACTCTTCTCTCCCTCACTGGACCAGGAGCAGGAAGGACATGAGGACGGGTCTTTGAAAGAGTGGTGAAGTTATTCTTATCAGTCTTGTCAGACTTCAGTTTAGACTTGACTGACTGAGAAGTAACAGCAGCCTGTGAGTATGAAGAAGATTTAGGGAGGTCAGTTAGAGAGATAAACTGTACAGGAGGCTGAGAGGTAGAGGTTGAGGTAGAGTGAGTGGCCTGATTAACAAGCACCAGATCAGTCTGCGTTTCCACAGTGCACATCACAGGACGGGACATCACCGCCGAAGCATTGGCCCTATTCGATGTGGGAATTGCATGCAACTCCCTCACCTTTTTCCTTGCTTCGTAGTAAGAGATGCCCTCAGTCGCCTTCACCGTGCAGACCTCTTTCTCCTCCATCCACTTGGGACAGTCCCTAGAGGAAGTGGAGTGAGCACCCTTGCAATGAATGCAGCTGACAGTCTCTGATATGCAATGTTCAGCATCATGACCTTGCGTTGTACACTTGCCACAGACTGATTGGGAAGCCCGACAAGTCCTTTCATTATTCCCATAAATTTGGCATTTGGAGCAGCCAAGGGGATTGGGAATATATAGTCGTACATTAACAATTTCGTATCCCACTTTGATGTTACTGGGAAGAGACACTTTTCCAAAATTCAAGACGACCGTAGCTGTCTTCTTCCTTATGCCTTCCATAAAACTAGTGATGAAACAGGCATCTATTACATCCTGCTGCGCAAGTTCCTGTATGATCTTGTCCTCTTCCATAAGCATGAGATCCCTGCAAGTGATGACACCTTTGCAGGAATTCATGGATTGCGGGATCCTCAGCTCGACATCGTACTCGTGGAACTTACGCAGTTTAAGCAAGTCCTTAACCTGGGCAGAGTTTACAGTTTTAATAAGGAGACCTCCATTAGCAAGTTTAATGACAAATTCTACCTCACCAGCACATCCATTAATTACTTTCTTTATCATGAAAGGATTAAGGCTAGCCAGGGGAGTAGAACCGATGGCATGCAGGGTCACGAACGAGGCGTTATGTTCAGGGATGTCAAGCCGGACGCTGGTCTGGGGCCGTTCAGTCTGGGTACGGTCGGTCCGTCTAACAGTCGGGGGTTCGTCAGGACCACCTCCCCTCTAGGGGGGGAGGCGGCGGCAGGGGCGTCCGACATAGTAACCACCCCCCCTAACGGGGGAAGTGGGAAGAAAGAGAAAAGACAAGCAAGGGACAAACACCCGGGGACCAAACACCTAAGGCTGAAAATGCCCTCTCAAACCACTCCAGGGAGGCCCGACCGTGTTAATTCACGCCCCAGAGCGATCACTGGAGGGGACCCTCCGTAGGCAGCAACCAAAGGTAATCTCAGTGTACAGGAACAGACACCTACTGTTCCTAGCTAATAGGAAGGGGAGGAAAGTGAGAATTTAGCTAGCCTAAAGTCACCAGAAGGGCGAAAAAAAAAAAAAAAAAACTATTGCCGGTGAGGCAGCCCTACAAAGCTAGAGGAGAGTGCAGATGAAACACACGTCCACACTCCCCGCAACCATGCATAAAAGTCCACATTATTGATGCAAACAATGTCCATATTAATGCGAGGTAAACAGTGTACCTGATAAATGTTCCAGTGTAATATGCATTATTCTTTCGTTTTGCCTTCATCTGTTATATATATATATATAGTGTGTGTGTGTGTGTGTGTGTGCGTGTGTGTACGACTGAGGAAGAACTGCTAGAAAACCCTCTTTACCACTTAGAATACAACACAGAGTCTTAGATATCAGGACCGTTAACCCTTTAACTTCAGTGACATAAAAGCTTTCTGAACTCATCTTCGCTACCGATATTGTTTTCATAAAACATTTTTCCATTCTCATGTATGTTATCAGTCCTTCCAAGCAGGATGGTATAACTTTCGGTTACTCGACCAAAAGCGTTCTCGAGATTTAGCCCCTGTGTGTGTGTGTGTGTGTGTGTGTGTGTGTGTGTGTGTGTGTGTGTGTGTGTGTGTGTGTGTGTGTGTATGTGTGTGTGTGTATGTGTGTGTGTGTGTGTGTGTGTGTGTGTGTGTGTGTGTGTGTGTGTGTGTGTGTGTGTGTGTGTGTGTGTGTGTGTGTGTGTGTGTGTGTGTGTGTGTGTGTGTGTGTGTGTGTGTGTGTGTGTGTGTGTGTGTGTTTTAAATCGTCCTAGGCTATTTGATGGGTTTTAATGAAACTTTCCATGTCAGTTCGTTGGGTTACTGGGAAGGTCTTCCACTGTTCAGTATACAGTTTTCCGGCCATGATTTTTAGGGGGGTCAGCTCCCCATCACCAAATCAAAAATTCTCAGATTGTGAAAGGGGGCAGGCATGGCTTTGATATCTTAGTACATATTGTACATTGGACTCTCATTCTTAATGCTATAGTTGGGGATCGTGGCCCCCACTATGACCTTGGTGGGTCAGCAACCTCCTAAAAATAAAACCGATTAGAAATAGGGGAAAGCGAATACGTAGATTTAAACGAAATTGGCATACATATAGTAGGACTGGGTATGTAGTTTCCATATTATTTATTTTCTAAAAGCAGAGGAAGGAACTTTATTTATTAAGTTTTAATATCAACATATTTTTTACCTCAGTAACATGAAACAAGATGATACTAAGGTGTACAGTAGTGAAAAAAAAAATGCTTAAGAAAAGTTTATAAGAAATTGTGAAAACAGGACCCCATACCACTAAGCCACATTAAGTTAGGGGCTAAAAAAATAGCCTCACCGTATAGATTTAGTTTTTTTAATACTACTTTGGTCTATAACTGTCAGTTCTTCATCTTGAATTCTGAGATATAAGAATAGATTAGCGTCAGATAATTATGCTAGTCATGCGGAAGTGCTATGGTACAGATGTAGAGCCCTAGCATTATCTTTTTTCTGAGCTGCGTGAAATAGCCTACAAAAAGACAAAAATCTGGACCAAGTTAAGGTGAAGAGCATAGGATTCACTGTTCCAGATACAGGACTGAGCTGATCTAGGCCCGGACTTAGACACACGATCAATTCTCTCTTATAATTAGGATTCTTTTTCCAGGGCACACAAGAACAGTAGAGTCCAGAAAGTTCCACGTCTCTTGTTTTTCCCATGATAAAAGATAATAATAGGGAAATTAAAATGATCTCGAAGTTACATTTGTTTCTGAAAAAAGGACAGGAAGTGGAAAGTGCAAACTCTCCTCCTGTCTATTGTTATTCCATTCACTTTTCTCCCATGGACAGTACACACACCGTAGCATTCGGATAAACAATTGTTAAACAAAATGGCGATAGAAAAGCAAGAGGAGGAAGGCTTAGGGTAAATATCTACATTACAAAGTACACGAAGGTCATTGTTGTTTTCCTTGTTGTTGGTGTTATTGTCGTCTCCGTCCTCGTAGTCGTCGTTGTTACTATGTTGTTATTGTTGTTGTTCCTGTAGATTTTGCGGTTGTTATTGTGGTATCACATTTATCTGGAAGTGAAGCCGTTGGACTACAGGCGCCGGCGGAATCTGCCTCCTTGAAGTCCATCCTCCTCCTCTTGGTGGAGAGCGAGGGATATATTGCTCATCAAGGCAGACAATTTTTCAAAGTCTAGGTCTTACACATCAGTGCGACCTACAGCAGACAGTGTTATACCCAGCTCCCTAATTGCACTGGTGACTGAACAGGTAGGACGAGGTGTTGGGAGAAGCTTCAACCATCCCTCAAACAACACAGCAGCTCCCACCTAAAGCCTCAGAGGATTACACCCAGTTGACGAAATACATATAATAGTCAAGAGAGGGACATGCATATGTGTAGAGATGCAGCTGCTGTTTTTAAGCCTCACACACACACACACACACACACACACACACACACACACACACACACACACACACACACACACACACACACACACACACACACACACACACACACACACACACACACACACACACACACACACACACACACACACACACACACACACACACACACACACACACACACACACACACACACACACACACACACACACA
>NC_136955.1:7732040-7947040 GCF_032717465.1 Coenobita brevimanus | reverse complement strand
CGCTCTGTTGAGCACCACCTCTACTCCTCTAACCCTCACCTTCTTTTCCTAGCTGAGACTCAGCTGTCTGAGGCAACTGACAGCAAACCCTTTTCTGTATCGTCCTACTTTCTCTATACTCATTTAAAAGCCAAATGGTGGCTGTTGTGAATATATATGCAACGACATATCTTGCTCTCGTGTTCCTGAACTCGAACCTTCTGAATTCTCTACACTCTGGCTTCGACTTTCCTGCCATTCCCTGACTAATTATATCTGTGCTGTTTACATTTCCCCTAATTCTACTGACTATCAAAAATTCTTCGACTATCTTACTTCTACGATGGAACACATTCTATCCATTTCTCCTTTCTCTGAAATCTCCATTCTAGGAGATTTCAGTGTTCACGACCACCTTTGGCTTTCCTCTCCTTTCACTGATCCACCTGGTGAACAAGCCTACATCTGTTCTGTCCTTAATGACTACAGCACCTTGTACCCCACCCTACCAGTATCCCTGACCACCTTGGAGAGAGCTCCAACATACTTGACCTCTTCCTTACAACTAATCCTTCTGCTTAGACTGTTAATCTTTTCTCTCCGTTGGGCTCCTCCAATCACAATCTTATTACCTTAACCTGTTCTATCACGCCGGTACAGCCTGTGGACCATGCAAAGAAATGTCGACTGTGGCACTTTGGAGCTGCAGATTGGGAGACCCTCAGGTAGTACTTCTTTGATTTTCCCTGTAATGATTATTGCTTCAATGGCCGGGAGCCATCTGAGTGTGCCTTGTGCATTACGAAGGTTATTCTCTCGGGCATGGAAGCACACATTCCTTTCTCATATCCTTTGACTAATTAATGCGAGAAAGCCTTGGTTTAATTACACTTGTTCTAATGCTGTTCGCAACAAAGAGAGGACCCATAAAAGGTACCAGAGCCAACCTACTCCTGAATCGCATCTCCATTACGTTTTTGCCTGAAATCGTCCTAAGTCTGTTCTTCGCTCTGCTAAAAATAATATTATCCGTACCAAATGCACTCAATTCTCCAACTCGAATTCTTCCCACTCCTTCTGGCAACTAGTCAAAAACCTTTCTAACAACATTACCTCATCATCCTTCCCTCCTCTTTTCTTCTCTAATGGTTCTGTAGCTATTTCTTCTACTGATAAAGCAGATCTCTTCCCTCAGACTTTCTCCTCCAACTCCAACTTAGACGATTCCGGTGCTGTTCTTCCATCACTTCCACCCTCTGACTTCCTCTTGGGTGATATTAAAATTTCTCCAGCTGATGTATTTTCTGCTATCACAGGCATCAATACTAACAAGGCATATGGGCCTGACGGAGTCCCTCCTGTTGTCCTCAAGAACTATGCTTCTGTGCCTACACCCTGCCTAGGTAAACTCTTTCACCATTGTCTGTCAATTTGCACCTTTCCTTCTTGCTGGAAGTTTGCTCTCATTCAGCCAGTCCCAAAGAAGGGTGACCACTCCCAACCCTCTAACTATCGTCCAATTGCTTTAACGTCCTGTATTTCAAAAGTTTTCGAGTCAATTCTTAACAGAAAAATTTTAAAGCATCTTTCCTATCACAACCTTCTTTCTGATCGTCAGTATGAGTTCCGTCAGGGACGCTTCACTGGCGATCTACTCACCTACCTTTCAGACTCCTGGTCATCCTCCTTTCGGGACTTTGGCGAAAGCTTTGCCATTGCACTTGACATCTCAAAGGCTTTCGATCGAGTCAGGCATAAATCTTTAATTTCCAAATTGCTCCCTTACTGCTTCTATCCTTCTATCTGTGCCTTCATCTATAGGTTCCTTTCTGGTCGTTCTATAGCTGCTGTTGTAGACGGCCATCGTTCTTCTCCTACATCTATCAACAGTGGTGTTCCTCAGGGATCTGTCCTATCACCAACTCTCTTCCTTTTATTCATCACTGATCTTCTAAGCTGTACATCTAACACAATCCACTCGTTCACTGATGATTCCACCCTTCACCTTTCCATTCGGTTCTCGCAACGTCCATCTCAGCAGTTACTTCAACAAACAAGGGATGAGGCTATGGCACACCTAATGTCTGACTTGGCTCGTATCCCTGACTGGGGTAAAAATAATCTTGTTTATTTTTTAAGCATCAAAGACTCAGTTCTTACACTTATCAACAGACAAAATCTTCCACAGGAGTACCCACTAATGTTTAATAATGTTCAGCTTAATCCTGCATCATTCTTGAACATGCCTGGGGTTTCATTTACTCGGGACTTATCTTGGAAAGATCATATTACATCTCTTGTAAAATCTGCTTCCAAGAGACTTGGTGTGCTAAGGCGACTACGTTCCTTCTTTACCCCTGCACAATTGTTGACTCTATACACAGGTTTTATCCGCCCCTGTGTAGAGTACAACTCTCATGTGTGTGAGGCTCCCCACCTACAGCTCTTCTTAATAGGGTGGAGTTAAAGGCTTTTCGTCTCATTAACTCTCCTCCTCTTACTGGCTCCCTTCAACCTCTGTCTCTTCACCGCACTGTTGCACCTTTATCTGTTATCTATTGCTACTTCAATGGTCACTTCTCCTCTGAACTGTCTGTTTGCATTCCTCCACCTCTACGACGGGCGCGTAGCACCCGTCTAGCAGCAAATTCTCATCCCTTTTCTGTCCAGCTCTCTAATGCAAGAGTTAACATTACTCCCAGTCCTTCATTTATGCAACAGGTCAACTCTGGAACTGTCTCCCTCTGTCTGTATTTCCTGCTAGCTATGATCTCCAGTCTTTCAAACGCAGTGTGTCCATGCATCTCGAAATGATCGGATGTTGAATTTGGCTCTCTCTTGTATTTTGTTTTTCTCTTGGAAGGAACAGTTTACGAGCTCATGGCATTTGGTTACTTCTTCCTAGCATCTCTCTCTCTCTCTCTCTCTCTCTCTCTCTCTCTCTCTCTCTCTCTCTCTCTCTCTCTCTCTATATATATATATATATATATATATATATATATATATATATATATATATATATATATATATATATATATATATATATATATTGTTACGGAACAGAGAAAGATAATGTACACTTTAAGTGAGAATACGAAGAGTCACTACTGTCCCGTAAAGTTTCAGGTTCAAAACAAAAGAGTTAGGTAAAATTACAAATTAAAGTTTAATGCTCAAACTAACAACAAAACATTCAGAACTCATAAGGATAATGTAATGGCAAAATAAACAGGTTAAATATATGGTTAACTGCAATAGCCTCTATTAACACGAAATTAGCAAGAGTAAATTTATCTAAGTCAGCCCTGATAAAATGAGATACCAGATAATACTCAGTGAATGCCAGATAAATTATTACAGATACAAACTATTATCAAAAATGACTGACACAGTCTAACATCAATCAAAAAGCTCACTAGGCCTAAGAATTAACCTTATGCTACACAGTACAAGAAAAAATACAACAATTATACTCAAATTACACACAGCTGCTAGATGTTTGGAGATTTCTTGAGCACTCACAATAATAATATCTGTACAGGGGAGGACAGAGATGTGAACAAAATGAGGAGCAGATCTAAGTGGCCATGATGCAGAGACTGAGCTCATTATATAGGGGCCAGCAGAGCTTGATACAACTTGTAAGAAGGACGCGCAAATGAAGCAATGGGGACAGAGAGCTGAAAATCCCGCAAAGTATAACAGAGAGAACGACTTACTCTACTATAACGGTAGAAGGGGGGGACTGAGGCAGAACACGCTCGTGATCAAACATGCAATAACTGTGCGTTAAAATTACACAAAGGATGATGAAATCATAGACTATGTAACACCTCCCCACAAAGAAAAAGAAATTTACAAAGGAAATTTCTTATTACTCTAAAACAATCTGTCTAAAGTCTAGATACGCAATCTGCAATAACATTTTCTTTCCCCTTGACATGTTGTATGTCTAATGAATACTCCTGAAGAAGTAGACTCCATCTTGTCAATCTCTGATTTTTATCTTTAAACTTACTAAGGAATTTCAGTGGGTTATGATCGGTATAAATGTCTATGGGGTCAAAACCAGAACACAAATAAAATGAAAAATGCTGTAAACCCAAAATCAAGGCCAAAAGCTCTTTCTCAATAGTTGAGTAGTTCTTTTGAGGTGGAGTGAACTTCTTACTGTAATAAGATACAGGGTGTTCAATACCCTGATCATCCTCTTGCAGCAAAACAGCCCCAGCTCCTGTATCACTTGCGTCAACAGCCATCTTAAAAGGCTTAGCAAAATTTGGAGTAGCGAGCACTGGCTGACTTAATAGGATAGCTTTAAGTTTGTTGAAAGAGGATTCACAGTTATCGGTCCAGACAAATTTAACTCCCTTTTTCAGTAGGTCTGTAAGTGGTGATACAAG
This sequence comes from Coenobita brevimanus, assembly GCF_032717465.1. Classification (NCBI taxonomy): domain Eukaryota; kingdom Metazoa; phylum Arthropoda; class Malacostraca; order Decapoda; family Coenobitidae; genus Coenobita; species Coenobita brevimanus. Next base: position 7,942,658 of record NC_136955.1, on the reverse strand, counting down.
AATTGAAAAGTTAAGAACAAATCTCCGGTAATAACCTACCATTCCCAAGAATCTTTGTAGGTCTTTCCTACTTTTAGGTCTGGGAGGATCACTTATGAGCTGAACTTTAGCTCCTGGTGGTGAAACATGTCCATCACCAATTACGTACCCAAGGTACTGAACTTTAGCTTGACCAAACTCACACTTTGATAAATTAGCTACAAGATTAGCACGAACCAAACGCTCAAGAAATTTACTGACATGGCATAGGTGATCTTTCCAGTTGTCACTGAAGATTAATACATCAACAATATAAACAACACACCTTGCCAAACCCTCTGTTACAACATTCATGAGCTTCTGAAATGTGGCTGGTGCATTCTTCATACCATATGGCATTACAGAACATGCAAAAGCCTTTCCTAGTGTTACAAAACATGAGATCTCCCTAGCACGTTCAGTCATAGGTACTTGCCAGTATCCCTTTAACAAATCAAACTTACTTATGTACCTAGCCTTTCCGATCTTGTCTATGCAATCTTCCACACGAGGGAGAGGGTAAGTGTCTGTTTTGGTTATCTGATTAACACGTCTGTAGTCAATGCAAAGCCGCTGTGACCCACCTGGCTTAAGGACCAGAGTGACAGGAGAACTCCACTCGCTCTGACAGGGCTCAATCATCTTGCGGTCCAACAGGTAGCCAAGCTCCTTCTGGATGAGAGGAACTTTCACTGGGTTCACACGGTAAGGAGGCAATTTAATTGGCTTTGCGTCTCCAACATCGACATCATGCATCAACACAGTGGTTCTTCCTGGAGTAGCACGGAACACTTGCGGGTACTCCTGCAGTAATGCCGAAAACTCCTGCCTTTCCTTGGGAGGTAGACGAGAAAGCTTAGTCTGGAGATCATTCATGATATCAGGATTCTTCCCCAAACTATCACTCAGGCTCATACTGCATGGGAGAGCTTCACTTGCAGACTCGGGTGGAACAGCTACAGTGCAGACTGGATTATTTTCGTCCCGCCTGTGATATAACTTTAGCATGTTGATGTGACATAGTTGCTTGCTCTTTCTACGATCTGGTGTGGCGATGACATAGTTGACATCACTGAGTTTCTTCTCCACGAAATAAGTACCACTAAACTTGGCTTGAAGAGGTTGCCCATGCACTGGTAGCAGAATCAAAACCTGATCTCCTGGCTGAAAGTGGCGTAACCTGGACTTCTTATCATACCAAGTCTTCATCTTCTCCTGAGCAGCTCCTAAATTCTCTCTCGCCAGCTGTAAAGCAGTGGACAGCCACTCTTTGAACTTCATCACATACTCCAGCAGGTTGACGTCATCTTCCTCCGACAGCCAGCATTCCTTGAGTAGCTTAAGGGGTCCTCTTACTTCATGGCCAAACAGTAGTTCAAAAGGTGAGAAGCCCAGTGATTCATTTGGAGATTCTCTTGTGGCAAATACAATGAATGGAAGACCTTTATCCCAGTCTTTCTGATGTTCCAAACAGTATTTCTTGAGCATCGATTTGAGTGTTTGATGATATCTCTCCAACGCTCCTGGGGTCTGGGGATGGTAAGCTGAAGACGTGATCTGGGTGATGCCCAACTCTTTCAGAGACTGCTTGAAAACATTTGACATGAAATTACTTCCCCGGTCTGACTGTACCTCCTTGGGCAGACCAAACTTTGTGAAGAACCCTAGCATTTCCTTAACTACGTTCTTTGCTGAGATATTTCTAAGTGGAATGGCTTCAGGATAACGAGTAGCCATATCAATCATGGTCAACACAAGAAAATCCTGAAGAAGTCTTAGGAAGAGGGCCCACAATATCCACCAACACACGGGTGAAAGGCGCCTCAAAAGGAGGAATGGGAACTAGAGGTGCAACCTTTTCGGTCTGATTACACTTCCCCACAACTTGACAGGTGTGACAAGACTTACAATACCACGAAACATCCCTGAAGATACCTGGCCAGTAGAAGTGTTTCAAAATGCGTGCCACAGTCTTCCTCACTCCAAGGTGTCCTGTCAAACTGGTATCATGATCCACTCGAATGATATCCTGCCTACAAACACGAGGGATGACAACTTGATGTACAACCTCCCATTCACAGTCGGCTGATGCTGTTGGGGGTCTCCACTTCCTCATAAGTACTCCTGACTTTACATAATAACAAGTAGAAGCACCGGCTGACTCTTCTTCACTGTAAGTAGAGTTAGCTAGACCTTTCAACTCAGGGGCAGCAACCTGCAACTCAACCAACTCTTGACGAGACAAATTATCAACACTACGGGGTACTGCCTCATCTGGTGAGTGGTCCAAATTAGCAAGAAAAGTGTCAGCTAGGATAACATCATCATCATCATTATCCTCTAAATCACCAGTAACTTTAGACTTAGCCCTAGTGACAGCACATGCAGGGAACACATCAGGGACATAACAATCCTGGGACACAGCCACTGGCTCACTAGACAACTGAGGAGCTGGACACACTTGACTTCCACCAATATCATTTCCAAGTAAGAAAGTTACACCTGACATTGGGAGTGTCTCAACCAACCCAACCATAACGGAACCATTAACAAAACCAGACTCTAAATTCACTCTGCACAGAGGGACAGAGAAGTAATTATTCCCAACACCTTGTAAGATTACAGTTTCATCAGAGGAATTAACATTAGAGCCTAGAACACTGGTCAGCATAAGGCATTGGCAAGCACCTGTATCACGATATATTTGAACTGATTTCCTGTCATTACTGTCCAGAGGACTGACAAAACAATCAGACAGGAAATTAGCACATGAACTCTTGAGAGTGTCACCCACGTTACTGCTCAAAAGAGGAGCTCCATCATGAGAATTTAAGTTACCCCTCAAAGCAGGTTCAGTTAACTCAGTTAAAGAATTCTGGGAACTCTCAAGAGTGGACACTAGACCAATTGACTGAATATTTAAAGACTCCTTTTTGTTCACATCACGCTGTCTCCTGAAACATCTCTCCGTAGTATGACCAAGCTTACTACAATAAGTACATTTACTTTTCTGAAATCTAGAGGTGAAGCTGGTATTTACTTCCTGAGAAACATCATCTTTATTCTCTTTCCTGTTACCTGTACTCTGAGTAGAGGCAACGTACTTACTCTCAGCTTTTCCTTTCTCTCTAGAATATCTCTTGTGAGTGAGAACATACTCATCAGCTAAAACTGCAGCATCAGACAAATTATCTATTCTTTTCTCTTCAAGATATAGGCTTACATCTTTACTAATACACCTTTTGAAATCCTCCAGCAAAATCATCTGCTTAAATTTACCAAAATCAGAATCCACATTCTTAGAATTTAACCACTGCTCTAACAGATCTTCTTTGATTTTTGCATACTCAACATGGGATTGCTTATCTTGCTTGTAAGTTGTCCTAAATTTTACTCTATAGGCTTCAGGAACAAGCTCATAGGCCTTAAGAATCAAGCTCTTAACTACATCATAATTATCAGATTGATCCTGAGGCAAAGATGCATAAGTTACTTGAGCTTTACCGGTGAGAACAGTTTGAAGGAGTACTGGCCAATACTCCTTAGGCCAATTAAAACCTGTAGCTACCCTCTCAAACAACTGAAAATACTTTGTTAAATCAGATTCATTAAAAGGAGGGACAAGTTTAACATTTTTAGCCACATCAAAATCATCAGAGCAAGATGATCCAGTTCCACCTTGTTTCATGCGATACTCATGGTCTGCCTGAATCCTAGCAAGTTCAACTTGTGCGTGAAACTCAGCCTCCTTAGCCTGTGCTTGAAATTCAGCTTCCTTCACACGAGCCTCCTGCAGGGCTAGCTGTAACTTAGCTAATTCAATCTGCGTTTGCTCATTTCGAGGAGTTACATTAAACAAGCTTTCATTAATCATGTCAACAATTTGATCTTTAGAATGATGAGAGCGAACAGCAATTCCCAATTGTTGAGCAACGAGCTTAAGTTCATTCTTTGTTCTGTTTTCTATATCACACACTGTTTGCACATTTGACAAAAAATCTTTGGCTTCATCAAGTGTAGTAATAGTAGACATAATTAATAAGTAACAGTCACAAAATATCAAGCAATATCCTTATGATAATATCCTGAATATCCTGATATGAGGTCGCCAAATTTATGTTACGGAACAGAGAAAGATAATGAACACTTTAAGTGAGAATACGAAGAGTCACTACTGTCCCGTAAAGTTCCAGGTTCAAAACAAAAGAGTTAGGTAAAATTACAAATTAAAGTTTAATGCTCAAACTAACAACAAAACATTCAGAACTCATAAGGATAATGTAATGGCAAAATAAACAGGTTAAATATATGGTTAACTGCAATAGCCTCTATTAACACGAAATTAGCAAGAGTAAATTTATCTAAGTCAGCCCTGATAAAATGAGATACCAGATAATACTCAGTGAATGCCAGATAAATGATTACAGATACAAACTATTATCAAAAATGACTGACAAAACCCAACATCATTCAAAAACCTCACTAGGCCTAAGAATTAACCTTATGCTACACAGTACAAGAAAAAATACAACAGTTATACTCAAATTACACATAGCTGCTAGATGTTTGGAGATTTCTTGAGCACTCACAATAATAATATCTGTACAGGGGAGGACAGAGATGTGAACAAAATGAGGAGCAGATCTAAGTGGCCATGATGCAGAGACTGAGCTCATTATATAGGGGCCAGCAGAGCTTGATACAACTTGTAAGAAGGACGCGCAAATGAAGCCATGGGGACAGAGAGCTGAAAATCCCGCAAAGTATAACAGAGAGAACGACTTACTCTACTATAACGGTAGAAGGGGGGGACTGAGGCAGAACACGCTCGTGATCAAACATGCAGTAACTGTGCGTTAAAATTACACAAAGGATGATGAAATCATAGGCTATGTAACAATATATATATATATATATATATATATATATATATATATATATATATATATATATATATATATATATATATATATATATATATATATATATATATATATATATATATTGTTACGGAACAGAGAAAGATAATGTACACTCTAAGTGAGAATACTAAAAATCACTACTGTCCCGTAAAGTTCCAGGTTCAAAACAAAAGAGTTAGGTAAAATTACAAGTTAAAGTTTAATGCTCAAACTAACAACAAAACATTCAGGACTCATAAGGATAATGTAATGGCAAAAAACAGGTTAAATATATGGTTAACTGCAATAGCCTCTATTAACACGAAATTAGCAAGAGTAAATTTATCTAAGTCAGCCCTGATAAAATGAAAATACACTGGGTAATGCTCAGTTAATGCAAGATAAATTATTACAGATACAAAATATTATTAAAACTGGCTGACAAAATCAATCCTACATAAATTACAAAAAACCTCACGAGGCCTACAAATCAACACCTTATGCTATACAGTACAAGGAAAAAATGAAACAACAGTTATACTCAAATTACACAGCTGCTAGATGGTTGGAGACTTCCGGAGCACTCAATAATAACTGTACAGGGGAGGACAGAGATGTGAACAAAATGAGGTGTAGATCTAAGTGGCAATTAATGTAGAGACTGAGCTCATTATATAGGGGCCGGCAGAGCTTGATACAACTTTTAAGAAGGACGCGCAAATGAAGCCATAGGGGACAAAGAGTTGACAATCCCGCTCTGAACAACAGAAAGAACGACTTACTCTACTATAACGGTAGAAGGGGGGAGTGAGGTAGAACACGCTCGTGATCAAACATGCAGCATACTGTGCGTTAAAATTACACAAAGGATGATGAAATCATAGGCTATGTAACACCTCCCCACAAAGAAAAAGAAATTTACAAAGGAAATTACTTATTACTCTAAAACAATCTGTCTAAAGTCTTGATAAGCAATCTGCAATGACATTTTCTTTCCCCTTGACATGTTGTATGTCTAATGAATACTCCTGAAGAAGTAGACTCCATCTTGTCAATCTCTGATTCTTATCTTTAAACTTACTAAGGAATTTCAGTGGGTTATAATCGGTATAAATGACTATGGGGTCAAAACCAGAACACAAATAAAATGAAAAATGCTGTAAACCCAAAATCAAGGCCAAAAGCTCTTTCTCAATAGTTGAGTAATTCTTTTGAGGTGGAGTGAACTTCTTACTGTAATAAGATACAGGGTGTTCAATACCCTGATTATCCTCTTGCAGCAAAACAGCCCCAGCTCCTGTATCACTTGCATCAACAGCCATCTTAAAAGGCTTAGCAAAATTTGGAGTAGCGAGCACTGGCTGACTTAATAGGATAGCTTTAAGTTTGTTGAAAGAGGATTCACAGTTATCGGTCCAGACAAATTTAACTCCCTTTTTCAGTAGGTTGTAAGTGGTGATACAAGAATAGAAAAGTTAAGAACAAATCCCCTGTAATAACCTACCATTCCCAAAAATCTTTGTACCTCTTTCCTACTTTTAGGTCTGGGAAGATCACTTATAAGCTGAACTTTAGCTCCTGGTGGTGCAACATGTCCATCACCAATTACGTACCCAAGGTACTGAACTTTAGCTTGACCAAACTCACACTTTGATAAATTAGCTACAAGATTAGCATGAACCAAACGCTCAAGAAATTTACTGACATGGCATAGATGATCTTTCCAGTTGTCATTGAAGATTAATACTTCATCAATATAAACAACACACCCTGCCAAACCCTCTGTTACAACATTCATGAGCTTCTGAAATGTGGCTGGTGCATTCTTCATACCATATGGCATTACGGAACATGCAAAAGTCTTTCCTAGTGTTACAAAACATGAGATCTCCCTAGCACGTTCAGTCATAGGTACTTGCCAGTATCCCTTTAACAAATCAAACTTACTTATGTACCTAGCCTTTCCGATCTTGTCTATGCAATCTTCCACACGAGGGAGAGGGTTAGTGTCTGTTTTAGTTATCTGATTAACACGTCTGTAGTCAATGCAAAGCCGCTGTGACCCACCTGGCTTAGGGACTAGAGTGACAGGAGAACTCCACTCGCTCTGACAGGGCTCAATCATCTTGTGGACCAACAGGCAGCCAAGCTCCTTCTCGATGAGAGGAACTTTCACCGGGTTCACACGGTAAGGAGGCAGTTTAATTGGCTTTGCGTCTCCAACATCGACATCATGCATCAACACAGTGGTTCTTCCTGGAGTAGCACGGAACACTTGCGGGTACTCCTGCAGTAATGCCGAAAACTCCTGCCTTTCCTCGGGAGGTAGATGAGAAAGCTTAGTCTGGAGATCATTCATGATATCAGGATTCTTCCCCAAACTATCACTCAGGCTCATACTGCATGGGAGAGCTTCACTTGCAGACTCGGGTGGAACAGCTACAGTGCAGACTGGATTATTTTCGTCCCGCCTGTGATATAACTTTAGCATGTTGATGTGACATAGTTGCTTGCTCTTTCTACGATCTGGTGTGGCGATGACATAGTTGACATCACTGGGTTTCTTCTCCACGAAATAAGGACCACTAAACTTGGCTTGAAGAGGTTGCCCATGAACCGGTAGCAGAATCAAAACCTGATCTCCTGGCTGAAAGTGGCGTAACCTGGACTTCTTATCATACCAAGTCTTCATCTTCTCCTGAGCAGCTCCTAAATTCTCTCTCGCCAGCTGTAAAGCAGTGGACAGCCGTTCTTTGAACTTCATCACATACACCAGCAGGTTGACATCATCTTCCTCCGACAGCCAGCATTCCTTGAGTAACTTAAGGGGTCCTCTTACTTCATGGCCAAACAGTAGTTCAAAAGATGAGAAGCCCAGTGATTCATTTGGAGATTCTCTTGCGGCAAATACAACGAATGGAAGACCTTTATCCCTGTCTTTCTGATGTTCCAAACAGTATTTCTTGAGCATCGATTTGAGTGTTTGATGATATCTCTCCAACGCTCCTTGAGTCTGGGGATGGTAAGCTGAAGACGTGATCTGGGTGATGCCCAACTCTTTCAGAGACTGCTTAAAAACATTCGACATGAAATTACTTCCCCGGTCTGACTGTACCTCCTTGGGCAGACCAAACTTTGTGAAGAACCCTAGTATTTCCTTAACCACGTTCTTTGCTGAGATATTTCTAAGTGGAATGGCTTCAGGATAACGAGTAGCCATATCAATCATGGTCAACACATAAGAAAATCCTGAAGAAGTCTTAGGAAGAGGGCCCACAATATCCACCAACACACGGGTGAAAGGCGCCTCAAAAGGAGGAATGGGAACAAGAGGTGCAACCTTTTCGGTCTGATTACACTTCCCCACAACTTGACAGGTGTGACAAGACTTACAATACCACGAAACATTCCTGAAGATACCTGGCCAGTAGAAGTGTTTCAAAATGCGTGCCACAGTCTTCCTCACTCCAAGGTGTCCTGCCAAACTGGAATCATGAGCCACTCTAATGATATCCTGCCTACAAACACGAGGGATGACAACTTGATGTACAACCTCCCATTCACAGTCGGCTGATGCTGTTGGGGGTCTCCACTTCCTCATAAGTACTCCTGACTTTATATTACAACAAGTAGAAGCACCGGCTGACTCTTCCTCACTGCAAGCAGAGTTAGCTAGACCTTTCAACTCAGGGTCAGCAACCTGCAACTCAACCAACTCTTGACGAGACAAATTATCAACACTACGGGGTACTGCCTCATCTGGTGAGTGGTCCAAATTAGCAAGAAAAGTGTCAGCTAGGATAACATCATCATCATCATTAACCTCTAAATCACCAGTAACTTTAGACTTAGCCCTAGTGACAGCACATGCAGGGAACACATCAGGGACATCACAATCCTGGGATGCAGCCACTGGCTCACTAGACAACTGAGGAGCTGGACACACTTGACTTCCACCAATATCATTTCCAAGTAAGAAAGTTACACCTGACATTGGGAGTGTCTCAACCAACCCAACCAGAACGGAACCATTAACAAAACCAGACTCTAAATTCACTCTGCACAGAGGGACAGAGAAGTAATTATTCCCTACACCTTGTAAGATTACAGTTTCATCAGAGGAATTAACATTAGAGCCTAGAACACTGGTCAGCATAAGGGATTGGCAAGCACCTGTATCACGATGTATTTGAAGTGATTTCCTGTCATTACTGTCCAGAGGACTGAGAAAACCATCAGACAGGAAATTAGCACATGAACTCTTGAGAGTGTCACCCACGTTACTGCTCAAAAGAGGAGCTCCATCATGAGAATTTAAGTTACCCCCCAAAGCAGATTCAGTTAACTCAGTTAAAGAATTCTGGGAACTCTCATGAGTGGACACTAGACCAATTGACTGAATATTTAAAGACTCCTTTTTGTTCACATCACGCTGTCTCCTGAAACATCTCTCCGTAGTATGACCAAGCTTACTACAGTAAGTACATTTACTTTTCTGAAATCTAGAGGTGAAGCTGGTATTTACTTCCTGAGAAACATCATCTTTATTCTCTTTCCTGTTACCTGTACTCTGAGTTGAGGCAACGTACTTACTCTCAGCTTTCCTTTTTTCCTTAGAATTTCTCTTGTGAGTGAGAACATATTCATCAGCTAAAACTGCAGCATCAGAGAAATTATCTATTCTTCTCTCATCAAGATATAGGCTTACATCTTTATTAACACATCTCTTGAAGTCCTCCAGCAAATTCATCTGCTTAAATTTACCAAAATCAGAATCCACATTCTTAGAATTTAACCACTGCTCTAACAGATCTTCTTTGATTTTTGCATACTCAACATGGGATTGCTTATCTTGCTTGTAAGTTGTCCTAAATTTTACTCTATAGGCTTCAGGAACAAGCTCATAGGCCTTAAGAATCAAGCTCTTAACTACATCATAATTATCAGATTGATCCTGAGGCAAAGATGCATAAGTTACTTGAGCTTTACCGGTGAGAACAGTTTGAAGGAGTACTGGCCAAGACTCCTTGGGCCAATTAAAACCTGTAGCTACCCTGTCAAACAACTGAAAATACTTTGTTAAATCAGTTTCATTAAAAGGAGGGACAAGTTTAACATTTTTAGCCACATCAAAATCATCAGAGCTAGATGATCCAGTTCCACCTTGTTTCATGCGATACTCATGGTCTGCCTGAATCCTAGCAAGTTCAACGTGCTTGAAATTCAGTTTCCTTCACACGAGCCTCCTGCAGGGCAAGCTGTTACTTAGCTAATTCAATCTGCGTTTGCTCATTTGGAGGAGTTACATTAAACAAGCTTTCATTAATCATGTCAACAATTTGATCTTTAGAAGATGAGAGCGAACAGCAATTCCCAATTGTTGAGCAAGAAGCTTAAGTTCATTCTTTGTTCTGTTTTCTACATCACACACTGTTTGCACATTTGACAAAAAATCTTTGGCTTCATGAAGTGTAGTAATAGTAGACATCATGAATAAGTAACAGTCACAAAATATCAAGCAATATCCTTATGATAATATCCTGAATATCCTGATATGAGGTCGCCAAATTTATGTTACGGAACAGAGAAAGATAATGTACACTCTAAGTGAGAATACTAAAAATCACTACTGTCCCGTAAAGTTCCAGGTTCAAAACATAAGAGTTAGGTAAAATTACAAGTTAAAGTTTAATGCTCAAACTAACAACAAAACATTCAGGATTCATAAGGATAATGTAATGGCAAAAAACAGGTTAAATATATGGTTAACTGCAATAGCCTCTATTAACACGAAATTAGCAAGAGTAAATTTATCTAAGTCAGCCCTGATAAAATGAAAATACACTGGGTAATGCTCAGTTAATGCAAGATAAATTATTACAGATGCAAAATATTATTAAAACTGGCTGACAAAATCAATCCTACATAAATTACAAAAAACCTCACGAGGCCTAAAAATCAACACCTTATGCTATACAGTACAAGGAAAAAATGCAACAACAGTTATACTCAAATTACACAGCTGCTAGATGGTTGGAGACTTCCTGAGCACTCAATAATAACTGTACAGGGGAGGACAGAGATGTGAACAAAATGAGGAGTAGATCTAAGTGGCAATTAATGTAGAGACTGAGCTCATTATATAGGGGCCGGCAGAGCTTGATACAACTTGTAAGAAGGACGCGCAAATGAAGCCATAGAGGACAAGAGTTGACAATCCCGCTCTGAACAACAGAAAGAACGACTTACTCTACTATAACGGTAGAAGGGGGGAGTGAGGCAGAACACGCTTGTGATCAAACATGCAGCATACTGTGCGTTAAAATTACACAAAGGATGATGAAATCATAGGCTATGTAACAATATATATATATATATATATATATATATATATATATATATATATATATATATATATATATATATATATATATATATATTTGCAGTGAGTCAGGTAATAGAGAAGGCTTGTGAGCAGGACCATAAGGTGTTTATGGCATTCATGGATCTGGAAAAGGCATACGACAAAGTGGACAGAGAAAGAGTGTGGAAAGTTTTGCGCATGTACAGAGTAGATGGTACAGTATGCTGCTAGGTGCCCTCAAGCGTTTTTATGAAGTAGTGAAGCATGTGTACGGGTTAATGGGCATCTAGTTGAATGGTTCACGATCGGCGTGGGGTGCGACAAGGTTGTGTGATGTTCCCATGGTTGTTTAATATATATTCGGATGGGGTGATGAGAGAAGTAAAAACACGAGTAATGGAGAGGGGAATGACATTGGTAATGAATGATGGTGCATGGAATATCTATCTCAAATTTGTTGTATGCTGGTGATGCAGTACTACTTCCAAATACCGGACATGAACTTGGTAGGCAAGTGCAGAGTTTTGCTGATGTTTGTGAGCGTCGTGCCTTGAGAATAAATGTAGAAGAGTGAAGTGATAGTTATTGAGAAAGAAGGTGTTTCGCGTGCGATGTTACAGTGAATGGAGAGAGACTGGAATTGGTGAGAGTTCAAGTACCTGGGAACAGTGATAGAAAAGAGAGGAAAATGTGCAAAAGAAGTGAAAAGCAACACAAGGAAGAAAGGTAGCTGGTGCAATGATAGTCTTGATAAGAGACAGAGGCTTGAGTGTTGCAGCTGTACGAGGCTTACATGGAGTGTTTGTGCCAACTTTAACAGATGGATGTGAGACTATGGTGTGGTATAAAAATGAAAAGTCAGGATAAGAGTAGTGGAGATGGGACTGCTGAGGAATGTACAGTATGTGGAGTACAGAGGGTGGATAGGATACGAAATAATGTGATTAGTGAAAGATGTTGAGGTTCCGGATGGCGAATAAAAAATATATATATACATATATATTTATTCATATATCTATATCCATATCTATCTATCTACCTATCTATCTATCTATCTATCTATCTATCTATCTATCTATCTATCTATATATATATATATATATATATATATATATATATATATATATATACTGTATGTATATATATATATATATATATATATATATATATATATATATATATATATATGTGTATATATATATATATATATACACACACACACACACACACACACACACACACACACACACACACACACACACACACACACACACACAATTTCTAGAGCATATAGGTAACTTAAGTAGTAAGATCATAAAGTGTAGTTTGGAAGCCTCTTAGACTGTCTGAGTGTATTTCCAAAAGCCAGGATAACGGCACAGATATTGAAGAATAAACTAGATAAGAACATATTGCGTTGAAGAGGAAATTATGAATGTACTAGGTGACTCCACTGTTTTGATGAATCACTGACTGTATCATGCTGGCTCTATGTATAATTCGTATCTCTGGTAGTTAATATGAAGCCAAGGTCATAAATCGACGTGAATACAATTCCCAGCCTCTGGTGGTCAGCGCGTAAGTTACTCAGGATGTCCACTGTGGAGAAAAAAAAAAAAAAAACTGAAGTGTCTCTTAGCCGGTGTAAGGTGTTATGTCATTTGTGGTAGTTATTTTGCTTTTTCATTATCAGAGGAGCTTATAGCAGTGTGTAATTTTCCAATCAAGGATATATGAGAACTTCAAGTATTATACTGTAGCTTTAAGGCAAAAATTCTGGAAATTAACTGGCCCTTCACTTCACATGATTATTCGAATAACAAAGAAAAGTGTAGGCAGATCACTTACCCACAGCCTAAATATTCTGTGACTGACAAGAATTCAGTAGATGTCAAGAACAAAGCAGAAATTCGTGTAAGATCAAAAGTAACATTAGATCTGTCCTTACATTAATTTGAAGCATTATTTATGATTAACACTTTCCTAACTCTAAGTGACAAAGAGAGAGAGAGAGAGAGAGAGAGAGAGAGAGAGAGAGAGAGAGAGAGAGAGAGAGAGAGAATCATACCACAACACCTGAAGTTAGCCCTTACTTCACAGACGTCCACTCAAGGAACTCCAGCTCTCCTTCCGACTCATGCGTCTCATCCTCAGGCAAAGATACATGCACAAACAAGAAGGAGAACAGAAGCGACTCTGGGTGATGTGGGAACTCTGCCCAATGTTAACACTCATTCAGTTCTCATAAGTGCTCATCATTAGATCCTCGCCAGGACCACGCTGGATATGAAGCAAAAGTACTGATCTCCTAGCTGGATTAACATTGCACCATCCTATAATAATTGAAGCATAGTGCATCCCAAGGCTGAAAGAGAGACAAATAGAGTTTGCTGCAAATCGCTTCCAATGTCCAGAGACAATAAAAGATTCACATAAATTTTAAGTTTATCTTTTAGACTTTAAAATTATAACATAGGTTTATAAATCTCAGTAGTTTCAGGGCAATATGTAATGTATGTGGAAAATTATTTTTTTTCTGTAATAATTTAGTTGCTACTGAAGATCGCCGCAGTTTCTAAGCGATTTGCAGCCGTTTTCTTTTAGTTTTTCCGTTCAAATAACTATACTATCATGTTCCTTCATTAACAATGGAAAGTTGCTTGATTAACGAAAAATTAGAAAAAAAGGCTCAAGAATCTTAAGGAGGAAAGCACCATCCGGCATGAGCACTTGAGTGCGAGATTTTCTTTAATCTAAAGGGGTCAGCATTACTAGACTTTATAAACATGACCAAGTTATCTTAGTATGGATGCCGCAGGAATCGTCTCATGGTTAAAATTATTAGTGTTGTGATAAGTATTAGTGATATCAAGGTTATGGCCTCGTTGTCATTACCACCGAATGGATATTCCACCTCTGAGCGAGCAAAATCTTCCCAGCGATCACCTGACTGCCAACACGGTCTTGTGTAATATAAATTTTCTACGGATTATAAACCTTATTGCTAGTGTTGGAAGGCGGAAAGCGACTGCTCAGAGTTAAAGTGTAGTGACTGAGGGTGTGGTACGTGTGAAAAAATAGGTTTGAGCTGGTGTAGCACTTTCTGCTTTTGGATGGGCAACGTTATCATCTCAAATCACATTCGTTCCAATCCACCATGTTACACCCATTAAGTTACTCTTTTCCCTTCAGCTGAGATCTCTTTTACTTCCCTAAACTGTTGCAGATCATCAGCTTTTGCAACCTCCTGTGGTGTGAGGAATCCATGGCTATTGCAGCTGCCCTTCCACCTCATTAATCTTGCCTACAGTCTGAAGGCTGCCTCTGATTCTGTGGCATTTCACTCTATCTTGCAATCAGACAAACTAGGAGGACTGTTGGTGCTAAAACAAAGGTTCCGTTCATTAACCCCTGTGTGTCGGGGTGTTTTTACAGCAGTCACCCTCTCAGAAGGAGTAATTTTCCTAAAGTTGCTTTTTTTTCAAACCTTAATATCTCGGAAAGTATAGCAGTTAGGGAAACAAATTAAAAGCATATTACTCATCAACTCTTCTACTTGCCAATAAAACTATCTCCAGCTTTGTAGCTGGTCGCGTTGGTGACTAAGGATGTGAAGAATATGCGTAATTTGTGGCCACGAGGCTGGCTGTATTTGTGTGTGTGTATACATGGCACCGACTTTCACTTTGCTCGAAACGTGATAACTTCTCCATTACTAGAAAAACTAGACACAGTTGCATCCACGACATGCCCTATGGCAATATCACTTTGGCCTTTCCTAGTATCCTTGGAAAGAGGCTTGGCAGGAGTGGATGAGGCAAGGGTCCATGTAAGGTGGGAACAGAATTGGACAAGAGACATAAGAAAACGTTGTTCTGCACCTGGCAAAGTCACAAAGATGACTGAGGTATGTTTGCCTCGTGTGCCAGGAGGCTATCCCCACCCTATGGTGACGAGATCAAGTGGTGGCCATTTCACACTGTGGCACGAAAACACTTGTGGTTTTAGCCGTTCCCCGGCGGCCCAGATCCACCAGTTTGACGTTGGATATAACCATCACCCTATAACCGTCACCCAGCGCTTAGGGGTTAAGCATCTCATCCCAAATCTCCTCTCAGCATCATCATGGTCAATCACAAAAACCCCACATACACCTCCCAGACTGAGTAACGGCCTTTAGATGGCACTCATCACGTGTACTGTTATCCACATAGTGTTGCATAACCACACTTAATCGTCTATACTGCATTCGCCCTTCAGGTCGAGTGTATTTTGCTCACTTGGACTTTCAGGCTTTCCTTTACTTGGTCCTGTGTACCATGATCTACATCACACATATGATGTATATTTCATTCGTCGTGCTGCTCTTAGATAATTATGTTCTGGCGATAGCAAAAAACATACCAAAAGAATGCCATTTAATTTAAGTGGTTAGTCGCTCTCAACTCCCATATCTCTAGGGAGTTAAGTGTTTTCAAGTGTTGTACTCTCACTAAATTAGGTTGTTGAAAGAAATGCTGTGATGTTGCTTTGTATCGTTCATAATCACTTTTTTTTTTTACCTGTCCTTTACATTACGACTCGAGTCATTATGCTTGCTGCCACCTTGACTGGATCTTTAGTGTAGGAATCTGATAGTAGAGAGAGAGAGAGAGAAAGAGACAGACAGACACAGACAGACACAGACAGAGACAGAGAAACAGATGGATAGTCAGGTAGGCAGAGATTTAATAACGGTTAGAAAAATAAACAGATACAATAATGCCGACAAACAGGTGTATATAAACAGCAGTATATAAACAGACAGACAGACAGCAGTGCAGGTCCACCAGAATCCGTCCCATAGATGAAGTTACGGTGTTTCATTGTATTATTGTTATTCGTGTACCAATGGATTTAAATAGGATTTAGCTTGCACGAGAGCCGAAATTTAGCTGTTTGATCCAGTTCAGGTCTGATTGCCTTGTAGAGTTCAAACAGAGAAGCGAGAGAGGCCTGTTTGGCAAGCTTTGAGAACTCCAACACGTATATATTTATTCGTTCGGACACCAATCTTCTCTCTAGTTCTTCCGGCTTTTGTTTTGCCATTCTTTCACGTTTCCCTTTGGCCTATGGTATTAATATGGTTCTGAGAATATGAAACAGAAGTACCTCTATTATTTCATAAAATGTCGTGATGTGTCTTATTCTTGCTGCCGCTAATCTACTTTATGTAGTTCATGACAAACCCCACAGAAATTTACGTTTTTTCATGTACTTACTCGTACGTCAAGAGAGGCCAGGTTGCCTTTATGAGAAGGACGTATACTAAATCAGTTATTGATCTTTCTCTGCTGTTAAGAAATATATTTAACTTAAATCTGCACCATGCCCAACCTCTTGTGTCTACGAAACACATATGCACTACTCAGTATCATCTCAACTCGTTCCTCCCCTATTCTTTCTTCTCACCATAACCTTTTCCTGCTCGCCTTCATTAGTCCATGTATATATATATATATATATATATATATATATATATATATATATATATATATATATATATATATATATATATATATATTACCTTACCCAGGACGGAGTCTGGCAAGGTGTTGTTTTAGGCCGAGTTTCTTTGTTTCTTTGTTTGTTAACAACTTTTACCGGAAACGTCTGAATGAAATTACATGAAACTTCCAGGATTTTAAGGCACTGGTCCTAGAGGGAAGTGGTTAAATTTTGGAGGTAATCGAGTGTCCCTGAAAGGTCAAAATCAAGGTCATGGATTTTCAGAAGGCTATAACTGGAAACCGGTTAAAGATAGAGATAATTACTTTTATCAACATACAGGAACTCCCATACAGGCTTTCATTTGACACCAAGACCTTTGACCTTGAGTGACCTTGAAAGGCCAAACTGAAGGTAATGGATATTCAGGGGGTATAACTCGAAAATAGTTGAAGACTGAGAGATATTTACTATTATCAACATATACAAAATCCCATATGGGACTGTATTTGGTACCATGACTTTGAAAGGTCCAACTCAAGGTCACGGATATTCAGGGGACTATAACTAGAAACTGGTTTAAGACAGATATTTACTATAATCAACGTATAGGAACACCCTTATGAGTTTTTAATTGGTACATTGACCTTTATCATTCGTGACCTTATAAGGTCAAACTCAAAGTCAGGGATATTCAGGGGGCTATGGCTTGAAACTGGTAGAAGATAGATATTTACTATTATCGAGATATTGGAAGTCTCAAATGGCCTTTCATTTGGCACCGTGACCTTTGACCTTGAGTGAATGGACGGATAACAAGTTCCATTTCATTTGCGCCATTACTTAAGACACTATATTACTGACACTAAACGGCAGTACCGATTCAGCATTTGACAGCTATAAAATAAGTTCTGTCGGGCGAGGTTTGTTGTGCCTGGCACCACTTGTTTATATATTTTATTACCTTTATATACCTAATTTCCAAAAATCACAGCGTCAGCACAGCTTATTTTGTTCATATTTTCGTAGAGTTGACCTGAAATGATCTCTACTGATCTTAATGGATCTGATGGGCATGAAAAGATATAAGAAGACCTAACAGGACTGAACTGCCTCGTCCTGAAAACCATTCTTCTGGTCTGAATTTACTGTAGCCTAATTGATTCTACGAACGTGACGTGAATCGACCTAACTTTTCTTGATATGATTTAAGGGGCTTGAAGTAAGTGGACCAAAATAACTCATCTGACTGTGAGAGGCCTAACTTAAGATCCTTTATTATACGTTTCTTTTTTTTGCAAGGCTTATTTTTATTTATGTATGCCTGACGAAGACAGCACGACGAGGTGATGAACTAATTGCCAGAATTGTCAAAGCTATAGTTACTGCAAAAGAGCTGGCTGAGGACACATGGGCGAGATAAAAGCCAGACTTTCCAGGGGACTGACAGAGCATGAGTCAGTGCTTTCATGACTAGGAAACACTGCGGTCAAATGTTAGTGGTGTAATCAACTATGCTCCTTAAACTTACTCTTCTAAGCCTCTCAGTGTTGTGAATCTTTAATCTCTCTCTTTCTCTCTCTCTCTCTCTCTCTCTCTCTAGCCATAACCTTTGTCTTTTTCCATTACTGTCGTCATCATCATCATCATCATCATCATCATCACCATCATCATCATCACAGTCACCATCACAACCACCCAAGTCCAAAAAATTCAGTTCTGGTATGTCCCTGAAACGGTTAAAAAAAAAAAAAAAGAGAGAGAGAGAGAGAGAGAAAGAAAGAAAAAAAAAAAAGTAAAAATGACCTTAGCAGTAACAAAAACTAAATCCATAAATTTCTACCCCGTACTCACAGACGTAAAGGTGTTCGTGTTTACCTGGCCTTTGCAATATATGTCGTGTACTCTCAACATTGTCCCATACACAAAAAGAAAACTTGACCCATGTATCAAAAGAGAAAAAAATAAAAGTTTGCCAGAATGTTTCGACGTGGGCAAAAAGGAAACATGGAGGGTGGATAGAGGGGTAAGGGTAGCGGAAGAGGATAGAGGGGCGAGGGAAATGTGAGGGTGAGAGAGGGAGGGGAAAGAAAAAGGAGGGAAAGGGAATGAAGAGAAAAGGAAGGGGGTAGGGAGAGAGTGAAAGAGGTAGGAATGAGGGAAGGAAGAGAAAAGGAAGAAGGAAGGAACAGGGAGAAAAAATGCACGGGGAGAGGAAAGAGAGAGGCAGGGAAGTGGAAAGGGGCAGAAGGAAGGAAGAGAAAAAGGGGGGAAAGGAAGAGGGAGAGAAAATACAGAGAGAGGAAAGGGAGGAGCTAAGGTGATTGAGTGCGGCAGGGGAGGGAAGGGGATGGAAGGGGTAAGGAGACTGGATGGGAAAGAGGGATGAAGGAAAGGTTGAATAAAGGTAAGGGAGGGGTTAAGAAGAGGAGAAAGGAGAGGACTGGAAGCGAGATGGGAGGGCACAAAGGAATGCAAAACTAAGCTTGGTCCTTTAGAGCTGAGTGTTATAGCCTATGCTGTAACAAATGTAACTATACTCCTTTTACTTTAACTTGGTCTAAAATTGCCATCACTCCGTCCTGAATGCTGAGTTTTAACAATTCATTAGTATTATATTTTGATGCTAGTCGCGAAGGAGTTCTATGGAAAGAGGATGCAGTGCGTAATACAATCTTTTTCTGCCTGGGCCACATGAAATATGGTAAAAAAGAACAAAGGGGTATACTCTATGACCCGTATGCTCGTTGGTTAAGAAAGCTCCCTTTTCCTAAGCGATTTATTTTACTTGCGAGTATTGTAACCTACTGTCCTTCTCTGTGTTGTGTAAATCTTCTAATATCGCTTAACTTTACATACAAAGCGTACAAAAGGATATTAATTAACCAGCCATGTCTAAAAATGAATCGCTAAGGAAGATATGCTAGGAAGCCTGCTTAATCGACTAAAATACGGACCAGCGAGTCGAACACAAGGATAGACAAGCAAAAGGAGGAGGGAGGGAGAGGAGGAAATGCTGTTGAGAGAGGTGAAGGCAATGGAATGGGGAGCAGGAGAGAGAGAGAGAGAGAGAGAGAGAGAGAGAGAGAGAAAGAGAGAAGGAAATAAGGGGAAGCAGGAAAGGAAATGGATGAGAGGTGAACAAAAGGCATCAGAAAGGAAGAGGACTGGGAAAGCGAGAAGGTTAATTTGGACTGGGCATGACAGAGAGGGAGAGGGTAAGGAAGAGTAAGAGGAAACAACGAGATGTAAGAGGAGTGTGAGGGAGAGGCTAGAAAGAGGGAGGGGAAATAAGAGCCTGAGAGAGGAGTGGAAAGGGAGAGAGAGAGAGAGAGAGAGAGAGAGAATGTATGAGTCAGCTAAAGCATGGAATTTGAAGCAGAAGTGTCAGGAAGAGGAAAGAGAAGGAAATGTCAGGGAAATGAATACGGGAAGAGAAAGTTGTTAATAATTTAGATAGGACGAGGGTGAGAGAATGGACAAAGGGTGTAAGAGTCCAGGCAAATACACACATGCTCTAAGGTTCCTTCTTTATTATATTTAATCACTTAGCCGTTGTTGGAGTGTAAATAGCAATATAAGTGGACCACTTTTATATTTTCTAATCCGAGGACTGATTTTCTATTTTGTATTTCTATCTCAAAATGGGTGCATTCAATTCGAGAGGGATTTTTATGCTAGAGACATAGATACCTTCTGATACAGTGTTCTCCCCTATTTTCACTCGTACTTTGAAATCTCTAAAGGAGTTATTTATCTGCAGGTCAAACAATGGTAATGGTATTGTTCATCTAGATAAATTCGATTTTTTCTCGAGAATGCAAACCAAATTAGATTATTGAACTAAATTCACTCGGGTCAGATATGTAGAAAATTGTTCTCACTAATTACTAAGTTGGAAGATAAATCTTAAAGAAACTAGTAGTCTTCAAGGTTCTCACAGTCGAAGTCTCTAAAACTCACCTCTCATATCCTACCACTTTTTGCGGACTACCAAAGTTAACAACGCGGCTTACAACACAGCCACACACTCCAGACCTTTAGTTCCTGTCCAAAGAGATCGTAGAACTGAACATTTCTTATGAATTTCCCAGTTTCCTGTCAACCTGCAGAGTACCACCCTTACATGTGTAACTAAGAAATTAACTGCTTTTCTATTAGTATTCCTATTGACGAAACAGTGGACATCTGTGTTAATTTACTCTACCAAGGCATTGACTTATGGATACAACAAAAAGTATGTTTGGTAGCTGTTTAACCTGTGTATAAAAGATGGTTTATGTACTGTTAGCGGTAATCTGTACAAAGAGGTGGATTGAGTAGCCACAGACTCGTCTCTAGTCCACAACTTGACTAGTACTTTTTTTTAATACTTTTACGAACAACGATGGTTTGAAACTACCCTAACGCTTTTAAACAACTGGTTTACCAAGGGGTTTGTCTATGACAAGTTTGTTTGTGTGTTTGTTTTAACAGAGGCCATGCTCCCCAGTTTCTAAACAATTTTTAAAACTAAAACAGGACTAATTTCTTCTTTAGACCCAGATATAAATTCCAAACTCCGATTTTTAGACCTACTCGATGAGAAGAGTAATGATAAGTTTCAATTCTCAGTTCACAGGAAAACCACCCTCTCAGCACTGGGGACTGGATGTTTTAGGTATGGCAGTTTTAATGTCAAAATTGACGCTATTAGGACCCTAATACATAGAGCGTTTAGTCTTTCTTCTATGTATGAACTTTTCCATAAGGAAACTACGGTTTTTTTTTTTCCTGATGTCAGGTTTAGTGCCCAGCTTTTTGACAGAAACACTGGTAAATTTCTAAACAGCCACTACCAGCCTAAGCACTTAGTCCCTACAGTTAACTATGAAATTCTCCTGCTTTGGCCATCTTATCAAAATTCAGTCACCCCTCTCAGACAAAATTTTACTCGAAATTAACTTCAAGAATATTCTTTAAACCGAAATTAACTTCAAGAATGTTCTTTAAAATTTTAGAGCTGCCTCATTCATTAACTTCAAGGACAGCCTTCCGTCTAACCTGCGCCCATCCATTGTTTATAAATATATGTGTCCAAGTTGCCAGGCTGGGAACATCGGAAGGGAAACACGAACGTTCAAGGCTTGGGTGGATGAACATTCAGGTCAGTCTAGCAGGTTGGATCGCCTGTGTAGCAACCCTGCTTACTCTGCCGTGATACACCATTCTGAAGTTTGTGGTGTCCCACTTCAGAGAGAACACTGAAATAGCTGATGGCTGTAAGAATTCTGACACGAATACCAGAAGCATTGTATGAAAACTCACATTTTTCCAGTTAAATAACAATGCCTGCAGCCCCATAAATATTGTGTAAACATATTTATGAAGTTCTCAATGTACATATTTTATTGTGCTTTTTTATTTTATATTAATCCTGGGCTACTGATGATGACATATTAAGACTGTGAAAATTAAGATGGTTGTGACGACGCTAGTACTACTCTTCCTCCTGACGTTATGAGGTTGTTTCAGGTCATTTGTGTACCACGTCTTGCAGACACTCATCAATGTTGTTGTATCCATCTCAAGGACCCATCCCACTGTACCACGAATATGTGAATTCAGTATCGGTTAATGCCTCGTTTAGGATGACGCATTTTTTACTTTCATTCCAGGAACAATCATCTACTTCTAACCAATGCAGAAAAGACCTCTCTTTGTTGCAGGGTTTGTGAAAGTTATATCCTACCCACCCACGTCAAAAGTGTCTCCTAGCCTGATTAAAATCCGTAGATACCAATAATAATATAATAATAATAATAATAATAATAATAATAATAATAATAATTCTAATAATAATAATAATAATAATAATAATAATAATAGTAGTAGTAGTAGTAGTAGTAGTGGTAGTAGTAGTAGTGGTAGTAGTAGTAATAGTAATAATAATAATAATAATAATAATAATAATAATAATTCTAATAATAATAATAATAATAATAATAATAATAATAGTAGTAGTAGTAGTAGTAGTAGTGGTAGTAGTAGTAGTGGTAGTAGTAGTAATAGTAATAATAATAATAATAATAATAATTAATAACTGAAGGGGTGAAAAGGTTCGATAAACTGAATAACGTCGTCTGACAGCACAAAATGTAAAGATAAATCGCTATGATAGTTAAGGAGTTGCTGGTAAGAGTTTCCAATATTTGACCATAAAAAGGCCTTCCCTGAGCTGAATAAAGCCATATGGCATTATAAAGAACGATATAACAAAACATCTATTCGTAATAAGAGATGGCTTGTCCTTGTTTTATTGTGTTTTTTCCTTTTCTTGTCACTCTCTTTTTCTCCTTTCCCGTGTCTGTTCCATTGCTAGTATTATATCTTTGAATTAGTGTCAGATGGTCTGTGATACCTGGCTATAACAATCCATTATTTCGGTTCGTAATGATGGAGCTAAATGAAATTGTTTGGAACATCTTCACAAACATGGGTCTCACCTAAACTTTATGAATGAATCTGGTAAAAAAAAAAAAAAAAAAAAAAAAAGACAAATGGAATAAAATAAAATGACATGAAAGTCACCATCATGCTTGACTCTTTCAGTAGGTATATTTTTGAACTATTCTTTCACGACGATGACCTGTTTTTATTAGTTTTTGGTTCTTCTATAACATACACATTTCTTCAGCTTAGGAAATATCGGTTATATTAAACAGTTTATATGTATATTTAATCGCTGCAGCTAAGGAGAAAAGTAAAAAAATGGAATAAAATCAATTGAACAGCGCAAAAATAAAATGAAATGACGTATAACAATAATTCGGCCATAGTTACAAAAGATTTGCTCTTCAGAAACAAGAATGAAGAACATATATAATACATTACTGTTGCAAAGAGGTCAAGGTGATACAATTAATCCCACCAGTCTCTTTCCTTGGTATTCTGGGATTCGAAGCAACGATAGTAATGTTTACAATTTAATCCTCTTTCCGTCTTCCATCCACCATTACATCCCTGATACATCTGTTACACCTCCACGCCAGCCTACTACTCCATGTATTCACAAATTCTCTTAGCAGCCGTCTCTAATTAGTTGAGGTAATTTTCCTGCTACTGGTAAACTGATTTGTGTCACACAGTATGTTCAGACTGATTTCATAAATTTCACGCTGATCTTTCATCAGTCTCGAATGGTGCCTCAAAAGGTGCGGCTCTGCGGACAAGTTGAATGACGTGGAGTAGCATGAATCAGGGGCCACAGCATCAACAACAGCACCGAGAGTATGAACAGCAAGAACAACAAGAGCACCACATTCATGCTTTATCAGCACATATCTGACTCATTCACCATCCCTTCCTAGGCGACAGATTTCTACATACTCTTTCAGTTCATCATTATCCATTTCATGACATCTGTTTTCAGGTGCTGTTTGCTAAAATAATATAACTACCATGTTTCGAGGAGACTTCTTATAGTAAAGGGTTTATCAAAAGCCATTATCTAACCCCCTCCACTTCAAAAATTCTCTCATTAGGTGAAAAACAAAATAATAATAAAAACACAATGAAAATAAAGTCCTTTGTTTGAAAGGGTGAAATTTCTTTCCTTCCTGCCTGCCTTACATCTGTCTCATCAGTTCTACAGCTCTATCCTTCTCTGCTCCCTCAGTTCATTGTTACACATTCTAAATACCAATATTTTCAATGCCATCCATTTCTCGATTCCAGTTTCCATTCGAGCCTTCTCCATTATCTCGAATTTTAATCTGTTCCTACCCTTCCATCAAACCACTCTCTCAATATATTTATCTGTCCCCTTACATCGCATCATCACATATCCAGTTATTCCATCTCTCTACTTCTATCCATGCATAAAATCTTTTAATCCATCTCTAAAGTTCCATTCATGCCGCATACAGCTAACCCATCCCTAGACTTCCATCCATCCGTCCTGATGTACTTTAAACCCATCCTTTAAACCCCATCCACCCCTCCACTTCATCAATCCCTGGGTCCTCCTCTCCCCTCTCGATCCAGTCCTACACTCAGTACTTACATCCACGACCCATTCAACTTGTGTACAACTTCTCCCTACGTTTCCCCTCCACTCACGTTCCCCTTCCCCTCATCCTGACACCCCTCAACCTAACTTTTCTTGTTCGGCCCACTCAGCTCTTTGCCTCTCCCCCCCCCTCTCTCTCTCTCCCTTCCTTCACCCTTCTCTCTCACCCTTCCATCCCTCTTCCCGTCCTCTCCTGTCCCTCTCCTTTACCATATCCCTTCCCTATTTTTGTCATCCCCTCGTTTTAACTTTTCTTGTTCCAGTCTACTCACCCTTACCCCCCCCTCTCTCTCTCTCTCTCTCTCTCTCTCTCTCTCTCTCCTTCTTCTCATTTCATCTCCCCTTTTTCTCTTTCAAACACATCTCGTTACTCTAACTTTCTTGTTGGAACCTACTCTATCCCTCTCACTCAGCTTACACTCATATTAACTTTTTCCCCCTTCTCACTTAACCTTCTCCCTACTTCTGACGCCTCTGTCACTCTAACTCTTCTTCCAATTCACCCAGCTCTACCCTACTCTCGCTCCTCATCCTTAGTCTTCCTCATCCATTTTTCTCATTCATGCCTAATTTCCTTTTTCTTCTCTCCATTCCTTTCCTCCTCCGTCTTTATAACATATATTCCCTCTAATTTCTCATGCTTCAGCCTACGCCCACTAAGTCTAGCCTTTCTTATTCTAACTTACTCTCCCTCTATCTTCATTCCCTTCCTTTCTACTTACCCTTCTCTCGGATCCAATCTCTCCCCTCTGTGCTTCCCTTCTTCTCCCCTCCCCCTCTCCTCTTTCTGATATCTCTTATGCTTTCCACCCCACTCATTCCCGTCTCCTCTGTCTCCTGTCTCCCTAACTCATCCCTTCTTTCCTTCTCTGTTTCCCCTCCCTAACCTTCATACTCCCCTCCCTTTTGCTGTAAGTTTCTTGTTCCACTCCTCTCAGTTCTCCGTCCTTCCCCCTCCCCGTTTTTTTCCATCTTCCATGACACCTCTCTCAGGCTCAGCTTTCTCCTCTCACCTCTCCCTGAACTCTACCCCCTTTCCACTGTATCTTACGCCCCCTTGTTCTGAATTTTCTTACCCCAAGCCACCCAGTCTCCCTTTACTCATCCATTTTCTCACTCCTCTAGCAGACTCACCCCTTCCCCTTCCGTTTTCGGTCGCAACTCCTTCCACTTCCACTTTTTCCTAAACCAATTTCTTTTTTTTAAATCCAGTAAGCCTTCCCCCTCCCTCTCCCTTCCCTTCCTTGCTAAAGCTTATCCTTTCTCCTTGGTGTCCCCTCTCACTTTACCCCTTCCCCATCCCATCCTTCTGGGACCCCCTCAATCTAATGTTCATTGCTTCTGTCCCTTCACCTCTCCCCTTTCCCCTTCCTTCTCTCAACATTCTCCGAAACTCGCATTTTTCCCCTCCCTCTCCTCTCCCATTCCTTCTTCTCTTTCCTTTCTTTTTGACACCCTTTCTCTTTTACTTTTCCTGTTCCAGCCTACTCATTCCCTATCTCTTTTTTCCTCCCTTCCTTCATGCTTTCCTCAGACCTCTTCTTTCCCGCTCCTTTTCCATCCCTCTCCCTTTCCTCTCATTTCCTCTCTTTCTGACACAAACTCACTCGAACTTCTCTTATTCCTACCTGCTCTTCTCCTCTCTCCCTCATTTTCCTTACCACATTCGCCTCTCAGAGTTTTCTTTTCACCTCTGACTCCTCTTTCACCTGTTCTTCCCCTCATTGTTTCTTTGTTTCTTCTTTTGTTACAATCCACTCAGATTCTATTTCTGTCTGTCTGTCTGTCTGACTCTCTCTCTCTCTCTCTCTCTCTCTCTCTCTCTCTGACTCACTCTTCCTTGACTCACATCCCTTTTTCATATACACCCTTCAGCCTCCGTGAAGAAAGAGAAATATAATATAGGAAGAACACTCAGATGAAATAATGTGTTTAGCTTAAGTAAATTGACTAGAGGTGATCATAATCAAGGTATGCAAAATTTTCAAATAATATGAAAAATTGGAGACATTTGATTTACTCTTCTCCGCCAACAGGTAAAATTATACTAAAGGCAATGGCTATGAAAGTATTGGAACACGTTACCGGCCAAAGATTTTTTTTTTTTTTTAGTTGAAAGCATATGGAATTACAGTAAATGACTTTCATTGTGCTAGACTGTGAAAAAGACCTGGCATTAAATTTCCACTTCAAAAAATATTTAACTTCGAAATCTCACCTTAGAGAGTTGACTGTAGAATACATGTCTTACATATTCTGTTTTTCTTCAGTCCAGGTCAAGAATGATACAACCAAGGCAACATCAATATACAAAATATATAATGCTAGTTAATGTTACATCGTTTTACAAGCAAAAACTAGCCCTGACGAGGAACCTACACTTTGTGGTGCTGCGCACCCGGAATGAAGCAGATATGGCGTCCACCCGGGATCCAACCTCCGTATACTTCCCTCCCCCTCACAGTCAGAAAGGCACTGGTCCGACACAGGCGAAACGCTGTCTGTCACAAGGGGGCGCTGGATCCTTATTTAGTGTCAGTAATGTACTGTACCTGTAGGACGGCCTTTCAGAAGCAGGTGCTTACCTGTGGTCGATGGGTCTGATCAGCCAGAGAAACCAGGGTTAAGCAACAACAATTGGCCAAGAACATGAAGAACATATTTTACAACATTCCTTTCCTATGATATTTCTGTGACAGTTTTTCTATATCTCATGGTGTAAGTAGACATAGCTGAGGAGTGTATTTATATAGAGAAAGTTATCAGGTTGTATCGTCGATGGGAGTGGCACCAGGAGAGAGAATAATGGTGAGGCGTGTAGGAGATGTCAGGATAGGCCTTCTCAGTTCCGTTATCCTCTTCGTATTTTAAGTGAGATGATGAAATAGGCAGATTTGGGTCGAAGGAGTTTATTGTGAGACAGTTGTATCGAATTATGATTTACGCGACATTATTATTATAATACAGGTATATATTTTTATTACTTATATATATAATATATATGTTAATTATATGTTATTAATATATATAATACATTATTATTGTTTATTATTATATTATTACAGTATTATTTATTTATATTTACAGAACCTCAAATGGATCTATAGATTACATGGTTAGCGTTCCTTGTTGTCCTGCATAATACTCTCCTTTCTCTCTTGTACCCTTCCCCTCCATCCCCCTTCATTCTCATCCCTTTCATGCCACCTTTCCTTTCCTTCTGTCTCTCCTTACCGCCCTTTCAGATCCGGCTCACCATTTTTCATCCTTTTTCATGTTAGGTCAGTATAGCAAAGCTTTTTAAAATGAAGTAGCCATTTATCCCCATCAACAAAGTTCTTTATATGACGCACATGTTACAAAAGCCAGATAAAAACAAGTTTCTCTCTCTCTCTCTCTCTCTCTCTGCCATCAACACACTTGAATATTTTATCAGCCTACATCCCGACTTCGAGCACTTATTTACGCAGGGGAAATTTGAGCATTTCAAAGGTTACTCAAGAATATTTTCTGCCCAGTGACTGTAAGGATTTCTCTCCGATGAACTAAGTCGTCTTGGTAGCCTGAGTAAAATGATATGTCCATAAAAAGCGAATAAGTCAAGACATAATTTGAGAAGTTGTAATAAGAAAATGCTCAGAGAGCGCATACCTCCACAATCGCCAATAAAATTAATGATTTGCTGTCGTAATTCACATCTCTTATTAGACGAATACATTTGTTTCACGTAGTCGCTTAATTCTACGGTCTTAGGCTGCCCTGTTGCACGTCAGAGGGCGCATACCTCCACCAGGGCCAAAAAGATTTCTCATTTCCTGCACCCGGATCCAGATTCACTTCAAAATTCATTCAGCTCTTCTTTGACCCAGTGCTCAACGTCTCCACCAATTTCCACAAATCAGATTTTTTTTTTAGATATAAATTCGACAAAAAAAAAAAAAAAAAAAAAACAGGCAGATAGACAAGGGTGAATGTATAACCTCCTCCAACGAAAAATGTATCATGTCTCAGTCTTCTGTCTGACGCCGCATTCCGCGAGGGATGATGATTACAAAAATACCGAACGTAAAGTATCCCCAGTATTTTCTCGAGGTTGTGACAATTCTAGTGTGCTATTCCAACTTACACCAGACGATTATAGTCAGCTGAGATTGCGTATAATAGCATGAGAGCCACTACTTGTACAATTAACTGTCTCATGACGTAGAACAGCTCTAATAGTCTATTTCAGCTAACGCCAGACGATTTTTCCTACCCACGAGAAAGTCATAGGGGCCTGAGAGTATTGGTAATGACTCCTCCTACTACGATATCCCAGTCCTTACCTCACATAAACAACCCTCTCATAAATTCATGGTCTACCTCTTCTTCTTCCAACCATCGCACTCTCCCGGCTTGTTATTCTTCGTCAACCGTAACTCTCAATATGGTGACATGTTGATTTATTTGTACTGCCTCCAGACCACCATATTCAGCCTGTGAGCGCTTTTGTGTGTGTGTGTGTGTGTGTGTGTGTGTGTGTGTGTGTGTGTGAAAGAGGAAATGAAGGCTGTAAACTCTGTAATTTGGACATTTTCTCTATTCCAGGAATAAAATTATATATACATACATACATACACATATCTTTCTATCTATCTATCTATCTATGTCTATATCTATCTATCTATCTATCTATCTATATTTAGATACATTACATAGATAGATGGATAGATAGATATAAAAGAGAGAGAGAGAGAGAGAGAGAGAGAGAGAGAGAGAGAGAGAGAGAGATTTTGTTGTGTATAGACTGAGCCATAGAATCTTCAGAATCTGAACAGTCTCATGGTTGCGTCAACTCTGGTGGTAATGGTAGTAGTAGCTATTACAGTGGTAGTAGTTGTAGTAGTAGTAGTAGCAGTAGTAGTAGTAGCAGTAGTAGTAGTAGTAGTAGTAGCTGTTGTTGTTGTAGATGTTGTTGTTGTTGTTGTTGCTGTTGTTGTTGCAGCCCCAGGTTCATCTGAAAAGTGAGTCCATTGGATTGCAGGCGGAAGGTGTCCTCCAGCGGTCCACCATCCTCCTTTTGGGGGGATAGGGAGGGAACAGAGGGACGTCTGTATAACCAGTAAGATGGGCCACCCACCTGTATCAGTGCCACTACGTGAAGGTGTTCCTGTGCATTACCTAACTCAAGTACCCTACAGCAATAATAAACCATGAAGTAAAACTCAAGTGAGAATGAGTTATATCTTCCTTAAAGTGTTAATATTACCATCACTACCGCTCATAGTTGCGTCTTGCTTAGCACTTTATTGTAACTAAGACCAGACGATTTTATTCACCTGCGAGTTGGTACAGGAGCCTGGGAGTGTTAGTATGTCCAATGCATGACTGATGGACGGAGAGTGAGCATGACAAACAGAATGAGTAATGAGGTTTACTGAGGGATGATTTAAAGGGGAAGGGATCGTATGCCCGAGCAGAGGAGAGCACACGCACAAATACTTATACACAAACACACACGTACACTTATTCACACACACACACACACACACACACACACACACACACACACACACACACACACACACACACACACACACACAAACCCACCTAGCAGTACAGACACGCATATTAACACACACACACACACACACACACACACACACACACACACACACACACACACACACACACACACACACACACACACACACACACACACACACACACACACACACACACACACACACACACACACACACACACACACACACACACACACACACACACACACACACACACACACACACACACACACACACACACACACACACACACACACACACACACACACACACACACACACACACACACACACACACACACACACACACACACACACACACACACACACACACACACACACACACACACACACACACACACACACACACACACACACACACACACACACACACACACACACACACACACACACACACACACATCATTCATTATTGCTGCTTAACTGCTTATGGCTATTAGTGGCTAGAATTCACAAGACAGTCACTTACTTCAACGATATTAAACGAAAACAATAACAATACTTAAAAATGCATAGGAATGTTACTCACGAATTTTGCAACCAACGTGTCGGACGAACCTGCAAGTAAATCCCCATCAACCTCTTTACATGGTGTTTTTGGCAGCAGTTATGGTGAATGCTGAGCCGAACTGTTGTTGGCAGTGAATGGTTTGGTGCGTCTCTCCCATTTTTTATTCTATTTTAGTTACCATAAGGCATGTGCTGGAGAAGGAAGCCTACGCGTGGCAGCACTGATATAACCGGACATTGGAGAAGCCTGGCCTTACAAACGTCCATCAACAGCCTCCCCATTCCTAAAAGGGCTGCAGGAGAGTAGCATTTTCAATCTGCAGTCCACTGGGTTTACAATCAGATGAACCTGGAGCTATAACAACAACAATAACAACAGCTCCTCCTCCTCCTCCTACAACTACTACTACTATTACTATTTCTATTGCAACTACTACTGGTACTACTATACTACTTGTACTACTACCTCTTCTACTATTACTACTACTACAACCACCACCTCAGCCACCACCACCGCCAGCATCACACCATTTTTTTTTTTTTCAGCCAAAGAGAGTTTGCAAAGTGGACCGGTTAGATATGTCCTTCATTTAGCCCAGCACTCCCAGAAGTCCCCAAAGTTAAATATCACCAGCACATACTCCTGTTTCTAGCCTCACTCCCAGATGTCAACCCAACCCCTACCCATTTTCTTGCAATAATTCCCCCATACACCAATTTTGCCCCTTTGGTTATAGTTTCCCCATGGATAAATTTTCCCACTTGGACCTATCTGACGCTATGGACATGTTTTCTGATGAATCTTTACTCAGGGAGATGATTTTCCCATTTGAATATTTTTTTTTTTTCCCACATAACCCAAACCTATTCTACCCATGGACTACTTTCCCTTCATAGACCTATTTTCCCCACTGAGCCCTTTTTTTTCCATGGATCTATTTTCACCCTTAGCCCTAGTTTAACCCAATGACTTATTTTCTCCTCATGGCAACATCAAATCCACATATAAACTTATTTTCTCCAATGGACCTAATTCCTTCATGGCTCTATTTTTCCTAGTGAGTATATATTTCTACTTGGACCCATTTCCCCGGGGATATGTTCCCCATGGACCCATTTTCCTTCATGGACCTATTCCCACTATGGACTTATTCTTGCCATAGTCTTAATCTCCATAAGTCTACAGAACTCTCTTGATACCCACCCCCCTACATATTCACCCACCTAACCACCTAGCCAAGCCCATCAACCCACCCACTAACTTATCCATCCTGCCCACTAATCCACTCACCTGTCCATCCAGAGGACGTTATGTAGTGGGCTTTATTAAGGGAGAAATACTCTGGAGAGAAGTGGGCGTCACCTCGACATTGCCCTGATGGAAATCTGACGAATTTCTCTGGCTGGAAGTTGATGCATAACCTAAGAGGGACCTGTAATTTCCTTGATTGCTTTTGACGCCTGTGTAAACTAAACTATCTATCTACCTTTATACCTTGGCTGCTTCCCCCAAAGAAAGGGAGGTAGCAGAGACAGGACGACACACTTCCAATTTACTCATCCACACAAACACATTAGACAGACTAAACTAACTGTAAAATTCTTCTCACTCCCTTTATATTTGTCACTTGTGCAGACTATACTAACTGTAATAATTCTCACTCCAGTTACATTGTCACCGCCTGTGCAGACTGAACTATCTAACTAAATGTGATAATTCTTCTCACTCTAACAGAACAAATTTACTCATATGCTGGTTATTGCCTTTCATTTTTTGAAAAGATGCAAAAGTTTAGCAGAGATTGAAGGCGGTCGGTCCGAAACTGTTGTATCATGTCAAAGATGCACAATATTCTTTTTGAGCAACTAACTGTCTTGCAATATCAGGATGCAATCATTTATTCTCGGTTTATAAGCATGTGTGTACCATCTGATGGTCCATTGATGTAAGGCTCCTGCCAGAGTGAAATGCAGATGCTGTGGGCGTCAGCTGGAATTCCAAAGAGGCAATTGGAGGGTTTTCGGTCTTATAATGTCGTTAAGGGTGCGGGCCGGTCACATACTAATGATGGAGGGCTGGTTATATAAATTTAAAAACCACGATACCTTTAATATATTTTGTATCACGTTTTTGTTGCTTTCGGATCGTTTTACTCAAGAAATGATTTATGTTTGGGGGAATATCCAAGGCTATATCTAGCTCCTCCAGTTCAAAATTTTTCTTATAAGCTTAGCCTAATCTTCCATAAATGTCTACAGTTTATTCATATAAATTTGGCCGCAATTATCGCACTTTCGCAACAATTTTCTCGTTTTTCAGTGCAAACATAAGATAATGCTGTGAGTCTGAATCCTTTCCGTGGAACTTGTTCGTGTCTATCACCATACGTTAATGTTAATCTGTTGTTGCTGCACAACATTCAATGCGGAGAGACAGTTGTTTTACTCCTAGTTAAAGTATTCTCGACCCGGTCACTACCCTCTTAATTTAGGGCAAGCTCGTATCTTATCAGTGAACACAACTTACATTTTTTCCACATACACTTACGTTTTTTTTTTTTTTTCTCGTAATTCGATTTCTGAGATTAGCTTCTGCGTGTTTGTGTCTGCTTACCTCACACACACACACACACACACACACACACACACACACACACACACACACACACACACACACACACACACACACACACACACACACACACACACACACACACACACACACACACACACACACACACACACACACACACACACACACACACACACACACACACACACACACACACCATAATATCATAATTTTCTTGGGAGATTTTGTAACATCTCTTCCCCAGCGATACATTACAAGCAGTAAAATACCCTCTCATATGATGCGGATGTAAATGGCGTCCATTTTATAAACTTAAATGACCTATGGGAAAATATTATCCTCTATGAAACGATGAGTTCTCTCCCAAATTAGATTTAAAAAAAAAGTGGAGGGGTTCCAAATTAATGAAGGAAGAAGCTCAAAGTGCTTAAAGGAATACTGAAGATTACTTTTATAGAAGGTGATGTCTTGCCGGTGCTACATACTGTAGAGTCGCCTAGATGTAACAAGAATAAATTAAATGATAAAGTTAACGTGAAATATCCTGATAAAATCACTAAAAAGTAGGTCTTACAATGTATTCTGTGACTACAAGAATGAGGATCAGTATTCCCCATAACGTATCCACAAAAAAGGGTTCATTAAATTGATTGTTTTTTTTTTCTATGCAGTTCAGTCAGACACCTCGGCTGTAAATTGTGCAAAATGTCTTCCTTCAGATATACAAGAGTGTTAAATAACCTTTAAGAACGTGATTGTCTTTATAATTATTACCACTAATAACAACAAGTGAAGAATATAAAGTGAAAAAGTGTGTGTGTGTGTGTGTGTGTGTGTGTGTGTGTGTGTGTGTGTGTGTGTGTGTGTGTGTGTGTGTGTGTGTGTGTGTGTGTGTGTGTGTGTGTGTGTGTGTGTGTGTGTGTGTGTGTGTGTGTGTGTGTGTGTGTGTGTGTGTGTGTGTGTGTGTGTGTGTGTGTGTGTGTGTGTGTGTGTGTGTGTGTGTGTGTGTGTGTGTGTGTGTGTGTGTGTGTGTGTGTGTGTGTGTGTGTGTGTGTGTGTGTGTGTGTGTGTGTGTGTGTGTGTGTGTGTGTGTGTGTGTGTGTGTGTGTGTGTGTGTGTGTGTGTGTGTGTGTGTGTGTGTGTGTGTGTCCTGTGCTGTCTGGCAAAACTGTTCCTTCGCCTTTAAAGCATCGGTCATTAAACCTCTTTAATCTTTTTGTCTGTCATGTTAACGCTGTGCCCTTCTGCCAGGCACCGGAAAGTTAGCACAACTGTCTTTATTTTTATTTTTATTATTATCATCCATGGAAGCAATAGGAGCTTCAGAGTTAATACTGGTACCATCAACCCCACCTCAGCATCGGGACAGCTTCACTCTTATCTTACAGATAAAGCCAGACTACTTTATTCTGCTGAGTGAGTAATAACTGCTAGGGAGTGTCGGCAATTTAGTTCTTTCGCTCTACACTAACATCACGCCGGATTTTTATTTATTCTTGCTACCTCCAAATGTTCTTAATGAAACTGGGAGACCTATTGTGTTGAAGGGGTTAATGAAGACTCTGCTGAATATCAGAACTCCAAAGCAACTCTCCTGGGCAAAGTGAAGGCATTTCAGGAATGCATGGGAAAAACGTAAGGTTGTCTTCAGGCTGAGAGGATTAAGGCAGTCAGTGTGATGGCGCTTTGTCATTATATTTTTAGAGAGACGTCTGGCTGTGAAGAGGCTATATTCTTCACTTACTGACGTTTTTCTAAGCTAGGTCTCTCCATCCATCAGTTTATAAATGTATGAATGTATACATCCGTCTGTTTATTCATCTACGAGTATATCTCACTGACGACTCTTTAATGTACCCTCTTCACATATATCTTTCCGCTCTTTCAGTATCACTTCTTCCCTTAATATCTATCTATCTATCTATCTATCTATCTATATATCCATCTATCTATCTATCTATCTATCCATCCATCCATCATCCAATCCTACGTTGCCCCATGAGGAGCGTAGGAGCCCGGGGCTAGGCAGTTGGTCCCGACATTTAAGATGAGAGTGACCAGCCTCACTCATCCCTGAGTGGCATTACATGAGCAATCAATCCCAATCATCCCTTGGATATAAACCTTCACCGGCTCAATCCGATTGGAGCACAATAATTACCCACTAAATCACCAAGAGCCAAAATTTGGTTATATGGTTACCACCCAGCGTAGTAAATGATTTCCTGGTGCACAGGAAACCATTTGGCTTGTCACTCGGTGTAGTCACCCACAGGCTGAAGGAAGTGGAAAGAATGAAGGAAAGAGAGACAGAAGAGGGAGTGTAAAGTCACCCGTAGGCAGAAGGACAAGGAAAGAATGAAGGAAAAAAAGACAGAAGAGAATGGAAGGAAAGAAGGATGGAGAGGAAAGGGTAGACAACCGAGAGCAGCACTACATCGAGTGAGTGGATGGTGAGCTCTCCCACCTACCACATATTTTATATATATATATATATATATATATATATATATATATATATATATATATATATATATATATATATATATATATATATATATATATATATGTATGTATGTATGTAGGTATGTATGTATGTATGTGTGTGTGTGTGTGTGTGTGTGTGTGTGTGTGTGTGTGTGTGTGTGTGTGTATGTGTGTGACAGTACTATCGGGCGTATTTTTACATGTCAGCGGGTCTGCTGGTAGATCAGTAAAGCCTGTTTTAACGAAATTCAAATCCTTAAACTGTTCCCTGCCCTCGTCGGAATTCTAACTCATGCCCTCCGGGAATGCAGGTCTCCTCCCTACCGACTCGGCCACTGCCTGCCCCACATTGTCCCATCAGGAGCAGAGCGGTCCTGGGTTATGCCGCTTTCTGTGAGAATAATACTTCAGCCATCCCTTGGATGCAAATCCTTACGAGTCATATCTGGTTGGACCATCTTTACTCACTAGGGCAACAGTCGTCCATTTGGTTATATACCGTACGTTTCCAGGGTCACAATAATTTATTTGGACTAACATTCTGTATAGAGTCACCTGAAGGCAGCAATATAAACTAGTGGATGATGGACGCACCTGTCTACCACTCACACCCATATATTGTTCTAATCTTCCATACAGTATTTATGCAGGTCTTGTCTATCCACTCATCTCTAAAATGCCCCCAGTGTATTTAGTCATTGTATATCGTTCTGTTCTCTCAATCACTCTCCTTCCATTTCCAGCTTTCTTACACACTTACGAGTATATTCTTATACCCTCTTCTCCTGTGTAACGAAAACTGGATTTCTTCCCCTTCCGACCGACATCAATTTTCTCCCTTTCACCCAGCTTTCTCACGCAAATAATATATACTTTTCTATCGTCTTCTCCCACGTAAAGAAAACTGGAGCGTTTTCCCTTACAGACGCCATTATCTCGCTCTCATACAGATATCTCACTTACATATATATTCCCCTCCTCTCTTCTCTCATGTAGCTAAAGCTGGAGTGTTTCCCCTTACAGACGTCGCCAATTATCTCGCTCTCAAACGTTCTTGTCAGTCTGTCCTCCTGTCAATTGTCCTTCCAGCTGCGTATGACTGCACCATGTCTTTACCTAAGGGTTCTTGAAATAACCTCTTCAGCCCTGGGACGTCCTTCTCATTGTATGATTCATGTTACTTGTAGACATTTTATTCATCGTTTGGGTGGCCTTTTTTGGTGAACGAGTTAGTGTCTTTAATTTGATGACGTGTTTTCCCCTTGATTCTTGCTATATTCAGACGATTGTGTTAAAATTAGGGAGAACTTCTGTTATGCTCTGTGTACTACTTGACCTATAATCGACATCTCTCTATCTTGAATACTGAGCACTGACAATAAACTAACAGTAGAAAATGATGCTATTCACAATGAGGTGACATGAAAAGGATGCAGAGCTGTAGTATTGTTATTTTCTGCCACTGAATAACATGAAATAAGCTGTAAAAAAAAAAAAAAAAAAAAAAAAAAAAAAAAAGGACAAAAATCTGGGCCATGTTAGAGTAAAAAAGGGAATATTGAAGGAACTGACGCAGGCCCTATCTAACGCCTCCAGTTCGGAAAGTCTATCTTAAGCTGAATAAAATCGCCTGAATGTGGCAGGAATACATTATTAACAACGTTGGCGAATTGGAGGGGTTAATGAAGGCTATATCAGACCTCTCCATATTCTAAAGTTTCTCCCAAGATGAGGAAGATCGTCTGGTGGCAGAAAAATAAAGCTTACAAAAATAACCATACATTAGAGAGGATAATTCATTTTCCATTATGTTAAATCTTTTTGTCTGCTGAAAATGAAGGTTTGTGAATTTAACTCACGAGAAGAAGATGTAATATTCGTGGAGAAAACGAAAAAAAAAAATAATGAAGAGATGACAGAATGCCCATCCTTTTTAAATCTTGAAATTCAGCCCGCCTCAAGGTATAGTTTGGTGAAAGGAAGGCGTTGGTACTGTGGTTGCTGTACAGCTGTGCTTTCCTTTTGCTGTTTGGGGATGCCTCACACCTCATGCATTAGGTGGAAATAGGATTAGGTTGATGATGATGATGATGGTAATGTTGTTGATGATGATGGTAAAGTTATTGATAATGATGGTAAAGTTGCTGTTGATAAATGATGATGATGGTAAAGTTGTTGATGATGGTGGCAAAGTTGCTGTTGATAAATGATGATGATGGTAAAGTTGTTGATGATGATGGTAAAGTTGCTGTTGATAAATGATGATGATGGTAAAGTTGTTGATGATGATGGTAAAGTTGTTGATGATGATGGCAAAGTTGCTGATGATATATGATGATGATGATGATTGAACAAACCGTTAGAAGAACGATCGTCTACCCAAACTTAACACTTTGTACCTTCCCACAAGTAATGTTTGACTATTAGTTCCGTGTCGATATGATATTAATAAGCTTTCTAGCACCTCCTCCTAAGCCATTTATTATGCATATGTAAATCTAATTATTATCTTGGGTTTTATAATTCTCTGATTCCAACACAGCCAGCATGCGTAGTATACAAGAGAGCATTAACGTCTCGTATACAGAAATAAACTAACAAGGAAGAAGTGCTACAATTCTTTTACTGTATCTTGACTCAGTTATTTTCTTTTCTGATTGCAACTTAATTCTCGTAGTTCAGTGGTAGACTAAGGCAGTACTGCGTCTCTGCATCCTATTTATAGTACTTTTACGTTAACAACACCATATTCTTGTGTTTGTTAATCTTTCGCTGCAGGTAAAGATGGAGAGATAGAAATTTTAGGCTAAATTAGAGCAAAAGAAGGATATTGATATTACTATACTTTTAGAGACCTTCTTCATTACTAACATCCCTTTCTGGTGATGACATTTGAGAGAGAGAGAGAGAGAGAGAGAGAGAGAGAGAGAGAGAGAGAGAGAGAGAGAGAGAGAGTTTCTGGCCAAATAAGAGTAAAAAGTGTGTGGTAAAACTCCTTGGCTAACGAGATTACGGGTTTTAGAGTGAGTAAAATCCAGGTATCTCTGTTCCTCCGTAAAAAACACTGGCACGTCGTGTATACAAAAAAAGGTTTAAAAAAAAAAACTCCCATCGTCTCTCTTTATGTCATTCTTTTTCTTCTCTTCTTTTATCTTCCAATCCATCCACTCTATCTCTTTCTTGTTCCTATTTTCCTTCTCTTCCATTCATCCCACTCTCTCCATCTTGTACTTATTCTTTTTTTCCCTC
The DNA here is from genome assembly GCF_032717465.1 of Coenobita brevimanus. Lineage (NCBI taxonomy): Eukaryota > Metazoa > Arthropoda > Malacostraca > Decapoda > Coenobitidae > Coenobita > Coenobita brevimanus. The sequence continues at coordinate 7,903,415 of NC_136955.1, read as the reverse complement.
TCCTTCCAGCCATCCACTTTCTCTATGTTTTTACTCCTCTTCTTTTGTCTCTCCTTCCATCCATCAATTCTCTCCATCTTTTTACTCTTCTTTTCCCTCTTCTTCCTTCCATCCACGTTCTCCATCGTTTTACTCTTCTTCTTTTCCCTCTCCTTCCATCCATCCACTCTCTCTCCATCTTCTCTTATTTTCCCTCTCCTCCCGTCCACCCACTTCTATATTTTCTTCTCATCCCTCATCTTCCATCTACATTCACGCATTTCCGCCCTGCTCAATAACGACTCCTTTCCTCGTAGCACCCTCATCTACTGTTCCACATTTTCTCTCCATTATATACTTGGCTTTCCTTTCCCTCTTCTTTCATCCACCTGTCATACACTGGTTCCACTCACGTCTGTCCCTGATCAGTAATTACCTTTATTTCCACGAAGCATCATCTTGCCAATTATACTGTGCAACTTTTTCTCTGCATCTTCTTCTTGATGTTTCTTTCTGCCTATCATCAATTTCCTATTCACTTTCTCCGTACATTTCCTTCCACTCTCAGTAACAAATCTTCGTACTGGTATACTTGTACACTTTATCTCACCTAAATGTTCCTGGTCTTCTTATTTTTCAAAACTGTCAAACCGTGTTTATTCTCTACCTACGTTTACGTCCATGCTCTGCAACGATCCTTCTTCGTTCACCTCATCCACTTCTCTCATATATATATCCATACCTTTGGAACAGACCTTGCATCATGTGCCCAAAGCCTTTTCCATTGCAGAATGTACATGATTTCCTTATGCAAAATCTTAAGCTATAGTTATTCAGTTCTCGTTATTTTATTGACAGAAAATTGAATCACTAAGTAATTGAATAAAGCAGTAGGAAAATATATATGGTTGACAGAGGAGCAGATATGGAAAACTGATAGACAGGAAGGGGGAGGGGGACCGCGTGTGTGCGCATATGAGAGAGAGAGAGAGAGAGAGAGAGAGAGAGAGAGAGAGAGAGAGAGAGAGAGAGAGAGAGAGAGAGAGAGAGAGAGAGAGAGAGAGAGAGGAACCATGTGTGTGTATATGCAACAGTTCCACCCTTACCCCACGGTTCTGTTATGCTGCATGCCGATCTGGTCCATTGATTTTATTCATTTATTCCGGGTGTTATTGAAGGGATGAACAGAGGGGGAAAGTTTTGCTGCAGTGGTATCCTGCTGCCATTGACCTCTGGAATGGTGTGTCAGAGGGTTAGTGCTGGAATATTACACTCCTGGAATGTTGCACTGATAGAAATTCACTGGTGGTATGTTATGCTGTGTTTTGTTCCAGTTTTTAAGATTCACAGCTGGAATGTTACATAGTGTTATGGATTCACTTTAGGAATGTTGGTATGTTATGAATTCACTGCTAGAATGTTACACTGTGTTATACATTCACAGCTGGAATGTTGCACTGAAATACGGATGCACTGCAGGAATGTTATATTGCGTTATTGATTCACTGCTGGAATGGTAGACTACAGTATGGAATCATTGCTGGATCTCACCGCTGGAATGTGACAATATGTTACGCATTCGCTGCTCGACTGTTACACTTTGCTATGGATTCACTGTTAGAATGTTATACTGCGTTATGGATTCACTGCTAAATGCTGCACTATAATATGAATTCACTGCTGAAATTCACTGTCGGAATGTCAGAGTGTGTTATGAACTCACTGATGAGATGTTAGACTGTGTTATGGATTCATTACTGGAATGCTACACTGCATTATGTATTCACTGTTGGAATGCCAGGCCATGTTATGGATGCACTGCTGGAGTGTTTTGTATACTGTGTTATGCATTCACTGTTGGAATGTCAGTGAGTCAGATACACTGATGGAATGATACACTGATGGAATGTTTTTGGAATTCGCTGTTGAACTGTTAACATTCAGGTTCCTTTAACTCACTCCCAGCCATATGAAATCGTCTTGCAGCAGCTGGAATAGACTATCTGAGTTGTCCTGAATCATACGAGGGTCAAACTGATTCTTGGATTTACTGTTAGAATGTTTCACTACTGGAAGGTTATTGCTGGGTGATGTTACTCGAAATGTTATGCTGATAGATTGCTGTTATTCTTGGACTGGCTTTTGTGCCGAAATAACACGCTGCTGGAGTTGTTGTCACTATTGGAATATTCCCATTATGAATGTTGTTACCACTGGAATATTGTTAATGCTTGAAGGTTACACTGCTGAAAATCTAAACTGTTGGAATGTTGTCACACTAGAAGTTTGGCAGTGTTGGCTTGCTATCAGACTGGAAGGTTGTCACTAGTGGAAAGTTGTCACACTGGAAGGCTGTTGCTGTTGGAATGATGTCACACTGAAAGGTTGGCACTGTTAGAATGTTAGCAGAATTGAAGGTTGTCGCTGTTGGAATAATATTATACTGGAAAGTTGTCAATGTTGAAATGATGTCACACTGGAAGGTTGTCACTGCTACACTGCTGAAGAAGTTTGTCACTGTTGGAATGATATCACACTGGAAGGTTGCGGCTGTTAGAATGATGTTATACTGGAAGTTTGTTGCGGTTGGAATGTTGTCAGACAAGAGGTTTGTCACTGTTGGAAAGTTGTCACACGAGTAGGTTGTCAGTGTTGGAATGATGTCACTGAAAGGTTGTTACTGGTGGAATGCTGTCACACTGGAAGGTTGTCACTGTTGAAATGCTGCCACACTGGAAGGTTGTCACTGCATCACTTTTGTCACACTAGAATGTTGTTGCTGGTGGAATGCTGTCACACTGGAAAGTTGTCACTGTTGAAATGCTGTCACACTGGAAAGTTGTCACTGCATCATTTTTGTCACACTGGAAGGTTGTTACTGGTGAAATGCTGTCACACTGGAAGGTTGGTACTGATGGAATGCTGTCACACTGGAAGGCTGTTACTGTTGGAATGCTGTCACACTGGAAGGTTGTTACTGTTGGAATGCTGTCACACTGGAAGGTTGTCACTGCATCACTTTTGTCACACTGGAAGGATGTCATTGTTGAAATGTTTTCAGTTCTGTAATACTCTGAAGTCACTGACTTCTAGAAGCGTGCCTCATGGGATGAATACTGGTATGTTAGCCTACACTGTATCATAGATTCATCACTGAAAAACAGCGTGGCCAGAGAGATGCGTGAGGATATTGCACCTTGGAAACTTGAGAGAGAGAGAGAGAGAGAGAGAGAGAGAGAGAGAGAGAGAGAGAGAGAGAGAGAGAGAGAGAGAGAGAGAGAGAGAGAGAGAGACTTTGCTATGTAAAGAAAATGGGGAAAGGGATAATTAGAAAAAACGAGGTAATTATATGGCTTAATCAATTACTGAGTGTGAGATACAAAAATGAGGAGAGAAGGAAGCACTAAGAACACAAAAATAGAAAATGGAAGTGGAATTAATTACTCCACTAGGATGACGCATTTCTCTGGACAGTCTTGCAGCTTCCAGGCAATTTAATTATTCTTCGGAGAGATTTTTCGAACTAGAGAGGGTTTGATATAGTTTCCATAAAGCCTTTCATTTCAAGAAGTTTAACATAATCTCCAGGCAGTAGCAAGATAAAGTTAAAGCAAGTCATCAAGCCGGTGCGTTAAAGTAAGACTGAAAATTAACCCAAAGATGAATTAATAAGGCAGAATGAGCTGAACACCTTCCATTAAGTTGATCTGTTTCTGAAAGGACTCTTTATACTAGCAGATGATTTTATTTAACTTAGGTTCTCATGGCTGAAGAGCACGAGTGGAGATAGTGTGTAATCCATTCAGAATGAGGTGATTCCCTTAAGCAGCATAAAATTATGTGTTTCCTAATCAGAATAAAAGAGGAGAGATGTCATCATGCGGAACGGGTAATGTCTTATGTTAAAGTATTCTTGATATTCCCATACTACAATATTTAGCTAAGAAAAGCCTCCAATAGCTCACTGTTGGCTTACAAAAATCGTCTAGCTTAGTTGCAACTGAGCACTATAATATTCCGCCCATAAGAGTGTTCCCGAAGGCTCCACGTGATCCCTCCAGGTTGACGAGTCCCTCCTAAGACAAATAATATATGGAGATACAGGTAGTAAAGTAAGGAATGGCAGCATCTTAGAGAATGGATCAATGTCTTTAGAACCATGACTTACTTTATGTTTATTTATTATTTTTATTTATCTATTTTTTTATGCCACACCCCGCAGCTATGTTGTGTATGTAGGGTGCAGCAAACCTTCCAGTTCGTAAAACTTTAACTAGTTTACTCAGAAGACAAATTTACAGAAGCGCTCCCGAAACAAGAGAGGGTTTTATGTTCTGAATAGCGCGCTACCGTGTGTGTGTGTGTGTGTGTGTGTGTGTGTGTGTGTGTGTGTGTGTGTGTGTGTGTGTGTGTGTGTGTGTGTGTGTGTGTGTGTGTGTGTGTGTGTGTGTGTGTGTGTGTGTGTGTGTGTGTGTGTGTGTGTGTGTGTGTGTGTGTGTGTGTGTGTGTGTGTGTGTGTGTGTGTGTGTGTGTGTGTGTGTGTGTGTGTGTGTGTGTGTGTGTGTGTGTGTGTGTGTGTGTGTGTGTGTGTGTGTGTGTGTGTGTGTGTGTGTGTGTGTGTGTGTGTGTGTGTGTGTGTGTGTGTGTGTGTGTGTGTGTGTGTGTGTGTGTGTGTGTGTGTGTGTGTGTGTGTGTGTGTGTGTGTGTGTGTGTGTGTGTGTGTGTGTGTGTGTGTGTGTGTGTGTGTGTGTGTGTGTGTGTGTGTGTGTGTGTGTGTGTGTGTGTGTGTGTGTGTGTGTGTGTGTGTGTGTGTGTGTGTGTGTGTGTGTGTGTGTGTGTGTGTGTGTGTGTGTGTGTGTGTGTGTGTGTGTGTGTGTGTGTGTGTGTGTGTGTGTGTGTGTGTGTGTGTGTGTGTGTGTGTGTGTGTGTGTGTGTGTGTGTGTGTGTGTGTGTGTGTGTGTGTGTGTGTGTGTGTGTGTGTGTGTGTGTGTGTGTGTGTGTGTGTGTGTGTGTGTGTGTGTGTGTGTGTGTGTGTGTGTGTGTGTGTGTGTGTGTGTGTGAACCAAATAACTCAATCGGTTTAGAATCACTTTAAACAAAATTTACTGGAGGATTTGACGGTAGACATGGGGTTAACCTGTTACTTTTAAAACAATGGATGAAAAGTCAAAGTCATGGTAAGAGGCCAGCGTTTGTCCTAGCAATGTCAGTTTAAAAATTTTCATCCGATCAAGACCATACTTGGTGGAAGGGTTGAGGGTAAAACAAGAGCTGAATTATTCGATTTTGAAAACAATATAAGTCTTAGGCCAATGTCATAGAGCAAGGTTAAAGTTCAAATCGTGTGTATGTGTGTGAACAAACAAAGTGTATGTGAGTGAACAGACTAACTGAAGGAATTTTAATTTGATATAACCCAAATGAGGTGAAAGTTAAGTTTAACCAAGGCAATAACCTACAGCTTTTGAGAATATTAAATAGATCAGAGATTAAGGTCACAAGCAGGGTCAGCTTAAGTAATATTACGTCCGATTTGGATTAATCCTTGAGGAAAATTTTAGGGTAGTTAGTTGTTAAAGGGATTCGATTTTGAGCACAATCAAGGAAAGGTCAAAGTCACATGGAAAGGCCAATTGTCAGTGTCATAGGACAAGGTCAGTTCAAATAGCTTTGTTCCGATTTGAGCCAAACTTGGTAGAAGGGTTTAGAGTCAGTCATGAATGAAGTTACTCAATTGTGAGAGCAAGTAGTCGAAGGACAAGATCACAGTGCAAAACCAAATAAACAGCCCTTACACTAGTCAATGGGCGCAGGTGTTGCACTTTCCGAATATCCCCTCCCGATTTTTTAAAAATTATTATTCATGATGTCTCTATGTGTTTTTATTCATTTTAAAGGACACTATTCGAACTAAAGAAAATTGATATGGACTTCACGGAACCCTTCACCAACAAAGAACTATTCAGCGTTAATAAAATCGTCTGGTGATTGCCTGAGTAACATAAAAGAAAAATCATTTGTCCAAATGCGTTAGACTTCATAAAATTATCTGAAACACCAAGAACAGAAAAGAATGATTTTGTCCTAAAGATGGAGTTCAGAATGAGCAGAAAGAAAATGGACTGAATGAAACAGTGACGAGATTGAGAAAGTTGAAAAAGGGAAGAGGGAAGTTGCTGCTGCTGCTGCTGCTGCTGCTGCTGCTGGATGATGATGATGATGATGATGATTATGATGATGATGAGAAGGAGGGGGAGAAGGAGGAGGATGAAAAAGAAGAAAAGGAGGGGAAAAAAGAGAAACAGGAAACTAAAAAGATAGCCAGGTGTAACAAGGATCCAAAAAAAAAAATGAAGAGGATGAGCAGGAGAATGGATATAAAAAGATATATAAGACGAGGAGGAGAAGGAGGAGGAGGAGGAGGAGGAGGAGGAGGATAAGGAGGAGGAGGAGGGGGAAGAGGAGAGAGGGGGGGGGAAGGCGAAGAAGAAAGAAGTATTTAAAAAGACGGAGATAAAAGGAAAGATGAAAAAGAAGCCTCAAAGCTGTTATCATTGGTGTTTCATCTTAACGTGGTCTTTTTCTGACGAGCAGAGTCTGGGCAAACACGACTCTCCCTTGCTGCATCGATTTCAGATGCCACCTTCTTTCTTTTACACTGAGATGTATTTCGTCCTCTTGAGTCTGCTGCCATATTGTCCTTGGTAATTACTTCCAGAGTTTTTATGCTTCAGGGATTTTTTTTTTACTTCACGTATTTTTTGTGCTTCAGATATTTTAGTGCTTCAGGTACTTTTAGTGCTTCAGGTATTTTTTGTGCATTAATTATTTTTTGTGATTCGTATATTTTTTGTGCTTCATATATTTTTTGCACTTCATATGTTTTGGTGTTTCATATATTTTTTGTGCTTCAGATATTATTTGTGCTTCAGGCATTTTTGTCTGTCTATCTATCTGTTGTTAAACTCCCTAATCCCGTAAGGGGTGGCCACAAACAAATCGCCTGCATGTCGTTCTGTCCCCTGTGCTTCAGGTATTTTTTGTGCGTCAGATATTTCTTGTGCTTCTGTTTTTTTGTGCTGCATATTTTTGGTGCGTGTGTTTGAGTTTATTGGGAGGCTTGAGGTGTTTTTTGTGCTTCAGGTATTTTTTGTGCTACATTTTTTTTTGTACTTCAGATTTTTATGACCTTGGTATTTTTAGTGATTCAAGTATATTTTGTGCTTCAGGTATTTATTTATATTTCAGGTATTTTATGTTTCAGTTTTCCTCCTTCAGGTACTTTTGTGCTTCAGTAATTTTTTGTTCTTCAGATTTTTTTTTTTTTTTTTTTGTGCTTCATATATTTTTGGTGTTTCAGGATTTTTTGTTTGTGTTTCATGTATATCTCTTGTGATTCAGGTACTTCTGTGTGATTTAGGTAATTTTTTCCTTCAGGTATTTTTGTGCTTCATGCAATTTTTGTGGTTCAGGTAATTTGCTTTGCGTTCCCTACTTCTTTTGATCTCAGGTGCCGCAGTGTGTTTTTCTTTTCCTTTGATATGTTGTCCTCTCGTGTGTACTTTGAGAATATTGTCGGTATTTCTCGCGTTTGATGTTGATAATGCGTTTTTTTTTTACGAAAGTTCTTTACCAACCACCTGCTTTCCTTTGCTTTGATCTCTCTCTCTCTCTCTCTCTCTCTCTCTCTCTCTCTCTCTCTCATGGCTGCTCCTTTTTATTGTTGTTAATTCTATCCACGTTTTGAAATGCACATCATATTTCAGCTGAAGTATTTTTCTCCTTGGTGTACCCTAAGGCATATTACTCCAACTACTTACCCGAAATTACAATTGCCTGTCCTTTTAACTCTGAAAAATATTAAGCCTTCATGTATCTACCCCTCTTCTTTATTATTTATGATAGTCATTTCTACAGTTTAATCTTTGGGATATTATAAGAATCTCCATATGATTTTTCTTACAGCAACTGCCTTAACTCTCGTCGCTAGTGCCCGAGAATTTAAACTTATCTACTGCCAGAAGATTATATTTTACCGACAGTCACTGAACCAAGAGAAAATATTATCACGTTTTAAATATCATATGGTCGTCAGAATTCTAATAGTATACTGCTATTAACTCCAGACAATATTATCATCAAAAAGTAAGTCACAGTAGCCTGAGTGGTATATTTCCACCTTTCTTTTCCTTTGACATGTATATCGTGCTCATATGTTGAATTAGCGCTGAAGATTGCTGGGGAGAGATGCCCTCACGTGGTGGTACCGAAATAGCTGGCTGTCTCCAATGCCTGGCTATACAAACATCCCTCAACTCCCTCCCTATCCCCCCAAAAAAGAGGATGGTGGAATGCCTGAAGAGGGCAATTTCAGTCTCCAGCCCTCTTGGTTCGCGTTTCAAATGAGCTTTGTGCCACAACTACTACTGCTACTACTACTACTACTATCACTACTACTACTACTACTATTGCTACTACTACTACTACTATTACTACTACTACTACTACTACTGCTGCTGCTGCTGCTGCTACCACTACTAGTACTGTTACTACTACTACTGCTGCTACTACTGCATTTGTCTATTTCTGCGTTGTTCTTGTTATTACTTGCCTTTGATAATGAAACAACACATTCCAGCAGACGTTGCTTTGAAGTTTATATAATTGAAATTCCTCAAATACTGGCTTTTTGTCATATACATATCTACCTCATCTATATATTGGTAAATCTTTCTTTCTGTTATTTTTCGAGTTTTTTGCTGATTACATATTATATTTCAGGCGGTCTTTTAATGAGTACTCTGCTAGCTTTTATTCCAGGTAACTATAATACTATTACTTCTTCTTCTGATATATTTTTCCCCTTTGTCATTTCTTATAATGTTTTCCATCCATATTATGTTAGGTAAATATAAGTACCGTAATTCCCGTTTTATTCTTTTTCATGTTTGTACACTCTCTCTCTCTCTCTCTCTCTCTCTCTCTCTCTCTCTCTCAAAGACATATTCCGTCCTCCCTCCGCCTGTTGTGGTAGAGGAGGCTGATCCATTGTGACACGTAGAGGAACTGGGTGAATGAGATACGCATGGATACACTTTGAAATCTTTATTTTTAATGCAGTTTTCCGTGTACCTTATCCAACCTTTATTATGATGGAGTTGATAATTATTTACTGCTTTTTATGACAGAGACGCACTTTGTTTACTGTATACAGCATTGTTCCTACTTCCTTATTCATTGGCTACTTATTTCCGTGTCTTTTGTGATGTTGCTGCACTTAGACGTATTTTTTTGCATTTCATATTGGTCATGCCCAATATATTCAGGTGATTTTTTCTTAGTCTGTCACATTAGTTCACGTACCTCTCTCTCTCTTTCTCTCTCTCTCTCTCATATTTGTTTTTCCTTTAGTTTTTCTTACACGTTACTAATGGTGATTATTTTCCTGATTTGATGTGGGGGTTACAGTACATTTTTTCACCGTAGTAACTTCCTTTTCATACCTATCTATCTATCTATCTATATACCTAGGCTGCTTCCCCCAAGGAAAGGGAGGTAGCCGAGACAGGACGACACACTCCCCATTTACTCATCCATTCAAACACATTCATTCGCATCTTAGCCTCAAAGGGGAGAACGGACAGATCCTCACCGCACCACACCGCACAAGGGTCAACTGTGCAATGCAATCAGTGACATCCGCAGCAGGGCCCGACAGCAGAGCTGATTTACCCCTGCCACATCATAACAGACCCATCCCCTTACCCGCACCTGACCTGACTAGCTGATCAGACCAAATGCGGGAGAATATCCGCTCAGGGCTGCGTCATCATTTATTCATTCATAATTTCTCTCCATTTATTTCTGTCACGTACAGCCACTCTTCTTTGCTCAACAGACATCCCTCTTGCATCCAGCGCTGTCTTCACACTGTCCATCCATCCTATTCGTGGTCTTCCTCTCACCCTTACATCTCTCACATCAGATCTAGTTATCTTTTTCACCAATCGCTCATTACCCATTCTCTCCATATGCCCAAACCATCGCAACACCCTCTGCTCAACTCTACCAGCCATCTCCCGAACAATTCCAGTTCTCCTTCGCACTTCATCATTTCGCGCTCGATCCATACGTGTCACTCCACACATACTCCTCAGACATCTCATCTCCATTACATTCAAACTTTTCCTCTCTGCTTCACCTATATTCCATGTTTCAGCCCCATATAACGCAGTCGGTACCACAACACCCTCTTACAGCCTTCTCTTTACATCCATTCTAAGCGAACGACATCTAAACACTTTTTGCATTCCTCCCAGCACCTTTCCTACTTCATTTATTCTAAACTTCACTTCTGCATCTATTCTTCCACCCACAGCAACATGTGACCCTAGATATTTAAAACACTCTACCTCCTCAAGCAACTCGCCATTCAAAACTATATTCATCCCCCTACCATCTACCAACCTCGTACACTTCATCACTTTACTCTTATTCTCATTTACTTTCATTTTCCCCTTTCACACACCCTTCCAAACTCCTCTACCAACTGTCTCAATCTCTCCTCTGAATCAGCCACCAGTGCAGTATCATCTGCAAACAGCAGCTGCTTCAGATTCCACTCTTCACCATCAACATTCACCAGACTCAGATCTCCACCTAAAACTCTTGCATTCACCTCCCTTCCAACACCATCCATATAAATATTAAACAACCAAGGCGACATCACACATCCCTGTCGAAGCCCCACTCTCACGGGAAACCAATCACTCACAGCATTTCCCACTCTTACACACGCTCTACTATTTACATAAAAACTTTTCACCTCTTTTAGTAACCTACCATCAAGTCCATACAATCTTAAAACAGTCTACAAAGCCTCCCTATCAATTCTATCATACGTTTTCTCTAAATCCATGAATCCCCAAAACACATCTTTGCCTTTCGCTAAATACTTTTCACACACTTGTCTCACAGCGAACACCTGATCCACGCATCCCCTCCCTCTCCTAAAGCCACACTGCTCATCACCAATCACTCCCTCTGTACCCTCTCTAACTCTCATAATTAACACTCTACCATAAACTCTACCATTTCATACCATTTATATTAATTCAAGTACCATACTATATTCCAGCTAACGCCATATATTTTTTATTCACCTGATACTAAGTCACAGGATTATAAGAGAATTAATACCTTTACTTTGTTTTGAGATATATTTTGCCCTCCCTGGTTTTCTTCTACTTTGCCTCCCCCCAAAAAACCAAGCCCCTTGTAGTCGTGGGGGGGCTTTGGGGTCTGGGGCTGGGACCTGATGATGGGGGTGGTGTCCTTATACCCTGCTTCCCCCGCCCTTGGGTCCCAGTCCTTGGACCTACTAATTTTGCTTGGTCCTTTTTTCTTCTCTTCTCTTCTTTTATTTTCTTTCTTCTCACCTTCCTAAGGTGTGAGAGCCGTGCTGATAGGATGCAAGGTTGTCTCTTCTGTGTCAGTCGCTAACGGCCTCGGGGAACCATGGGTACGGTAACCCTTGTATTTTTCGTCCTTACTCCTGACCGGGCTCTCAGGAGTGGACCAGTTTAATTCCTGATATTTACAATTAGGCTCACCATGGCCAATAATGATAAATTAATAAATTCTCAAGGAGCAACGGGAGATGCTCCTTCAAAACCTTCTCCCGGACAGGCGGATCCCCCACCCCCTACTTTTCCGCCTCTTTCCTCCTCTTCCTATCCTTCTGTTTCTTCTTCTCCCCCCCCCTCTCCTTCCTCCCCCCCTCTTTCCAAACCCACCATCAGTAACATCAATTTTTGGTCGCCAGACATGGCCCAAGTTCTTCAACATCCAGCCGACAACAAATGACCTCACTCTCCATCTCTCTCTCCTTCGACAGATAGGTCCCGACATAACATTTACATCATGACCAAATGGAGACCGCCTTTTGACTGTCCAGACTACTGCGCAGGCTGAGAAGGTGATGTCGCTTACTGATCATTCTGGTCATCCCATTGCAGCAGTACCAGATCCCCACCTAAACTCCAGCACGGGAACTGTTCTAATCCTTTCATATATATCTATAGGAGATCGCAGTTTCTCAGAATGCTCCACAGATATACAAGCCATCTTGTCAGCCCAACACCTAGCAGTACTGTCCGTTCAGTGTTACACGCTTCCACCTCAGGGGCGCCGGAAATACTCTTCCAACATTGCTAAGATCAGTTTTAAGGGCCGCTATCTTCCCACTTCTGTCATTATTGGTGGCACACGACTCGGTGTCAAAGAATACATACCTCGTCCGCGACAGTGCTCTTCATGTTGGCGCTATGGACATCCTGCCAAATACTGTAGATCAGAATCAATATGCCCTACCTGCACCCAACCCAGCCACACCTTCTCAGCCTGCACAGCAAAGACCCAGGTCTGCCCGAACTGCCAAGGCTCTCAAGCTGCCTCGTCCCGGAACTGTCCGGTGTATACCTTCGAATCCGAAGTCTCCAGGATTCGCTGGAAAGAAGGTCTTTCGCTCCGTGCAGCTCGTCAACGTGCCCGTGATCTAGGATTCTCTACCAATACTACATATGCTCGAGTGGCCCGTCCTGTCCCCACTACCTCCCCCATTTCCCAGTCCCACCACTCTACCACCATTACAACCTCTAACTCCTTTTCTGCCGTCACCTCCCAATCTAACACACTTACTCCCTTGGTATCACCAGTCTCCTGCTCCCCTACTGTCCCAACCTCTTTTCCAGTCTCTACTCATACCTCCTCCTCATCTTCTTTTCCGACTGTCAGTGTTGTCTCCTCCCCCCCTGTCTCTGTTCTACCCTCTTCCACCTCCCCTTCTCTCTCTTCTTGTTCCACTTCACACTCTCAAACTGCTCTGGTTACTCTTTCCAACTCTTTCTCTGTTCTAGACTCTTCCACTCCAATTTCCTCCCTATCGCCTCTATTGTCTACTCCTATCACTCCTCCTCAACACCCTTCCTGTTCTGCTGCTACCCCTCGCTCCTCTTCGTCTCTCCACCAACAATTACTCCCTCTGCCACAGCGTGATGCCCGCCGCCCGCCTCCCTCTGGCAAACGTGGACTTCCTCCCACCACTTCGGATGCCAAGGGTTTCACAAAACCCACACATTCCCCCCCAACCCGTAAAATGCGTACCTCCTGCCCCTTGCCCTCCACGACAACTACTCCATCAAAGATCCCTATCTCGACTCCACGAACTAGTCCCAACCCTATCCCAGCCTCACAAACTACTCCACAACCTGTATCAACTCCATTGCCGACACCACAGACGACACTCCCAGCAAGTGTCGAGAGTGAAACCCTCACAGACATCATGGAGTTTCTGGCGACTCCATTGCAGGAACCCATGAGTCCACAAAAAATAATCCATACAGCCGAAGTCCATTCTGTTCCTTCTGATCTCCCTCCCACTCCCACAGCTCCTTCCCCTTCTGCCCCCCTTCCTTCTTATCTAATCCCTCTCCTCTATCCCTTCCGATGCCACCGGGCTATACTGACCATCCCGCTCATCCACCTCCTTCACGTTCTGCTCCTATTCCAACTATCGAACCAACCCGGTGATATATGATACCAGTCCGCAATAAATTCGCGTTTATTATATTTTATCCATTGTAATTTTTTTTTTCTTAAGCTTTTATTTCCCTTGGTTTTACTTTTTTAGTTTTTTAAATTTTAACATGTCTATTTTACAATGGAATCTTACAAGTTTTACGGCCCATCGTAATGACCTTCGTTATCTTCTCGCAGTTCATCGTCCTACAATAGTCTGCATACAAGAACCCCGTTTGTCTGCCCCCCCAGTACCCATACCTGACTATAGTTTCTTATTTTCTCTTGCTTCTCTTCCTGTTTCCGCCATTTTAGTTCATCACACAGTTCCGCTAGAACGTCTATCCATTCACACTACGGTTCCGTGTCATTTTGTTTGTGTCTTCCTTGAACGATGGATTACGGTGGTGTCCATATATTTTACTCCCTCCCAACCTATCGATTTCCCTGCCTCATCTCTTTTATTAACACAATTACCCACCCCAATTTTATTGTTAGGATATTTTAACTGTCGTCATGCCTTATGGGGCGACACCGTTACCAATTCGCATGGCTGCCAACTTGAGACTTTTATTTTTAATAATGATTTATCCCTTCTAAATACAGGAACTTCAACACATATTGACGACAAAACTCATACTTTTTCCTGTCTGGATCTCTCCTTGTGCTCCTCTTATATTTCTTTACATTTCCATTGGTCCGTTCTTTCGGACACTGTCTATAGTGATCACTTTCCTATAAGGCTTACTCTTACTACATATTGCCCCATACTCAGGTCCCCTCGATGGAGTTTTCCGAAAGCTGACTGTCCGTTATTTACTTCTTTAACTGTGCCTTCTATACACTCTTCTTCCTTACCCACTGTTTTAGATATACTCACCTATTTTAATGTGTTAGTTCTAAGTGCAGCTTTGACAGCGATTCCTAGGTCGTCCCGCCCTTTTACTTTGAAGTGTGTACCTTGGTGGGATTCGGACTGTACTGTAGCACTCCGTGTTAAACATGCACGTTGGAAGAGTTTCCTATGCAAACGCAACACTCCGGATGAACAGAGTGCATTTCTGCTGTTTAAAAAGGCCCGAGTGGTTCTTTGTAAGACTGTTAAACGGGCTAAACATCATAGCTGGAGATTATACGTTTCCACTGTTACTGCCAATACACCCATTGCATCCGTCTGGAAACGTATACGCAAAATAACAGGAAAACATCTTCCCATGCCCTCCCCTGTCCTACATTTGGATGGGGAGTCAGTTGCAGATGCGCATCTAGTTGCTAACGGCTTAGGTCTTCATTTTAGTAATGTTAATAGCGGTTCTCATCTCTCACCTGAATTCCATACCCTTAAAACTGCTGCTGAATGTACGCCAGTTGTCTTCAAGCTGTCGTCTAGTCAGTCATATAACGCGCCATTCACGCTTCATGAATTGTCCTCTGCCCTTCGTCTTTGTAAGAACACTTGTGAGGGTCCTGATGGCATACACTATAATATGCTCCATCACCTTTCCCCCCAGGCCATGGCCTTATTATTAACTATTTATAATCGTATCTGGACAGAGGGTATTTTTCCTCCCTCTTTTTCGTAATGCCACCATCCTTCCATTTCTTAAATGGGAAAGCAAGGCCATGCCCCTCAAGATTATCGCCCCATTGCTCTTACCAGCTGTCTTTGCAAATTATTCGAGCGTATGATAAATCATCTTCTTATGTGGCTCCTAGAATCCAAGCAACTTTTGTCATCTTCACAGTTTGGTTTTCGAAAAGCTCGCGGGACCTTAACTCCCCTCCTAAATCTAGAGACTTATATCCGTTCAGCCTTTGCCACTCGACAATCTGTTGTCGCAGTATTCTTCGACCTGGAGAAGGCTTATGACACAGCCTGGCGCTACCATATTTTACACACAGTTCGTTCTTGTGGTGTTGATGGTAACCTAGGTGTCTTCTTAAAGAATTTTCTATCAGCTCGTTTCTTTAGGGTCCGTGTCCAGCATACTTATTCAGACTCATTTCCACAATACGAAGGTGTTCCCCAAGGCAGTGTTCTTAGCACTACTCTATTTTTATTGGCAATTAATGGGATTGTTTCTTGTCTTCCAGTTGGCGTCCGCTCTTCTTTATATGTTGATTTTACAATATATGCCTCAAATTCTGACATGTCTGCCCTTGGTGCTCTTATTCAACGTGGGGTTTCTGCTGACTCAGAATGGGCCACTTCTCATGGCTTTCGGTTCTCTTCTCTTAAGTCTCATGCTATTACCTTTACTCGTTCTCATCATATTCCTCAACCACCTCTTTTTCTTTATGGCTCTCCTCTCCCATACAAAACCTCCGCTTCCTTTCTTGGCCTTCTTTTTGACTCCCGTCTTACTTGGAAATATCATATTGCCTCCTTGAAAACCTCAGCCTTACAACGCCTCCGTCTCTTACAAACTTTGTCTCATGTGTCATGGGGTGCTGATCGAACTACTCTCCTTCGCCTCCATATTGTTCTCGTTCTCTCCAAACTTGATTATGGTTGCCAAGTTTATTTTTCTGCTTCAGACACCGTCCTTCAACAACTTGATTCTGTACATCATCACGGTTTGCGTCTGGCTCTTGGTGCTTTTAAGTCATCCCCAGTTGAGAGTCTGTATACTGAATCAGGAGTTCCATCACTCTTCCTCTGTCGTGCTCTTCTTTCTCTTCGTACCTATGCTAAGTTGCACTGTTTTCCTCATACCCCTTCTCTACTTCCTCCCGGTCCTGACTCAGGCATATTTTCCACTCCTAGGACCAAGCCACCATTTGCAGTTCGAGCCCGTACTCCTCTCTCGCGCTCCTCTCTTACTGTTAGTAATGTTTTTCCTTTCCGCACATGTCTTTTTTCCTCCGTGGCTACTTCCGCGACCCCACATGTTCTTCCATTTTCCCTTATTCCAAGTCCAATTCTCCTCCATTCATTCTCCGTTTTCGGTTTTCAGACCATCTCTCCCAACATTCCTCTGCAGTCCCTATGTACACTGATGGTTCAAAAATTCCTGCTGGCTTTGGAATCGCGATACTCTTTCCTGACACTTATTATCATTTTAGCCTTCCTACCTATGCAAGTGTTCTAACAGCAGAGTTATATGCCCTCTTGTTTGCGTTACGGTATATTTGTCGTGCCTCCTCCTCCTCATTTGTGATATTCTCTGATTCATATAGTGCTCTATCCCTTCTCCAGTCACCTTCTGCTTCTCACCCTCTAGTTCTTCGTATCTTGGAATGGTTGTTCCGTATCTCCTCTCGTCGTAAAAGAGTCCAGTTCTGTTGGGTCCCGGGACATGTGGGCGTCGCGGGCAATGAACGTGCTGATCAGTTGGCTCGCATGGCAGTTACCAGGAATGTCTCTCCTTCTCTCCTCATTCCAGTCTCTGACCTTCTTCCTGCTCTGTCATCCTTCCTTCAGCACCGGTGGCAGTCTTGTTGGGACTCTATCACTAATAACAAACTACGTGTTGTTAAACCGTTTATTTCTCCTTGGTCGACCCCTTGCCACCGTAATAGGAGGTGGGAGACGGCTTTAGCTCGCCTTAGAATTGGTCATACTCGACTTACCCACTCTTATTTGATGTCTGGTGGTCGCCCTCCCTTTTGTACTCGTTGCAATACCATTCTCTCTGTACGCCATATTTTCCTTGATTGTCCACTTTACACACTACAGCGACGTGTTGCATTTCCATTTTTGTCTCGCCTCCAACGTCCCCCCCTTCTTGCAGACTTTCTCCGAGAGTCATCGTATTTTTCCCTCCATAATATCATGTCCTTCCTTACCTCTGTTGGTCTTCTTTCCGACATCTAATTCCGTTCCTTATTTCAATAGCCCCATCTGTGATATGATATACTCCTTCTATTGACCCATTTCTTCCGGCCCACCTAACGTACACAACTTGTAGCCGATGATCCGGCTTCGTGCTGGATTTTGGCACTAGGTTCTTTTTGTTCTTCTTCTTCTACTTTGCCTTTATCAATATTTTCCCTGATTTTATTTTGGTGATAAGGGGTATATATCAGATTATTTCTTTTTGAAGTTTGCATATTCTGTGAACTGATTTTATTTCATTTGTTTACTTATTTATTCATTTATTTCATTTCACATGGCTCCAATTAGTCAGCCTCAACTGATTATATTGACTATTGTTCACCAGCGTACACTGCTAGAACTGTCCCGACAACGAGATGTTTACATTTAAGCAGTTTTTACCCGATTACGACTAAATTTGGTGGAAAAGTTGAGGGTATGACAAGAATGAAGGGATTCAATTTTGAAAACAGTAAGTCAAAGTTCAAGGTCACAAAAGGGTCAGACTTGGACCCCTGTGTGTGTGTGTGTGTGTGTGTGTGTGTGTGTGTGTGTGTGTGTGTGTGTGTGTGTCAACAATATACTTAAAACAGTTTTTATATCAACAAAACATTGTTGAAGGATTGAGGAATCAGCCGGTGAGTTATCCTATAGCTTCTGAGAACAACAAATCAAAGGTCAAAGTCATATTGCGAGGTCAGCTTAAAGTTTTTATCCGATTTAAACCAATCTGTGAGGAACAGTTCTGGGTTTTCGTTGTTGTGTAACCCGAATGTGTCTGGCCGACCAAACCAAACAACCACAGGCAATCAGTAGTCCCTGCAGGGCCTTCCCGTGCAGTGAACCAATGTTCCCCTGCGGTAGACAAAGCCTAGCCATAGCGAGGAACGGGCGGGAGGGGGGGGAAGAGTGTTGAGGTATGGTTCCCTGATGAATGCCGCATATGTGTTTCTCCACCCAGTTAACAGGGGCACCACAAGAGGATCCACATATGTTTCAGGTTATGGTAAGGATGACTGGAAGATTTACAGAACAGTCAGCCGAAGGTGTAGGTCACAGGGCAAGTACAGCACTTTTTTTTTTTTAATTCCATTTGGACGAAACTTGGTGGAACGCTTAAGGGTCAAACAAAGATGAAGTAACTCTATTTTGAGAACAGTCAGTCAAAGGTCAACGTCACAGCACAATATGTAATGTTCGACCCTTAGACTAATTGGTGTGTGTGGGTGATGCACTCTCTGAATGTTAGTTCTCGTGTTTGTTGCAGCCAAACGATTTTATGAAACTGAAAAGAGAGAGAAGTGGGGGATAATTTTGTAAGTCATTTCCGATACTACAGCGATGTTTGCTCAGTTTTGCTCCTGCTACTGCCAGATTCACGAAAAGGTTGATAGTTCAGCCACAATAAACACTGTAAGGATGATACGAAAGTCGCTGTACAGTAGAGGCCATTACTACGCGTCATACATACTGACACACTTCACACTACCGCACCTCACACATCTCACACTGTCACATCTCATATACTACATACTGGTTCCTAGTACACTCTTCACACTGGTACACTCACATACACTTCTCATAGCACACCTCATACACACTAATCCCTGACACACCTCTCACACTTCAAACTGATACACCTCGCACACATTTCTCACTAAATACCACACACAAACTTAATTTACATTATTACACCTCATATTGTCACACATTAATTTTCTAAGCTTCACAATGCAAGATCTCATACCTACACTTCACACTGCTACACCACACCTCACACTAGCACTTCTCACGCTGTAACACCTCGTAAAGACAAGTCTCACACTGGCATACTTGACGATGCCACTCTTCAAACTAGCATACCACACACTGCTACAACACACAGCCACATCACACATTGGCAAATATCTTCTTAGCACACCACATACTTGCACATCACACGCTGACGCAATTCACATTGCCATACCTCACTTTGCCAGACTTCACATTAACTTACATCACAGTGCCACATCTTAGACCGCCACATCACACACTAGTACATCATACAATACCTCACCACACACTAGCAAAAGTCACACTGCCAATCCTCCCACTGCTGCACCACATACTTGCACACAACACAGCCACATCACACACTTCCATACATTACACCTCACACTACTACACCTCACACACACTCTTTACATTGCCATATTTGGCTGCCACACCTCACATTGCCACACCAGACATTACCACACCAGACATTACCACACCAGACACTCTCACACCTCACACTACCACACCAAATATTGCCACACCTCACACTGCCACACCTCACATCACCACACCTCACACTGCCACACCAGACACTGCCACACCTCACACCGCCACACTCCACACTGCCACACCTCACACCACCACACTCCACACTGCCACACCTCACACCACCACACTCCACACTGCCACACCTCACATCATCACACCTCACACTGCCACACCTCACATCACCACACCTCACACTGCCACACCAGACACTGCCACACCTCACACCACCACACTCCACACTGCCACGCCAGACACTGACACCTCACACTGCCACACCAGACACTGCCACATCTCACACTGCTACACCTCTCGTCTCTTAATACACAAAGCCTTTGTTAATACCCAGAAATAAAATTTGTAACAGATTGTGTCGCTTTATATTCAGGTGAATTGTTTCACAATTAGTGGAATTTGTTTTCACTTTCATTCAAACAAACATGCACTGCTGCGCTGGAGCTAAAGAACTGCTTCGACAAATTCCAATATCATGGAAATTTCATTTTAAAATCAAGGCAGAAGTTATATAATAATAAAATGTTTACCTGACTCAGAGTTGTAGATTATAACCGGCTTAGTGTAACAATTTTATAACTAGAAAACTAAGTAATGGCTGCATACAATTCAATAACCCTTAGATACGTGATAGGAATGAGTTTCCTTTGCAACACTAGATTTGTTCTTATTTAGTGGAATTAAGTCATTCTCAAAAGTTGCACGGTAAGCAATGGTTGCAAAAAGATCGCTGAGCCTTAATTATGTGATGGGACTGAGTCTCCTTGGTTACTGGTCAAATCATCCATTCTAGTTGACAACATCTGGCCACACACTGAGCTGACGCAGAGTTAAGATTTTCCTCATGTTAAAACAAATGTGCTGTTGGCATTTGTCATGTAAGCTTGTCACACACATTACCATATAACCACCAGCACATTAATACTGGATCATTTGTTTTGAAATGAGATATAGATATCTCTTGCATAACTGACAAAAAGATAGGAGCAGTTGTATATATACAGTATATGTATGTATATATATATGTAGAGAGAGAGAGAGAGAGATACAACCAACCATACCGCTTTCTCACACACACACACACACACACACACACACACACACTCAACTCCCAGTTCATGTGGCCCGAGATCGAACCCTGCTCAGACCGCTCTACTTTTGTGGGTAAGGTGAGCTATCACCTGTCAATTGTAGCCCAAGGCGCGCTATACTGGAAGACTCGCAAGGGTTGGAAACTCAGCGGGGTAAAGATTAGGCGGTCTGTCCCCTTGTGCCTACGCCTCACTTCAGCCTCGGCGAGGCTTGGTAGTGTGGAAGCGCTCCTCAGAAGCAGCCAGGGTAAGTCTGTTGGCCCCCTTAAGTTAGGATACTTGTTTAAGGCCATGTGTATTCTCAGCCACTGGCTGCAATGAATAAATAAACCGAAAACTATTATTACTATTTTCTTAATGTGTCTGACTCTGGGCAAAGACTTCAGAGTCAATCCCAAGGCCCAGTAGTCCTCCTACACACCTCCGCATGTGACCACTTCGGCGCTAACACCCACTGTCCAAATTGAATACACGCTAGGGGGTCTCATACAGGACTGGTGTACTGGTATTACACACGCACACACACACACACACACACACACACACACACACACACACACACACACACACACACACACACACACACACACAAATACTTAAAGCTGCCCTTCTTCTGTAGAAAACGATGCCTGGTATATTCACAAGACTGATGTGTTTCTCTTTCTCGTTTGTGTCAACGTGTATGATTGTGCAGACTAATCCTGGATCCGCAGACTTTGCCGTCCAGTCGATATGTCATGTCTGGGTTTGCTGGAAGACCTCTGTTTAGGTTGTGCCTCAGCTGTCTATGCTTTTCTCTGGGCAGGTTCTGAACTTCTTCGAGATGAATGGTTTCTTCACTGCAGAGGGCTCGCCATTGTTTTCTGTCCAAGGCATTGATTTCAAGAACTTTTGGTATGATGTTGCACTTCTTCACAGTTGTCCTTATATGATCTTTATATCTCTTTTTCTGTCCCCCTGGGTTGCGGCATGGTGCAGCCAGTACGCCATACAGAACCTGGCAGGAAAGGTGGTGCTCGGGCATGAGGAACGTGTGTCTGACCCAACTCAGCTGGTTTTCAGCCAGCATGGTTTCTATGCTGATTGACTTCACCCATCGGAGAATTTGTGAGTGAGGGACTTTATTCTCCCATGTGATCTTAGGATGCACTGGTAAGTAGTTCAAGTTTCAGCGCCATGTAGGAGGAGAGAGAGGCATACAGCCGTATATACCTGTAATGATACATTCGTCTCCATTCTCAAGTTGGTGTTTTTAAAGGCTCTGGATCTGAGATGTGGTTGATTCATGCAAGGACTTCTGCATCAATGTTTATCTGTGAGCACACTCATTTTTCAATTTATCTGAAATGCAAAATGCTCCGGTGAATTGTTTTTTCTGAGATGTTATATCTGTTTTATTGACATTCATTCGGAGCCCTATTACATGGTATATGTTCGAGACGATGGTGAAACTGTTGTAAGGCTTCTGGGGTATGTGCAAACACAGCACAGTCATCAGCGTATAGTAGTTCTAGGCAACAAACTATCTCATTCTTTGATTGTCCTTGAAGCAGTCTGAGATTAAATAAGCTACCATCTAAATGGAACTGGATATTTATTCCATCATCAGGGATTATCTGTTGGTGACTTAAAAGGGTGACTGCAATTAAATGTGAAAATGGCAGGAGCCAAGACACATCCTCGTTCACTCCCACATCCACGTTGAAGGGTTTGGATTTGCTCCCACATATAGACACATGAGCATTCATGTTATCATGCAGACTCTTCAGGATGGTAAGGGTACTGTTTGGTAATCCAGAGTTTAAAAAACCATTCCATAAAAGTTCTCTGTTGACAATGTCAATGTTTTTGCAAGATTGATGAACGTAATATACGAGTATAAGTCTCGCTTCTGCTCAAGCAATTCTCTTCTATCTGTTGGGCAGCAAAGGTCATATCATAGGTGCTTCGTTCTTTTTGAAATCCACATTGTGTTTCAGGAAATGTCGACTCAGTGAGATGTTTTGGTAGACTGGATAACAGTAACTTGGCTAGCACTTTGCTAGCATTCACTAAAGGAGAGATACCTCTGGTGTTGTCACAACCTGAGCGGTCCCCATACTTCTTGGAGACAGTCACAATATTAGAAGTAAGCCATTCAAATGGAATTCAATCTTGATTCTATATACTCAACATGACGTAAAGAAGGTGCTGATGGAGCAACTAGCCACCCTCTGATAAGTTCAGATGGTATGCCATCAGGGCCAAGGTATTTGTTACTTTTTAGAGACTGGATGGCCTGAACTGTGTCTGCAAGTGTTGGTGGGACATCGAGATCTACCGCATGTTGAGCATTTAGGATGTTATCAAGGATATAATGCTACTCCAGGGTTCTTTGCTTCAGTAAGGTATTTAGCTGTGGTGCCCATCTTTCTAGGATTGCTTGCTTGCCTTTCAGGAGCTAGCCTTCATCTGATCGAAAAGGGGTTATGTTATGTTTGGTTGATCCATAAATGGCTTTTATGGACATGCAGAACGTATGTTGACCATTAATATCAGCCAGTCTTTGCAGGTCTTTTGCCTCCTTAGTCCACCCTGTGTTCCACATGTCGTGCAGTTTTCTCTGGGTTTCACTTCTGAGATTCTGGAATTCAGTTTTTATGATCAAAGAGCTGGGATGAGCCAGCTAGTTGTTTTGTGCTCTATTCTTCATTGCCAGAAGGTCATGTATGTCCTCATCATTTTCGTGAAACCAGTCTTTATGGCAGTGAGTGGAGAAGCCCAGGGTTTCTTCTGTGCTTTGAAGCAGTATCTTAATATTCAGTCACTCTGCATCTAGGTTTGGTGAATTGTTGTTTGGGTGAAGTGGTGGGCATTGAGAAATCTTGACGGTAACAGTGCTGCTGTCACAAATTGCCACATCCTTATAATACTACTATTTAGTTTCCTCAATGGTGGTCTGCGGCACATTTGTAGGTGTATGACTAGCTGCAGTTGGGTGAGTATAGGGTTATTTTCTGTTGGGCACTCAGCACCTCTCATAGTTTTGGTTATAAGAACTTCTCTTCGGTCTCATTGCCTTACAATGGCATAGTCAATTAGGTGCCAATGTATAGACTGTGGGTGCATTCATGTGGTCTTGCATTTGTTCTTAAGTTGAAGAATAGTGTTCGTAATGACCAAACTGTTCCGTGCATAATGAAAGCAGTTTAAGTCCATTAGTGTTCATGTTATCAACACGCTGGTAGCCTATAATGCTTTACCACAGGTGATTAATTTTTCCTATTCTGGCAACTCCTTGGCTGCTGCAAGCATCTGAGAAGGACAAGACGACAGACTGCTACAAACCTGGCAGAAGACTCTTAACGAATGTTAACGGAAAATAGCAGCACCAGGGCATGGTTTAACTCAGAGCTCTCAGCAGCCTAGGGGTTAAAAGCTTAAAGCAGGATAAATTTGTCATTATGTGGTACTGAGCAAACTACAACATCCAAAGAGTCATGAAAGGAATCTTTGACAATGTTCTCAGAGTCAAGTGTTGGGATATAGGCACTGGTAAGTGTTGCATATTGGCATTTAGAAAGTGAAATGCACCAGAACATCAGCCCCTCTGGTATACCCAAAGAATTATTCTTGGATCTTCAGTAGTAGGTTGCTTTGGACTGCAAAGCCAATACTTTGGCTTCTTCTTACGTTGTCTGGTTATCATCTCCAGAAATGAGTATTCCTTCTCCTATGTTTATTAGGTAATCCTCTCCTGAGAGCTGAGACTTAGACAAAGCAGCAACATCAGTTTCATATATTTTCAGGTTATGGGCAGTAAGGGTCAGTTCTGTGGCATAGTCGTGTCCCTTGTTTACTATCAAACAAGGTACAGTACATGTATTTCATGTAACAAGATTCAGAGGGATTCTTTTTGTTTTTCGACCGCAATGTGGGAAGCATTGCCAGACGCAGTTGTCTGCCCAGATTGTGTGGAGCAGCAAATGTTTAATTTACTTTACCTAAACCCCTCACTTAAAAGGGTAAGTAGTTGAGTGACCGTTTCCAGCTGCTTAGTCGCACTGAATCCTGCCGAAGGCATGATCTGCTCCCATACCATCATGCCAGTCGCCACTGGACCAGTGGCACCTATATGTAGGACTCAAGTTAGCGACTTCCTGCCACAGCCAAGACCTGTCGCCACTATCCTTTCCTGTTGCCAATGGTTTATTGGTTTTGGTGAAAGGATGAAATGGGATCTGAATATAGCAGTGAGCTTGTGCAATGAATGAATATTGTGTGATGGTCAGGGTGCGCAGTTTATCACCATATGACTTGACCCTTCTCAGCCTGCAATGGTGGCATGAGGATTCACGACGATCATCTACTGATCAGGGTTTCATGAGTCTCCCAGGAGCTCTGTCGATCAAGACTCGCCGTCTGTGGTATTCCTTTTATGGAATTTTTTATTCAGAGTTTACTACCATAGCCTTAACCCATCCAAGGCAGTCCACGTGGCAGCAGCCCTGGGAATACTTAGTCTGACGCCTCACTGATGACCTCTTCAGCATGGGTAACTGACCTCCCGATGAGTCGGGGGGGGGGGGAAATCTCTCTCCACTAGTATGGTCCATTAGATTTGTGGGGTAGGTGGGTCCCCCATCATAACAGAGTGGTTCCCGTGGAGACACACACACACACACACACACATCACTCAGACAAAACCATCCACATCCCTCACACACGAGCACCCACAACAATAACACATAACCACCCACATCACTGACACATAACCACCCACACCACTGACACAGCCACCCACACCACTCACACACAACCACCCACACCACTTACACACAACCACCCACAACATTCACATACAACCACCCACACCATTCATTCACAACCACCCACATCACTAACACAACAACACGCACCCTCACACACAACTGTCCACACCACACACACACAACCACCAAACCACTCAGACACACACACAGACACACACACACACACACACACACACACACACACACACACACACACATGCAGAAATCTACTTACACCACCCACACAGAACCAAGCACTCACACCACTCAAACTTTCCAAGAAGCGACCCACCGCAAAGTATAGAGTTAGTGCTTTTATTTTACATTCCTTCCCAACGGTAGGAAATTAGAGAAAGATATCACGTATTCCATCAAAATTCTGTCAAGCTAAAAAGTTCTACGAATAGCTTCATATCACAATCAGTGAACTGAGGTTATCGTGTATGCAAAAATATAGCATTCATTAAGGTTGTGTGTGTGTGTGTGTGTGTGTGTGTGTGTGTGTGTGTGTGTGTGTGTGTGTG
This sequence comes from Coenobita brevimanus, assembly GCF_032717465.1. NCBI lineage: Eukaryota > Metazoa > Arthropoda > Malacostraca > Decapoda > Coenobitidae > Coenobita > Coenobita brevimanus. The sequence continues at coordinate 7,877,320 of NC_136955.1, read as the reverse complement.
TGTGTGTGTGTGTGCTCTAGTAATCTGCAGCCGAATTATGTCATTTTTAGCTTTTAGCTGGGACCAGATTTTTTTCCCACTTACCAAAAGCCTCTCGTATTCTAATGGATTTGTTAGAGTAGCGTCAAGCTTTTTTAACTTCCAAAACTACCGCACTACAAGTTGAAGTAAATATAGTTGTCAGAACGGAGCAAGACCGAAGCAGAAAAAAGAAAATCTTGGCCTAAATAATCTTAAAGAAACAAAGACAGAATCCCCGTTAGTGTTGTTTCTTTCAAAGACGGCAAAGAAAGGTTTGGTAAACCTGTGATCCATTAATTTCAAGAGGATTCGACAAACTCTCATAAATTCGTAAGCAGAGGTAGACAGTAAAATAAATTCTTCTTGAGATGATGATGATGATGATGATGATGATGATGATGATGATGATGATTTATTATAGGTGGTGGTGGTGGTGATGATGATGTGGTTATTTTTTTTTTTATTTTTTTGGTTGAGGGATAAAAAAACCTGTTGGCATAATTATGCATTATAGTGTTAAAAATAAATAATAGTGTGTGTAGATAACCCTAACTTAAACTGTTACGACGGCTCCAACTTTGTCTCATTCACCTCTTTCATTAAAAACAAAAGCCTGTCTTAGTTTGTTTTTGCAAACTCCAGGGATTTTGTTCAGGTTATGAAGGGCGCCTCGTACTGAAGGACTGAATGGGGTCTGATTTTAACCCATTAGCTTCGGGGGTTCTAAGGTGACTACAATCGTCCTTCAGTACCAAGAATGAAGTGGTCTGATGGTAGGATGCAAAATGATCTCAGTGAATGAATGAGCTGGTGGTAGAATGAAATGGCCTGTTGGTAGAATGAGATGGTCTAGTGGCAGATTGAACTGGCCTGGCGGTAGAATTACATGGTCTGGTGGGAGAATAAAATGGTCTGAAGGTAGAATTAAATGGTCTGGTGGAAGAATGAAATGATCTGGCGGAAGAATGAAATAGTCTGGTGGTAGAGTGAAACATTAGAGGATTAATGTTCATCCAACTTTCAAACTCCTTTTTTATATCCTCAAAGTGTATTCTATCTAACGAGCACTTCACTGTTCGGGGAAGAGGGCAAAATGTTCATGGCTTTCCCGCACACACACCATCAAAGGACTTGTGCAAAGTGCTTGAAGACTGAGTCAGGCAAATACACGATAGCAAACCAAGCGAGCATGTTTGAGGAAGTGAGCATGCAGTATTATAGCATATTTTAGTATTCCCATCTCCTAAAACTCACTTTCAACTACGTATAATCGGCTGGTGAGAGACGTATTAGTATAGTAGAGCTTTTTTTTTTTTTTTTCATTATTTACACTCTTGAGGTGAAAAAAAACAAAAATAGCTTGCCTTTAAAATAAACTGCTTCCTTACCACTAACACTCTCTGGTTCATTTGATTCCATTTTAACTGTACACAATCGCCGGACGCTATCTGCAACTTAATATCAGAATTGTGCCGTTTATTACAGGGTTAATGCTGACAGTGTTAACTATCAGGCTCATATAGATTTACTGTCAACTGAATATATCTTCTGGCATTCGATGTAATAGACTAGCAGAGTTGTATGAACAGTGAATGGGTTAATGGTGGCAGTATTAACACTGTCAGGTTGCTCTGGCCTAACCTGAGCTTAATAAAATTGTCTTTTGTTGTAATCAGAACTGGTAAATACTCCATGTGGAGATGCCTTGGTGAACAAAATCTCGGTATCTCCCAGAGTCTTGAAGTTTTAAGCTTTTATACGTCTCTAGCTGTTGTTTGAGAGATTTCCTGTACCCAAAACCATCCCTAATTTAGCGAATATAATAAAGAAGTCTGCTTGTGGGAACGGGTAGACCTCTGAGTATTTCTTCTTCCTCTTCATCACATCATCATCATCATCATCATCACATCTTTATCCTCCTCCTCATCATCATCATCATCTTCATCCTCTTCATCACATCATCATCATCTTCTTCTTCTTCATCTTCTTTTTCTTTTTCTTTCTTAGATTATCCAATCTCTTGAAAGACAACTGATTACCATTTTTTTTTTTTTTGTACAGGGCTTTCATTCTTCAATGACCCTGGTGCGTGTTATAAAAAATCATGGAACCTTTTTTAATCTAACATATATTGGCAATACTTCGTTCGTTTTAGGTATCTTTCGGCTTTAAAATGCAGCGGAGAATTCCTGTAGACTTCTATAAAAAAAAAAAAAAAAATCACTGTTCGTCTTACTTGCTTAAACGTCCAGAAAATTTATGGAATGAAAAATGAAAATAGACATGAGGATGGCTCCGGCACTCCCAATGAAAAAAAAAAAAAATCCATAAAAAAACAGGCTTTAAATAATCAGTGAAACAATCATGAAAATGCAATTCATATAATGTACTGTACTATAATGTAGCGATGAAATAGTGCCCAAGAACATACGAACAAAGTGGAGGCATTACGCGTCCCAGGCCAGTATGATGCAATAACAAGCACATGTAACCCCATACCTACATCCATTTTTTAAATTTCAATAAATGCCATTACGCTATAGCAATTATTTAAAACATAATAAACTAAACACACACACACACACACACACACACACACACACACACACACACACACACACACACACACACACACACACACACACACAGTGTCAAGATTACATTATCATTATTTTTAGACCATGCAATATGTAAAAGAATGCACTAAAAATACGAAAAGTGTAGGGATCGAGTTATATAGCGTTACTGCATCATTTCTGCCTGGCAGGTATAATGGATTCACAGCTTCTATGTTTTTTGGCCCTTTGCTATACCTGTAGTTTAATACATTTCATTAAATCTTTTAATATATTTGTCTTTAGATGATCGAGCTACTCCGACAACGAGAGGGTTAATGGCAAATTTATTACCTTCTTCAAAGCGGTGACATGCTTTTCTATAACCATCCTTATTACCACCAAATGACTTTAGTCAACTTAGGATAAACCTTCAGTAGTGAGGATGTTAATGAAGGCTACATCCTACTCCTGTAGTTCTAAATGTCTCTACCAAGCAAAAAAGATATTAAAATCTACATTTCGGATTGAAAAGGCCAACTCTCTTAGGTTTTACTGGGTTTCTCTCAGCTGAATCGTCACGAAAGTAGAAAACAGTTGGCTCAAACATGAAAGGAGATGCAAGATATTTGAGAACCCTGCGTGATTACTTTGTTTTTGTTGTTGTTGCCGCTGCTGCTGTTGTTGTTGTTGTACTCAGAGACTCTTTTGGAATAAATCATCGCCATGCCCAAACCGAGAACCTCAAAAACACCAATCTTCACTGAATGCAATATCACTAACCTGCTCCACCACCCACCGCCATCCTCCCCTTTCCATTCCACTCACCCACTTTTTCTTCTTCCCACTCATCATCGACTTTTTTACACGTTCATTACAATGTCTTAGTGTAATAAATTAGTCCTTTCTGCTGATCCACGTTTCAGCTTACTTAGTGAAAAACAGTGGGATTAAAAGTTAGTAATCTAAGTTTTCCCAGTGACTGCTAAATGAGTTAGTGATTTCAGTTTGACCAATAAAGAAAAGTAGGGCTGTAAGTTAGTAGTCTGAACTTTCCCAGCGATTGATAAATATGTTAGAAAGGTGAAGGAAGAAGTAGGCAGCCATCATCCAATCACTTGACGTAGTGGTACCTACTTCTTCCTCCACCCTTATTATTCTTTTTCTGTATCTACCCTCTTCTCTTCCTATTTCTCCCATCTTTCCTGTCGCTTTTTATTACTCTTCTTTCCTTTTCAGGTGGCATTATATTGAGTGATAAGCCTAATGGTTTCCTGTAAGCCAGAAAACCATTTACAACGCTGGATGGTAACCATATAACCTACACTTACCTGTGCCCTACATGTCAACAAATGAGTTGGAGGAGGGTTAGTGCCCCTCCCCGTAAAACAACTAAGGCCCTGTCCACACGAGCGGGCAATGCCTGATGGGCACTGCCCGCTGAGCGTATATCCCTCGCTTCTTTAGCAGTGTTACCAGATCAAACAGTTTCTGGCGGCCATTGGTCACTACTGGGCACACTTGTTTTGTTGTCCACACAGCAAGCATTGCCTCAACAACGGGCAAGGGTGTTATAGATAGTGTGCCAGTGGTTTCCCTGCTTATGACGTCATCTACGATCGAGCCCGCCAGCCACCTTCTAAATGTGTGAATTGGAATGTGATTTGGCATCAATGTTTGCCCGTCGGGCACTGCCAGCTCGTGTGGACGGGGCCTAACTCAAAGACAAACTGCCAACCCTTACGGTATTATGGCGTCTGGCTATAGGTAGATAGATAGACAGACAGAATGATAGATTTGATCTTAAACAGTGAAAAACAGCATAGGAGTAATTATAACTTGCCCAGTGGATAACATGAACAAGAAAAGTATTTGGATAAGATATTAGCTAGTTTACCGGATGAATGTCTCCAAAACAATTAACCATATCACAAATCATTTTTATTCTTTCCAATGTTTTCCTTTAATATGAAAAAAATTGGTCGTGAAACCTTGGTAACTGTATGAGTGAAGACAAACGTACGAGTATATACGAGAAAACTAATACAAAGCTGAAGTTGAGGCGGTTCATAAATACGAGATGATATGGCTATGTGGAGAAGATGGAGAATAAGCGACTGAGTAAAATTGTGTACTTCAGTGAGGTGGAGGGTGAAGGGGAGGGGAAGACTAAGGATAAGATGGAAGGATGAAGTGGAGAAATATATGAGGGAGGGGTGTGTGAGTTGGAGGAAGGCAACCAATTGACAGAGAACAAGGATACAGGAAGGTGATTCATCTGTTGAAAACCCTTGCGAGATTAAGGAGTCTGACTAAAGATCGACAGCTATATAAATACGACCTGAGAAAACTACTGACTTCAGGCTGGCTGGTGAAATATATGGGTAAATAACCACTATGTTATGTAGAAACTTTATTTACCATTCCGAACAAGCCACAACACTCTGAGGAACGTCGTCGCTGAAGGCCAAGAAGGAAGGGTACAAGAGAGCAAAGGTATACACTGATGCATACTTGGTACAAAAATTATCGTACTGAGTACAAACATAAACACAATAAGGAAACATACCACTTCGTCCAACACATGGCAACAACTAAGATCCCACGTTGATTTCAGGGTAATCATTGAGTCCGATCCTGTTGGATTTCCTGGCTTTTTGCTGCCTTCGGGTCTGTAAACAAGGCTTTGATCTCTCTGCGCCGCACCCTCCTGCTGCTCTCCTCTTTGCTTCAGGTGAGGAGGTTTAGAGTACTTGGTGGGAGGAAAGGGGTAAAAATGTATAAGGGGAAAGTAGAAAGGGGAAGAAAAAGTAGAATATATTTGGAGAAGGAAAAGTAGATAAGAATGAGGAAAGGTAGGGGACTTTCGCGAGAAAGTAAAGCGAAGAGTTGAGAAGGATAATGTTGTTGTCGTTGTCGTCGTCACCGTTGTTCTTGTTGTAGTTCATATTGACGCTGTTGTTGCGTTCTTGCAATCCCAGACTCATCTCACTGTGAACCCAGTGAACTGCAGGAAACTGGTAACTTCAACTGGTCGCTTCCAGAGATTTGTTGTTTTGTTGAAGCAATAATTATTGTGGGTTAAGGATGAGGAGATAAGAGGAAATTAAAGGAGGGTACGGGGTGGATTATGGAAGAAAATAGTTATAGGAAAGGGAAAAAAATACTGAAAGGAAAGGAATGGTGGGGATGGGATGGAAAATGTTAATGGGGAAGGTGAATAAAGGCGTTGATTTCTGAACAACCCCACTTCTTTCCCAATACTTCATGTGAGGAGATGGGAAGGTTTGGAATGCTTGGTGGGGAAGGAAAGAATAGAAATTGGGAAGAAGATATAGGTAGACATGAGGAAAGGGAGACAAGGAGAGATGAAGAAAATTAAGGAAAGAGTAAAAAGATATGAGCAGATTGGAAATGGGGAAAGGAAGGGCAGAGAGGGGGAAACGAGAGAGTGGAAACAGGAAAGGCAAGGTAGGGTAAATAAAGGAAGGGAAAGTAGGGTAAGTATATGGAAGGGAAGAGAATATTAGATGACAGTAGAGGCGGGGAAGGAGTCTGGCTTGATGGAAATGAGGAAGGGTAGGTCAGAGAATTAATTGGGAGAAGACAGGTAGAATAAAACACAGGAAGGGACAGAAAAGAGTACAAATGGATAGAGATTGCAGGTCTGAACCGCCACAAATATGAAGTGAGAGGCAATAGAAATCAAAAGAAGAGAAAATGGATAGCGTATAGGGGAAAAGTATATGGCAGGATACTTATTGGCAGAGTTAGGGAAATAACAGAGGAATTAGTTGGAGAAGAACAGGAAGGCTTTATGAAGTGAAGAGGTTGTGTAGATCAGATATTCATTCTTAAATCTTTAGCGGAAAAATGTTTAGAGAAGGGAAAGAAGTTGTATGCGGCCTTCATGGATTTGGAGAAAGCATATGACAGGGTGGATAGACAAGGATTGTGGAAAGTGTTAAGAACATATGGAGTAGATGGGAAGTTGTTGAATGATGTGAAGAGTATGTATGAGGGTGCAAAGGCTGCAGTGCGTGTGGATAGTGAACTGAGCGAATTTTTCTATTTGAAAATTGGGTTGAAAAAGGGATGTGTCATGTCTCCATGGTTATACAATCTGTACATGGATGGGCTTATAAAAGAGATACAAGGAAGGGCAGTGGATGCTGGAGTGTCCCTAGTGAGAGAGGTCAGTGTTTGGAAACTCCCTGTACTGTTGTTGGCAGATGTGTTGTTAAGTGAAGACGATGGGGAGCTGCAAGGCTTGGTGGGTGAGTTTGGGAGAGTGTGTACGAAACGGAATTTAAAGGTGAATGTGGGGAAGAGTACAGTTATGGTCTTCGAAAGAAGTGAAGTCAGTGAATGTACAGCGAGGTTGGGTGATGAGGAAATGGAAAATGTGAGTACGTTTAAGTACTGTACTTGGGTAGTGTGATGAGTAAGGATGGAAGTTTAGAGGGTGAAGTGCTTGAAAGGGTACAGCATGGAAGAAAGGTTGCTGGTTCCTTGAAAGCAGTGATAAGAAACAGGGAATTGAGCATGGAAGTGAAAAAGCTACTACATGACAGTATTGTGATACCAACTCTAACGTATGGAAGTGAAGCTTGGACCTTGCTGGAGGGACAGAAGTCAAGAATGAGAGCAGTGGAAATGAGTTATTTGAAAGGAGCATGTGGAGTCCCATGGAGAGACAGACTGATATATGAGGATGTAAAGGAGCGTTATGGTGTGGATGTGGATGTGATAGGAAACGTTAGGAGAAACACACTGAGGTGGTTTGGCCATGTGGAAAGGATGGAGAGTGAGAGACTGAGGGGGAGAGTGTATTTGAGTGAGGTGGAGAGGGAGACAGGGTGGGGGAGGCCGAGCATGAGATGGAGGGATGGAGTGGAGAGGTATATGAGAGAGGGGGATGGTGAGTTGTGAGCAGGGAAATGAAATGGAGAGGGACAGGGCAACGTGGAGGCGATCTGTTTGTGGGCACCCCGTCTGGGATTAAGGTGTCTGGTTATAGATAGATAGTACAGGGGAAAAACAGAACAGAAATGGGGAAGAGATGAGTTACAGATTAAAGGAAAAGGAAGAGAATAGTTAACCCTTTTAGTATGGTGATTTTTTTATTTTATTTAGCGTGTCTGTAGAATGAGAGACTGACTAAGAGACTGTATGTGAGCGAGGTGGAGGGTGAGAGGAAGAGGGGAGGGAGACTGAGACTGAGATGGAGAGATAGGGTGGAGAGGAATATGAGATAAAGAGAGCTCAGTTGATGAGAGGGTTGTCTGATGGACGAGGACAGAATGACTTGGAGGCGATTCGTTTGCGGCTCCCCTTCCTGGATTAAGTTGTCTGGCAATGGATAGACAGACAGATACAGGCACGCAGACAGACAGATAGACAGACAGACACACAGACAGATAGATAGATAGACACACAGACAGATAGATAGATAGACAGACACACGGACAGATAGATAGATAGACAGACACACTGACAGATAGATAGATAGACAGACACACGGACAGACAGATAGACAGACAGACACACAGATAGGTATATAGACAGACACAAAAATAGATAGCGAGTCAAATGGACAGAACCACCAGACAGTATAACAGAACTCAGGTAGTCACGAAGATGTTACCCAGGCTCTCTAATCCCCAAAGAACAAAAGGCCTCTCCTCAGCCACAGAAAGTGGTCACAAAATAAGATTTATATAAAGAATGCGAGAGCGGATTGAAGGGATGGATAATGTTGGAAAAGAATGCTTGGGTCTTGTTCAGCCATCCCTTCCTCTTTGTCTCAATGGGGGGATAGAGTACATGGTGGGAAATGGGAGATGGAAAAGGGAAAGGGAAGAGAAGGATGGGGGAGTAGAGAGGAGAAACTGGAAAGGGAGGAGGAGTACGGGGAGGGGAGGTCAAAATGGAGAGAGAAGGGCGGATATGGGGAAGAGAAGAGAAGAAATGGGGAAGGAAAAGGGAAAAATGAGGAACGTAAGAGAAGAAATGGGGAAGGGAAAGGGAGAAATGGGGAAAGGAAGAGGAGAAATGGGGAAGAGAAAGAGAGAAATGGCGAAGGAAAAGGGAGAAACGGGGAAAGGAAGGGGAAATGGGAAAGGTAAAGAAAAATGGGGAAGGGAGGAGGAGAAACTGGGGCTAGAAGAGGCGTAATGGGGAAGGAGAGGGGAAATGAGGAAGGGAGGGGAAAAATGGGGAAAGGAAAGGAAAGCATGTCATGAGGGGAAGGAAAAGAAATGGGGAAGAGAAAGAAAAGAAGTGGAGTAGGGAAAGAAAATAAATGGGGAAGGGGAGAAGGAAACGGAAAAGGGAAACGAAGACGAGAAACGGGAAAACGAGGAGGGGAAATAGGAAAGGGAAGGGGAGAAATGGAAGAGGGGAGAGGGGAAATGGGAAGCGGAAAAATGGAGAGGGAGAGGGAGTAACTGGGAAGGAAAAACTGAATGAAAATGGAAGAAGTATAGAGGACAGCGGATAACGATAAACAGAAAAAAACTAATATACAGTCAGGTAAAAACGGAGGAGGGACGATAAAAATGGGAAGGAAAAGGAGGATGAGGAACGTTAGGAGGAGAGACGTGATGGGAAGGGAAATGTAGAAGGGAAATAAGGAAAGGCAGGGGAGAGTAGAGATAGGGAACCCTAAAAAGGGTAGAAATGAGGAAGGGAAGATGTAAGTGCAATGGAAAGGAGAGGAGTTGTAAGGAAGAGAATGAAGGAGTAGATTTGGGAGGGGTTAGAGAGGGAAGGAGGTGGGAAAGGAAGGGTTAGAAAAAAGGTGAGTTGTAGAAATGGGAGGGAAGGGAAGGGAAGGAGGAGGAGAAGATTTAATGGAGACGGTACACAAGGCTTTGGCTGAGTGGATGGAGAGAGAGAGAGAGAGAGAGCAGATTAACAAGTTATGCAAATGTGATAGAGTAATGACACACATGTGAGGAAGTGACAAAATACGTTAGTAGATGTAAGCCAGTGAGAGAGGAAGGTCACAAATGTATGAGAGAAAGATAGTAAGGATAGAGAGGTGAGAGCATAAAGGCGCAAATGTAAGCGCATGAGAGGGTAAGGATGTAGATGCGAGCAAGTGAGAGGATGTGGATGCAAAAGCGAACGAGTAAGAGAGTAAGATGCAAAGGTGAGGGAGTGAGATAGTAAGGACGCAGATGTGAGCAAGTGAGAGAGTAAAGACGCAGATGTGAGAGAGTGGCCCCTAAATTATAACGTAGCCTGCTCTGCTTCCAAGATGGGTGAGTCGTAATGTTTTCCCGATAACTGTTTGTCATCAGCCTCACCTCCAATATTCTGCCCACGGAACACCTGCAGGGCACGGCATGCAGGCATTACCCTTCACAAACAACGTCATTCTGATTTTACATATCACATATCCTCCGCTCTTCAAAAGCAATCTCGTTTTCATTTTATATCCTTGAACGTTACGGGAACGGAAATTATCATTTGTCTTAATGAATCTTGAACATACAATGATCATAAAGCCTACGAATTCTTCTTTTCAATCTCACTAGTCTAAGGGAAGGCGGACTTGCATCTACTGATTCTCTGCGTAATCAAAGTGTGTAACATCTTAGTCGCTGCTGCCTTTGTTCTCTCACTATAAGAGTAAGTGAGGCACAGTATTCCTCCAGGATGAGGAAGAAGTGTCTCTTGGAGAATGTGTAACCTGTCAGGGAAAAACGTGCTGAAGAGCTTAAGAAAACGAAATTTTGGACAGGTGTAGACTTCCACCCGGTCTAGGTTTTTTACTGGGTGGGAACCCCGAGAGAGGGAGTTAGAGTTCCCGAAGCACTTAATCAACACAAGTATGTCCTGCCATTCTGTTTTACCAAGGAACGGTTAATATTGCACCCTTGTAATCACAATTTAGCTCAGATTTAGGCAAGGTGGATTCCCTAGGCAGGCCGCGGAAATAACTCGACTTTCAGAGCAATCGGTTGATGGTTAATGCCACAGGAGAATGTCAAAAGTTCGACCCCTAGACCGAAAGGTTGATGCCGATGTTGCATCTCTGTGTGCGCCTTCTTGCCTAAACTGTTTCCAATATTCCAAGCTAACCCATGTAAGGAAGGAGGTGATATAATAATGCTTGGATTCTCAACTGACCATTCCCTTAAACAATCATTTGTATCCATCTTACACCACGTTGTAATTCCACTACTGCTCCAAATTTCCTGCGAAAGGTGTCAGATTCCAGAGAAGAATGCAGGCTTCAGCTCTTTATATTTCTCATATGTGGAATATATTCTTTTCATCTTAACTTGACCCAGATTTTTATCCTTTAGCATCTTATTTCATGTGCTCATTGCAGAATATGTCAATACTACAAGCTCTATATCATTCTCCTAGCACTTCTTCGTGACTAGCATCATATTTTAGTGTTGATGATATCACAATGTTAGACCAAATTCGAGTAAAAAGGGAGCAGTCACACCATCTGTTTGATGTGATAAATAATCGTTATTTAACTGGTTCCTTATTGAACATTTTTTTGCCTACCTCCTCTCACATAATTCCCCTGAAGTACTGGGATGAAATATGAACTTTGCTCTGGTTAACATCACATGATACGTACCAAGACAAGGGATTAAAATTAGTCTGATAAACACTATGTTTTGCTGTGACACTATTATTTTTCTATTTATGTTTCTGTTCTCGCAATACTTTCATAGCTCGTCAGCCTTAAGTTGGCGGAATGTTGTCATATTGTTGCTTATTTTTCGCATCTCTCTAGCAAAAACGGACAATAATACGACTTTTTACCCTTTCCATAGATTTTTCTCATGACTAGTATCATAGTTTACTTCATCCTCTGGCTAATGCCAAGCATTTAAGATGGAAAGATGTAGATATTTAGATGTAGTGTTTTTGGCAAATTTAAGTGCAAATTTTTGGCAAAATTTAAAAGTAGTAGATTGTTTGCAAAGTTAAAAGTAGAAGTATTATCTTGCAAAGGTATAAGTAGAAGTAGATTTTTTTTTTTTTTTTGCAAACTTAAAAGTAGTAGATTTTCTGCAAAGTTACAAGTGGAAGTAAATTTTTGGCAAAGTTAAAAGAGAAGGTAGCGTTTTATGCAGTAAAAAGTAATTATTTTGCAAAGTCAAAAGCTAAGTTAAAGTTATAAGTAAATTTTTGGCAAAGTTCAAAGAAGTAGATTTTTGGGCAAAATTGTAAGCAGAAGTACGTTACTTGCAAAGTTGAAGTTGGCAGATGTAGTCCCCATCAGTCCCTACCAATAGCCTCCCAGCCTCACCGCAATCTTCCAGTCAACTAAAAGGACCGGAGCTAAACACTACGTACGGCCGTCATTTTTACCCATTGGTCCTGCAACTAGAAAGGTGCATTTTTGAGGCCCATGTACTGACTCAATTTGCATTTTCTCTCGTCGTTTTAATGGCTGTGTTTTTTGGTCCTCTCTTCCCGACTTTGATGCTGGAAATCAGACAGCTTTCCCCCTTCCCCTCCTCTTTTTTCAGTTTTTCCTTTTTTTAATGTCTTTTTTTTTTTTTTCTTTTTAGCAGATGCGGAGAGGGACGCTACAAATCTCGTTTTTTTTAATTTTTTTAATGTTGACTAATGACTTCACTAAATTCAACTTTACAGTAGGGAGCTACTTTTAACTCCTTTACTATGATTAAGGCTCTCAGCGGCTAAGCTCCCTAACACTTTTTCCCAAGCAATTTATTTTGTTTATTACGCCTTTCTGTTCTCGTCTGTGTCACACATACTGTATATCCTTCCAATATCGCCATGCAGTGCATAAATAACGTTCCAAAGGATATTAACTAACCACATCGAAAACTAAATAGTTAAGGATGAAGTGTAAGGGAGCCTTCTTAACAGACGACTATACATACTATCTAATACCATAGTATTTAAGGGACTAATGAGGGCTTCGTTATTGGAGGTCGTACTCTTTACAAAGTACGCTCCCTAACACCTCCTCCTTACCAGTTTATTTTTGAATACCTGTGGCTAATATAACTTTGTGAGTTTTTCGTGCAGAGTATGGTGATATGAGAATGATTTAAGTGTCACGGAAGAGGAAGACCAGGTGTAATAAGCAAAACAAATCGCTTAGGAAGAGGTGTTAGGGAGCTTCCTTAAACAACAAGAATAGAAGCCAGTCGTTTTGTATTTTATATTTGATATATGAAGACAATTTTAGTCAGCTTATGAGAACATCTTAATTGTGAAAAAGGTTATTAAAGAAAAACATCAACTCCATCCAGGTAGTAATGTCTATCCATACAAAGAATAGTTATCAGATCGAAAAAAAAAAAAAGAAGTAAATTATATCGTCAGGTGGAAAGGTAAATGTGGAATGATTTTTATATTCTTCACTACATACTCAATGGCCCGTTGTCTCGTCGGTTGAGGAAGCTTCCCAGCACTTTTTCTTATGCGATTTATTTTGTTTATTTCGCATTACTGTCCCGGTCTGTGACATATAACCTTCCAGTATCACCATACTCTGCATTAATAGCATACATAAGAGCATTTACCAACCACATCCAAGTATAAATTGCTAAGGAAGAAGTGTCAGGGAGCTACCTCAACCAACGATAATGCATAATTTCAAATGCCAACTTACTGAAAAGCTTAATAAGGACTACACTACTAGAGCTCCTGTTCTTGGCAGCTAAGGAAGTTCCCCAACACCTCTTTCATACCGATTTATTTTAAATATGGCTGGATTATATCATTTTGTACGATATTTATGCAGAGTATGGTGATATTAAAATGATTTAAGTGACACAGTAGAGGATGGCAAGGTGTGATAAGCAAAATAAATCGCTTGGGAATAGGTGTTAGGGAACTTCCTTAACCGATGAGGATACGGGCCTCGATATCTCCCATACACCGATGAAAACGTATTGCGATAGCAAGAATAGATCATAAACGTTATTGTATAAGAAGGCCTTAATTCAGCAGTAAAAATAGGCTGAAGGTACCTAGAATAGGACCCAAAGGTGAATAAATAAATAGATAAATAAAAATAAAATAATACCTTTGCAGAAATGAAGGTGCTAATTATGCCAACCGTACTAAAAAAAAAAAAAAAAAATCTTTTCACTTACAGCTCGCTTAATTCGTGGTAAAAATATCTGTCTTTATGAGTGTGTAAAATGCCGCATGTTTTTTACCTTGTCAATTAAAACAGAGGAAATGGCTAATTTGACCTCAGCACTACAATGACATGCTTTTATTCATATCAGCACACACACTGACTCCTGGTTGACTAAGACCGCCTGGTGTTTGTTGCAATAAAATTATAGACGTCCCCTCAACCTGAGAGAGTTAATGGTACAGTTGGCTACATATGAACCAGGGACAGCGTCGGTGTATAGCAGAGATCTAGCATTTCATACACTTGACAACCTTGACAAAATCTGTATATTCATTGGTGGCACTGATTTGATTGAACAGAGGTGTCAAATATTAGTTGAATAACCAAGTGACGATGATGCATGAACGTCAGAAATTGTAGCTAGACCTCTCCATACACTGTCCCAGGTTCGTGTGTGGCAAACTGTACATATATTAGCACTCTCAGGCTCTTATTACTTACTCTTATTTGGGTAAAACTGTCTGGGATATGACCCTATGAATTCTCTATGGTGATTGATTCTTTCCGTCCGAGACCGTATACAGTTATTAATTCTCATTATCTTCACATTAGAATATAGAGCTTATGTTAAGAGTTTGGGCTGGACAACTTAGATGTAGCCTTCATTTGCCCACTCACTACCAGGGGCTTTCGCAGTCCGAATAAAAATCCTTGGAAGCGCAACAACAAAATAAGATAACGTAAAATTTCAGCAGAGGATGTTGCTATCTAGAAGTCATTAGGTAAGGCGTATTATTTTTTTCTTTATCTTATCCTTCGTTGTCTTGTACATCTCTCATTTCATTATCATCATCTTCGTCGTCACCAGCATTCTCATAATTGTGGTGCTGTTAAAATCCAGAGAGAGAGAGAGAGAGAGAGAGAAAGACTGAGAAAGAGAGAGAGCTGTGTGTGTGTGTGTGTGTGTGTGTGTGTGTGTGTGTGTGAGAGAGAGAGAGAGAGAGAGAGAGAGAGAGAGAGAGATTCCTTGCGTCCTTGTCTCTACGTGTCCATGTTATGTGTGTGCATGTGCATCTTTTTTTTTTTGTCAGGTCTTCCTCGCGTGTGTTTGTGGTATTCGCCGATCCATGTGTTCCTGCGCGCGCGAGCGCGCGTGTGCGTGTGCGTGTGTGTGTGTGTGTGTGTGTGTGTGTGTGTGTGTGTGTGTGTGTGTGTGTGTGTGTGTGTGTGTGTGTGTGTGTGTGCGTGCGTGTGTGTGTGTGTGTGTGTGTGTGTGTGTGTGTGTGTGTGTGTGTGTGTGTGTGTGTGTATGTGTGTGTGTGCGCGCGTGCGCGAGAGGTTGTTTGTGAGTGTGTATGTGTGCGCGCGTGTGGTTGTTTGTGAGTGCGTGTGTGCAA
Organism: Coenobita brevimanus; assembly: GCF_032717465.1. Classification (NCBI taxonomy): domain Eukaryota; kingdom Metazoa; phylum Arthropoda; class Malacostraca; order Decapoda; family Coenobitidae; genus Coenobita; species Coenobita brevimanus. The sequence goes on along the minus strand of NC_136955.1, from coordinate 7,862,243 downwards.
CTTTAAAAATTTCATGGCATAAACCTTGCCAGGGTACGATGAAACTTCCCTGGTCCGACCCTCCCACGTTTTGAACGAGGTAAGGCAGGAAACTTGACGCCCAGCCACATCACGAGAACAGAATTAGGGTGGCCGGTACACTGGGATTATATTTACTCTAACCTGGCCTAACATTGGCATCTCCCCACTTTGAATGCTGAGTTTTTGCGATGAATCAGCCCCAGAAAATTATATTTGTCATACAGAAGTGCTGTGGATTTAATGTAGAACCGTAGTATTGTTTTTATGTCACTGAACGTCATGAAGTAGGCTGCAAAACACGAAATTCTTGGCCAAAATAAGGTGAAACAAGTATAGCATTGGAGAGGAGGGATGGTAAAATTAGGTTAGGCTTTGAGTTAGGTTAGTCTAGGTTACGTTAGTTTTGCCATAGGTTGTGCAAAGTTGAGGTAGGTTAAAGTATAATAGGATAGCTTTGTGGAATTGGTATGGTGGAACTGTCTGGGACGTAGGATTGCTTGAGCTAATCCCTTGATATCCACAGCATTTAGAAATACAGTGGAAGGTTACAAAATGATTTTTCAAAAGCAAGTTAAAACTGACAATCAGCTCGTGTCAGTTCAGTTAGGTTTTTCCTAAGATATGGAACTCCTCCCGTCACTAACATTCTTTTGCAGGAAGATCAAAAAGAAAAAAAAAAAAAAAATCCACTATCTTCTTGTCCTTCAGCAAAGAAGTTATGGGATATTCCCTCGTAACTAAGATTAATGCAAGAAGACCAAAAAACACGCAAAGGGCCTCCTTTCTCTTACTGGTGTTTATAAAATAATTTAGGACCTTCTATGCCTATCGTAATTCAGACTGATTTTGCAAAAGGTACGTGAGAGATACGAAACTGCATTTATTTTCATTATTGTATATTTTTTTTTTTTTGTTCATTGCTACTTCCATTATTAATATTTATTTTTGGAAGAACAAAAAATATGGGAAGATCGTGGAGCTAGATTCATTAAGTTTAATTTGTTTTACTAAGAAGGTACAAAGTTTTTCCGTGTGTCTTGTTCATCCTACAAAACCAGAACTTGGTTATACGAGAAAAATGATCATAGATGTATATATATGTAGGCAGGACAAGGCCAGAAGAGTGCAGGATATCCCCTGTCTCTAGTTCTTTCTACAAAGTCAAAATCAAGCTGGAAAGGAATCGATCTTAAACATATCTGAGAATCCCAACCCTATATTGTACCTTCCTTGTGTCAATGGAAAAACAAGAGTAGAATTGCTCTGGGGCCTGCAGCGAGGCTCTTGTTTCAAACAGTTCGCTGTAAAAAGTTACCAGCCTTGACAGAGAGATCAACTACCCACATTTACTAAAGCTGCTGCTTGATGGCACCACTACAGGTGTCAGCTGACAGCAAATTTCGGTTCTTCATGTCAAATAACGTTATGTGGGACTACTTTTATTTCTTAATGGGCTTAAATTTAGCACTTTTTGTAAAGTTGTCACTAGATGGCACCACCTCAGGTGTCAGCTGAGGACAGATTTGGATTCTCCATGTCAGATTACCTTATATGGTACCACTTTTTTCTCCAAATGCCTCCTTTTAGCAAATTCACCAGAAGAAGAAGAAGAAGAAGAACACTGGCCACTTACTGACCTGCTGGCTATTGCCGCAGGTAATAATGCCTGAGAAGGTTTTGCACTTTCCTTGTCTTTCCAACCAAAAAAAAAAAAAAAAAAGATCTATCTAGGAAGCTTGTGCAGTTTTTTCATTGTCTTTCTTGTAAAGAATAAGTCTAATAAGCGAAAAAGAATTGACCGTAAGTCTGTTTGTGAATCAATGTCCAAGAGCCCCAATATCTTCCAAGGAGGTCGCCACTAAAAAAATGGGTGTGAAAGAAATCCTGAACCTAATAGAGGGAGGACGACACTAAATGCAGGTAAACTAATAAGAACAATGGCTCCACGACACTTTCCACCCCATGTAGCCTTTCTCTCGTTGCCCCGCTGAAAGAAGCGAGCCAGAGGGATCTCATCTAAGCGAGATAATACTGATAGAAGACAGAAGGCTGTGATAGTAAACTGGCAGGGTCAAGTTGGTTCGGTGGTAATGTGCTAGTTACCTCCACCAGGCAGCTGGACGGGAGTTATGTACTGACCTGCATGTGTTTGTGTACATAATACCTAATTTAAAAAAAAGGATTTTAATGAGTGTTTGTGTACACGATACCTAAAAAAGTTAATGGATTTTAATGAAATATAGTGAATGGGTGGGGAGTGGGTCAACAAAGAGTTGGTTAGATTTTGAGATGTATCTGGCTCTGGCTCAGGATGTGGGAATAAATAAATTCTATTGGCGTTGGCAGTTTTTTTTTTTTTTTTATGCGAGGAAGAAGGAACCAAAGGCCATGAGCCCGCAGTAACAGTTCCCTCCAAGAGAAAAACAAAATACAATAGAGAGCCAAATTCAAGATCCGAGCATTTTGAGATGCCTGGACACACTGCGTTTGAAAGACTGAAGATCATAGGCAGCAGGAAATACGGACAGAGGGAGACAGTTCCAGAGCTGACCTGTTGCATAAATGAAAGACTGGGAGTAACGGTTAACTCTTGCATTAGAGAGTTGGACAGAAAAGGGATGAGAGTTTGCTGCCAGACGGGTGCTACGCGCCCGTCGTAGAGGTGGAGGAATGCAAGCAGACAGTTCAGAGGAGCAGTGACCATTAAAGTAGCGATAGAAAAGAGATAAAGATGCAACAGTGCGGCGAAGAGACAGAGGTTGAAGGGAGTCAGTAAGAGGAGGAGAGTTAATGAGACGAAAAGACTTTGACTCCACCCTATTGAGAAGAGCTGTATTTGGGGAGCCTCCCCACACATGAGAGTTGTACTCCACACAGGGGCGGATAAAACCCCTGTATAGAGTCAACAATTGTGCCGGGGTAAAGAAAGAGCGGAGTCAGCTTAGCTCACCCAATCTCTTGGAAGCAGATTTTACAAGAGATGTAATATGATCTTTCCAAGATAAGTCCCGAGTAAATGAAACCCCAAGCATGTTCAAGGATGATGCAGGATTAAGCTGAATATTATTAAACATTAGTGGGTATACCTGTGGAAGATTTTGTCGGGTTGATAGGTGTAAGAACTGAGTCTTAGATGCATTAAAAACAACCATATTATTTTTACCCCAGTCAGAGATACGAGCCAAGTCAGACATTAGGTGTGCCATATCCTCATCCCTTGTTTGTTGAAGTAACTGTTGAGATGGGCGTTGCGGGAACCGAATGAAGAGGTGAAGGGTGGAGTCATCAGCGGAAGAGTGGATAGGGTTAGATGTACAGCTTAGAAGATCATTGATGAATAAAAGGAAGAGAGTTGGTGATAGGACAGAGCCCTGAGGAACACCACTGTTGATAGATCTAGGAGAAGAACGATGGCCGTCTACAACAGCGGCTATAGAACGACCAGAAAGGAAGCTAGCGATGAAGGCACAGATAGAAGGATAGAAACCATAGGAGGGCAGTTTGGAAATTAAAGATTTATGCCAGACTCGATCGAAAACCTTTGAGATGTCAAGTGCAATGGCAAAGCTTTCGCCAAAGTCCCGAAAGGAGGATGACCAGGAGTCTGAAAGGTAGGTGAGAAGATCGCCAGTGGAGCGTCCCTGACGGAACCCATACTGACGATCGGAAAGAATGTTGTGATAGGAAAGATGCCTTAAAATTTTTCTATTGAGAATTGACTCGAAAACTTTTGAAATACAGGACGTTAAAGCAATTGGACGATAGTTGGAGGGTTGGGAGTGGTCACCCTTCTTTGGGACTGGCTGAATGAGAGCAAACTTCCAGCAAGAAGGAAAAGAACAAGTTGACAGACAAAGGTGAAAGAGTTTGCCTAGGCAGGGTGTAAGCACAGAAGCACAGTTCTTGAGAACAACAGGAGGGACCCCATCAAGCCCATATGCCTTGTTAGTACTGAGGCCAGTGATGGCAGAAAATACATCAACTGAAGAAATTTTAATGTCAGCCATGAGGAAGTCAGAGGGAGGAAGTGATGGAGGAACAGCACCGGAATCGTCTAAGGTGGAATTGGAGGAGAAAGTCTGTGCGAAGAGATCTGCTTTATCAGTAGAAGAAATAGCTACCGAACCATCAGAGTAGAAAAGAGGAGGGAAGGATGATGAGGTAAAGTTGTTAGAAAGATTTTTGGCAAGGTGCCAGAAGGAGCGGGAAGAATTCGAGTTGGAGAGTTGAGAGCATTTAGTATGGATGAAATTATTTTTAGTAGAGCGAAGAACAGACTTAGCACGACTCAGGGCAGAAACGTAAAGATGATGTGATTCAGGGATGGGTTGGCTTCGGTACCTTTTGTAGGCCCTCTCCTTGTTGCGGACAGCATTAGAACAAGCGTGATTAAACCAAGGCTTTCTTGCGTTAGTCAAAGGATATGAGAAAGGAATGTATGCTTCCATGCCCGAGAGAATAATCTCCGTAATGCGCAAGGCACACTCAGATGGCTCCCGGCCATGGAAGCAATAATCATTCCAGGGAAAATCAAAGAAGTACTGCCTGAGGGCCTCCCAGTCCACGGCTTCAAAATGCCACAGACAACGTTTCCCTGGAGGGTCCACAGGCCATCCCGGAGTGATAGGACAGGTTAAGGTAATAAGGTTGTGATCAGAGGAGCCCAACGGAGAGAAAAGATTAACAGAGTAAGCAGAAGGATTAGTTGTGAGGAAGAGGTCAAGCATGTTGGAGCTCTCTCCAAGGCGGTCAGGGATACGGGTAGGGTGCTGTACAAGCTGCTCTAGGTCATTAAGGATAAAAAAGATGTAGGCTTGTTCACCAGGTGGATCCGTGAAAGGAGAGGAGAGCCAAAGGCGGTGGTGAACATTGAAATCTCCTAGGATGGAAATTTCAGAGAAGGGAAAAATGGATAGAATGTGTTCCATCGTAGAAGTAAGATAGTAGAAGAATTTTTGATAGTCAGTAGAATTAGGGGATAAGTAAACAGCACAGATATATTTAGTCAGAGAATGACAGGAAAGCCAAAGCCAGAGTGTGGAGAATTCAGAAGAATCAAGTTCAGGAACACGAGAGCAAGATAAGTCGTTGCGTATATATACACAACAGCCACCTTTGGCTTTGAAATGAGTATAGAGAAAGTAGGAGGATACAGAAAAGGGTTTGCTGTCAGTTGCCTCAGACAGCTGAGTCTCCGTTAGAAAAAGAAGGTGAGGTTTGGAGGAGGAGAGGTGGTGCTCAACAGAGCGAAAGTTAGAGGAAAGGCCGCGAATGTTGCAGAAATGAAGAAGAAGAGAGTCAGACAGTGGTTCCAGGCACCTCGAGTCGTCATCGGGAGAGGGGTGGATGGTGGGGGCATTAATGGTCCCCCCCCCTGGGGACTTCGAGGCTTGATGAATAGAGGCCATTTTTGTTGAATTATGAATAGGAAGTGTAGTGTGTACTGTGCATGTAGTTTGGTGTAGATAGTTAGAGAAATTTGTACTGGAGAGCATGCTGACCCACTCTCTGTGTAACTGAGACACTGAAAAAGTTCAGCAAAGGGGGATGGTCAGGAACTAGTCCTGAGGGCTGATGAAACGGGAGCTCCAGCACTCCCTGTCATCAGCTTTCCATCGACCTCGGGAGTACTGCCCTGCTCGACTGGTGCTACAGTCTACACACTGTGTAGTAGACCAGACAAAAACAGTGGAATTAACTACATGAGACCGTAAAAGTGTTTGTCTAGTAGGAATGAGAAATCACAACCATAAATCATAAACTTCCCCCCCCCCCTGGCCCTGGAGGGACTCAGGTACGGGTATTGTTTTCCGGTTTTTCTGTTTGTTTGTCTGTTAACAACTTTACGTGAAAACTACTTGTTTGATTTTGACTAAAATTACAGAGATGATAGGTTATGACCTTGTGATCACCTGATAAAATTTTGGGCCAAACTGGGCCAAGGCTTAGGCTGTAGGTCAAAAAAATGTAAAAAAAAAACGGAGACGGGTAAAAATCGTTTTTCGCCATAACTTCTTTCAAATTCATCATATCGACATGAAACCAAAACTTAAAGGTGAATCTTTCAAATCTGCATCTTATTGTAACATGCCTCATTACATCAGGGGGGTCAGCCCCCCAGTTAGCAGTAGGGGAGTCAATGTCAGGTGAGTAGGGCCAAAAATTTCAAACTGGCATAAAATCGTCAATTTTCACCAGATTTACTCCAAATTTGATCTGTGACATCTTAAACTGTACTGTATATTCTGTTGTGTTTATACATCAGCTCTAAAATGACTGCCGGGGACGAGTTTGCTGTGCCTTGGCACCGCTTCTTTTTGACTTTGGTTTGCACTCACTGATCACTTTCTAGTTTCCAGATCTGTGTTTGCTCTACATTCTGTGTTCAAGACTCAGTCGTGTAGAACATTTACCTCATCCAGTGCAAGGTGTCTTTCCTAACCTTAATAAAATTTTCATAATGAAGGAATCTTCAGAGTTTGTGTCTAACCCGTTCAGCGTATGGTCCTTTCATAAGCTGAATAAAATTATTTGGCTGTGGCAAAAATGGAATAACTTGGAGATATCACGAATAACTGTGATATCCTTAGGGCTAAAGGGCTTAAAATTTTCATTCACAGAATCCAAACACTAGAAAACTGGAGCCGTCAGTTGCCTGTGTTTTCTCTCTCCCCTGTTCGTGTTTACCCTTGTTCGCTCGCGCCTCAAAGCCTGTAACTGGGAACTCTGATACACCCCACATCCACCAAAGCTTTGTTGTGGCTTTTTGTCTTTCCTAACTCACAATCAGCATCATCATCAGCATCATATCACGATGTCCATCATTATCATCATCATCACCATTATCATCATATTCCCTGCTTCTATAAATAGGATAAAGTAGATGTGTAGTTTCTTTCCCTGCATTCAGAGAAAACATGGGAAATGCATACCCAATCCTGCGCTATGTGTGCCGATTTCATGGAGCTCCAGGTACTTACTTTCCCCAAAGTCTGTTTTTTATTTTTTTTATTTTTTGAGGAGGGCTAACCCCCCCAAGAATCACTGTGAGGGGTCATGCTCCCCTATCATTGCATTACAGACGAGAGTCCATTGTACAACACGTACTAAGATATCAAAGTCATATCTGCAGTCCTTTCACAAATTCTTAAGAGTTTCTAATTTCCTGAGGAAGGCTAACTCCCTTAAAAATCATGATTGGAAAGCTGTATATAGTGGAAGACCTTCCCAGAAACCAATTGAATTCACCTGGGACATTCATTTTTTTTTTATTTATCTTATACTGTATTGGTGATGTGAGTCCACTGTACGACATGTACTAAGATATCAAAGCCATGTTTGCCGTCCTTTCATTTTTTTTCTGAGAAGTTTTTATTTGGTGAGGAGGCTGACCTTCTTAGTTGGAAAATTGTTTATAGTGGAAGACCTTCGGAGTAACCAGACGAATTCACCTGGGAAGTTTTATTCAACATTTTTCCCATTTCTGATTTCATTTTTGATAGGGGACTGATCCCCCCAAGAGTCATTGGGGGGTGGGCATCCTCGCCAAATATCAATGCTCAGTTTCTTTTTGTGGATTCAGAGAAAATATGGAAACTGCGTACCTAATTCTGCGGTATGTATGCTGATTTCGTGGAATTCCTTGTGCTCACTTTCTCCAATTTCTGTTCATTTTTATTTTTGGATGGGTCTGACCACTCGAATCACTGGAGGTTCGCGCTTTCAAATATTGCATTACGGATGGGAGTCAAATGTACAGCGTATATAAAAGATATCAAAGCCATATCTACCCTCCTTTCACAATTCCTGAGTACGTTTAAATTACATAAGGAAGACTGACCCTGTGGGAAATATTTTCCCCCAGAGCAGTTGCGCTCTCTAAATTTATCATAGTTATCCCTGGTTAAAGGCAGAGGATATATATAGAGACTGTTGTTAATTATTCAAGCGGTTTTAATAACCCTGAAACGACGTTCTCTTTAATAATTCTTGTTATTGATAAATTAAATGCTACTGCATTTAACCCCCGTGGACAACTATGCATTGTAAATACATGTAATTATGTGGTATTTTCCACTGACCTAAACTGCGTCTGCGCGATAGGTGACGTGGCAAGCAGGGAAAGATTCCCCTGTTAAGGCAGATGGGGAATTAAGATATTTACATAGTTAAAGGGAATATTTGGTCTAACTTTAGTTTAAGTGGAACTAAAATTAATTTGTTAGATTTGCCCTGAACTTATCATGATGTAATTTAACTGTATTTAGTACTGTAATTAAATAAGAGTTGGCAACCCATAATGCGATGAGGTGTTGGGGCTTGCCGCGTTCACGCACTCTGCTCCTAGCTCTCGTGGAGTTAGCAAGGTTGTACATACACACCATAAGGATGCTTGCATCCCCAAGCAACTATACCAGGCAGCCTCATCGTCATCGGTTAACGATCACTCCCTCTTCATATAGCTAAGTAACCTTTACGAATTGGCCAATTCAAGGGGGGATTAGCGAAGAGATAGATTAGAAGAGTGTATTGTAGGTGAGTTAATTTACGTTTCACCTAACTCTATGAGACTTGTTTGATTTACTTAGACAACTTTAGGGAAGAGTAACGACCTACGAGTTGTGTACCGAGAAAATTCTTCCATAGCGGTGTCCCGGCAGGGATACCGACTTGGATACATTAAACATTTCTCACATTTTGGTGCCCAGAAAGAGGGCCCCGAATTGTTTAACAGAACTACTCAACATTTTTCACATTTTTGGTGCCCCGACCGAGTGAGGATAACCAATGTGTGCCGAGGCGCTGAATGAGTTTAAAGTTGCTTTTGTGGGGCTCAGTTTACTACCACGTTCGGTTGCAGTGAAAGACTTGGACGTACGTATCTATAGAGCTCCGGGAGGAAAGGCAAGCTTTTTCTCTGAAGATGAAAGGCTGAATGCCGTACTAGACTGGGAGCATGGCCGTACGGTCCTTTTCCTTGGAGGAAATGATATCCATGAGGACGTGGAGGTCAATGAAGTTGTGGAGAATATTTTAGCAGTGGTAGGAGCAATTGAGGGCTCTTGTAAATCCTCAGTAGCCATAACCCTCCTCGAGCCAAGGAACCTGCCATATGGCTCTCCAGTTTGTTATGGAACATATAAATTAGTTAGCAGAGCTGTAAACCGAAAGTTGCAACGGGCCAGGAAGGGAAGGGATTTCATACATTTTAATGCCAAGCCCTTCCAAGCAATGTTGAAAGCTGATGGTATACATTGGAACCATCATGGTAGGGAAGCGGTTCTGGAGAAATTTATAAATTATGTAGAACATAAGAAAGGAGAGTTCTATGCTGTACAAGCTATGGGTGGGCCTATGGAGTATTGAGGTAATTAATTCTGAGCTCGGGGAATATGGGTGTTTTGGCATTTGAGTGTGGGGATGAAATAAAACCCTTGAGGTTTAATAACCCTGGGGAATAGGTTGAAATTATAGACCTAACCCCTACACTCCTCAAAATTAAACTAAATAATTAGCTGAGCTGTAATGAATATTACGAAATTGGGAGAAGGGATAATTTGCACAATGAGGACTTAATCCCTACCCTCTTCAGAATTTAAAATAATCATATCATTACTAAGTTGAGGTAAAATTGTGGTTGGAATTCATAATTAAATTATTAAATTAGAACTCCGTCAACATGTCTGTTTCTTTATTGCAAAGATCTTCTATTAGTAAGGCAGGATGGGTAACTAGAGACATAAATGATTGTAACCAGTCGTTGGACCAAATACCTCTGTCCAAGGAGAGAATAAATAGTCTCCTAAATATTCTGAAAGATCGATGGAGTAAGTATGAAGAGAGTTACTTAACTTTAGAAGCGGCTATAGTAAAAGCTGAGAATAAGGAACTCTTAGAGTCAGAAACTACGAAGTTTGAAGACAAATTAGAAGAATACTTAACTGTAGTAAAGACACTAGAGTCAGAATTAGCTGATACTGCCGCGGAAACACAAGTTGTGGCACAGCAGAGTAGAGCTGTGTTACCACAAATAACGCTTCCGGAATTTGATGGAGACCAGAACTGGAAATTCTTCTGGGATCAGTTCAAATATTTGGTACACGATAGAATAGATCTCCCTAAAGTCACCAAACTTACGTATTTGTTAGGACAGGTCAAAGGAACACCATATCGACTGATAAAAGAATTACCAGTAGAAGAAAATAACTATGAGGTGGCTTTGACCATCCTTAGACAAAATTACGAAGACAGGGAACAAATTATAAATCATTTAGTAAAGGTTCTAATAGAATTACCCATGCCTAGGCACGATTTTGATTCCTTGCAAAAATTTAGAATTGCAATAAGTTGTAAATTAAGGGCCTTAGGCACTTACGAAGATATTAAAACATCAGATTGGGTGTTTTCAAGAATTGTGTCCTTAAAGCTACCACCGAAAACCAAGGATGCTTTGTATGGTAGGTACCAGAAGGATAATTTCTCCTGTGAAGAGATAGAGGAAGGCTTGATGCAACTCTGTAAACATTTGCAAGGAACATTAAACACTACTGAGGTCAAACAGAAGACTGAAGTAAGGAAAAAACCCACTAACCAACTGATTGGGAAAGTTAAGTCAGAGAAGACTAAGTATGTGCCTAAAGAAGAGATAGGTACTTTCCTTAGCTCCACAAAGGCCGAGGATAAAGTATTAAAGATAAGGATTAGACATGCTGAGGATATTAAGGAAATAAAACCTTCCATGGTAAAAGACAGGAAAGTTTGTGTCTTTTGTGGTGAGCAACATTCCAGTGCATCTTCTCAACAGTACCCTGATTATGCTTCTAGAGTAGGAAAGCTTCAGGAACTGGGGTGTTGTATAATCTGTATGAACTCCGAACATACTGCCGCGGACTGTAAGACTAAATTAAAAATTTGCTTTAAATGCAAAAAAGATCATCATCATAGTGCTTTATGCCCTAGGATGAAAATTGAGGTTCCTAAACCTGCAAGCGTCAATATGACAATTGCAAAAGGGAATGCTCCATTAGTAATGCCAGCTGCAGTACCAATAGCAGATGTGAAAGTAGTGTTTGAGAATAGAAACCAATTAGTATGTACCCTGTTTGATACGGGTGCTCAGAAAACTTTCATTTCTGCAGACATTGTGGGGAAATTAAAGTTACCAGTTATCGGCAAGGTAAATCTAGCCATTACAGGATTCTTAACAACTAGGAAGGCTCAGTCCTTTGATTTAGTTAGACCTGTAATACAATTAGGCGGAGATAAATGCCGTATAACAGCAGCTGTGCTTGATGCTATGGAGACAAGTATATACATAAAGGGATTGAAAGAAACCTCTGATCATTTACAAAGCTCAGGGATAAAGTTGGCTAAACAGAATGTGGAATCAGATACTGTGGGTCCCATAAAAATGATAATTGGTTCTGATTATTGTGGAAGATTCCTACATAGGACTTTCAAAAGGAATAAGGTACAGTTGTTCAAGAGTCCAGGAGGTAACCTTATTATGGGTCAGTTGCCTTTACCAAAACAAGTCAAAGGAGAGGCCAAACTTGTAGACTCAGTCTTTGTTACCCCCACACAGTCATTGATGGTAGCTAGAATAGGTGCAGAATTAGAACCTACTCAGATAAATGACTTGTTGGATGAAAACATTGAACCTGTACACAAACTGTGGGACCTAGACAGTGTAGGAATACACTCTGAGGAACCAACCCCTGAAGATAAGATAACTTTGGATCTGTATAATCAGTCTGTGGAATTTAAGGATGCACAGTATTGGGTAGGATTACCATGGAAACTTAACCATTCAGAGTTACCAACAAATTACCAAGCAGCTAAAGCTCAGTTAAATTCTCTTCTAAGAAAGTTGAGAGATAAACCAGAACATCTGACTCTATATGATAATATTATAAGGGATCAATTGAAGAATAAATTTATAGAAGAGGTAGAATACCCTGTTAACCACAAAGAAGGACACTACTTACCACATCATGCTGTAAGCAAGGATTCAGTAACTACTCCCATAAGGATAGTATTCAACTGTAGTAGTAAAGAGTCCAAGGGATCAGCTAGCTTGAACGATTGCCTATACTCTGGACCTACACTAACAGAGAAGTTAGGGAATGTGTTACTAAGATTTAGAGAGAAACCTTACGCTTACACAGCAGACATTAGTAAGGCTTTTCTCAGAATAGGACTGAGAGATGAGGACAGGAAATTTACAAAATTCCTCTGGCCTCATGATCCTCAAAATGAGGATAGTCCATTGAAAACTTACTGTTTCCGATCGGTGCTCTTTGGCTCTTGTGCTAGTCCTTTCCTACTTTGCAACACTTTAAAGCATCATTTTGAAAAGGCCAAATGTCCAGAAATAGGGCAGGCTTTTTATATGGATAATTTGCAAGGTGTTGCTGATACAGAATCGGAAGCCTTGAAGGCTTATGAAGTAGCCAATTCCGAATGTGGGAAGGCAAATTTGCCGTTACAGAGCTGGAATACAAATTCACCGCTTTTGAGGAATAAAATACAAGAGGACTATCCAGATTCTGACATCCCCAAAATTCAAAATGTGTTAGGTCTTAACTGGGATACAACAGCTGATGTAATAAGTTTGAAACCAATTAAGTTCTCTGATGTCACTCTCACCAAGAGGTCCTTGTTAAGCCAGGTTTCCAAGCTATTTGACCCATTGGGATTTGTCAGTCCTATAGTTATTAGGGGCAAATGTTTAGTACAGGAGGCTTGGCGAGAAAAGTTAGACTGGGACACTGAATTAGGTGAGACATATGTGGAACAATGGGAACAGATTAGAAAGGAGTTTGAAACTACATCAAGCATATGTATTCCCAGGAAAATAAACAGTAATGAGAAGTCGCACTTACACATATTTTGTGATGCTTCTCAAAGGGCCTATGGAACAGTAGCTTATTGCGCAACAGGAGAGGATAGTAAGATTATAATGTCCAAAGCCAGAGTTGCGCCAATTAAAGAAAGAACCCTACCTCAAATGGAATTGGCTTCCATAGAAGTAGGAACTAAATTGGCCAGGTATATAACCACAACTCTTGATACTCAGTTTGAGGATATTTACATATGGACTGACAGTGAGATTTGTCTTTACTGGATAGGGAAGGAAGACAGTAAAATTCCTTTCGTCCGTAATAGAGTGAAGACTATTAAAGAACTGTCTTCCAAATTTAAATTCATGCATGTGTCCTCCAAACAAAATCCAGCTGATCTGCTCTCGAGAGGTTCGACCGTGAGGAGACTGATCAAAGATAACTTATGGTTTAAAGGTCCTAAATGGTTACTCACTAAGGATTGGCCTGAACAGAAACAGTACAGTATTGCTGAGATTAGTGTAGTGAACTTGGATCCTATAGTACCTGAGCCAGAAGTAATTGACATCAGCCGATTCTCGTCAATAAGACAACTTCTAAATACTACTAAATTGGTTGTTGAATTTTTGAATAAGAATGTGGGGCTTCAGAAATTAGATCCCCTAGAATACTGGCTGAAAAGAGTACAAAGAAATTCTTACGGGGAAATATATAAACTTTTAGGCAAAGACACTGGAAAAGGGAATAAGCTGATGAAGAATTTAGGCTTGTTCTTAGACGGAAAAGGTCTGATAAGATGTCGAGGCCGATTGGTAAAGGCTGACTTGCCCATCCAAACCAAACATCCGATTTTATTACCTAAGAGTGGATGCTTTGTACAACTTATTATAAAGGAAGCCCATGATTCCACTCTCCATGGAGGTGTACCGCAGACCTTAGCCCAGATTCGGGAAAGGTACTGGATTCCTAAGGGTAGACAGGTTATTAAAAAATATCTCAAAAACTGCATCATTTGTAGCAGGTATGAGCAGCGACCTTATATCTACCCAGGACCACCAGCCCTACCGAAGGATAGGGTGAACATAAGTCGGCCCTTCCATATAACGGGAGTGGACTACACAGGGGCTATAACTGTTACGGGTGAGGAAACTCCCCATAAAGTTTACATTTGTTTATTTACTTGTGCCTACACAAGGGCAGTCCATCTAGAATTAGCGGAAGACCTAAGCTCAGAGACATTCCTCAATGTCTTTCGCAGATTTGCCGCTAGAAGGTTTTGTCCTGGCAAGTTAATAAGCGACAACAGAACTAATTTCGTTGGAGCAGTACCTTTACTGTTGAACATAATGAACGACCCAAAAGTTAAGTCATCGCTGGGAATCCGAAATTGTATTTGGCAGTTCACAGCTCCAAGAGCTCCATGGCAAAATGGATTTACCGAAAGAATGATTGGTATTGTCAAGAACTGCCTGAGGAAAACATTCCATAGAACTAAGATCACGAGAGAAGATTTAAGAACAGTAATAACTGAAATTGAAACCAGGGTTAATAATAGACCCTTGACTTATCAAGATGACACTAGCGACTCGCTAGAGGCCTTAACACCGGCTCACATGTTATATGGCAGGAAGCTCCATCCGATGCCTTGTGTGGATATCCAGGAAGAAGTTGATGATCCTAACATAGAAACTAATGATTTAGGACAACACCTTCGGGAGGGATATCACGTCTGAAAAGGGTGCTGGATACATGGAATAGACATTGGAGCGAAGAGTATCTTTTGAGCCTACGCGAGAGGTTTTATGGAGCTCAAGCTGCCAGCAACAAATCAGTTATTAACATAGGAGATGTGGTCTTAGTGAAGACTGAACAGCCAAGATCCCAGTGGCCATTAGCTAAAGTGATCTCCACACACCCAGATTCTGAAGGGGTGCTGAGACTCGTAAAAATAAAATGCAGGGGACATACCAGTATAAAAACTATTGATAAACTGGTACCCCTTGAGTTAGCAGCCACTCCGGATCCAGAGAATGGTGAAGATCAAACGGGTCAAGAGGCGCGACCTAGTAGGGCCGCAGCACAGGGTTCTCGAGAATTATGGAGGGAACTCTTGGCTAAGGGTCATATTACATGATACAACGTATCATTTTCCGCCGGCCCCAAAACCTTGGGAAATATTTTCCCCCAGAGCAGTTGCGCTCTCTAAATTTATCATAGTTATCCCTGGTTAAAGGCAGTGGATATATATAGAGACTGTTGTTAATTGTTCAAGTGGTTTTAATAACCCAGAAACGACGTTATCTTTAATAATTCTTGTTACTGATAAATTAAATGCTACTGCATTTAACCCCCGTGGACAACTATGCATTGTAAATACATGTAATTATGTGGTATTTTCCACTGACCTAAACTGCGTCTGCGCGATAGGTGACGTGGCAAGCAGGGAAAGATTCCCCTGTTAAGGCAGATGGGGAATTAAGATATTTACATAGTTAAAGGGAATGTTTGGTCTAACTTTAGTTTAAGTGGAACTAAGATTAATTTGTTAGATTTACCCTGTACATATCATGATGTAATTTAACTGTATTTAGTACTGTAATTAAATAAGAGTTGGCAACCCACAATGCGATGAGGTGTTGGGGCTTGCGGCGTTCACGCACTCTGCTCCTAGCTCTCGTGGAGTTAGCAAGGTTGTACATACACACCATAAGGACGCTTGCTTCCCCAAGCAACTATACCAGGCAGCCTCATCGTCATCGGTTAACGATCACTCCCTCTTCATATAGCTAAGTAACCTTTACGAATTGGCCAATTCAAGGGGGGATTAGCGAAGAGATAGATTAGAAGATAGTATTGTAGGTGAGTTAAATTTAATTTACACAAGTCAAGAGTGAGAGCAGTGGAAATGAGTTATTTAAGAGGAGCCTGTGGAGTCACGTGGAGAGACAGGCTGACGAATGAGGATATAAAGAAGCGTTGTGGTGTGGATGTGGATGTGATAGGAAGCGTTATGAGGAACACACTGAGGTGGTTTGGCCATGTGGAGAGGATGGAGGGTGAAAGACTGACGAAGAGAGTGTATGTGAGTGAGGTGGAGGGGGGAAGAGGGAGGGGGAGGCCGAGGATGAGATGGCGGGATGGGGTGGAGAGGTATATGAGAGAGGGGGGTGTGAGTTGGGAGCAGGGCAGTGAAATGGCGGGGGACAGGGCGACTTGGAGGCGATTTGTTTGTGGCCACCCCAAACGGGATTGAGGCGTCTGGCAATAGATAGATAGATAGATAGACGTTTCATCTGACTCTATGAGACTTGTTTGATTTACTTAGACAACTTTAGGGAAGAGTAACGACCTACGAGTTGTGTACCGAGAAAATTCTTGCATAGCGGTGTCCCGGCAGGGATACCGACTTGGATACATTAAACATTTCTCACATTTTGGTGCCCAGAAAGAGGGCCCCGATTTGTTTAACAGAACTACTCAACATTTTTCACAGACCCCCTTCAAAGTGAGGGCTGGCAAATTTTAACTTTTTTCTTAATGCAAGGGGAGCCAAAGGCCAGAAGTCTGCAAATGGGAAGTTTCATTCAAGTATTTCCTCCATTTCTGATCGTTTTTACATAAGGGAGGAGGAAGATTCTCCAAGAATCATTGAGGTAGGAGGGTTCACGCTCCGCAAATATCGCGTTAGGTCTGAAAGTCCATTGCAGAACATATAGTAAGATATCCAAATGATATCTGCCCTCCTTCCTCTATTTCGTATCCTTTATAAGTTCTAAAGGGGGGTGACCCCACTGAAAATAATGATGAAAAATATTATGCAGTGGAGGACATTATCAAGTATCCTGCCGAACTGACGTGTAAATTTTTTTTTTTTTTTTTGCCAGTCGGCTCACTTTCAAATATTTTTGCTTATTTTTATTTTTGGGAGGGCGCTAATCTCTCCAATTTTATGGGGGATCACGCTCCCCAAATATCGCATTACGAATATGAGTACTTGTAGTACAGCATATACCACCATATCATAACCATACCGGCCTCCTTTTTATTTCTGAGAATTTTAAATATGGTTAAGGGGCTGATACCCCCTAAAAATAATGGTTGGAAAATTGTATATAGTGAAAGCCGTTTCGAGGAATCCGCGAATGCACCTGAGAAGTATTTTTGAAATCCATATGCTGACTTTCAACTATTTCTTTTTCTTTTTTTTCTGAGAGGGGCTGATCTCCAATGAATCATTGAGGGGGCCACGCTTTCCAAATATCGCATTAGGGAATAAAGTCCATTGTACAACATATACTTCGATATCAAGGCCATGCCTGCCTCCCTTTCAGTGTTTCTGACATTTTTTTTTTTTTTTTTTTTTTGGCTAGGGAGGCTGACCCCCCAAAAAATCATGATTAGAAAATTTAATATGGCGGAACACCTTTTCAGGAACCTTTTTTCTTCTATTTTTATGTGTTCGACTGGGCATAGGTTTTCACAGCCTGCTCCCAAGGCCCAGTAGTCCTCCTACGTATCACACACCTCTACATGTCACCACTTCGGCGCTAACACCCACCGTCCATACTGAATACATGCTAGGGCTGTCTCATACAGGACTGGTGTATTGGTATTAGCGGGGATATTTTTACGACATGTCGGCGGGTGTTCTGGTAGATTGGTATAGTCTGCTTTACATGAAATTCAAATCCTTAAACTGTTCCCTGCCCCAGCGAGGATTTGAACCTGGGTCCGGTAGGACCGCAGGCCACCTCTCTACCGACTGAGCCACTTGCGAAGTTTCATTCAAATTCATCCAATAGCCTCGGAGGAGTTACAGTATACACACACACACACACACACACACACACACACACACACACACACAGAGCCTGAGTGTGGCGCTAACGTATAGGAAGCGTTGCCAAAAATGACACCATCCTGCTTCTCACGACTGATACAAACCCTCATAGGATATAATTATCATCATACTTATCACTTGCCTTCTACTCTTCCTTCTCCTTACCATCAGTATCATCATCATAATCACTATCATCATAGTATCATCATCATAATCACTATCATCATATTAATCACTCTTACGCAAGGGATCCTTTAAACCACAAACAGGAGTTTTAAAAATGAGAGAAATATTACCGTTCTGCTCGAAACCAATCTGCGTAAATCACACGATTGTGGCATAAGTTTACCGACTTCTATCTGTGTATCTGTCTGTATGCCTCTCTTTGTGTATTTGACTGTCAGTATATGAATACACACACACACACACACACACACACACACACACACACACACACACACATATATATATATATATATATATATATATATATATATATATATATATATATATATGTGTGTGTGTGTGTGTGTGTGTATCATCATCATCATCATCATCATCATCTATCATCATAGATAGACAGACTCATGGAAAGGTAGACAGACAGGCAGATAGATATAGATAGATAGAGAGATAGATGGAAAGAACCAATACATAGATAGATAGACAATAGATTGACAAGTGGATTAACGCATAGATAGATAGGTAGACGCATAGCTTGATGAATGGAAGGATAAAGAGAAAGATAGATAGATAGATAGATAGATAAGAATTCAGACCGATAGAGTCTGGCATAAATCTTTAATTTCCAAACTGCCTTCTTACGGTTTCTATCCTTCTAATTGTGCCTTCATCTCTAGCTTCCTTTCTGGTCGTTCTATAGCCACTGTTGTAGAGGGCCATCGTTCTTCTCCTAGATCTATTAACAGTGGTGTTCCTCAGGGCTCTGTCCTATCACTAACTCTCTTCCTTTTATTCATCAATGACCTTCTAAGCTGTACATCTAACCTATCCACTCATACGCTGATGACTCCACCCTTCACCTTTCCATTCGGTTCCCGCAACGTCCCTCTCAGCAGTTGCTTCAGCAAACAAGGGATGAGGCTATGGCACACCTAATGTCTGACTTGGCTCATATCTCTGACTGGGGTAAAAATTATCTGGTTGTTTTTAATGCATCAAAGTTTTTACATCTATCAACCCGACAAAATCTTCCACAGGTATACCCACTAATGTTTAATAATATTCAGCTTAATCCTGCATCATCCTTGAACATGCTTGGGGTTTCATTTACTCGGGACTTATCTTGGAAAGATCATATTACATCTCTTGTAAAATCTGCTTCCAAGAGATTAGGTGTGCTAAGCCGACTCCGTTCTTTCTTTACCCCTGCACAATTGTTGACTCTATACAGGGGTTTTATCCGCCCCTGTGTGGAGTACAACTCTCATGTGTGGGGAGGCTCCCCACATACAGCTCTTCTCAATAGCGTGGAGACTAAGGCTTTTCGTCTCATTAACTCTCCTTCTCTTACTGACTCCCTTCAACCTCTGTCTCTTCGCCGCACTGTTGCATCTTTATCTCTTTTCTATCGCTACTTCAATGATCACTGCCCCTCTGAACTGTCTGCATGCATTCCTCCACCTCTACGACGGGAGCGTAGCACCCGTCTAGCAGCAAACTCTCATCCCTTTTCTGTCCAACTCTCTAATGCAGAGTTAACCGTTACTCCCAGTCTTTCATTTATGCAACAGGTCAACTCTGGAACTGTCTCCCTCTGTCTGTATTTCCAGCTTCCTATGATCTCCAGTCTTTCAAACGCAGTGTGTCCAGGCATCTCGAAATGATCGGATCTGGAATTTGGCTCTCTACTGTATTTTGTTTTTCTCTTGGAAGGGACAATTTTGCTGGCTCGCAGCCTTAGGTTCTTTCTTCCACACACAAAAAAAGACAGACGATAAGTAGGTACATAGATAGATAGAGAGATGAACAGATTGATAGATGCAGCGATGGATAGACAAACAGACAGAGATATGGACAGACCTGTAGTGAGGCACAGATATATAAAAAGACCTTTATATTAATCAAACAGATAAATGGATAGGCAGACAGGCATATTGAGAGAGAGAGAGAGAGAGAGAGAGAGAGAGAGAGAGAGAGAGAGAGAGAGAGAGAGAGAGATTATGAAACTGGTACTCTATCTTTAATCAAGCAAATTCCAGACTAATAAATAGGCAGAGGGGAGAGGGGAAAAAGTGACTATAGGAGGAGGAATGGTAGGAAGAGGAGTAAAAGGGAAGGAAGGGACGAAGAGGGATTTAACACAAAGGAAATACAAAGGAAGGCAAAAAGCGACAGACCAGCTGGTCCTTTCGAGAGAGTATGTTATAAAATGGGTTATACCTAACGTAAACACTCTCTGGGTCAAAGACAAGGATAAAAAACTAGGAAGGCTCCCTCCAACCCACCAAACCCTCCAGCCGAAGCCAGCAGGAAATAGTAAGGATAATCATCCAGTATAGAAAGACATCACCGAAATTTCATGGGAATGGGGGAAAGGAAAATATATTCTACAGTATAACCTGCAAATGAAATGCAGCTAGTCGACTCAAGAATCATGCTGATGCAGTTACAGCGTCCCTCTTTTGTACAGCAAGGCATCATAATTATCGGCCGCTTACCGAGGCGAGAATGTAATCGTCTGTGTCTGTCTGTGTGTCTGGCTGTTACTAAAATATCTCAAAAATAAGTGGGCAAATTAACTGCATCCAAACTTTGTTTGCAGTATCCCGGGATATATGGTTTGTTTGTTAATAATTTTGCCGAAACTATGATGATATGCCTCCGATTGCCAGAGGACTATGCAAGCAAAACAATGCCCCTTAGCTTTTTCTTTTAATTTTTCATTATTTACCATTTTCCTTCGTATTTCCAACAAAGAAAGTGACCTTTTAAAAGGTATTAGAAATTCTTCGAAGGCCTGTTATAGTCGATGACCTTCTCTAACATAGTACCTCTGACTTCAGGCTTCTACATGCTAGCGTTATATTTAACTTGGGAGTAAACAGCGAAATCCTAAGACTTTTTTTTTTTTTTCGATTTTGGCTAAGCGGCCATGATAAGCTTCCTACTGCCGGAGGATTACTGATGTTTTTCAGTGATGGCAGGCGATACGCATTCGCAGGCGAATGCTATGGCTTTTAATAAAAAAAAATGTACAACTTGGAAGTGAACATGATTAACTAAGGATTGATACTGAAGTTACAGCTCCTATACTTTTTTACGTGACATGTAGAGGTGTATGGTATGTAGGAGGACTGCTGGGCCTTGATAGCAGGCTGTGAAGCCTATGCCCAGAGTCGGACACATTTAAAAAAAAAAAAAAAAAAAAAAAAAAAAACTAAATTTGTATTATCCTGAAGTGAACAGGTGTAAAAGGTAGTTAACTGGGGTTGAGGGATAAGGAGAGGAGAAGGGGTAACAGGAAATGAAAAGTGGAGAGGAGGAGGAGGAAACGAGAAGAAAACAGTGCTAAGGTGAGGAATAAGTGAAATGGGGGGGATGGGGGAAAGAGAGGAAGAGGAGAGACTGGCAAGAAATGGATGGAAAGAGAAACGATGATAACCAAAGAAGAAAAGAAGCTGCTGAAACCTGGGAGAAAAAAGGTGAATAGGGGAAAAATGAAGGAAACGAGAGGGAGAGTAACAGTCAAAAGTGGGTAGGATGAAAAAGATGAGAAGAAGAGGAACAAGAAGAGGAGAAGAGTGGTAATGGTGAGGGAAATTAGAAAGGAGGAAATATACAGGAAGAAACGTGAAGAGAATAAAGAAAGAGGAAAGAGGAGAAATAGAAATGTGGAATTGGGAGGAAGAGAAAAGAAGAGGAGGAAAGGGATGGAAGGGAGTAAAAGATGAGGACTTGGTAATGAAGCGAGGAAGGAAAAGGAAGAGAGGAAAGGGGAAGGGAGGTGCAGGAAGAGGGGAGAGGGGAAAGATTGGGCAGGAAGAGGGAGAGGAAAAAATGAGGAAAGGGGAGAGAATATAAAAAATAAATAGGATGGAGAGGTGTAATGTATAAATAATTGTACAATGATGTATATGCCTTAATCATAGCTGGTTGTATGGTGTAGTTGTCGAAACAGTGTAACTGTTAGGAAGTCTGTTATGGCTAGATTAGAGTATTTGCAGGTTCAAAGAAACACGAGGGAAACGTGACCAGTGACCCGCTCTCGTTGCTGTTCCCTCGTAGACAGCAGCAGACAGAACTTGATACGACACACACGCCTGTATCAAGTTCAGTAGATCAGAAACTATTGTGTAGGGAGTTTCTCAACCCACACCTGCCTTTTTTATCTTCTGTTATAAAGGGTAGGAGAAGGAGAGAGGGAATGGAAAGGGCAACAAAAGGAAGAAGGGAAGGAATGGGCAAGAGGGGAAGAGGGGAAGGAAAGGTTAGGAAAAGGACTGAGAGGGGAGAAAGGTATTATAAAGAAGTTATAAAAACGAAGAAAAAGAAAAGTATGGAAGGGGAGAATTCATATAAAGGAAGAGGTGAGAAGGAGTTAACAGAGGAGAGGAGAGGACAGGAAAGCAAGGAAAAGGGAATTAACGGTGTGAACGAAAGAGCAGGAATAAAGGGAAGTTGAATTAAAGAGAAGGGAAGTAAGGCATAGTAACGGAAAGAAGAGAAGTTAATATGACATGGAAAAGATAGATATAGGAAAGTAAGTAGGAGGGAAATGGAATGATGAAAAGAAGACAGGAGAGAGGAAAGAAATAAAAGTATAGACAGTGTGAAAAAGGCAGAGGATACAAAAGTTGAAAGTGAATAGCTGGGAAGAAGAAAAGGAAGAAGAGAAGAGAATTTAGGAAGATGAGTTAACGGGACGAAGAGAAGGGAATGGTTGTCAAAAGAAGAGTAATTTGTTTATTTACTTATTTATTGGAATAGAAAAGAAGGGTAAGGTAATGAAAACAACGATGGAAAGATAGGTAAGATTTTGGGTCCTTGTATGTGTGGTTTAAAAAATTTCGTAACACCTTTTTCTTGGCGTCTTATTATGCACATTGCACCTCATTATTCTTTTTTATGCCACTGATGAAAAGAATGTCCAAATATAAGCGATGTAAATAGTATAAGACAGAATGATAATGTGTAAGATAAAATAAATCGCAAAGGAGCAGGAGCTACGAAGTCTCCTATGTTATCTGGAATAGAATCTTGTGCCTTCTCTCACCTATATTCACCGGGGAAAGAAAGGGGATGAAGGGAGGAGAAAGAAAGGGGTAGGAAAAGGGGAGAAGAGGAGAAAGAAGAAAAATGGAGATAAAGGGAAGGAAGGAAGAAGTGGGGAAAAACGGAAGAAGCAGAAGTAAAGGAAGAAAGAGGAAAGAATAGGAGGAAAGGCACAGCGAGGAAAGTAGGAGGAGTAAAAGGGAAGAGAAAGAATAGGAGGAAGGATAGGATAAGGAAGGCAAGAGGAGTAAAGGGGAAGAGGAAGAAAAGGAAACGAAAAAACGTGGGAGAGGAAAGCAGGAGTATAGGGGAAGGAAAAGAATAGGAGGAAGGACAGGGAAAGTAAAGGGGAAGGGGAAGAAAAGGAGACGAAGAAACGTAGGAGAAAAAATGGGAAGGAACAGAGGAGAAGCGATCATTAGAAAGGCATGAAGGGGAGAAGATGGAAATGGGAGACGCAGAGAAGAAAAAAAAAGTGGGGGAAGTTTTTTATTCACGAATTATCTTCTAACCTACATTCACAGAGGAAGGGATGAGAAGAGAAGAGAACAGAACAGAGAGAGAGAGAGAGAAACAATAGAGAAAGCTAGGGGCAAGAGGTTGTAAATCTGTGTTTTGGTCAGATGTGGTTTTTCTCACTCCCTTATGTAGAGAAGGGAGGGAAATGGAAAACAAAGAATAAGAATGATGAAGCTAAGAATGGGAAGAAAAATGAAAGGAGGGGAAGAAAGGAAAATGAGGAAAGATAAGGACAGGGGAAGAATGAACGGTGAAGAGAAACATTGGAAAAGCCGAGAGGGAAAGGGAAAGATAGGTAAGGGAGATGGGAAAAGGATATGGATTAGACGAAAAGGAGTTGAAAGGAAGAAGAGAAGGAAAAGGTTAGAAAAAGGAAGAGAGAGAGAGAGAGAGAGAGAGAGAGAGAGAGAGAGAAGAGTCAAAAGGAGAAAAAGAAGCGGTGGGCGGCAAGAAAAAAAAGAGTTGAAATTCTTTTTGGGTTATACAAGGAGGGATGAGAGAAAAAAAAGAAAAATACAAAAGGGAAGGTGAGGGGAAGAGGGAAGGAAAAGGAAAAGAAAAGGTAGAAAGGAGGGAAAAAAGACAGACAGAGGAGAAAAGAAGGATAAGATATACGGGAAGGCAAGAAAAAGAGAAAAACATGAGAAAGAAAAGAGAAAGACAGGGGAGATCAGATGGATAAGGAAAAGAGAGGGGAGAAGGGAAGGAGAGGGGAAAGAGAGGGGAGAAGAATGGCAAAGGGGTGAGGTTAGCAGAGGGAAGCAGAGTGGAAAAGGGTAGAAGAGGGAAGAGCGAAGGGAAAGAGGGTCGAGATTCTGTTTTCAGGTCATGCTCAATCCTCCCCTCACCCATATTCACAAGCGGTGGATTGGGGGACGCCACATACTGATGAGAGAGGTACAGCTGGACAATCAATAAGTATTTCTTTTCCTCGTTTTTTCCCCTATTTTGGTGTTCGTATTTTGATCCCTTCGCGAAAAATTACAATTCTTCCTTTGCGTTCTTGGTAATTCCAAATGCTTTGGATTTATCTTGGGCATGTTACCTTCGGCTGCGGGCAACTGGAAATACGGAAGGACGCTGGAGGCGGCTGACTTCCAGCCTCGGTATTCTACAGAAGGCTGATCGCGGCTGCTGAGGAGCAGAGTGAGGGTAGGTCTGAAGTTTAGTTTGGATTCATGAATAACTCAGGATTGATGGTTGCCTCTGATCCTTGAATGACGGATGGGCGACCCAAGAATCCTGAACAGAATTTATGGTCTTGATACAAGGTGTTCTAAGATAAATGAGCGTAGTAAACCTTTCTCTGAAGTGAGGCCGAGCAGATGAGTTACCATTCCAGAGTCTGACAATATTGAAGCCGCTCGAGGCATAGGTGGTTTTGACATACTTTTATGTGAGGCTTGGGATACAAAGTTTATCTCCGTGTCAGGCAGTTGAAGGCTGGAGAGGAGATTTTTCTGTTCTCTTTCCCAGGAAGTTTAATCATCCCTAGATCCGTGCTGCTACTTGGTGTTTTCACTGTCTTATGATGAAGCAAATTCGGTCAAATTATCTTTCCTGGAGTCAAAGGACTTCAGTAAACGAAAGAAGAGGGAGGACATATTTGTTATTCTTGTCTAATTCATCCTATCTTCAAAGCCCCAAGGAAAATTGTCTCTTACTCAGTCGTGCTACATTTCAGGGTGAATACAGACCTGGCAGGTATGTATGCCAGAGGATACGCAGGCGTAAAAACCTCATCTTCCTCTAGAGAGGTTATTCCTTTTGGCAGACACACCAGTGCTGGTGCCAGTGTTGACACTAAGAATTTTAAGAAATCTGATGCCGGATGCCCCCCTCGCCCCCCAAAAAATGTAATCTGTAGGTCCTCCAGAGTAACCATGAAAACAATATGCAACACAGGGTGCAAAGGAGGGCTACGCGGTCCTTTATTTTGCACAGCCCCCCCTCGCCCATCATCCCTCTGGCTGCATTTTTACTAAATGACCACCGAAGCCACATGCCATGAGTGAAAAACGGGATTTAATCAGAATATGAGAGCATGACTATGTAGAGGTAAAAAAAAAAAAAGACTGTGGCAGGGATATTTTCGTTTATTTGAAAAGCAGTGGACTCTGTATACCTACTTTGTCATCATCTGATGGAACCGGGTCTCTTACACAACTTGAATACAAAATAATGGTTGCATGAAATTTGATGAGCCTTACTTATGAGATAGGAATGAATGTGCTTGGTTACACGTCAAATTAACCCTCCAGTCTGGCTGCTCTTGGTTATGAGCTAAGCTGGAAATAGATCAGGTATCTTTGTTAAGCGATAACAAGCCAACTTTTCAGCAGTTCATAATAACTCAGTATAGCACTAGATCCAAGCCAGATTCAATACAGACAAAGCTTTTCCAGGTGAGATTATGTCTTTCTTTGTATCCTTTCAGGATACAACGGCAATGTCCGTTTTGATAAGCAACTCCCGATGGAGCCGAGAGATAACACAGAGCAAGAAAAATGGTATTTAATTGGAGAACTTTAAAGGCTGAAGTGATATCATTATTTACTGTGTTTCTTCTAATCCGCGAAGAGCGTGAAGTCCCCATATCATAACGAAAATCTTTCGATATAAAAATCAGTAGATTAAGCCTCATTTTCAAGCAAAATCTGACAATCTGAAAATACTCACAAAATCTGTAGATCCACAGATAAACCTTTATAAGTGACAACATGAACTGTTGCTTCAAGGGAAGGTTTCCGAATCCTCCAATGGAACATAAGGGAATGGTATAAAAAATTGACAAAATTATATGAAACTTAGACAGGCATGGTGCTGACATACTCCTCCTTCTTGAGACTGTGCTTCCATCATTATTTTCAAAGAGAGAAGCATGAGCATAGTTAGGAATAGATGCTCTCAAGTCTAGAATCTTGTGCATCGTGGAGAGGGGGTCGAGATACAGGGCATCACCATGCATCCTACACACTTATCACATACCATTTGCAACATGTATATAACCTTAATGTTGGATGCTTAGAATTAGGAGAGCTGCTCAATTAGGGTGCAGTTGAATGTCCTCCTTGGCAAAGATTTTAACTGTCACCTTCTCTTTCCTTAGCCTTCTTCTCCTCCAGACCAAAAGAGCAGACACCTGATGAAGGTTTTGACTGACATCCCAAGTGATACAGTTCTCTGTTCCAGCAAACCTATACACATTCATTGGGACATACTCAACGTCTCCTTCATGTCTTTGAACATTGGACAAAATGAAGTATCAAGTTTACAGCGCATCCTCACTCCTGAACACTTTGCAGTCACTTGTTACCTGGATAATGTGGCACAAGCTCCACCACACATTCCCTTCCAAGGTGGAACATGAAGAAAGCAATATGTTGTGTCTTACAACAACAGTCTGCACTACTGAGGCTTCACTTATAGTAACCAACATGAAACCTCTGTGGTTGTTTATTAAGCTGCAGCAGATACTGCCATCTCAGATCAAGCCACCCACAGAGGTATGCAAAGAACACTAGTTTATGACGACAAAGTGAATGTGCATAACAACAGAGTCAGTGCTGCCCACATACTTTACAGACTCTACCATTACGATTACAGCAGATATCTTCTATGGGCAGTGGTTCGTTTTACCCTGCAGGAACATAAGAACATCTGTAAGGAAATGAAAGCATACGACAGGGCTATTCAACTACTCTAGGAGCAGGGCCGCATTATGAAGCTAAGATTAACAAAAGGGCCATGCACTATTTACCAGTATTTTTTCCTTCTATCTAAACACTTATACACAGAAAGAAACGAGAAATTCATATATTATTTACATTTACATTTTCCGCTAAATACATAAAAAAAAAAAAAAGAGCAAAACTTCCTGTTTTATGCTTTTTTCATTCTTCTAAGTCGGCCCAGGGGCCAGATAAAAACGACTCAAGGGCCGGATTTGGCCTGCGGACCGCCAGTTGAATAGCCCTAGTATACGAGGGGCCAGGATATAGGAAGCTGTCCTTAGCCACACAGCAACTGTAACAGGGAAAGATGGCAACCACAAGGAACAAGGTTATCAGATCCATCATTGTTCTTAAGGGAGGGGGCAAACATAACGTTGTTGCACCTACTACACCAGTACCATCAGGTTCCTAATTGACTATTGCTCCTCTTGCCTTGTAACACTCGTGTTTACATTAGTGACCATTGGCCATGCTAGCGTAAGTCAATTCACTTCATGGCACCTGTCCATGTGTCGCGATCTTGAACCACTTCCTTAATCAATCCACTGTCCCAGAGGTTTTCTTACAGGCCATTCTCCCATGTCTTCCTAGGTCTGTCAATTGGACCTTCTTGCTTCCATATTCACATCTGTGACCCTTCTCACCAGTCACTCTCTCTCTTTGTCTCAAAGTGTCCAAACCACCTCAGCGTACTAGGTGACAACACCTGTGGAATATCTCTTACGCCAAATCACTCGTAATACATCGTTCTCATTCCGCAACTATAATGTCTTAGTTACCCATCTCAATACTCTCATTCCAGTGAAATCCAAACTGACGAGGAAATGGGAAACAAGAATGCATTTAAGTACTGGGGTTGTGTGGTGAGTAAGGATGGAAGTTTGGAGGATGAAGTGCTTGAAAGAATGCAGTGATGAAGGAAGGTTGCTGGTTCTTCGAAAACTGTGGTAAAAATAGGGAAGTGAGCATGGAAGTAAAAATGTCGCTGCATTATAGTATTGCGATACCATCTCAAATGTATGGAAGTGAAGCTTGGACCTTGTTGGAAGGACACAAATCAAGAGTGAGAGAAGTGGAAATGAGCTATCTGAGAGAAGCATGTGGAGTTACATGGAGAGACAGACTAACAAAGGAGGAGGTGATGGAGGGTTGTGGTGTGGATGTGGATGTGATAGGGGATTGAGGCGTCAGGCAATGGATAGACTGCTAGATAGATAAACTGTATTCTTTTCTCTTGCAAACCATATCTCACCGTCATACAGCATAACATGCCTCACACACATTTTCCAGAAAATATCCTTAGCACGAAAAGAGAACCCCAGCACAGTCAGACGATGTAACACTTCACTAAACTTGCTCAGTCCACTTCATATTCTGATCAGTGAGTTTTAACGCTCTGTGGCTGTCTTCCTCCACCACATGACCTTTATACACATTGGCAGTTACACTTATTAGTCAGTCATCTAATAGCAATTATTCCATATCAGTTACACACAGTAGCTCGGTTACCATTTTTACACACAGTAGCTCAGTTACCATTTGCATGCCTAAACTATCACTGTTTTAAGCATTTCAGCCATCATTTCAGAGGTATCAGCAGCTTAACCATCTCCATGCTACCGATTTTGCTTCTGCTTCCTCTTGACTCTGGTGATGGACGTTGTACTGGCTCAGCGTTGCAAGGACCCTACCTGTCCCACTCAAATTCCTCGTTTAGTGAAGGACTATGGTGTTCATTTTATGCTCCCTTTTAATTTTCATTTGTAATTGCCAGCAGCTTGCACCATCCCTGACAGGTTGTTCACTGACCACTTCCTACTTTTCCTTTGTAATATGTTTTGCCATTATGGATAGCTTAACTTTTCCCTTAGGATCATTTAACTTGTCCTCTATTTCTTTCAGTGCCGTAGCCCTGCTCTTGACTGCCAGGTGAGACTCCTTATCTCCCTCTTGCTTCTATTCATAAGCTGCTCCTTCTTCCCTAATTGCTGCTCCCTCTTTATCATTTTACAATCAAACCAACTTGTCTCGGGGTTCCTTTTGCCTACTCACAGGCTATATGTGGCTTTGGTATAATCTGCTTTAGAGAGCCCCAACATTCCTTAAAAATTTTAACATTTTTTTTTTTTTTTTTAGTCATTTTCAGCATCTTAGATTGGACAACGTCTTCTACCTCTTTGTTAATTAATTGGTACAGCTTCCTTCATTGTTCAAAAATTTGCATCTCTTTTGCACACCAAATATCACTAGCTTCAAGCAGCAGACAAATTATTTATCGCCAGGTATAACTTTCACTTCCCACATTAGCTTCCTGTCCTTGCTTGTAGCAAGACCATAATTCTCGCTTTCGTTCCCTTCTTACTCATGGTACCGGCTTACTGTAGCTCTTCTTAAACACAGTGATACACACTACCATGTCTGTGGCAACTCCATAGTGTAACATTCTTTCACTTTCACTGGTTCTGGTGTCATAACCATAACCACTACATATTCCATGGAATTCATTAAGATTTCCTTTCGACACATCCATTCAGGTTTGCCACCAAGCACCATTACATACTCACTAGTTTCTCGAACCGGACCTCCTTCAACTTCGTCCAAGAACTTATCCTTCATATCGTCACTCAGTCTATGCTGAGGAGGAAAAGTAGAGACAGCAACCACTATGCATGTCCCACTGACGCATCATCCTAGGGTTATATCCCCTTGCCTGTGTGACACTGTCAACCCATTTTTTAGCGTATCACACACTCAAATCATCAATGAATATTTATTAGCCAAACTCAAGGTAGTAAATAATGCTCTCAGTCTTGTACTGGTGCCCTCATGTGTACCAAATTGTTATGCCTCCAAGAGTTATCTGCCTCCATTCCTGTGGAGGTTGCATCCACTAGTATATAGCATTCACACTTGTCATGATGGTCTCACCTTCCCAGACCATCATTTCGTGTTGAAACTGTCACTGAAGCAAATGCACTGTTGGGCTACGCTTTATATAGGAACGTGGCACATCATGCCTGTGTTGGTATCAAGGATGTCACCAGATAAAAAGGAGGGGACACGCCACACATCAGGAACACCAACTCTTTGCCATGGGCACCACCAGCCATCCACTTGCATGCTTTTACCTTCAACAGATCTTAAGCAATATCCACCCCAGTGCAGCTAAGCCAGAGTATGCACTTAATCACTCAGATTCGAGCCCTGTTATATAACACTGATGGTTCACTGGATCCAACCATCAGCACTGCTTAGGCAGGCATGATCCGCAGTGAAAGCTGTTGAAGTGCGAAGATTCCCACACAAGACCTCCAGACTACAAATTAAAGTTGCTGTTATAACAGTGTCTTTCCAACACGCTGCTAGGTATCCACAATCACACGACACTGTACATACGAGGAGACTGCCGGACATCCATGAAGATACTCACACCCGACCCAGTGGTAATATCCGCCTTACAACCCATGTCGTTTCCCTTACCCTGCAGCTGCAAACGCTTTCTTACTTACTCCCAGCCACTATTCTGAGGCAACAACTGTGGCAGCTAGGCTCACTGCAAAGACACAGACAGCTGAGATGACAGAGCTCGTCTCTGTCAGTCACCCATCAAGTTTATTAAGTCAATACAGCACTTGCCACATGCGATACATGATTTTGGGAGACGTGAATCTGAGCGGGTGACTCAGAATATCTCCTCCACATCTCGTTACCATCTCTACCCTCTCACTTTCTACAATTTTTTTTTTTTTTAATGTAAAACCGATTTACACGTATATATGCAACAGAATCAACTTAACCATGAACCACCTAAAAGCAAGGGCCTGCTGCAATACCCCATCAGTGGGCAATAATTGGCAAATGGGGAAAAATAAGAGCTGTGGTAAGAGTGGAAAAAATACTCTTCAGCGCCATGTCCTATTTTGAGGGAAATCTGAGTTTGATCTGCGTGTGGCTGTGCAAAGGGCGTGAAGTGAAAAAACAAGATTTCCTTCACACCTTGCCTGGTGGATTTAGATCCAACCAGTGACCTGCTTCTCCTCCCCCTCTCATACTCCTGTTGACATTGACACGTTGCACCAACACTCACCCGAGAGAGAGAGAGAGAGAGAGAGAGAGAGAGAGAGAGAGAGAGAGAGAGAGAGAGAGACAGAGAGAGAGAGAGACAGAGAGAGAGACAGACAGACAGAGAGACAGACAGACAGACAGACAGACAAACAAACAGAACTAGAGAGAGGAGGCCCAGCAGAGGAGAAAGTGGGAGAAGGGAGTAAAGCAACAAATGGACAAAAGACGAGGAAGGAAGGGAGAGGAAACGAAAATGTTAAAAGGGAAAAAATAAGAAGGACAAGAAGGGAGGAAAAGGAAAACAGGAAGAGATGAGAGGACATAGAAAATAATGAAGTATGAAATGGAAATATAAGAGGGAAGATGGAAGAAGGGAAAGTGATAAGAGGAGTGCGGAGAGGGAACAAAAAAGAAAGGTGTCAGGGGAAAGAGGAAAGAAAGAAGGATAGAGGAGAGGGGAGGAGGAGGGGAGAGAGGGTAGAGGAGAGAACTAAAGGGGAGGATGAAAGAAAAAGAGTAGAGAGGGAAATGAGAAAGGATGAAGAAAAGAAACGAGAATGGAAAGTCTGGGACAGTGAATGTGCGAGTATGCGAGGTGAGAGAGACCAATAGAGGGACGAGTAAGAGAAGGATTCCGGAGGAGAAAGGAGGAGAGGAGACGCGAAAAGAGGGAAAAAAAGATTGGGGGAGGAGAGGGAAGGGATATCGAGTTGAGGGGGAGAGAGGATAGAAGAAAAAAGGAGAAAGGGGAGGAAGAAAGTGAAAGGAAAAGAAAAAAGGAAACGGAATGGAAAGAAAGATGAGAGATGAAAGGCCAAGGTTAGGGAGAAGGGGAAGGAGAGGAAGAATGAGAGGATAGGTGGGGAAAGGGAAGAGTGGAGGGAGTATGAGGAGGGAAGGATGATAAGAGAGTGGAAGGAAGAGGATGGGAGTTCGGAGAGGGAAGACGAATGGGGTGGGGAGAAAAGCGAATGGGGAAAGGAGAAAGGAAGAGAAGGGGGAAAGAAGAAGGGAGAAAGAAAGAGAGAAGGGGAGAGAAGCAAAAAAGGAGGGGGAGAGAAGGGAAGAGAGGATTAAAGGGATAAGGGGAGAAGGGTAGGGAGGGAAAAAAGGGCGGAGAGGAAAAAGATGCGGTTCCCAGGGGAATGGAGAATGAGAGGAGGAAGGAGGAAAGCCTAGAGAGAAAGAAGAGAGAGGAGGGTGTATGGAGAACGATTAGGGTTGGATAAGGAGGAAAAGAGAAGCAGGAAGCGGAATTTAGGAAGGGGAGGTGAAAGGCGAAGAAAAGGAGGGGAAACAGGGAAGGGTCATGGAGAAAGGCGCTAAAGAAAATGGGATAGGAGAGAGGGGAGAAAGAAGGTGGAAACATGAGAAGCTGGAGAGGAAAATCGGAGGGAAGAACGGATGAAGAAGGACAAGAGGAGGGGAAGAGAAAGTGTGAAGGGAGAGCAGAAGGGGATGGATAGGAGGAAAAGGGAGGAGGGGGAGGACACATGGAAAGATTAGAACTGACACGGAAGAACAGAGGGAGAAATAGGAGGGGGATAATAACAGGGAAAGGGAAATAACGGGGATGGAGAAAGGAAAGGAGTAAATGAAAAGAACAGGGGCTAAGAACAAGGTAAAACAGACAGAATGAAGATCAAAAAGAGTAAGTTAGGTGAATCAGGTAAGGAAAAAAGAGAAAAAGTAAAAATGAAAGGGTAAAGTAAGAGGCGAAGTGAAACAGCCATTACCTAAGGACACACACACACACACACACACACACACACCGACACACACACACACACACACACTCAGAGAGAGAGAGAGAGAGAGAGAGAGAGACTGTTACATAGATACATAGATCACATAAACTTATTAATCTCTGCGAATGGATCCGGCCTTAAAAGTTAAAGAAGTCCAATTCCCAGTGTAAGAGAGAGAGAGAGAAAGAGAGAGAGGACTAATGTAAAAAAGGGGAGAGAGTTCGAATGCAGGGAAGGAGAGGGACGTGGAGGGAAAAGACCTAACAGAGGAGAAAATGAGAGAGAGGAGTAAAACAACAAATTAAAGGAGAGGGAAGACCTATTAGGGGAGACGGATGGGAGGGGAGAAAGGAACAAAAGATGGAGGAGGAGGGAAGAGGAGAAATGAGGGGAAGGTACGTGTAAAAGAGGAAAAGGAGAAGGAAAAGAGAAGTGAGAGGTAAAGTGGAAAGATGAAATGACACAGAGGAATGAGAGTGGATGATAAAAGGAGAGGAAGGAAAGAGAAGATAGTGGAGGGATATACGAGAAAACGGAAGGGTGAGAATTTAGGAGTGGACGAGAAAGAAAGGAAAGACGGCGTGATGAGAAGAAAGGAGGAGAGGGGAAAGGGAAGAGGAGGAGATAATACAGTAAAAAGGAGGAGAGTAGAGGTAAAAGCAGGATGGATGGATGAGAAAGATAAGGGAAGAGGAAGGGTAGAAGGGACTGGGAAGGAATAGAAAGAAGAAAGGAGAAGAAGATAAGAAAAGATGAGGAGAGGATCGGTAGAAGGAGAATGAATGATGATGGTAGGAATTTAAAGGTGTAAGAGAAAACAAGATGAGAGATGAGGGGAAGGAGGGTACGGGGTAGAATGAGAGTAGATAGGAGAGAATTAAAGGGAAAAAAGAAAGGTGGCAAGAACAGAAGTGCTTAAAGGAAGGGATAAGGAAGGATGAGTAGGTGTGAGGTGATCAGCGGGGAGGTGAGAGGGTGTGAGATACAGTTTCCCTCTGACAAACTGATTAACATATTAACATATTGTGCGGTGAACGCTGTGTATATACTGTCTATTAAATATGTGTATACTATCAAGCTGATGGATTTTTCTAGTCTCATGAATATTCAAATTAATATCCTTAAAGCAGGAGAGAAGTTCTATATAGGGGCAGGACCATATAGAGCATTGCTAGGATGAAGCACTTGGCATGTAGGACTTCTATAAAGGCTAAGGTGGAGCACATGACGAGGCTTCGTAGGTGAAGCACTTGTATGTGCAAATGATTAAGGAGTTTCCCCAAGAGCTAAGAGTTTTAAGTTTGAAAATCTTTAGGATATACAAGGCTGACTAGGCAGCATCTAAAAAGAGGCTTAAAAAAGTATAAAGCCATTCACGGGACAGCGATGAAGCAGTGGGTTAGGAATGATAATGATCATTGGCAATGGTCACCAGTAGACTGTTTCCATCGATATCATTCATTTCTCTTTACTGAGCTACAGAGATTGGATGATATACCGTTTTGCATCGCGAAATGACGCTCTTCTATACAGAACTGACAAAAGTGTATAGCATATTACATACTTCTTTCAGAACTAACAAGAGTCTTCTGTTGGTCACTGTACAAGAAATGTGACACAGCTCTATTTAGCTGGTTGCAACTGAGGAGCTCCAGTTATTTACACTGACCATGCCAGATTCGAAACCGAGATAATGGAGAATGCAATAATTATTTTTAGAGACACTATGTCTTCCGTATTCCTACATGAAGTGCCCCAATTGTTTTTAATAGCAATGCTCTGATGCTGGACCCCAAGGGGAAAAAAAAAAAAAAAAAAGAAAATCAGTCTAACCTCCATTTTCTCAGTTTAACAGTGTGAGCTTGTTTGGCATTACTCGACGGATGTCCTCAGTGGTCATATGACCTGATTGTATGCATACACACGCGACTAAACCTAGCGTACAGCGATTTTACGAACCGCAACTTCTACAACAGATTTAGGTAAATTGCAGATTATGCCAATGAGTGACAGTTGATTTTGGCAAGTCATAACCTCAATACGAGCATTCACAAACTTCGAAAAGTTGCCAATCTTCACCTGATAACTTAATTTGAAAAATAAAAATATGGTCAGCTAAACTACTGTTTTGTGTTTCCTTTATCACTTCGTTGATAAGTAAACTACAGTATTATGAATATATGTAGCCTACTCATTAAAATGAAGAATTGAAGCTTCAATAAATAACGTTGAAGGGAGTCACTAATCTAATTAAATTAACCGTCTAAACCTTGGGACAAATATTCTTCATAGTTTAAAAATAATTACTTTCAATCCCATCATGTCATTTAATATAGTTTTAATCAAATAAAACTTTCAGACATATATTGCTATATGTGACACCAAAATGAAGTCGCTTGGATGCAAAATATTTATAGGACTCAGATGGAGATTGTACGCACACACCAGTGCCAAGTTTTGTTGTTGTCTACCTAGAAACATTGGTACTTGGGAAATCGGTCAGTGGCTTTGTCTTCTCATAATTTTGGCTTCATAAAGTGTGCATTTTTATTCTGTATAGTCGGTACATTCTCTTCAGCATTTGCCAGATGAAACATTAATCTCTTTTATAACTAACTGGTAAGTGTTTCAAATTAAACATTCAGCCAGATTTCTAATAATGTGTTGAGTGATTATAGACCACTTGTTGTTTTATGCATTCTTGTGACTGTTATGCAGTATTTTACTTGGTATAATAACCAGTGATTAGAGTAATGAAGAACTTATGTACTCTTCATCACAAAATATCATGGAAGGGATTTTAGAAAATATATGACATTCTGAGCAACGAGTAGTTGACTGGGTCTCTAATTAGATTATCCGATCATTGGCAACCTGTGATTTTTTGGACATGAACATTGAATAATTATCGTAGGAACTTTGTCATGTGCAAATGCAAATGACACTGAATTTGATATTTTAATGCAAAAGTGTACAGAGGTTTATTCATTGCAATATACACAAGGTGACCAGCATAATGTTCTGAAGCTAAGTAACACTGGAATTAAAGGCACACACAGAAAACAGTATAATTATAAATGGATCGTCCACCATCACTCACTTGGTGTAGTTCAGTGTTTGCAGCAGGTGATTACAATGAGTGAAGAGTTAACTGGTTTCATGTACCCCAGGAAGTCACTTCATAGACATGACGATAACTCTGTATCCATTGATTTGGGACCTGTCATAGCTGGTTTATCTTCACTTGGATGTGGCTTAAGGAGATAGGGTCCAGTGAGCAGTGGGATTTTTTGTTCAAACAGTGCCAGCGACTAGCCACTCTCGCCTTACATTTTCGTGTCCTTTATTTCAGGGGCAATAGAGGTTCTGCAGTAATCATTACCGAGAGACATACCACAAAAATGAAGTAAGAGTGTCAGTCAATCTGTGTAATCACATCATATAATTCTTATGAGTCACATCCAGTTGCAGTAATTGAACGTACTAGATCATCAGACCACCAAGTATTGTATATCTGGTTATCATCCTACGTGTTTAATGGTTTCCTGTAGTACATGGAAATTATTTATCTTGTCACTCAGTGGACACTCACCTGAAGACAGTACTGCGTCAAGTGAGCGGATGGTTGATATTCCCACCAACTAATTTACCATTTTTGGTGTGCCATGGGCTCTAATGTCCAATATTGTTTAAGTGAATGAAAAACATTTACCATTCTATTTCAGTTTTCATTGTTTTGAAGAATGTCTAAAACAGTATAATTTTCATTTGTACGTATCAAATTTTAAAAGTTAGCTGTTCAAATGAGGAGATGGCTTCCGATAATCAATCATCACTTGTCAGAGTAATTTGCTGTTTGTACAGTACTACCTAATAAAAGAAGTGCCAGTCCAGAAATTCATTGTGGGCTCCGTCAGATTTGAGTGCATACAGTGAAAACAAGTGCAATTATCGATATAAAATAGAGCTACATTGCATTTGCTGTACATTGCAAACCCAAATGACAAGTCACAATGCGTAAAAGTTTGCAACAGAATCCTCTTCACTACTATGCAAACTGTATTTATCATTAACGAAGTAATACCATTACCTTTCAGTACACATTACTAAACCAACTGGACATAATGGATTGTGGAAAATTAAAGTAATAAAAGTGTTTTGTCACGAATCCAGAGCGTGAACATACTGTAGTTACTGGCAATGCAACACTTCTGGATACCATATGTTGTACACACCAGTTCATGATAAATATTTATGAATAGGCATTATGAGCCATCATTGCAGAAAATACAAAGTACTTTCATTTACTTGATTCTAATAACTTTGTTAGTGAATGTATTTAATGATTTACTCATGCTTTAATATGTCCTAATTTCACGGATTAGGGACGTGAAACACGTCGTTATTTTACATGATGATGCATTAATTTACCTTTGTATAACAAATTATTGTACATATTTAATAACATTTATGGAAATACATTTTTGGCCAAGGGTCACCCGCTCAACAGATTCTAAAAACAAGCTTCTAAATCACCTAAACTGGTTGATATTTCAATTCACTGCACTTCACTTGCTGTTTATCAGCAAAAATAAACCAAATTCAAGTTTCCAACTCATCCGAAATGGTAGTTATTCCACTTTACTACACTTCACTTGCTGTCTGAACTCCAGCACTCCACTGTTGATTCATCACTGACATTAACAAGATGCAAATGTCATCTTGGAACAAACATATGCCTGTAGACTTGCGTGAGGAAGATCATATAAACGTGAATATAGATCGTATATCAAATAATGAGGCTTCATAAGGTTTTATAAGGTCGATCGTGTAAGCGAAAACAGCTATCCTATATCGCCCAGTGAGGCTTTGTAAGGTATCATAGTCATCATATGTGAGAATTATGTCGTATATGAAAAAATGGCATACCTTTTCCTTTCCGTAAAAGCGACTCCTTGATACCGGTTCATCGTATACTGAGCGTCTGCTGTACGAGCTCTTATTTTTGCTTGCCCTTATATACAGGTGGGTGAACAGCTTGCTGGAGAGCAGGGCTGCCATTTACGGAAATTCGTCTGCTAGCACGGAAAAAACAGAGCATCGATGACGTATACGGATGATTGTGACGTCACACATCCGTTCCACGGAAAATATGGATTTTCTCTTTATTTTGCAAATTTCTCTTATTTACGCGAAGTAAATGCCTATGTTTGGGGTTTTAATTGTGTATACACTTAATACACCCCTTCCTGGATTGAGGCGTCTAGTAATAGATAGATAAACATTTATTTGTATGTATAAAATAATATATTAATGTTATGTTAACTGATTGCTTAGCATGAAGTATTATTGGTGTTATTTGATTGTTTAAATTTACCAATTTAGCCTAGGTCATATTGTTGCTATGCCATGATTTCATGTAGGCCCTACACAATAAATCATTTTTGAAGCTCATGGAATTTACCCTATTTATTTAATGATCATATATATAATTGCCAGATAGCATATTATATAGCTTTATGCGATAATGTAAACAAGGTTGCACGAGATTAATGTTTGACTAACCGGAAAAACAAGGACTAATGTGAATAAGATACATAAATGATAGGCTTTCGTCTGTTAGTCATAGTTACACCCACAGAGTTACGCCAATTGACAAAGAAAACGATATGACGTCATTTATCCTTAAACGAGCTGTGAGTGGCCAGGGTCTCTGACCAGTCAGAGTGCACGGAATTTCCTCACACGGAAATCAGACAGCCCTGCTGGAGAGTCGCCCTGTGAGTCAATAAAGTGGGAGTAATTCAGTGCGCCATGCTCCAGCGTTTGTATTTAGTCTGCCAAGATCTTTTACTATAATTATATGTAAGTTGAACCTGCCCTGGCATACTGTATATATTAGCGTGTGATTTCTCTCTATCGGACAATAATTAACGTGGTAGTGATTGGAAGTTTTACACAGAATAAGTGGTGAGTGGAAAAAAAATGGATGAAATGGGGTAAGAGAGAGAGAGAGAGAGAGAGAGAGAGAGGATAAGGGAAGACCGAAGGGGAGGAAGGGATGGGTAGGTCAAAAGAGGAGAGGGGAGAGAAGAGAAAGGGAGGATGAGAAAGGGGAGAAAAGAAGAAGGAATTGTAGAGTGAGGGGAGGGTGTGAGGAAAGTGAGGAAGGTGAAGGAGGAGAAAGAACAGGAGAGGAGAGGACAGGAGAGGAGAGGGGGAATAAAAATGAAAGTAAACAGCAACAAACTTCTCGGTTGTTTTAAGGCACTTTGTTGTAAAGTAGATTATAACGAAGGTAACTTATCACCTGATCGAAATGAGAATAGAAAAGCGGGAAGATGAGAGGTAGTAAGAGGAGGTAGGGAAAGAGGGGAGAGAAGAAGGAGAGAAGAGGATGAGAAGGGGAGGAAGAGGGTAATAGAAAAGAGGAATGAATTAATGGCTAAGGGTAGTTTGAGACGCGAGAGAAAAATGGAGGGGAAAAGGAATAGATGGGATAGTGTCCAATGACAAAGGAGTTTTAAACAGGTTTTTCACTTATGAAATTAAAATCCTAAGTTATGCTTTATTCTAGCTTACGTCGCCGATTCGCTGAAAGCGAGGAATTTATAAACTTTCTCAAGCAGTACTCAAAAAGAAATAATCACTCACTGTTATTGAATTAGCAAGTATTGTCGGCCTCTAGAGAAAGAACCTGCCCCCTGACAATTAATAATTTAGCCTGGTTCTTAGTAATACTAAACCAGGCTCCTGCTTTCGCCTCTCCTAGCTTGCGCGAACGGTTTTACTGTGAAAGAGAGAGAGAGAGAGAGAGAGAGAGAGAAACTGGCTTAACTACCAGTCGTGATTAATAGCTAGAAAAGTTGCAAGCTTAGAGCAAAGTAAATTAAATGAGAACAATTTGGAGAAGTGAAACATAATTTTACATTTAATCGACCTCAAAAACTGTAAATTTATTAATTACAACAAAATGAATGCCTACGGTACAGTTGAACTTCAAGCAAGTAAATTCGCTTACTCACGCACTCAGACTACCTAAAACTCTTAAGAAGCCAGTGTTTATTTCACCTCAGCTGGTCTTGTGTGCTGAACCCCACAAGGCTGCCTCTAGGTAGAACAGCTCACTGGGCAACGTCCTCCCTATCCTGATCTACTGCTGCTGGAGCCTGTGGCTGTGTGGTACTGGAACGTAACAATACATACCACTTTCACTCAGTGGTACATTAATGTCTGTGCATAATGACAGCCACTCCTAAAACAACGGCAAATATTTTGAAAATTATATTCCACTCGGAGTGCTGATGGTGGACGAATAGAACGGAACGAAGTGCACTGGAATTTCCACTAGAGTTAGTAGACTTCCTTAATAATACAATGCTCGCAAATTCGTGACAGAAAAGATAGGAGAAGGAGAGAGGCGAGCGGAGGAGGAAAGAAATAAGAAAAATGAAAGGAGGAAAAATGGGGAATGAAGGAGACAAGTAAGGAAAAAGAAGTGTTAGGAAGAGAGGAGAGGATGAGTGGAAAGACGAAAGAAGGGAGGATATGAGAAGAGAATGAGAGAATAAGGCAGAAAGGGAGAATGAGAAGAAAAATAGGTGAAAGTGTGGAGAAGAACAGAAGGTAAAGTTTGAAGAAGGGGAAAAGCAGAGAGAGAGAGAGAGAGGTTACATAAACACATTGCACGCAGATCTTTTGGTCCTTACTAATTGGTCTAAACTTACTTCCTAATTATTACAGAAGTTTAGGAAAAGGACAGCAGTGTAGGAAGAGCGTGAAGGGAAGTGTTGTGTGTATGAGAGAGAGAGAGAGAGAGAGAGAGAGAGAGAGAGAGAGAGAGAGAGAGCGAAGGAATGGCGAGTAAATTGGAGGAAGCAGGCCCAAGAGAGGAGAAAATGGAGAGGGGAATAAAACATTAGATGGGAAGAGAAGAGACAGGCAAGAGGGAAGGAAAAGGAAATGAAAGAGGAGAGAGGAAAGAATGAATGAATGAGAGGGGGCAGGATAGGAGAGAGGGAGCAGAGAGGAGAGAAGGAAGAGGAGAGGAGAGAAATAGAGACAGGATGAAACATCAGATGGGAGAGGGAGGATTGAAAGCCAAGGAGGAGAGAGGAATGTGAAAGAGGGAGAGGAAGGACGAAAATAGGAGAGGGGATGGATAGGGAGGAGGGGAAGATGAGAAGGGGAAGATGAGAAGATAGAAGGAAAGAAGAGGAGAGAAGAGAAAGAAGAAGGAATAAGGAGATTGATAATAAGAGTGTGGAGACAGTAGAAGAGAGAGGGAAGAGAAGAGGAGAGAAGTGAACTTGAAGATCATAGAGAGAAGAGAGGAGCAAACAGGGAGAAGGGAGGAGGATGGAAAGTGGGTAAGAGATAAATATTAGAAGGGATTTGAGAGAAGGGAAGGTGAGAGAAGAAGAGGGAGAATAGAAGGAGATGGGGCCGAAAAGGAAAGAAGAAGGAATACAAAAGACAATAAACATTACCAGGGAAGTGCGGGAGGAAGAGTAAAAGATGGGAGAGAAAAGGAGAATGGATGGGAAGGCGATGATAGGAAGAGGGGAGGAAAGGAAGAGCGGGAGAGATAAGGGCGGATCAAGAGAAGAGAGGGCAGAGCGAAAAGAGAAGAAAATGGAGGGTGAGAAGAAAGAGAGAGGAGTGACAAGGAGCAGAGGGCCTATGGAAGGTGGAGAAGGATGACTGGAGGATTGGGAGAAGAGAGAGATAATGACGATACGAGGAGAAAAGAGAAGGTAGACAGGAGAATGAGAGAAGAAAACGGAAGGAAGAGGCAAGCAGTATTTTAACAGGTCTTTAAAATAATTTCCAAGGAGGTAGAGTGTATGTGAATGAGAGAAAGAGGATCAATGGAGAGGGAAGAGGGCGTGGGAAATACTTTCCCTTACATATTCGACGTTGCATTCACTGTACATACTGCTTGCAAGAATGTGGAAATATTGTCTATAAATTATTTCCATAATTATTCTGTGGTAGCGTCGTGAATGTACTATAGTCTTATTTAAATTCCTCTTAGTGTTTATTGCATGTCTGCAATATGCTTAAAACACTATGTATGAACCGTCCACAAGACTGTTGAAATAGTGCATTGACTCTTTCTGAATTATTCAGCAGTCTTTATTGTACCATAAAGACGGGATCACATTACACACGCGCTGCATACATTGCTGCACAGACGGGATTCATCCAAGTGGTTTGATATCAATATCTACGTGCGAATTTTTCAAAGCAGTATTGATATGTATGAGACTTTGGAAAAATACAAACATTATTGTATTTTGTCATGAAGACAGCGAGAACATAGCTACCAGCATCACAACAAATGTGGAAAACCGTATGGCGTTAACATCAACCGGAGGTCATCGCCTATTAATTATCCATTGGTTAGCAGTGTTTAGATACAGCCAGCCGGCAGGACAGGGAACATTTGCTGGATAGGCATTACGAGACATCAGTGCAAACAGATACTAATTTCTTTCGATTATCAACGTCTATCTATCTATCTATTGCCAGACGCCTCAATCCCGTTTGGGGTGGCCACAAACAAATCGCCTCCAAGTCGCCCTGTCCCCCGCCATTTCACCACCCTGCTCCCAACTCACACCCCCCTCTCTCATATACCTCTCCACCCCATCCCTCCATCTCATCCTCGGTCTCCCCCTCCCTCTTCCACCCTCCACCTCACTCACATACACTCTCTTCGTCAGTCTTTCACCCTCCATCCTCTCCACATGGCCAAACCACCTCAGTGTGTTCCTCACAACGCTCCCTATCACATCCACATCAACACCACAACGCTCCTTTATATCCTCATTCGTCAGCCTGTCTCTCCACGTGACTCCACAAGCTCCTCTTAAATAACTCATTTCCACTGCTCTCACTCTTGACTTGTGTCCTTCCAACAACGTCCAAGCTTCACTTCCGTACGTTAGAGTTGGTATCACAATACTGTCATGTAGTAACTTTTTTACTTCCATGCTCACTTCTCTGTTTCTTATCACTGCTTTCAAGGAACCAGCAACCTTTCTTCCCTGCTGTACCCTTTCAAGCACTTCACCCTCCAAACCTCCATCCTTACTCATCACACTACCCAAATACTTAAACGTACTCACATTTTCCAATTCCTCACCATCCAACCTCGCTATACATTCACTGACTTCGCCTCTCTCAAAGACCATCACTTTACTCTTCCCTACATTCACCTTTAGGTTCCGTTTCTTACACACTCTCTCAAACTCATCCACCAAGCCTTGCAGCTCCCCTTCATCTTCACTCAACAACACAGTATCATCTGCAAACAACAGTACAGGGAGTTTCCAAACACTATCCTCTCTCACCAGGGCCACTCCAACATCCACTACCCTACCTTGTACCTCTTTTATTACCCCATCCATGTACAGATTGAACAACCATGGAGACATGACACATCCCTGTTTCAAACCAACTTTCAAAGAGAAAAATTCACTTAGTTCACCATCCACACGCACTGCAGCCTTAGCACCATCATACATACTCTTCACAGCATTCAACAACTTCCCATCTACTCCATATATTCTTAACACTTTCCACAATCCTTGTCTATCCACCCTGTCATATGCTTTCTCCAAATCCATGAAAGCCGCATACAACTTCTTTCCCTTCTCTAGAAACTTTTCCACTAAAGATCTAAGAATGAATATCTGATCTACACAACCTCTTCCCTTCCTAAAGCCTCCCTGTTCTTCTCCAACTAATTTCTCTGTTCTTTCTCTAACTCTGTCTATAAGTATCCTACCATACACTTTTCCTATTATACTAAGAAGACAAATGCCCCTATGATTACCACACACTTCTTTTTCCCCTTTTCCTTTGTACAAGGGAATAATTATACCTGACTTCCAATCCTCCGGGACTCTACCTTCCTCCCAGGCCAATCTGCACATCTTCCACATCCATTCTACTACTATCTCTCCCCCATGCTTCAGCATCTCACCACACACTCCATCAATTCCTGGGGCTTTCCCCGATTTAACTTTCTTCATTGCTTCCACAACCTCTATCCTACTGATTTCTACCTGTCTTCTCACCTCCCTCCTTCTCCCAGCCATTCCCCAGCCACTTATACTCGCATTACTTCCATCCTCTACGTTCAACAATTCCTTAAAGTGTTCTCTCCATCTGCTCACTTTTTCTCCCTTCTCCACTAGTAATCTACCATGTTTATCTTTCACTCCCCTGCTAACTTCACTTCCACCCTGTCTTACTCTTTTCACTTCTCTCCAGAACATTTTCTTGCAGTCCCTCCACTTTACACTCAAATTCCTTCCAAATTCCTGATCCACTCTCTTCTTACTCTCTCTTACTAATCTTTTCACCTCTCTCTTCCTTTCCACATATAACTCTCTCTTCTGCCTCTCAACTTCTTCCACGCCCCTATTTCTCATCCATTCATTGTATGCTTTCTTCTTTTGTGCCACAGCCTGTTTCACC
Source organism: Coenobita brevimanus (assembly GCF_032717465.1). Taxonomy (NCBI): domain Eukaryota; kingdom Metazoa; phylum Arthropoda; class Malacostraca; order Decapoda; family Coenobitidae; genus Coenobita; species Coenobita brevimanus. The sequence continues at coordinate 7,817,749 of NC_136955.1, read as the reverse complement.
TCTTCAGTCCACCACGCTGTTCCTTGCACCCCCTTCCGTCTTCTCTTCCTTCCACACACCACATCACATGCTGCACATATTTCTTCTGTAAATATCTTACACACACCTTCCACGTCTCCCATCTGCTCCAATTCATATTTGCCCAATCGTTCCTCCACTTCTCTCTTATGCTCTGCCTTTTTCTCATCCTCTTGTAACCTTTCCACTCTCCTTGCAACTACTCCTTCCTCTCGTCTTTCCCTTCTTCTATTCCTCCATCTTACTTGCATCCTAATTCTGGCCACCACCAAGTAGTGGTCAGAAAGGCCACTCCCCCAACCTCTATAAACTCTTGCATCCAATATACATCTTCGCATCCTTTCATCCACACACACATAATCAATCATTGCCTTCCTTTCATTCAGTTCACCACCCACCCTTCTCATCACTCGCCATGTATACCTGTGGATCATTTTATGCCTGAAGAGGGTATTGGCTATTACCAACCCCCTCCCAGCACAGATGTCCACTAACGCACTCCCATTCTCATCTATCTCAGCAGGCACACCCCACTCACCAACTATTCCATCCACCTTCACATTACCAACTTTACCATTCATATCACCGATCAACGTATAGTGGCTTTATTACCTAATATGGTAATTTGTGACGATATTTAAGTATGCTTTAGTTTTGGCGATTGTGGAGCAGATCCTCCCTGTCTGTTTGTCTGTCTGTCTGTCTGTTTGTCTGTCTGTCTGTCTCTCTCATATATATATCATCATCATCATCATCAGCCATTACAAGTCCACTGCTGAAGAAAGGTCTCCCCCAACCTTCTCCACGAATTCCTTGGCTGAGCCAATCTTTGCCACGTTTTCCCTGCAAATTTCTCTGTCTCATCTCTCCACCTCCTGTCTGGCCTTTTTCTGCTACGCTTACCATCTCTTGGTGTCCATTCAGTCAACCTCTTGCTCCATCGATTATCCCTTGTTCTTGCTACATGGCCTGTCCACCTCCATTTCTGTTCTTTTATAACTTCTATAATATCTTTGACTTTAGTCTGTTCTCTCACCCAAGTTGATCTTTTCCTGTCTCTTAAAGATATTCCCAACACTGACCTTTCCATTGCCCTCTGAGAATGAATTAATTTATTTTCCATCGATTTTGTCAGTTTCCAAGTCTCACAACCACACGTCATAGCTGGAATTATACATTCGTTATATACTTTTGGTTTCATACAAACTGGCAAGCTATTTTTCATAATGTCTCTATGTTTACCGAAAGCTTTCCATCCAATTGTAATGCATCTTTTTATTTCGCTATCATTATCTTTCGTTAATTTTAGTATTTGTCCCAGGTAATTGTACTCCTCAACTTCTTCAAGAATTGCTCCACTTATTCTTATGACGCTCTTTGGTGTTTGAGGATTAAACATTACTTTAGTTTTACTCCGGTTCATCTTTAGCCCTACTTTGAGACTTTCTCTGTTCAGGTCATTTAACATTTCTTGCAATGTCTCTGCTTTTTCTGAGATTAGGACAATGTCATCTGCAAATCTTAAATGGTTTAGCTTTTCTCCATCTATGTTTACTCCTTTGTTTTCCCAGTCTAGCTTTCTGAAAATACTTTCTAGGCATGCTGTAAATAACTTTGGTGAAATTGTATCTCCCTGACGCACGCCCTTCTCAATCTTAATTTTCTCTGAGTCCTTATGTAATTTAACTGTAGCAGTTCCCTCTTTATATATGTTTTCGAGCAGTTTTACAATGTTCTCATTCACTCCTCGTTCTCGCAATGAATTTATAATTGCTATGTGCTCCACTGAGTCGAAAGCCTTTTCGTAATCAACAAAACCTAAGTACAGTGGTTTATTATATTTTGTAGTTTTCTCAATTAGCTGATTCATTGTGTGCAGATGATCAGTAGTCGAGTACCCGCTTCGGAATCCTGCCTGTTCACGAGGTTGGTTTTCCTCCAAATTTGTAGCTATACTGTTTGTAAGGACTTTCGTGAAACGTTTGTAAATGGCTGATAGGAAGCTAATGGGTCTATAGTTACTAAGGTCTTTTGAGTCGCCTTTTTTATAAAGTAGAATAACAATTGCATTACACCATGTTTTGGGAATTTTCTTCTGTTTTATACACTGGGTAAATAAGTGAGCAAGCCTATTTTGTACTTCTTCTCCTGCATCCAACAGTAAATCTGCTACTATTCCATCTTCTCCCGGAGCCTTCCCTCTTTTCATATTTTTAAGAGAAATATTTACTTCGTCTGGTGTTACCTCAAGTATTTCACTTGTGTCAACAGAAAAGTTAGCTATTGGTACTACTGTCTTTGATGTATACAGTTCTTTGTAAAATTCTTCAACTCTCTTCAGCATCATATCTCTGCATTTAATGGCTTCACCGTTTTTGTCTTTTAGTGATGTAATTTGTTGCTTTCCAAGTGCCATTTTATTTAGGACCTATTTCAGACTTTTTCCTTTTTTGATGGTTTCTTTGATTTGATCCATGTTTCTCTTTCTTTTATCTTCTCTTTGTCTTTTGTTGATAAGCTTGTTTAATTCCGCTCGTTCTATTTCATCATTCTTTGTTTTTACTTTCATTACCTTTCTTTTTTTCATAAGCTCAAGTGTCTTCTCTGAATACTTCCCAGCTTTGGTTATTAGGTTTTCCTACTACCTCTGCTGATTCTTTTGGCACTTTTGTTAGTTTGTCATTCAGCTCATCAATGTCACATTCAGCATTACTGAGAGCCTGAAATCTGTTCCTTATTTCCAACTGAAGAGCTGCTTTGTTTTCGCTGACTTTTATTGGGCATATCTTTTTGTCTTTAATCATCTTCTTTCTTTCACTTTTGAAATTGAATCTTGCTGTGCAACCCACCATTCTGTGGTCACTTCCAATATTTACTTTGTTGACAACTGTGACGTTTGTGATTGTGTTATTCTTATTTGCTATAATGAAGTCGATTTCATTCTTTGTTTCTCCATTTGGGCTTCTCCAGGTCCACTTTCTCCCGGTTCTTTTGGGAAAGAATGTGTTCATTATTCTCATGTTAAACATTTCTGCAAAGTTTACCAACATTTCTCCTTTTTCGTTCCTTTCTCCCACTCCAAATTTTCCCATACATGCTTCTCCATTTTTTGATTTTCCATATATATATATTGTTACGCTGTCCGCCTTTCCGTTCCCACGGGTGCAGCCGTTACAGCTGGGCTAGGGGATTATGCAGTATGTATCCGTGTCATTCGCGGAGTTTACATTAGCGAGTGTTACAAGTTCTTTTGTTTCTTTCGTTCCCGCCACTGAGGGCAATTTTATTTCATACCATGCTGAGTATGCATTTGATTATTTTGATTGTCTTGTGTGAGCTACCAGTATATTTAATAATGTTTTGCTTGCATTTGAAGTACCAATTCATTGTACAGAGAGAGAGAGAGGGGCACGAATTTAAGTTCCTTGTTAATTAATCTGATTTATGCGTTCGCGCTTGACTGCAACGAGCCTTGATCAGAGGCAGTCTCTTCCCAGCTAGCTTCTGTATCGTGCGTGTGTGCACACTCTCTCTCTCCCCAGTCATTTTTATGCCGAGCTGGCGTTTTCATTTAAGTTTATTTTTATTCTTTTGTTGCTGACTGAGGGAAGTAGTTATTTTATTTTGTTTTTGTAACCGTGTTGTCTTTGGAGGGCCAGTTTGGCTCACCGTGGTCTTCTCGCTGCCTTTGTTAACGTTCCCCAACACACGTACATACACCCCCCCCCCTAACCCCTACATAGTTAATCCCATCTCTTTGCACAAGGCTAGTGAGAACCATCGTGAGCTATTAACTGCGTTCCCCCTTGGACACGGGTTAAGTAGAAAGTCGTCACCACCGGAAGTAAGTGGGAGGTGTTCCTGTATACTGTCTCGGGCGGTATTACTTCCGGTAGTGACGATAGTAGGCTAGATCCATAGGTAGGCTGTTCCGTTTTATTATCAAAGTACAGAGTGTTGCGTTCTTAAGTACTTTTCCGTTGCACAGTTTTTCTCTAGTTTGCGGAGTGTGAGTGCCGGGGTCTGCATTATTTTTTGCAACGCAGTGGAGGCCGATCATCTAAGGCTGATTTGTCTTTTTGTAATAGCCCCGGGCTGGCGCTACCGTAACAGTGGCGACCTCGCATCAGGATATCCTAACAGTGCCTTCTTGCTAGGATATCGTTACCTTGGCGTTCTCTGTGCTTTGAGGTGAAGTTGATGTGTGTGTAGTTTCTCAGTCAGCATTAGTATTTCATTATTCAGTACTGCCATTGATTTGTCGCCATGGAGTCACGCGTGTCTACACCAGATCGCGTACGTGCTGAGTCACCTGTGGATATGGAACAACGAGAGGCACATAGCAAAGGTACTCCCCGTGTGAGCCCTGAGTTTAACTATGGTGCTGAGCTGCCTCGTTTCGCTACGCACCATTACCATCTATGATGCCGCCGAGCCAGTTTAGAGCAGTTCCCCCAGGCATGTCTAGTGCTTTCCCTGGAGCTGTTCATTCCACTCCCATATACCCTGGAGTCTTGTCACCGGAGGCTCAGTTGCAGTTGGAGTTGAAAAAGATGGAGATGCAGCGTGCAAGAGAAGAGATGGAGTTGCAGCGTGAAAAAAGGCGATTTGAGCTGGAGAAGACTCGCTTGGAGGTGATTGCTAATAGACCTACTTCAGATATCCATACCTCAGGCCGTGCAGAGGATAGGGAGAGTTGGTTCTCAAGGAGTCTAAAATTAGTGCCGGCATTTGATGAGTTGAAGGTGACAGAATGGTTTGTCAGGTTTGAAAAGAAGGCTAGGGAGTTTGAGTGGCCCAGGCAGCGCTGGGTGGGTTTAGTATCTAATGTGCTGAAGGGAAAAGCTTTGGAAGTGTATAATAGGTTGAGCCCTGAGGATGTAGATGATTATGATGAATTTAAAACAGCCATCCTGAAGGCATATGAACTTAGACCAGAGGCTTATCGGTTGTTGTTCCGTGGTGCTCGGAAAAGACCTGCTGACACCTATATGGCCTACGCCAGGTATCTGGAGGAGAGGTTAGACGAGTGGTTGCTGAGTGAGAGCGCCACTTCGTATAACGATATGCGTGAACTGTTTTTGATGGAACATTTTACCAACATGGCTGACAAAGAAATTGGTGTTAAAATTAGGGAGAAGAGATTTAAGACCGTGAAGGAAGCAGCGACGTGGGCTGATGACCGGGTGTTTGCCTTGCGGAGTATGGGGGTCAAGTATGCTAATTTTCAGTATTCCAGGGAGAGGACTGTGAGTGGCCCTGCCTGGGATAAATCTCCCGTGAATCAGTCCAAGGGAAGTACAGAGGAGAAAAAGAATTCAGGGAGAAAGAGCCCTGTATCCAGTTCGAAGCTAGTTTGTTACTTTTGCAAACAGAGTGGGCACATCAAGCCTAACTGCCCTAAGTGGAAGGCCTCCCAAAAATGCCAAACCAGTGGCACTAATTGTAGGTTCGAGTCAGGTGAACGAGAGTTGGGAGAGTGGTAACGGTGAGGGAGAAGTCTGTGGAAAGCTGGAGTGCAGCCGGCTGTGCTCGCTGCCAGCTCAGGCTGAAAAAGTTACCCAACATGCTATGCCACCTCCGGATGAACTGCCTCAGAAATCGTCCCTAGACTGGTGTAAACCTTTTATGTGTCACGGCACAGTGAAAATTCATGGGATCAGTTATCCAGTTACTGTGGTTCGTGATACCTGTGCACAACAGTCTGTGTGCAGAAACGTGACTGGAGGGCCTGTAAACTCAGGGAAGTATGTGCTGTGCAGAGGCATAAACGCAGATGAATACTATGATTATGTTCATGTGGAACTCGATTGCCCTATTGTTCAGGCTGCAGCTCAAGTAGCTGTTGTTGATGTAATGCCAGTGGAGGGGGTTGATTTTCTGCTGGGGAACGACCTGGCTGGGGAGAAAGTATTTCCATCTCTTCCTCCACCAGTTGTTGTGGCAGAGAAGTGTTTTGACGCCCCAGAAATTGGTATTGAAGTTGATGCAGAAGTGGAAGCCATGTTCCCGGTCTGTGCAATTACAAGATCTATGGCACAGGTTGCAGCCCGGGAGGAAGAACTGGTGAAGTCACAGGTTCTTGGGGTCGACTGCGATGAGGCAGGGCCACCAATGGAGGAACCTAGTGAGCAGAGTGTTGCTGTGGTGGGTGAGGAGAGTGGGAATGCGTGCATGGGTGCTGCCCCACTTCCCACTCAGGACACTAGAGGTGGTGCTGAGTGTGTCTGTGTGGAGACTGAACCCAGCCCACCGACTGAATTAGAAGAATTTCAGGACGCTGGGGTCGACTGCGGGGATGCAGGACCACCGTCAAACGCGCCTGAGGAACAGAGTGTCACTGTTGAGGGTAGAGGTGATGATGATGTCAGTGTGGAGTCTGACATTCCTCCTCCTGTCGAGTGTACTAGAGGTGGCGCTGAGATTGATCGCCCTTCGCAATCCAGTGTCCCGACCAGTCCCTTATCTCAGTCCTCAGTAGAGCTGGCGGGTGTTGGGCCAGCAGAATTGAGGGTGAAGCAACAGGAGGATGTAACATTAAAGCCCTTGTTTGCTCGAGTAGGGGAAGAAAGAAGTATGGAGTGTGGTAAGGAGGAGTTCCTGATTAAAGACAATGTTTTACATCGCCGATGGACGTCCACTGGCGCCACGGTGGATGGAGGAGTGGGTGAGTTAGTGCAGGTGGTGGTGCCTGTGCAGTATAGGGTGCCGTTAATACAGTTAGCACATGAGGGACCTTTAGCAGGTCACTTGGGAAACAGGAAGACAGTGCAGTGCTTAAGATATAACTTTTGGTGGCCAAGTATGCCGGGACAAGTTGCTGCGTGCATCAAGAACTGTCACACGTGTCAGATAGTGGGCAAGCCTAATCAAGTTCTTCCTGTGGCCCCTTTGACTCCCATTCCTGCAGTTGAACCTCCGTTTACCCGGGTAATCATTGATATCGTGGGCCCTTTACCTCCTACTTCTGCTGGAAACAAGTATTTGTTAACCATAATGGATGTTACAACGCGATACCCAGAGGCTATACCAATCAGAAGCATGCAGGCGAAGTCAGTAGTCAAGCAACTTATCCTGTTCTTTACTCATTTTGGCCTGCCCAAGGAGTTGCAGTCGGACCGTGGAGTGAATTTTACATCTAATTTGTTTAAGCAGACAATGACAGAGTTGGGCATCAAACATATTTTGTCCAGTGCCTACCATCCGCAGTCACAAGGTGCCCTGGAGAGGCATCATCAGACCTTAAAGACAATGCTGCGCACCTTCTGCTATGATAGTGGAAAGGATTGGGACCTAGCGGTACCCTTTGTTATGTTTGCAGTGAGAGAGGTACCAACTGAGTCGTTAGGGTGTTCACCCAATGAGTTAGTGTTTGGGCACAGAGTTCGTGGTCCCTTGGATGTGGTGCGAGAGGCCTGGAGTAACAACAAATCTGGCAACCAGGAATCCATGCTTGACTATGTCTGCCGCACTCGGGAGAGACTGCATTGCGCTTTAGGGCTTGCCCGTGACCATCTAATCGGGGCTCAAGCGAAAATGAAATACGATAAGAAGGTCAGAAGTCGTGAGTTTAAGCAAGGAGATGAAGTTTTGGCACTGCTGCCCATGCAAGGAAAACCTCTGGCGGCTAGATTCAGTGGTCCTTATATTGTGAAGAAGAGAGTTGGGGAACTTGACTATCTAATTGTTACCCCAGATAGGCGGAAGAGTACTCAGTTGTGCCACATTAATATGTTGAAGCCATACTACCACCCAGTTGATTCTCATTGTGGGATGACTGCTGATGTCTCTCACCTGGGATGTGAAGGACGGGGAAGGGAGAACGTGGCATCAAAGGAACGTGCTGTGGAGGGAGCTGTTGGTGCCGGTGATGTGAGTAGTGGACCAGGGTTACAGCCACAGTCCCTGGAAGGTGACTTTGGAGTGGACGTTGAGGGAACCAGGGATAAGAGCGCTCCTGTAGTTTTGGCGGTTGGTAGTGAGTTTGAGGAGCAGGAGGAAGTGCTTAGTCGTGGGGAGATGTTACCAGCTGACCTATGGGAGGGCAATGGTTATGCAGCTCTGGTGGAGAAATTGCGACACCTTGATCCAGTAAAGCGAGAAGAGCTGTGCAACAGATTATGGAAACATCCGAAAGTTTTTGGAGATTCACCGGGATTGACAACTTGGGCTACTCATGACATTGACGTTGGGGATAGTAAGCCTGTAAAATTAGCTCCCTACCACATCAACCCTATCAGACAGAAAGCTCTCGATAATGAGATCAAGTTTATGTTGGACCATGGATTGATCAAGAGGAGTTTCAGTGAGTGGAGTTCACCAGTTACCTTGCAGCCGAAGCCAGATGGGAAGGTTAGGTTGTGTGTGGACTTCCGGAAGGTTAACTCACTGTCTAAGACCGATGCTTATCCATTACCTCGGGTCGATGACTCCGTGGACAAGGTGGGAAATGCCACTTATATCACCAAACTTGACTTAGTAAAAGGATACTGGCAGGTCCCGCTGACGGAACGGGCTAAACAAGTGGCTAGCTTTGTTGTCAGTGGTGCAGTATATCAGTGCCAGGTGATGCCTTATGGATTGAAGAATGCTCCAGCCACTTTCCAGAGGCTTATGGATAAAGTGGTGGATGGCATACCTAATTGTGTCGTTTACATCGATGATGTCATTGTGTATGACACCAAGTGGGAGGAGCACCTTGATCATGTGGAAATGCTCATTAAGCGGTTGGAGGAAGCTGGCTTAGTAGTCAACTTGGACAAGTGCGAGTTCGTACGTGCTAAGGTCCAGTACCTTGGATTTGTTGTAGGACATGGGCAAGTGGCTCCACCTCGGGCTAAGGTGGATGCCATTTCCAACTTTGCAGCACCCCAGTGTCGCCGTGCCCTCCAGCGATTTTTGGGCATGATCGGCTATTACAGACGATTTATTGGGAATTACTCCACAGTGCTTGCCCCTCTTACTGACTTATTGCGCAAGGATAAGAAGTGGCAGTGGACAGCCGAGTGTGAGCAAGCTTTTACTACTGTTAAGTCTCTGCTGTGCCACCACCCTATATTGCGTGCACCAGATTTTGACAAATCTTTTGTGCTGGCAGTTGATGCTAGCCGAGTAGGGGTAGGAGCAGTGTTGATGCAGCCGGATGAGGGCCAGGTTGAACATCCCATATCATACTTCTCAAGGAAGTTTAATCGAGCCCAGAAGAACTATTCCGTCATAGAGCAGGAGTTATTAGCGATTATCCTGGCCCTGCAACACTTTGCTGTCTACCTGCCCCCTTTTGGCCCTGTGATCAAGATTTATTCAGACCATCATCCCCTGCAGTTTTTGAACAAGTTTAAATTTAAGAACCAGCGTTTGACCCGCTGGAGTTTGCTTTTGCAAGAGTACAATTTAGAAGTTAGGCATATTAAAGGGACTGATAATGTAATTGCTGATTGTTTATCCAGGGAGGGGTCAGGGTCTTGATTCGAAAATTTTGATCCAGGGCTCAAAATTTTCCCTTGGGGAAGGGCGTGTTACGCTGTCCGCCTTTCCGTTCCCACGGGTGCAGCCGTTACAGCTGGGCTAGGGGATTATGCAGTATGTATCCGTGTCATTCGCGGAGTTTACATTAGCGAGTGTTACAAGTTCTTTTGTTTCTTTCGTTCCCGCCACTGAGGGCAATTTTATTTCATACCATGCTGAGTATGCATTTGATTATTTTGATTGTCTTGTGTGAGCTACCAGTATATTTAATAATGTTTTGCTTGCATTTGAAGTACCAATTCATTGTAGAGAGAGAGAGAGAGGGGCACGAATTTAAGTTCCTTGTTAATTAATCTGATTTATGCGTTCACGCTTGACTGCAACGAGCCTTGATCAGAGGCAGTCTCTTCCCAGCTAGCTTCTGTATCGTGCGTGTGTGCACACTCTCTCTCTCCCCAGTCATTTTTATGCCGAGCTGGCGTTTTCATTTAAGTTTATTTTTATTCTTTTGTTGCTGACTGAGGGAAGTAGTTATTTTATTTTGTTTTTGTAACCGTGTTGTCTTTGGAGGGCCAGTTTGGCTCACCGTGGTCTTCTCGCTGCCTTTGTTAACGTTCCCCAACACACGTACATACACACCCCCCCCTAACCCCTACATAGTTAATCCCATCTCTTTGCACAAGGCTAGTGAGAACCATCGTGAGCTATTAACTGCGTTCCCCCTTGGACACGGGTTAAGTAGAAAGTCGTCACCACCGGAAGTAAGTGGGAGGTGTTCCTGTATACTGTCTCGGGCGGTATTACTTCCGGTAGTGACGATAGTTGGCTAGATCCATAGGTAGGCTGTTCCGTTTTATTATCAAAGTACAGAGTGTTGCGTTCTTAAGTACTTTTCCGTTGCGCAGTTTTTCTCTAGTTTGCGGAGTGTGAGTGCCGGGGTCTGCGTTATTTTTTGCAACGCAGTGGAGGCCGATCATCTAAGGCTGACTTGTTGTCTTTTTGTAATAGCCCCGGGCTGGCGCTACCGTAACAATATATATATATATATATATATATATATATGTGTGTGTGTGTGTGTGTGTGTGTGTGTGTGTGTGTCTGTGTCGTGTCTGTGTAATTCACCGGGTCGGTCAGGATCACGTGATGGTTGTGATCATCAGCTTTTTACCCTCCCGGAGAGAGCTAAGAGCTCATATAGTACGATCTAAGGGCAAAGCCTTGACCTTCACACACGCACACACCCATCCCCTTGCTCTAGGGGGACAGTAACCACCCGCTTCGTAAGTGAAACTTTTAGCATCCCGAGCAAGGCGCGAACCCCCGTCTTAGCAGATGCTAAACAAGAGCGTTACCATTGCGCCGGCGAGAGGTGTGTGTGTGTGTGTGTGTGTGTGTGTGTGTGTGTGTGTGTGTGTGTGATAATCTGCCCATCAAGAAGCAACTACTACATACTGGAACATTTCCAAACCAATCGATTCATTAATTATTGGTGCGCAGGAGAGCAACAATTGACAAGAAAATAACTGAGGGCGCTAGTGCAGGACTAGTGCTAAGGGGAAAAATGCCAGAAGAAGCCTGCAACCAAGATACATCACTCCTAAAAACTTTAAGTCCCTATCTCGAACGGCCTTGGAATGCCAGCTTTATGGATCTAAACCCCCCTCCCCCCAAAAAAAAAAGAAATAATATCTACAACATCAGTAACAACTCCACAGAATGTGAAGTTGTTAATAATAATTCTAATGATGTTGATAATAATAATAATAGTAATAATAATAATAATAATAATAGTAATAATAATAATAATAATAGTAATAATAATAATAGTAATAATAGATGTAGTTGTAATAGTAATGATAACAATAATAATAAAATATTTATCCATTTTCCTCCTGTAAGATGACGTACAGTTTCTGGTTGTTGTTATTATCTCCAGACTGCTTTATTCAGCTTCACAATGAGGTCGTCAATCAGCCATTAGATTAACGAAAATTATACAGAGTGTTCCGGGAGGAATGGGCACAACTTTGAAATTGATAGATGAGGGAATTCTAAGAAAAAAAGTACTATATCGCCATGTATCCAAATAGCTACAATTACCAATGACCTTGTGGATAAAAATGGTCTCCCTATTAATTCACCCTTGAGGTTAACAATAACTGTAGCTCGGTAATGTTTGAGGTTAAGACGAATGCTGAGATGGCAATTTTTGCTTTGAATTTCTTAACATATCATTTCCAGATTTTATGTCGTTTTCTCCCTGGACACAAGTATGTAATCCCTCTACTGTAGTTTAAATAATGTAGGTACAGACAATGGAAGATGAAGTGTTGATTGGGTAAGTAGCCACTTGGAAAAATGCGTTTTGAAGACTATTTATTTGGTTGAGATGTTGAGAGAAGCAGAAGGAGCAGAGGAGCTCCAATGCTAGAATGAAAAGAAAATGGAGGAAATGTAAGAAATAGCTTCTTTTCCTACCTATGATATTAGCCAACTCTCCTTTCTTCCTTAAGTATCTTTCAAACCAAATTCATGTGAAAAGTGTAATGCTATATGGCAATAAAACTTGCTTTGTAAGAGATGGGGATACTGTACGTGCAGATTGGAATAAGCAAGAATAAGAATGCTGAAGAAGATTAATAGGGTCTCAGTGAGTGATAGAACTGAAATAAAAACGCCGAAAACTCTGACCCCGAGCTGTTGATGCAAAGCGTTGCTAGGTTTGTCTCCACCAAGTCCTGCTCACGGACTCGCCAAAGAACCTCCACGACCCTCCTGACTTAATCATCGTCCCTTCATACTGTATCACTGACAAAAGTTTGGTCATAATCAGTCGCGGAGTTCCTGAGGTATCGCCCTTACAAGGATAAATTAAGTCGGCCTCATATGACCTTGACCATTGACCCCTTGACCTTGCTGACCTAATCAGTTCATCATCTCTTCATACTGCAGGCCTATCACTGACAAATGTCTGGTCGAAATCAGTCGAGGGATTCGGAAGATATCACGCCCACAATGGTAATCAAATTCGACCCCATATGACCATAACCTTTGACCTCTTCACATCGCGGACATAATCATTACATGGCCTCCTCATACTGCATCGCTGAGAAAGGTTTAGTGGACATCCATGGATAGTTTCAGGAAATATCGCGCCCACAAAAGTGTTACGGACGCACTGACCCATGCACTCACGGACGAACAGAACAATCACTTAATGTATCCTCCACCATAGGTGGGCGGAGGCATAAATAATATGCCGAGAGAGAGAGAGAGAGAGAGAGATTTGGTATAAAAGTATCGCAGAAGTTCAGATGGTTTATGGATATAGAAACGAGTAAGGAGTATGACTGAATGGGGAGTGTGACAGGTGTGGATTTTGAGGGAAGAGTGCTCATCTTCAGTAAACAGGTGACGCGGGATGAGGTCCAACATGGCAAATTCTAAGGTAAGAGATTCAGCAGCGAAATTGCTTAAGATCGCAATACATAGAATTGCCGTTGGGTGGAAGGACCTAACACAGTACTATGGTCAGTGGCTTCGGAAGGTAAAAGTAAAACTTCTATTTCACCCATTCCAATAAACTTCTTTTTCTCATCCTTTCCATGTGGCTTGCTTCACTTTTAGCTTATCCCAGCCACACATTTAGATTACAACTAGGGTGAGTTCCATTCTCGGATCTGAAAGACTACTGAACTCATTTTTCTTTCCACCCTGTTTCTCTTCACTCAGAGACGAAGACGCGAATCAGCTACAGTAGGGGTGAGGTCTAAAAGATTATTGGAAATTGGTGTAAAGAATAATTGCCTGCCATAATAATCCTTCTTCATCCAAAAGGAGAAAGGGTTTTATTACATAGGTTTTGAAGTCTCATAACATCTTTCTTTAGAGACTTTTTATGCCAATTGCACCTTCATATCATTTTCATATCATCTTTCATGTTATTAATGCACAGAATGGTAACATTAAAACAGTATAAATGATATAAAAGAGAGTATTAAGTTATAATAAGCAAAATACAGTAAGCTCTTAAGGTATAGGTGCAGTGAAGCTTCTTGTTCCAGCGGTAACGTGGAACAGAAATCTAATACTGTACTTTTTTTTTTTTCTTCTCATTCATCAAGATACCTGGGTTGCTTTTCTATTTCTCCCTGATCTTTGGCACGACAATTTGGGCCACAACAGTCGTGTTTTTTATGTATGTTTTATTCCAACTTGTTCCCTGTGCTTATTTTCATCTCGAGTGAATGACATGAAGACTGTCAATACTAATACAAATAACGGACTGGCATATAATGTTTGCAATAAATGCTGACCGAATTTTACACAAGCACGGTTTGAAGAAAAATACAAGAAATACATTTTTCTCTACTTTCTACAATATTCTTATAGTCATTTGACTGCTACAGTACAGTCAAGCATTCTGGGGCGATACTTATGCTTCCTGAGCATAGTTAAGTAGAGACTTTCATGCAGTCCTCATCACACACACACACACACACACACACACACACACACACACACACACACTTAATAATATATTTTGCATTCTTTCTCCCCTCCTTATTGCTTTTAATGTTCTTGTCTAACATTCTGGTTATTCCACTTTACCTTTAACCTTTGATCTTCTAGATCAAAAAGATTAGAGGAAATTTAGTGCACCTAACTGATGTCTGCCTCGCCTGTTATTCTGGGCACTGACATGTCGGAAAAATTAATGGATAACAGTTCCGTAAAAGGTCAGCACAAGATTGGCGAAATATTTCTGGATAAGATCCTCCGTATAACCAGAAAAAAATAAAATAGACATCCTCGTAGTGAAATGGTTATCTGGTACGGCCTCATGTACTCGTTTAAAAATGATTGTCTGCCTGAATGACCTCGCTGATAAGCATAAATCTAGCCTTTCTTCTTTGCCACAGGGAGAGAAGGGAGCTGGGGATGTAGAACTTGCTCTCATCAGATCGTAAGTCTACAGCAGTTGTTTAATGATTCTCGTGTAGTCGACAGGCATACACCCACTTTAACTAACTGGCATAAACTTCAAAAAGAAAATAAGTGTACTGGGTCTGCATACGAAACTGCACTGATATACTGACTCACACGAGGCAAGAGAAAACACTGGTTGGCCATAATGGTACTGGTCTGAGGGATAATATTTCACAGCAGGCCCTCTCACTCCCCTTCTATTACGGCTCCAGGATTGTCTGTGATCTCTTATTTTCCTTGCTTCCGCATTTACGAACCTTCTGGAGCCTAACCTGTGGAAAGGACTGCTTGGGTTGTCAGGCTACAAAGCTTTTACAGGGTATACTTTTGTCTTCACTTATACGGCTACAATACACTTTGCAACCAGGTGAAAAAGTATTAGCATTTACTTTTCTGGGCCGAATTCAGCACTTTAGTAAAGGGGAAGCGGCATGATGCTTAGCGGAACTACCACTGAATCCATTTAAACAATAAAATCAAAGTGCATTGTTATTTTACTTGCCTTAAGCACAGGAGAAGAGTAATATGGGTAAGTGCAAATGCAATGAAATACATACTGCATACACTGGTTATTGGTAACTAACATTGTTCTTTAAATATAAGTAATAACTGGTCCGACAAAAATAAGGAGGAGGGATGGCGTACTCCCTCCAGTCCCCCACCTCCCAAATCCGTGCCATTTTATGTATAAGGATGTTTATACTTTTGTCTTCCTTCATACAATTTTCATATCCTTTTCAGACAGACTACACCGGATATTAAAGTGAAAATACGAAAAACAGTATCTTATAAGAGTAAACCCCTGTGTAGAATTGTCTAAATTTGTCTGTTGTTACCTGAAACCAAATACTAGAACTGACCCGACGATGAGGAGGTTCAGGGTGACAGTATTAACACTCCTGGCTCCCAATCCTCGCTCTCCCCTGAATATAATAATTTGGTGTCGGCTGGAAAAAAAATAAAAGCGTTGTCTCAGTCATTAATGGGTTTTGTGACTGGTTCTCCCTTGAATAAAATCGCCTAGTGATAGTTGTATTTGAAACCAGAGTCGCCTCGATATAAGACAGTCAGTGGTGGCAAAATTAACACTCTGAGGCTCCTTTTAATTGGTCTCACTTTAACAGAAATGATCCACCTTCAACAGGAATAGATTAGTTGCTTTATTTCGACCTGTAGAGGATTACTGCTGTCACCATGTACAGTGCTAAAAAAAAAAAAAATCCTGTCGCCTCTGCTGCTTTCCTCTCCATGGTCTTCGGCTCGTATTCTCGTTGGTTACGGAAGCTCCCTAACACCTCTTTATGGCGATTTATTTTTGAATATGGCTGGCTAATATCCCTTTGTACGTTACTCGTGCATACTATGGAGATATTGGACTGATTTATGTAACACAGAGGAGGAGAGCTTAGTGTAATGAACAAACTAAATCGCTTAGGAAAAGGTGTTAGGGAGCTTCCTTAACCGACGAGAATACGGACCTAGGAGTGTTGAGAGCCTTGATAAATACGATACCCCGGACTGTAACACCTTCATAATGGCTTGACATATAACTGCAAATCCTCGGTGCTTGAAGCTTGCAATTTTCCTTAATAACCTTTAAGTAATTTGTAGTCTGCGTTGTAACTTCGCTTCACAGGAACATCCACTATTTTCGTCTCCCCCTTCTCATTTTCTCGACAGACCAGAACCCTTTGTTATACAGTATAATGGCCATTTTTTACCTTTGTTCTATCATTATTCTTCCTCTATGGCTTTTTTTTCGTTTTTAACAAGTAGCTTCACATCGTAGTGCCATCCAATATTCGCTTTGCCCCTTCGTTTTCTGTGTATTTTTAATGTTATTCATACACTAATAGTTTTTACATTGCCTTATATACAGCATGAGCTTCCTTGATACAGACGACTTTGAAGCACTGAATTCTGCATTATACAAAATTGATATGAATGCCTGAATATGGCTGTAACTTTTGTTTATCATTGCGTAAAACTTCTGTACACATAGTTTCTGAAATTTCGCGTATTAAGTTTCGTTTATTTGCTTTTCGCGTGCACATGCTGTCACCACACATCAATATTAGCACATGATGTTCTGAGCTTGGCGGGTCGGCAGTCATTCAGAAGCATTATCAGTGGCCAAAGACCGCCCTTTATAGTACAACAAGAAAACTGAAGAAGAAACAGGAACGGAAGAAAAAATAAAAACAGTAAGAAAGGAAATTATGGCACTGATTAGGTAGTGAATACAAACATTAGTAAATCTTAAAGGAGGCACTCACTGACATTATTATGGCCCCCTTTATTCACGAATCTTGCCGTCTCTTTACTGCCCAGTATATTTGTCTAATAAAACTAACACTAATTTCTATATACCTCTGCCATAACTCACCATTTTCCTTTAGAATGTTGGTACTTGTTTACACTCATTTTGCTGATGAATCTCTGCTGGGACGAATCCAGGCGACTGTTCATCAGTTGTAACCAATGTGTCTTTCGCGATTTTCTGCCGTTTGGAGAGAGAGAGAGAGAGAGAGAGAGAGAGAGAGAGAGAGAGATAACTGAGTGCAGACAGTAGTGAATATAGACGGTGCCCAGCAGTCTCGGTAAGTAATGTGTAGCACCCACTTACAGTTTATTCACAAACACTGTGAAATCGATTATCTACTGTCCTTTTTGTGTGCAGGTACTTCACATCCCTTACTTTTATTTCTCTTAGGTGTGTGTGTGTGTGTGTGTGTGTGTGTGTGTGTGTGTGTGTGTGTGTGTGTGTGTGTGTGTGTTCTTACTTTATCTGTTTTACTTGTCTTGGTTTACTGTTTTATTACATTAATGCGGAGGAGAAATTCACAAAATTGGAAGAAATTAGGCAGAAATTAGTCAGACTTGGAGGACCGCCGGATCCAAACTAATTTTCTCCGAAAGAAGTTCAGTCTGAATTTGGACAGTTTCAATTAGGCGAGCGTTTTTAGTGTAGCAAAGAATGCAAAACTGTTTGAAACACTGTAAACGATTTGTTTTTACCGATGGAACTAGCCCACCCGAACAACAAAAAATTCGATGAGCAAAAAGTATGAGGTATTAGTCACACTGGCTACCAGTTAAATCGAACCTTCAGTCTTACTATGCCTTGGTATCAGCTGAGCTGAAGGGGTTAGGGATCTTGTCTTGCTTCAGTAAACACCATTTTAATGCCCAGTAATCTAAAGTCACAGACGAGTCAGCTTGCCAAGACAGTTAGTTAAATATATCTATATTTGTCTTTCAGCATTTATATTAATATTTGGCTACATGCATATCGCTGTCATTCACCTAATAGCACACACTTGACCGGGCGACTCCATTTCGATTACTGTATACAAAAGTCCCATAATCCTCTCACAATCTTCCGAAAGGAGGACTGTGGGCTGTAGGAGGACAGCTGAAGCCTGCACTTCACAGGATTCACATTTCACATGAACTTGGAGTAACAACACCATTAACAGACATTTTTGGTGTTCTCCCAGAACTATAAGTAGAATGCTTGGTCGAGTTAAATATATTAAGCTGCATCCTGAAAACACAGACCGTCAGCCTCAGCACTGCTACCTGCGAAACTGCTTGCCCAATAACGCCATGGTTCGATTCCTGCTGTGGTCATCTGGCGTCATTCGATTCAGAAGTCCATCCAACATTTGGGGGGTTGGTAGGTAAAAACGGTACAAAGGGTCATTGAGTCGAGTGAATAAGTAGGTCTGTCTCTTTCTCACCTTCCCCCTCTGTGTATCGAAAGCGAGGTGAGTGATAGAGCACTCTTGGGTTACGGAGTGTATTGTACACTGTTATATTGAAATGTGATTGACAGCTTAACGTAGCGTGACGGCAAACCTCCCAGCTGACCTTATCTCCTGTCGTCTGCCCTCGATCTCGGGCTCTCTCTTTCTAAGCCCTTCAAAATCTGAGTATATATACTGGTACAGCTCGGAGGGGATGTAGTGTCTGGTAGATTTCCATGGTTAGTTTTCGTGATATCAGGTACCTAACTTACTCAGTCTGGTTAACCTGCTCGTATTGAAAAATTCTTGTATTGTCTGGACTAAAAAGGGATTGTTTGAGATACATTATGTGTTAAGACATTCTTGATGGTCTGGGACAACAGGACTGTGGACATAATCATATGGATTGACATTCCTAGTGAGAAGCCGTGTGTATTTCGAGCAGACACTACATACTGCACAGTGTGATATGAGATATATGCTAGTGCTTACATTGCCTACAACTGTTTCTGCACACCACCTTTTTCTTTAATGTTACTGGAAAATTAAATCACAGTAAATCATCCGTTTACCTTAGCGAAACTGAATAGTGGTGACAAAAATGAAATAAATGGTGGTCAGTTATTGCTGGGGGATACTGTTAGATTTAGATACATCCTCTCACTTAACAAATCGTCATTGTTGTATGAAAATACACTTGCATACATTTAAAGTAACATATCTGAAAACATTTAAGCAATTTTTTGTTATTATTTACATATAATGAACAATATGGATAAAGTTACACATATGTTATATAACAGACCGTAAACACCTGTGTAAACAAAGTTTCACACACACAATAATCGCAAACGTATATGAAAACAGAATTCGTAAACATATCGACACAAATTCATAACAGGAACTTCAGAAATATTTTAACAACAAAAACTGAATACATAAAAATATTGGCAATGCTACGTTGTTGTAGCCCTCCACCTGACCAAGCACATACCCCCACCCTCTCCCTGCACACCGAACCAAGCGCATAACGGCACTCACCCTCCTCCAATCTATCCTTTTAAAGGTGGACGTAAGGAGAACGCCTTGAGGACATATAACCTAGTCCTTTCAGATTCCTTGTGCAGATTGCGTTGAAGTCACTGTTTTTTTTTTTTTTTTCACTATAAAAAAAAAAAAAAAAGAGAGCATTCTACCCACCAAAAGGCACTAGTTCACTATATGACTCATAATTATGTGAAATTTCATGACTCTATAGCAAATAATTGCCGAGTTCTGGCCTGGCCACGAAATCTTTACACCTGGTCAGCCGCCCTGCCGCCCAAATCTACGGACGGACACCTATTGATCCCAGTGATAACAACACCCTCCTCTGACTTAGTCAGGTGGAGGATTAAAAATAACCTCAGGCACAGTACGTACAAGACAGGCTTCAAAACCATGTTGGCCTACGACAGCTAATTCACGTAGATATCACAGGCATTACTACCATATGGGCTATAAGACTTCACAGCCGTATGTAAAATTAACTTCTGAAACAAACATAGGCAACGCTATGGTGTTGCAACCCTCCATCTGACCAGGCACCTACCTCCACCTCCCTTCACATCTGAGCGCATAACATCTCTCAACCCCCCAATCTTTTCTGTTAAAAATGGCGGAAGGAGAATGCTTTGAGGACACATAACACATAACCATAAAAAACTACGTAAGACACAGCATTCTACCTATCCAAAGGCACCAGTTCACTATAAGACACAATTCTATAATGAATACTTTCTGAGTTCTGGCCCCGAAACGAAATCTCCATGCCCGGCCTGCCTCCCTGCTGCCCAACTCTGCGGACGGACACTATTGATTCCAGTGATTACAACACCCTCCTCTGACTCGGTCAGGTGGAGAGGAAAAAATCATATAGACTTCACAGACACATATAAAACAGGCTTCAAAAACAATTTCCGACTTCGTAATCATACGTACACAACTTCTTAAACACATCCATAATGCAGACATCGACCATAATCAGTTTAGACTTCATAAACACATATATCACCGAATATTCAAACATAAGGCAGACCTCACAAATATGTAAAACATACGTCACACTTTAAAAAATATAGAGATCTTGGCAAAAAAAAAAAAAAAAAAAAAAAAAATCGTCAACATTATATAAACATAGGCATTGCTTCGCTGTTGCAACACTCCATCTGACCAAGCACATACTGCCCACCTCCCTGCACACCTAACCAACCGCATAACGGCCCTCACCCCCTCCCTTCTTTTCATTGAAAGGTGAGCGTAATGAGAACGTCTTGAGGACACATAATCTGGGCCCTTCAGATTCCTTGCGCAGGTTGCATTGAAATTCCTGGAAAAAAATATATATATGATAGATAGATAGATAGATATAGATATAGGTAGATAGATAGACAGATAGATATAGATGTAGATATAGATATAGGTAGATAGATAGATAGACAGATAGATATAGATGTAGATATAGATAGATTGATACATAGATATACTTTTTCATTATTTACAAAAATAATTAAGACAGCATTCTACCAGTCAAACAGCGCCAGTTCACTATAGGACACATTACTGTATGAAACTTTATGACTATAGTGAATACCTTCTGAATTCTGGTCCGGACACTAAATTCCTGTGCCCAGCCAGCCACCCTGCCGCCCAACTCTATGGATGGAAACCAACTGATCCCAGTAATAACACCCTCCTCTGACTGTCAGGAGGAGGCCAAAAAGGACTTCACAAATATATCACATACGTCATCAACATATTTAACAATGATGTCTCTAACATTTATTTTAATAGTGCTGCATATGCATGAAACAGACTTCCCTGTTATGTGGTAGAGATTTCACAAACATATATAACGTAGACTTAAAAATATATATTCTTATGAAATAGATTTCCAAAATCGTAAAAGATTTTTGTTGTCAACATAAGGACTTATAGTTCGGGAACAAGACAATATTTTCAGTTTCGTTCATTATATCCAGAGAATTTTCTTCACCGTACTATGGATTTTTTTTTTAACTACTGGGGTTAGACTTCTCGAAAAGCGATCGCCCTCCTCCCCTAAAAAAATTCTGGTACTAATACAGAATAAAATGAATATAACTTCTTCGGTAAGGGAGGATTAAGCATATATAAAATTTTCTTTATACAGTTAACTCCTTTAGTCAGATGACTTGTTTTCTATATTACTTTAACTTCCAAATGACTCCATTTAACTTAGGGAGACTTATTACAGTGAAGGGATCAGCGAAAGCAATTTCTGACCTCCCTATAGCTTTTTCGATTTAACTTGGCACAGATTTCCGTCCTTAAGTTGGTTATTTCTCGTAGATAAGAGGCAGAAGCCAGTGTTATAGGTCTACTCGTACACCCTTTCCATTGCACTTCTTTGTGACTAGCATCAAATTCAGGTGTTTATCTTTTCCTACAACTCAGCATTCAAACTGAAGAAAGGACTATTTAAAGCCAAGCTGAAGTAGAGAGGGGGGGATAATTCAATAAGTCTGTCTTAAGGAGAATGTCCTGTAAAAGCAAGAATAAAATTTAAAATAGGTCATCACTGGGAGAGATTAAGATAAAGACTTCCCAGACATGGACTTTAAAAAGTGTAATTACCAGATATATAGTAAGATTTTATGAACTTTTAAAAACAGCATTCGTAGATATTTAACCCTTTAATGGTCGCGGCCACTATTCCTACTAAAGCTAGATGATTTTAATCAGCTTGTGCAGCATTTAATCACACGACACTCAGAGTATTCATTCTGGTATCATTAACCATATCTAAGTCGTGTCGCCTTTAGTACTGTAATTATATTTGAGTCAGATTACTTTTTGCACCTGAGAATGAGTCATAAAAACCGTGTGTTAGAAAAATAGAAATATACGGTATATATATATATATATATATATATATATATATATATATATATATATATATATATATATATATATATATATATATATCGAAAGCACTTCACAGGTAATTAAGGAACAATTTTTTCCTGCGTGGCAGCACTACAGGTAGGCAATTCTGGGGAGTTAATGAACACTGGGCTCTCCAAACTAAGGTCGTGAGCCTTGTCACTCCCTAACCTATGCAAATGTAACTACCACCCTCGCTGTTACCGTGGCAACTTGGCAGAAAATGGAGCAAGGCTAAGTTTTACTCCTAATTTTTCGTTCTTACAAACTTTACTTAAAAGTTTATATGTGTATATATATATATATATATATATATATATATATATATATATATATATATATATATATATATATATATATATATATACTGTATGTTGGAGAGACACATTACACGCGTGCGTACAAATGTTTTTTACTCTCTTGAACGTGATCCGAACCCGAGACTTCTAGATAGAAGTCAGGCGCTGATGCCACTCAACCACGTCGTGGAGGATGGCATTAGGAACATGTAACAAAATGGGGGAGGCGGTGGCTCAATTGGTAGAGAGGTGGCCTGCAGTCCTACCGGACCCAGGTTCAAATTCCCTCTGGAACAGGGAACAGTTTAAGGATTTGAATTTCATATAAGGCACACTTTACTAATCTACCAGAAGGCCCGCCGACAAGTCGTAAAAATACCCCAGCTAATACTTACACACCAGTCCTGTATGGATACAGCCCTAGCATGTATTCGATATGGACGGTGGGTGTTAGCTCAGAAGTGGTGGCATGTAGAGGTGTATGGAATGTAGGAGGACTACTGGGCCTTGAGAGCAGGCTCTGACGCCTTTGCCCAGAGTTGGACACATTATATATATATATATATATATATATATATATATATATATATATATATATATATATATATATATATATATATATATATATATATAAATAAAGACGCTCGTGTTGTGTCTGGAATGGATAAAAACTGTTCTGTCACTTGCCGAGTTGCGTGGGGCTGGGCAAGAATCCTAATGTGTTGTGACTGAAATATATCCTCCCATAATGGATTTACCTGGTTCCTCAAAAAATTCAGGTGACTTAGCTTTTATCACGCCGTGGTGGAATGGCATCAGTTTGCCTGACTTCTGTCTAGAGGTCTGGGGTTCAGTTCCCAGTCAGGAGGGTAAAACACACACACACACACACACACACACACACACACACACACACACATACATACATACATATATATATATATATATATATATATATATATATATATATATATATATATAGATAGACAGATAGATAGATAGATAGATAGATACGTAGGCATGTATGTCACATGCTGACAATGGGTCTGCATTATCAGTAAATAATGCTACTTCCGAGATGGATCTATCTACAGCACATATCAATCCATTTCCGCTGTGATGATGGACGAATTTTTTTTTTTTTCCTGTGCTACCGATGAATCGTTAAGGTTTCCAACCATTAACATATGGTATTCACGTGTGGCTTTCGAAGTACATTGTAATGGTTAATAGTTATCGTGCTATTTTGTCCATTATCAGTCCTGCAAAGCAGAATGGTATCATTTTCGGCAACTTTTCATATACCGTTGGGAGAGATTCAGCCTGCCTGTGTGTGTGTGTGTGTGTCAGTGTGTGTGTGTGTGTGTGTGTGTGTGTGTGTGTGTGGGTGGGTGTGGGTGTGGGTGTTATTTCTTCCTAGCTTTCTTGATGGATCTGAATGAAACTTCCCATGTTAATTCACTGGGCAACTGAGAAGGTCTCCAATTATATTCCGTTTTCCACCCATAATTTTTAGGATGCTGTCATAACATACTGTCATTGGGACGGCGTTCTCCCCCTAATTACATATAGGATAAATGCATTTTGTCACATTATTCTACGATTTAATAGTGGTTGACTTTGTGTGTGTGTGTGTGTGTGTGTGTGTGTGTGTGAGAGAGAGAGAGAGAGAGAGAGAGAGAGAGAGATAGAGAGGCTTCAAACTCATTAGCCATTATCTGTTCACCTTAATGTTCTCATAAATGTACAATACTTTATAACTATACTTGATCCTGAAAACACTGTGCCCCCTCATTACTGAAAAACACTGGCCTCTCATAACTGAAAACGCTGTGCCCTCTCATAATTGAAAACGCTGTGCCCTCTCATAATTGAAAACGCTGTGCCCTCTCATAATTGAAAACGCTGTGCCCTCTCATTACTGAAAACGCTGTGCCCTCTCATAACTGAAAACGCTGTGCCCTCTCATATGAAAACGCTGTGCCCCCTCATTACTGAAAACACTGTGACCTCTCATTACTGAAAACGCTGTGCCCCCTCATTACTGAAAACGCTGTGACCTCTCATTACTGAAAACGCTGTGCCCTCTCATTACTGAAAACACTGTGCCCTCTCATTACTGAAAACGCTGTGCCCCCTCATTACTGAAAACACTGTGACCTCTCATTACTGAAAACGCTGTGCCCTCTCATTACTGAAAACGCTGTGCCCCCTCATTACTGAAAACGCTGTGACTCTCATTACTGAAAACGCTGTGCCCTCTCATTACTGAAAACACTGTGCCCTCTTTTACTGAAAACACTGTGCCCTCTCATTACTGAAAACGTTGTGCCCTCTCATTGCTGAAAAACATTGCCCTCTCATTTTCATTCCGTCAGTCCCACCATTCACCGTCTTTCTGCATGACCTAGATTCCCCCCCCCTTTCTCTCTCTCTCTCTCTCTCTCTCTCTCTCTCTCTCTCTCTCTCTCTCTCTCTCTCTCTCTCTCTCTCTCTCTCAGCAAATACACTTCACCTGGCCTTTTCTTACCCTCCTGAAATGTGTAATGACAAATGTATTGACATGTGGCTCATTTCTCTTCTTATTCTTGCATAGCTTGTGGTCCTACCCTTTAAAATAATAAAGTTAGGAATAGTGATGATGGTGAAAATTCTCAGAAAGGGTGATTAAACTAACAATGATGATGATGATAAGACAAATGTAACTTCCACTGTCGTTTTATTATTATAAATTGTCAAATTATGAGACTAGTGTTAGTTTTGTCTATATTCTATTTTTTCGATGCATATTATTAGTTTTTCACCGATGGCGTTAGAGCGTTTGTGTATCCAACATGGTATTTGTCAGGTATGAAACTGCTGCTGGTACCATGTAATCCAGTACTGCCCTTTTCATGGTCGGGTTGTCGGCGACTAAACTGGCAACCCCACTGGTCTAGGCTAGTGAGAAGGTATAACCAGACTCTCAGCAAGACTTACTACTCGTATAACAAGACGTATCAGAGGGCACATGAACCTCAGACCTATTGGCTTTCTTATGTGGTAGGTGGAGTTCGTTAATCTTGGTTGGCAGTCCACCCAGGGGAAGGAAACCTCCGATTCCAAAAGTGGATAGTCAGGCCAAATGCCTAGGGATTCCACGTCCCTGTCCGTAGGCTTGTGGTGAGCCCTTCTTGACTTGGGAGGTTGAGGAGAGTGTTGCATCACTTCTTCACAAAACAGACACCACTATTAATATCAAAATGAGACTGGTTTGCGGTTAACCGGTTTCCGGTGAACTCAACCGAGGCTTACCAGCAGGTCCCTCTTCGAGTGCCGGTGGAATAGGACTTCTAGGTTCCAGTCAAACTGGCATTTATCATGATGGCTGTTGGATAAAGCCTTTTTGGGACCCAATCAGCCTGATGAAAGAAAAAAGTACCTCGTAGGCCCAATCCAGTTTTGATAGACGTGAAGGTGGTGCAGAGGACACAAAATTTCGAAATTCCACGCACGGGTTTAACCTTCGGACGACACTTTGGATGAAGGTTTGGAACATTTAAAACCTCTCGGAGGATGGCTGACTGCCTTTGTTGTCAGGTGAGCTGAGGCGACTGATGATCGACAGAGTTGCACTCTCTTGATATGAAGCGGTCTGACCATGTCTGCTTCTGTTGTGATGAATACACATACTACTGTATTTGCTGTGACAATAGCACCTATCTTAGGAGTGCTGCTGTGGCGATTTCTGCTTGCTTTGCTTCTTCTGGCAGCAGGGTTACTCTAATTCATGAGCATACAGTGCTGATGAGACTGAAGCACACTTTCGGCTTCATCTCTCTTGCTGCAGTGTATCCTCCTATTGAGGTACAAGTCAGTGATCTGAAGAGGAAGAGCTGTTTCATGTTAAACTCGACTCAGTTGTGGAAGAGTGCTCCATGCAGGATACATTACTAGTCTTAGGTGACTTCTCTGTAGTTACTGGAACTGACAGACTAAGCTTCAAGGAATGCATGGGTTCCCATGGCTGTAGAACCAGAAATTTCGGTGGTTCATAACTTCTGGATTTTTGTTCTAACAGCCTCATGTTCACGGCTGGTCTTGGTATTCCTATGTCAGAAAGGTTAATAAGGGGATTGCCCACATCCTTGTATGTACTCGGTGGAGGATCCTTCAGCACCGCAGTTTTCAGGAGTTCAGAGTTCTTTGTTACTGATAACTGACTTGTTGCTACTTTAATGCTGCAATTCTAGACTGAGAAAATCCCAAGATGCCACCTTAAAAGGTTCCTCAGAGATGAGGAGTGTGCTAACGAGTATACAGCAACAGTCTTAAATTGGTGAGAAGGGACAAGGAAACGTATGCCAGGGAAATCGCTGAGAAGGTAGAAGGTCGCTTTCATGCATAATGCCATCAGCCTTCTTTTCGAGCCCTAAAAAAGCTGTGCTCCAGATCTGCCCATCAGATTAATTCTGTTCGGCCAGCATGTGGACGGATAGTGTCAGGGGTGGGCGAGTATAGAGCTCGTCGGTCTGAGTATTTAGAACAGCTCTATACCTGTATGGTAGAACACCCAACTGAGGGCTCCCGTTGGCTGTAATGGAACCACTGGCTTCTATTCTACCAATTGACAATGCTGTACCTTCTCTAGATTGAATCAAGAACGCAGTGGCTTGGCTGAAAAGTGGTAAGACAGCTGGTGTTTGAGGCCATCCCTGCAGAATTTACCAAAGCTGAGAGTGAAACATGATCTAGGCATTAAATGCAGTCATAGAAGCCGTTTGGCATGCTGGTATAATTCCACTTGGCTGGACAAGAATTGTTGGAAAGGGAAAAAATGACCAACGTTACCTAAGTGGTTTCCGTAGTGTTACAGTGCTCAGTGTACCAGGCAAGATTCTTGCGCTCGCCCTGTTGTTGAATATCCGAAGCCATTTGTTAATGCTTCAGAGGCCTGAGTAATCAGGATTCACTCCAAAGGAGTCTACAGATGAGCGGATTCTAGCACTGGAGTTCTCGTGGAACGCCTTTGCAAGTTTTGGTAGGGCCTGCTTGCATATATCGATCACGGTGTTCGACTCAGTATTGTATATCGGGCGACACTATAATGACTCCTATGATTCCGTGGGTTATTGAGCTGATAACTCGCCTGCATTCAAACTCTGAGAGTGCTCTCAAATGTATGTGGGTGTGTGGAGGGGAACATCTAATTTCTTTCTAGTAAGATTTGGAGTGAGACAGGGGTGTCCTCGTGTCGCCCCCTCACTGTTCAACTCCTGAATGCACTGAGTGCTGGGTCGCGTTGTACGTCGGAGTTACTTTGGGATATAAATTGACAATTTTAGAGTAACATACCTTCACTTTGCTGATGGTACAGTTATCCTTGCGAAGTTGCTAGAGACACTCCTGAATGTACTCGAGGCGTTTAACGAGAACATGAGGCCACTAAGACTAAAGGTCTCCTTGGCCAAGACCAAGTCCAGGCATTTGGTGACTTGTTGGGTGACGCATGTGGTGAGGAGGATTCACTGTTATAGTCTTGGCTGTGTGATCCATATAAATGTCAATTCAAATGATGAGATCTCTCGTCCCTTTGGTCTGGCATATAGTGTAATGGACTGGCTCAATTTGACATTTTTTATACATGTTTTAGAAGGTCGAACATATGCATCTTCAAGGCGCTGGTACTCCATGTCCTACATTTTGGCTGTGAGGCTTGGACTCCTGCAGTGCTGTGGAGCAGCAAAGTAATTTCTTTGGTATTACATGCCTTTGCAGGGTAATGGATAATGATGGTATGGCCTAGTGGGTAATGAGTGATTATTCCATGAAAATAACTCCAGGTCTATTACCCACATAATTCGAGAACGTCATATAAGGACAGGTGGCGCGCTTCCCTGTTGTTTTTCCTGCTCAAAGAGTGATGTCTGGAAGAGTCATCCCGGGATCGAAGAGAGCAAGGGAAAGACCGCAAACTTTGTTGGTGAAGAAAGTCGATCAGTCCAATCGGCAGACAAGGGGTATGGGGGTGGCGGGGAAGGGGAGGGGAGAGTCGCTGCCCGGATAGGAAGTTTTCAAGATAAAATACCCGTTGATGGTGTCAAAGTGCGAGTGAGGCTATACGCTCTCTGGTGTTCATTCAGAATAACTTCATATTTATTTATTATTTGCTGTGTGTGTGTGTGTGTGTGTGTGTGTGTGTGTGTGTGTGTGTGTGTGTGTGGTCCTGAGTAATTAATTTAAGCATTTCTCGACGATGACGTTTTTGTTACTTCCAAATGATGAACTCAGGAAACGTAACCCGTATGGAAGCAGGCACAAAATAATGATGCCATCTGAGTGAAGTGGTTTTCTCCTTCACTACGATTTTACTTTTTATCTCTTGCTACCTTTAAAACTGTATAAGTTGATGATAGAACAGCCATAATGAGGGGCTAACGAAGGCAATATCACACCCCTTCAATTTGAATGTTGTCCCTGAAGCTGAACAAAATCATCTGGTGGCAGCGAGAATTATTATTTTTTTGTTTTTTTACCTTCATCGGTGCGCAATGATAGCAAGGATGATGATGATGATGATGATGATGATGATGAAGAGGAGGAGGAGGAAGGGGTGCAGGCTGGAAGGAGAACAAGAGTTAGACTAATGATGATGGTGGTAATGATGATGATGATGATTAATTTCTTCTTCTCCAGGACCAAACATCTACACTGTAAACATCAGTTCCTTCGTAAGTGATGATATTCTTATGTTATTATTCCTACTTTTCCAGACTATTTTATTCAGCTTGTAAAAGACCTCTCTTTGTGAAATTGTATGGAGCTTTTCCATAACTTCTGCTTTTATGCCATGTCCGTCCAAACACAACTAAATGGCTGGTTGACACATTCATTCATTCATTATTCCATCTCTTCGTATATTCGTACCTATCATCACATCAGTTCCTTAATCAGTGTATCCGTGCATATGTTCATCTATACCTTTCTTCTAAGTGATTCATGGACTTCAGGGGACGCCACTTGTAGCTGACTGATGGTACGCTGGAATACTGTACTGAGGGTAATCGTGATTCAGTTGGTCGGTTAATACAGTAGAGTCGAAATATAAACTCATTCTGACTGTAATCATAAAGTTTAGCTTCCGGTTTCCTTCTGTCTCTCAACTCGAACGGATTCCAGGAACAACAGTATCAAATCCCTAAAAGGTGATTGAGTAGCAAGAAGATATCAGTTTATTCTTTCGTATTATTAGTATTTTAACGCTAGATATTAGACGAGGCTTAGAGTGAATTATAGGAGGCTGAGCGTGTTAATACTTTCACCACTAATTGTTTCGTATTCCAAACATCTCTACTACAGTATTCCAGTCAGTGCTACACATTTTTACTCAGCTGGGAGTAAGCCATATAAGCTCGACAGTGTTAACCACATTAGTAACCTTTGCTGTTATAATTAAGAAGACGTACCCCACTGTTTCCGTCCTTGTTAAAGTAAATGCATCCCACTGTTTTCATCTCTATCGACTATTCCTAACAGAAAACTGACTGTCATTTATTAATATTCTTGGCATTTGCGTCTACATTTGGGGCCGGATACTGGTTATATATGCCTGTCTTATCTCGTAAGACAGACACAACTCGCCCATGGGTGTCATAACTACCCTCTCCACCGATACTCAGTCAAGTTCAGACTCCATCTTGTGACTGTCACTGTGTTATATACAGTAGGTATTAACCAGAAGAAAACGGCCAGACAGCTCTATTGTGTGACTTATACGAAAGCTTCCAGCCCCATACAAAGGAGTTAAGAATCCTAACGCCCGTAGTCTTGAAACTGAGGGCATGGGTTACCCTTCCCGCACACCGCTCGAGGTGGAAGCTAACACCTTCAATGTAAGTGTTAATCTTGAAAGCGTGAGAGCGCACCCCTTCGTGTGGGTAGGAGCGGCAGGGAGTTGGTAACACTGATTAATTTTAAAATTCAAAATCTTAAAATAAAAACAATAAATATGACAGTTGCTAAGATTCATACACAAGATAATCTATTAATGTTTGCAATTCTTACCTCTTCTATTGTTAAAGACCGGTATTTGTTTTTAAATACTCTATATAAGAGTTTGCATACAGGATTTGGAGAACCTGTACTGTAGGAAAAATTCGGTGTCAGACACAGCTTCAAAGGAGTTCATGCGGTCAGTGATAACCCTATGAATATGTCTTGGCTGGTCATACCGATGTTGACTATATTTCTGCCCCAAATGCTTGTTTTGGTCATTATTCCTAATCAGAACTCTGAAATCCCACCCCCAAGGACACGAGGGGAGGGGGCTTAATTTGAAAACCAATCACGAGCACCGAAAATAAAAGCCAAATTTGTTCAGATCACACCAAAATGCACAAGAAAAATATATTGCCAAGCCAAAAAAAAAAATAGTGTGGACTTGCAAAAGCTCAACGAACGCAAACATTAGATTCGTAATTCAAACTAACTGGCTGTACACCAGTCGTCTGTTTAGGTAGTACTCGGCCATTCTTTACTGTAGGAATTATTTCACGTACTAATCAAACTAATTATAAAAGTATCATGCACCATATCTGATAAACAGTTTGGCAGAAATATTGAGAAATAAAATGGAAGTGGATACAGTATCTTATCATTATCTTCGTCTCGTCGTAAATTAACCATCTCCAGAGAAGCGGGGAAGTCTTTTAAAACGTTAAAAAAATTAAACGCTTATTTTTGTTTTCTTTACACGATGTTTTTATCATTTAATTAAAATTCCTATCATGCGCACCATAGGGTCCTTCAAATTCTACGTAGTTTTCTTTGCATAAAGCTGCTATACTATGACGAAGGGGCATGCGAAGGGGTGCTGTGAGACTCCCCGCGGATTCCAGTACTAGGCTATGGTAAACCTCTTCCGTTCACCGGGGAACGCTCTCCCTTTCGTGCGTTAAGACTACCAAAGGATGCGGATAGGGCAAAGTGAACGCCTGCCCGCAGTTTAAGACTACGGCCGTAAGCAAAATGAATATAGGAAATAAATTGGGAGGAGATTGAATAAAGTAACCAAGGAACAGGTTAAAAAATAGGAGTATAGCACAAACAAGTTTGCAAAGTGATCCGACAATGCAAATGAGAATAGCAAGAACGAAAATACTATTAGGAAATCCCTGAAATGAAAAAAATAAAACGAGTTAAGGAATTATTATCCTAACAGAGTACAGAGAAGTGAAAGGAATCCGAGAGTTATATTACAACAGTGATTGATTCAAAATATGAAGCAGCCGCTGTGTGTACCCAGGTGGCAGGTGCATGTGGACGTGACTTACTGTCCATTGGTTCATATGTCATTGAGCTAGTAAGTGAATTAGTGAACTGACAGCTTACATAAATATTAGCTGGTGCAATGACTGCCCTCTATTTCGGCATTTGCAAAGCCATTTATTACCTGCTTATAACATCAAAACAGTTTTTGGAGTTGTTGTTGTTATTGTTGATCAATTCACGTCTGTCTGGTTGATCAGTCCCATCAACTGCAAGCAAGCAACAGCAAACCGATGTTTCTTTGTGGCTGACGTCCTCGCTGATGCGGGGCGTGGGGAAAAATGTGGAGGTTTAGTTCCTGGATCGGCGCCGCATTACTGTCGCTTCACCCAGTTAGCAGAGGCACCATAGCAGACTCCCAGTTATCAGGCTATATGGATACCCTCCTGTGCTGTAAATGGTTTCCTGGTTTACAGGAAGCCATTAGGCTTGTCACTCAAAGTAACCCCACCTAAAATGGAAGGAGGATTAATAAGAAGTGATATGGAGGAAAGTGAGAAACAGGAAGAATGGATAGCAGACACAGTGATAGAATGATAAAAGTGAAAGAGGAAGTAGGCACTATATCAGCTATGTCGTGGACGGTGGTCGCCACCACCTGCCTTATAGTTTGGAGCATTTGAAGCCTGTAATGTCATGGATATGTCACAATATATGATATGCATGTAATGACAGCCACTCATAACTTAAGACATATGCTGAGTAACTGCACCAAGGTTCTCATATGTTCAGTCGGCATCCCCCTCAGCATACCGAACTGGCAAACCAAGTGCATAGGCATTAATATTCAGTTTAAGTTAGAGTCTATTTTACTAGCAGAGAAAACGAAAAATATTAGCTCAAGCGCCAAAGTACCTGATTTTCTATGTGTTTGTTGGATATCATTTCAGTAATAAGAACTCTTGGAGGTTTTTGGCTGTGATCCATAGGAACACTCACTCATTACCGACATAGAAAATGCGTTACTGTGTATTATTGCTGCCGCTTTTCGACTGTATATCAGGTTTAGATACGTTCAATAGATATCTCTGAAGCAGCTTGAAGTGACAAACGAACGGTGCTGGGAGAGTTGCACACAACAATTTTCAGCTGCTCCTGGCTCCTGGATTACAGGAGCTTGGAAGTAATTTTGCCAAGGTCACCCTGAATGCAGTCTGGAAATAGGCGTTCAACGAGAGCAGAAGCCGCATTCTCGTTAGTGTAGGAGACCTCGTAGCTCATTTTCCTTAGCATTTTATTGAATATAGTATAGTTTAATATTTTCTGGTATGCTGTTTGAGTCTTTTCAGCGACACTGGTTTGCTTCAGTCCCTTAAAGGGGTTAATATTCACTTCAGTACGATTACTTTTATATATATATATATATATATATATATATATATATATATATATATATATATATATATATATATAGATAGATAGATAGATAGATAGATAGATAGATATAGATATATGGAACGTCGGACCTCGAACGTCTCACATGTCGAACAAATCGGACCTCGACCAAAAAATTCAAGAAATTTTTGCTCCAGAGGTCGACCAAAATATCGGACCTCGACCAACCCGAACGTAGCCGAACGAAGGGAAGCTGGCCGTCGGAGGACCCGAGCGACAAGCCGACCGACAGTCACACGTCCACCTTTGTTGTTTGTCAACGTGGTCGTCCTGCTGTGCTTCACAGTTTTCTTGATTCAGTGCAGTATTAGCCCCTAATAAGGGCTCCAAAGAAAGCAAGTTCATCCAGTACCGCTACTGGCAGTGAAAAGAGGAAAGTAGTGCGGAAAATAATTGAAGAAGTGGAAAAATTATTGCTTATCTTCATCAATGAGAAACAGTTAGCAGGAGAGTGTTAGTGAGAATATAATTTGTGAAAAGGCAAGAGAAATATACATTCACCTCGTAAAGGAAAGCCCTGGTACCAGTGCTGAAACTTAAATAGGTAAGCATCTGGGGTCTTGGAACGGATTAAAATGATTTACATTATTTCTTATGGGGAAAATCAGTTCGGTCCTCGACCAATTCGGTCCTGGAACAGCCTTCCAGAACGGATTGTGTTCGAGGACCGGGGTTCTAATATATATATATATATATATATATATATATATATATATATATATATATATATATATATATATATATATATATGGTTGTATTCAAATCAGGAGATGCTTCTTGAACTGAAATGATTAGACTTAGACCTCAGTTATTTCTGCTGCTGCCGTACTCTTGTAAGCAGATAATAATCACCTAAAAGTGAGAAAAATTGGCAACTGCATCATTGGACAACAGGAGCTAAAATGTAAAAGACAAAACTGTATCCCTGAGAAAAAGGTGACAGAAACATTGCAAAGACAAGAAGAATACACTGCATATCCCCTTCAGTCCTGTGATGTATTGCTTTATTGTACATTTTAGATTTTTCATTACGCGAGAGACTTTTCGAGTGTGAAAGGTGAGACGCAGCCTTCATTAACCTCGTGGCTACCAGAGGCCTCTCTAACTTGACTAAAGTCGTCTAGTGATATCAAGAAAAAATTCAAATATATGCCATCTTAGGGAAGGAACTAAGCTGACAGGAATATATAATATAGACAAATAAGTTAGATCGTTATTGGAGTTTTAATCCTTCCATTCCAATGTCGCATTGTCCATTTTGTTGTTGCTACCATCTTACGATTTTATTTGATTCAGGACAGATTTTTAATAGTGAAGAAGTCTATGAAAGCTACATCTAAGACCCTCTAGCTTGATTACGCCCTCCTGAGCTAAATAAAACATGTCGATAGCGAGAACACAAAAGGAAACTAGAAAACACTTAGAGACTGCATACCTTCACCAATGCCGGATCCGGATCCGTCCCCAAATTTATTAAATTTTTTCTTGACCCATGGCCCACTCTTCCACAAAATTTCATTGAAATTTATTTGAAAACTTAAATTGTGCGGGATAGATAGGATTCGGATCTTCCCCCAGATTTAATTAATTCTTTCTTGGCCCATGGCCCACCCTTCCACAAAATTTCATTGAAATTCATTGAGAACTTTTGGAGATATCATGTGGCTGAGGTAATAAGGCATAAGACTGAAGGAACTAGAGTTAAAAAAAAAAAAAATACAAGTGGTGCCAGGCACAACAAACCTCGCCCGACAGCAGTTATTTTGCTATTGAATACTGACTCGTCTCTGCCATTTAGCTTCAGTGCACAATTAAAGTCTAAGGTTAAAGCCAAAGGTAATGGAGCAAATGTTTCCAAGTTTCGCCCTCTGAAAATCCATGATCTTGCATTTGACCTTTCAAGGCTACTCAAGGTCAAAAGTCATGCTGCCAAATGAAAGCCCATATGAGATTTCCAATATCTTGGTAATAGTAAATATCTCTATCTTCAACGAGTTTCGAGTTGTAGCCCCTTGAATATGCATGACCTTGAGCTTGACATTTCAAGGTCACTTACGGTCAAAGGTCAAGGTACCAATTAAAAACTCATATGGGATCTCTTATACAGTATGTTGATAATAGTAAATCTCTATCTTCAGCCAGTTTCGAGTTATAGCCCTCTAAATATCTGTGACCTTGAGTTTGACCTTTCAAGGTCATTCAAGGTCAAAAGTCTTGGTGCCAAATGAAAGCCCATAATACGAGTTCCTATATGTTCCGCTAGTAGATATCTCTCTCTTCAACCAATTTGAAGTTATAGCCCTCTGAAAATCAGGGACCATGATTATGACCTGTCAGGTTCACTTGATTACCTCCAAAATTTAATCACTTTCTTTGGGAACCAATGTCCACATATCCTGAAAGTTTCATGTAATTTCATTCAGCCGTTGTTCCACAATGTTGTTAACAAACAAACAAACAAACGACCAAAAACAACACCTCGTCGGACTCCGTGCGGGCCAGATAAAAAAAAAAAATAATAATATAAAAGCAATATAAATATCTGAAAGGAGGCATAACGAAATCTCGTTTGCTAGCAAAAATACACTCATAGAGAGATACATCACTGGACCGTGGAGTTTTACTGGGGGCAGATACTTTCAGGAGAGAGAGATTTATGCTGAGAGTCAGGACTTACACGCCATTTGAGCTCCCAAGTGTTTTATGCTTTCCTGACCAACATTTTCTGGAAGTTGAGGAAGATTGCTCTTTTCTGTGTGTCTGTTTATCGTTCTGTTTGTTTGGTCATCGGTTTATCCATCTTTCCTTCCCATCCACCTATCTAGGTATCTTTTATCCTGTTTATCTGTTTATCCATTCATCCATCTTCACATCCATCTAATTAGCTATCTGCAGCCATATTTATGATTCTGTTTATCTACCTATCTATCTATCTGTCCATCTATCTCTCTGTCCGTCTATCTATCTGGCTTTTTATTATCTATTTTTCTTTCTTTCTGTATGTGTGTGTGTGTGTGTTAATCTATCCCTATTTATCCATCAATCAATCTATATATCTATATAAATATCTATTCCCATCTGTCCATGTCTTTCTGTCTATTAATGTTTGTGTTTCTATGTGACTGTCTACTCATAATCCTTCTTTCCATCCACATACTCAATTGTCAGTTCACTGCAATATACCTCTGTCCATCTATATTGTCTATCTGTCCATCATTCTGTCTAACTTCATACCATTTACTCACCTTAGGGGAGACATGGAACTGACAGACTTAAACATAGCCTTCGTTAACCCTTTCACGACGAGATCTCCAAAGCTGAATAACACCACCTGATTGCCTCTAAAAATAAAGCCATAAAAAAAGATATCCCTATCCTGAAGAATCTTATATTGACGTAATCACCAAGTATGGCCGCGTCCACTGGCCAGGATAATAGCCTACCCTCACCATTAACGGCATTTCCCCACGATTTACGGGATACATCTCCATTCACATAATTACCATCATTTACACGATTTTATCCTTATTTCCAGCAATTTTCACCATTAACAGCATTTTTCTCAACCATATTGCGACATCTTCCCTCATCCACATATTCATCATTTACAGCATATATTATAGCACAATAAGATTTCCAGCATTTTTCATCATTCAGCATTCTGTCAGTTTTCATCATTTACAGCATTTTCAATCATTTCCAGCAGTTTTCACCATTTGCAGCATTTTGCCACCATTGACAGACTTTTGCCACCCTAGCATTTACAGCAATTCTCACCAGTTATAGCATTTTACCACCATTCCCAGCAATTTTCATCATACCCAGCATTTTGCTATTTACAACATTTTTAACCTGCAGCATTTTACCGCTATTTCCAGGAATTTTCACCATTTACAACATTTACTACGATTTACAGCATTTTACTACCGTTCCCAGCAAAGTCATCATTTGCAGAATTTTACCATTATTTACAGCAATTTTCAACGTTTTCCGCATTTTACCACCATTTCTGGCAGTTTTCATCATCTGCAAAATCTTACCATCATTACCATTAGTTTTCACAATTTACAGCATTTTACCACCCTTTCCAGCAGTTTTAACAATTTACAGCATTTTACCACCGTTTCCAGCAGTTCCTATCATTTACTTCAATTTATCACCATTTCCAGCATTTTACCACAGTTTCCAGCAGTTTTTGCCATCTACATCATAACAGCCTGCCACCATTTTCAACAGTTTTTACCACTGACAGCATTATCGCCTACCACCGTTTCCAGCAGTTTTACCATTTACAGTATTTTACCTCCATTTCCAGCAGTTTTTACGATTTACAGCATTTTACCACCATTATTAACCATTGACAGCATTTTACCACTATTTCCAGCAGTTTTTACCATTTACGGCATTATGCCCTATCATCATTTCCAGCAGGTTTACCATTTACAGCATTTCACCACAGTTTCCAGGATTTTTTTTTTTTTTTTTTAGTTTACAGCAGGCTTTACTCTTTACAGCATTCTGCAACCATCTCTAACAATTTTCACCATTTACAGCCATTTACTGCCATTTACAGCAGTTTGTCGTCATGTAGAGCAATCCTCACTACGTACAGCATCTAGCCACCATCTCCAGCAATTTTCATCATTTACAACATTTTACCACCATTTCCAGCAATTTACTCAATTTACAGCATTTTACATGTACCATCATTTCCAGCAATTCTCACCACTTACAGCGTCTAACCACTATTTTTAGCAGCTTCCAATATTTCCACCGTTTTATCACCATTTCCAGCAATTTCCATCATTTACACCATTTCCAGCAATATCTCAGTTCACAGAATTTTACCATCTTTCCAGCAATTGTTACCGGTAGAGAGGTGGCGTGCGGTCCTAACGGACCCAGGTTCAAATCCCGGCTGGGGCAGGGAACAGTTTATGGATTTGAATTTCATTAAATCAGGCTTTACTGATCTACCAGAAGACCCGCCGACATGTCGTAAAAATACCCCCGCTAATACCAATACACCAGTCCTGTATGAGACAGCCCTAGCATGTATTCAATATGGACGGTGGGTGTTAGCGCCGAAGTGGTGACATGTAGAGGTGTATGGTATGTAGGAGGACTGCTGGGCCTTGATAGCAAGCTGTGAAGCCTATGCAAAAAAAAAAAAAAAAAAAAAATCAAGCAATTTTCACAGTTTCAAGCTTTCTTACCACATTTAGCTTATTCCAAGACATACGACATTCCTTTTTATATATATTTTCTTTCATTCTTCCCTGTTTACTGAATTGAGAGAGGAATTAACCAGGAATGGTTTAGAATAGGTATACAGAGGGAGACTGGGAGTTTTGCCCTCGATTTAATTGAGTAGGTGGGGGGAAAGGAAGGGAAGGCATTTTCCTCCATTTATAGCATTTCTCCCACAACTTTATTTTGTCACCATTTACAGCATTATCTTCACCATTAACTCCAATTAATTTATTTAGAAAATTTTATTCATATTTATAACTACAGCAGCTTTTCCATGTACAACAATTTTCCCAAATTTACAGCGTTTGTCTTTGAATACTGCAGCACTTTTTTTTTCAGTTACTACATTTTTCACAATTAACTTTACTGTCGGCATTTACACAATTGTTTCCTACCAGTAACTGCCGTTATTTCATTTGAAAAACATTGTTAATTCCTATCATTTACAGTAATTTTTCCACATGCAATAATTTATCAAAATTTGCAGCATTTATCTATTGGTAAGGAGAAGAGGAGCTCATTTTTTTCTGGAAACACTTATTAGTCGATTAACTTTTTTTTTTTTTTACTCCAACTACAGCACATTTCCTATCGCTTAAAGGTTTGTCACCATGTATGGCATTTTTTTTTATAATTAGTTTACAGAGATCACCTCCCTGACCCCCACTAGCTACAGTATTTTGATATTTCACAATTGTTTAGGCCTTAAGAGCTTTATTATTATTGTTGAGAAGCAGGAGTGGCTAGTTATAGGACTTACTGGGAGGTTCTCAGTGCTTCTCGTATTGTCCCCGTTACATGTCAGAGTTGCCAGTTATCCTGCTGTTTGTGAGTGGAGGCATTTTGTAAATTGTACAGTGATTTTTGTGCTCATTTTCTCTATAGCCTAGTGTTTTACTTATGTGTTTGTTTGTTAAATTATGTAATTAATTTTCAGTTTGTATGCAAAATAATTTAGACTGTTATGCAGTGTAAGAAAACTCCGGATATTTTGGATGTGTCCGAGCTGGTAACTGTTGTTACTGTTGTTCCCTCGAGAACACACAAGAACTTTGCAGTAGTAGATCACTCTAGAATATAGGAAGAATATATATGGATGGGGAAGAGACTAGAGCAGTTTC
The DNA here is from genome assembly GCF_032717465.1 of Coenobita brevimanus. Lineage (NCBI taxonomy): Eukaryota > Metazoa > Arthropoda > Malacostraca > Decapoda > Coenobitidae > Coenobita > Coenobita brevimanus. The sequence continues at coordinate 7,778,188 of NC_136955.1, read as the reverse complement.
AGGTCAGTTTGAGTGTAGTTCAGTGTCAGTGCAGTTAGCGAACACTGTATATCTCCGGTACTTCTGAAAACAGTGAAATGTAATTGACAAGCATTAAGTGTAAATATTTGGATTATTATTCGCCAGTGTTTATTTACCAGAGCTGGGCACCTCTGCAATCACTTCTGCAATCCGCATTTTTCGCAATAGCAGACTGCATGATTTCATTTGCGGAATTGCGATTTTTTTTTATAAAGTGTTTGCAACAAACTCATCCGAAATTTGTGGTATTGTGTTGCGGAAGTACTTCTGCAATCTCAATCCTGTCCGTAGTCTCCCACGTGGTAGTCAGTGTCGGTTAGTAGAGGCTATAGCATGACTCATGAATATCAAGCTTGAACAGGATTCCCGGCCAGCAACAGCGGTGGGCAAGGCGTCGCTGCATCAGTTAGCAGTATAGGGATGGGCAGGTCCAGGAGAAATGATTTGATATAATATACTACAAGCCAGCATGGCAGTAAATTTTGTGGCATGCATACCCAATCATGCACAGTTGTTCCACAGTTTGACAGATGACGATATTAAGGGTTAAGGGCTAATTTAACCCGCCCCATCCCGACCACTTTTTCACCACTGACTTCCCCCAATCCCTACCATTTTTGGATTTTTTTTTTTTTTTTGGCTCAAACCTCCGCTTTTGGTGAGAAACATCGAAAATTCATAGAGAAATCGCTCACCTGAGGTTTAAAATACTCGATACAGATGGGAGTATCTCCTTACCTTACTGGGTTTTCTAACAGGTTGGCACCAAAGAAAACGAGTTCTATGGGAGGATAACTATTTCACATCACTCATAAACGGTATTTATTTATTTGGTACGAATTTATATGTAGTATGAGAGTATATTGGCTTTCAAGCAGTAATATAGGCATTATAAGCATTGTTTCACTCACTAACTCATCACCATACCTGACCTTTTTTTGCCACATTACCTGATCATCATTTCTGACTGTTTCTTCCTCTAATGCTATGTAAAGTTTGTCCTCCACATTGTCATTGATTGGGGAATCACTCTGGCCCTGAATTTCGTACCGTGGCATGACATGGCTTTACTGGCTAGGTCACTTATAACAGGTGAATTGCTGAGACAATGGCGTGCAGGGGGAGGGGAGGAGGTCATGCTGGGTAAGGCATTGTCCCTGCCTGGCATCTTGTAGAGGAAGGTGTCAAGTGTATATGTATCAAAAATCACTCACGAAAATTGAAAGTTGTGCAAATTAGGGACCTTGCAATTGATTCGCATTTATGTACGTTGACGGGATTGGCAGTGACAAAATGTGTGGATGTTAAAGAATGTCGATGGGATGCTGCAGGTTAATGGTGATCTCTGAAAATACTTATTTTATGGACTTACTGAGTTATTTTCTGCAAGAGTAATCACATTTCTATAATTATCTATTTATATTCTATGGACTGCATTCTGCTGCTTGTCAGATTGATTGTCCCGAGTGGCACAAAGGCTATTTCTTTTCCATGTAATATTACTTTTGTACAGATATGAACGGAGTCACTAGTGAGTAGTGAGGGTCACAGTGACTGTCACTGTGGGGAATTAATAACATAAATAGATTATAAATACAATAATCCACTACATTACCAATTGATTTACCCCCTGTTTGGCACTTTGTATTGAAAAATTGCAGTAATAAGGTAGCGGAACTGCACATTCCAAGTTTATTGCGGAATTGCGGTAATGGAAGGTAAGGGTCAGAGGTTGCAGAATTGCGATTGCGGAGTTGTATTTTTGATTGCGGTGCCCAGCTCTGTTATTTACGACACCTGAGCTGATCTTGTGTACTGTACACCGAAAGGCTGCCCATAGGAAGGCTTACTCACTGGGCTACATCGTTTATGTACTGAACAACTGCTGTTGGAGCCTGTGGCAGTGGGGAACGGTGATGTTGTCTTGTTTTTTGTCAATATTATTACAGTACTTTTATTCCTACTTAATTTAAAATAACGATATTTCTAGGGTTATTTGGCCTATAGCCTTCAAACTATGTCAGCATAGTTGGACAGCTGTCCATTTCTTTTGGCTAATTGTGGTGGCAATCCATCGAATTGATCTCCGGATATTATCTGAAATACAGAAAAGTTATTCAGCTGCACTGTCTCAAGAACTGCATCAGCTCGGAATCTGAAAATTTTCTACAGAATAGCCTTAAGGTGGACGCAGTCCATAAGGAAGTATGGTTTATTATTCTTTGAACTCGCCTGGGACGAAAAAGGAAAAATAAAGGACTCTTCCAGATATTACATCATCTAATTTTTCATGAAGTGGTTAAAGCTAGAGCCTCCAAACTTAATAAACTTATAGATTGTTGTCACGGGGTTTTTAAAAGTAAAAGCAATTATAAAGATAATGTTCAATAATACTGAAGAGCAGGGACAATGATTGTCTTGCTAAATCAAGCAATGATTACTTTATGCCGGCTTGCTTCGCCGATTTTCTCAGAACGAGAATATATAAACTTTCTCAACAGTACACAGCAGAGACTAATTACTCACAATTGCTGTTTATTAGTACTGTTAGCCTCTGGAGAAAGTGACTTCACCCCTGACAATAAATAATACTAATACTATTAATAATATCAGGTTCTTGCTGATGCGTAACTCCTAGAAGGCACAACGGATTTTAAGCTTAATACAACAAGACTGGCCTAAGTACCAGTTATGAATAGCAAAGCGTTTATGCAAGCTAGGAGCTATAAGGGAAATAAGCTTAATTATGGAGAAATGAAACACGAGTTCACATTACATTAAGCTCAAAGAAAAAGAACTGTTAAATTTATTGATTACAAAGAAATAAATTTAACGTTACATTTCAAAATGAATTCAAAATAAAGAGATCGCACTCACTCACTCACTCAAAAGCTAAATTCGTACGCCTAGGAAAACAACATGCGGCGCAGCCGGCCAGCATGTGAGGAAACAGCACACTTAACTAAACTTTTAAAACCTAGGAAAATACGAAAAGGAAATACTGGTCAATGAATGTAGCGTATCACCAAAGAAGGGTGGGAGCCTGGAGAACTGTAGTCTAGTGGAGTCTGGGTGCTAGATGACCTCTCTCACTCTCACTACTGGAGCACAGAAACTCACTCCGTCACGACAGACAAAAGACTGCTTTCAAATACAGGCCAGCCGAGAGAAGGCATGGCCAACAGTTGAGGCAAGCAGGGGCGAACAATAAAGAAACAATAATATCACTCAGTAGAGCACTTAATGACGTGCATTAGATCAGTCACTTTTGAAACAGTGACGAATGTTTTGAAAAGTATACCACCGAAATGGAGGGAGAAACGGTTAACTGAACGATACACAGTGAGTTTTCCACTAATAGTTCGTGGTTTCTCACAAAAGGAAAATGTCGCCAATTTGATTCGTGACATTATGCCCCGGCAAAATGAAATTTTTTCCTTATGGGAAAAAATTTGTGGATATATATATATATATATATATATATATATATATGTGTACACATCCTAACTCAGTCACACAAGATTCACACTGTGGTGTGTGTGCTATCCTGCTACAGGAGAAAATCACTATCGCCAACAAGCGTAAAAACCTCGTATTTACTTTAAGAGGCAAGCTTGAGGGAAAAAACTCCGTGACAACAGTGAAAATCCTTTACTCAGGTCAAACTGAGCGAATATTTGCTCCATTTACACTGATAACTAATTGTTGTGTAGCGTGGTGTATGTAATACACGGTGAAGGTGTGACAGTTGTAGTGTAACTGTACCTACGTGTAAAATCATGTAATACAAATTTATAGTAAATATTAATAATATGGCGACGACGAAGGCAGAGGAAAGGAGGCGGCAGCATGCGGCAGACGATCAGCTGGCCCGCACAGCAAAACTGCTACACCCATCGCTGTACCTGCAAAATCAATTAAGGTGGAGCATCAAAAGTGTCAATGAGACAAAAATTCTTATTACATTACAACTACTCTCTCTGCCTAGCAATCAGTACATGGTATGAAAGGTACGCTCTAGCTGAACGAGTGACAGCCTAAGCTTCGTACATTCGAGGTCGCCATTAATTTATTAGATACATTATTAACCAGGAAACGTACTCGTAAGGGTTCTTAGCGGGGAAGCTCTAACCTGGCATGCACCTCGCTCAACATGCGGCGCAGCCGGCCAGCATGTGAGGGTACAGCACCTTAACAACATCCCATCACCCAGTTTAGGGGGAGCTCTAACCTGGCATCCACCTCGCTCAACATGCGGCGCAGCCGGCCAGCATGTGAGGGAAGAGCACTTTAACCCCTTAACCGCGGGGCATCACTTTCGTGATGCTTGGGAGCAAGGGATCATACCGCGGGGCGTCGCTTTTGTGATTCTGTGTTATTTTGAATTCACCCGGGCTTCCAAGTGGGGGCTTGTATCATCTATCAGTACTGCCAATGTCCAACACTAGTCAGCACTCCTAATCTCATCTGTACTCCCATCCATTGTTGACAATTTAGTCATTTCTCCCCGTTCTTGACTCCCCTCCCTACGCCCCCTCCATTACACTATCCTCTCGCCTGCCGGGCCGTGCTACGCTAAGTAAATCTTCCCTGGAATTTTTCACTGATTTCATCCATTGAAATAAGCCCTATGCCCTATTCTTATACCAAATAATATATACAAGAAAGAAATAAGGTAAGTGAGAGTGCCATACACCTGGAATTGGCTAATTATCACCTAACAACACCTCACGTGCACTCGTTCGCTAATTTTCGCTGTTTTTTTCCCCTTGAAATATGCCATATAATCTATTTTCGTAATAAATATACATATAAGGAGGGAAGGGAGAAGCCTAAGTGATATTTACATTCACCTGGAACTACCTAATTTATAATGTATTGTCTAGATTTCCTGCCAATCATTTCAGTGAAATACATAGCTGTTTCAAGAGCTACGTTGGTAGTACTGAATAACCCCTAAGTAGGCCTCAACCCAGGCCGGCCCTCCTTTATCAGTTATCTCTCATCTTCCGAAGAGGAGGTACGGCTCATCCTCTTGCTGACTTCAGGGCCTTTTTTCACCCCCATGCAAAGGGCCCTGTGACCTTTACCCCCTACTAAACCTCGTGTGGAAAGAGGTAAAGGGCTGACAATTGATAAAAGAGTGACTACGATCTTTCTATTGAGTAAAACAGTGCAAGTGGAATTGTAAATAATGTGTAAATAATGTGTAAACAGCAAGTGAAAGTAATGAATGTAAATATACGTGAACAATGGAAAATAGTTTTATAAGTTACTTCAAGTGACAGTGCATAACACAGTGTAAATAAAATAGAAATGTAAATAACGTAAATAAAATAGAGAACGTAAATAGAAATGTAAATGAGTAGTATTATAAGAATACGAGTATATACCCTATGAGTAATGAAAGTGAAAGTTTCACTATAGCATGTCTGAATACTATGAGTTATGAGAGTGAAGATGAAAGTGACATTCACTCTCAATGCCAGTATACAGGACGAGAAAGTGAATGCTACGTATTTTACTGAAAGAAATTGAATCCCTACAGTGACAATAAACTAATACTACTGAAGGAAACTTATGGATAAAGACTGTAGATATATATAAGTGTTATATAGTAATAGAAATATAAAGTGTGAGGGGTTTTATGAATAATAAATGACAGAGTACCAAGAGCGAACTAGCACAAGTGCGGCGGTCAGACGCGCTCATAATTTTCATTGCTTTCACAGTGTTTTTTTTTTTTGGGGGTATGGATCCCAAACTACTTGAAAATCATAGAGTAGTGTTTATAGTGTTAATATCTGGCTGTGGTAATCATATTACGGGTTGTCGGGAAGTGTAAAGTGGAGACTTCGTTACCCAACTTCAGAGGTCTCCACAAGTCCTACGGTAACAGACGAAGGCTCAACAAACATTCCAGGAGAAAGCTGAAGGTATGTGCCATAAGCATATATAATTTTAATATTCTAGGACTAATAACTGATTTTTGGCAAATATTTTTTGAGAGTCTGTCGGAGCCCGAATAACCCCGCGGCACACGCAAAACATCAGTAAACATGCCCACGGTGTAGGGGTTAACAACATCCCATCTCCCAGTTTAGGGGGAGCTCTAACCTGGCGTCCACCTCAACAGGCGGCGCAGCCGGCCAGCATGTGAGGGAACAGCACCTTAACTAACTCTACGTTTACGATTAATGACAGGAAGCTGAGAATCGCTACACAATCTCGGGCAGGTCACGTTTTAACACACACCGTGGGTGTGAACACTCATGTGGATAATGTGCATTCTCTGGGAATCCTCAGAGAGGCCCACAGCTTGAGACGTTCCACAAGGTAATTCATACACAGTCTCAGACTGTCTCTGCGGAGTTCTCAAACTTCCCCCTTAACTTATGGTACATATGTATGTACAGGCCCTGGACATGATGTATCCTGTGGGGCCAATGGGTGAGACGTCAGGTCTGCACCCACTTCACCACTACCCTGTCTCTCAACTGACTCAGAGATTACAGGTGTGGTTACAATTGGCACAGGAAGGACATATCCCTGATTATTGGTACTTTGACACATATTACAGGAACGCACAAAACTATCTATGTCTCGTCCCATCCCTGGCCAGAAAAAGTCAGCTTGGATACGGCCCTGGGTCTTCCTTTTGCCCATGTGACCTCCTCAGGCTGAACAATGACCCCATTCTAACACTGCTTGGCGGTACTTGGCAGGAATGACAAACTGACGTCGAACCTCGCCCTCGGGTGTTCGTGACTCACGGTAGAGCCGTCCTTGTTTACAAAGGAACTTGGCTCGACCTCCCCATGAATACTTAATCACTCGACCCTTTTGTTTCTTTCGCACGGTAGCAAGTGTCGGGTCAGAATGTTGTTCTTGAACAACAAGTCGGCTACACATCAGATCTTGCGGCGATTCAATGGTCACTGGGGTGACACAGTCTGGAGCCTCAGTCATGGCTTGTGTTACTGTAGCCGAAGTCTGAGTAGCGTCATCCTCAGTGCAACTATCCTTGACACTGGAAATATTCCCTATGATTAGGTCAAATAAGGGTTCTGGCATGACAACTGCGAGTGTCGTACCAGTATAAAAAGGAGATGCCACCTGGATACATGCCTCAGGGAACAATCTCACTGATCCATCAATAAGGTTTGCATGGATCTGTCGACCTGTGTACTGCTCAGGCCGAACTAAACTCTGCTTGACAGAGCAACCTGAGGATCCACTATCTCTCAGGACCCTCACAGGAATGCCTCCCACAAACCCTGGCTGAACAAGGAAGGTACTGTCACCTGTGGGAGGGCCTGTGGAGGAAGCAGCTCTCATGAGGCTGCTGAATTGATGCGGCAAACATTGTGCCTTGAGAATTAGAAACTTGAGGGGTCGTACTCACTGCCTGTGGAGATGGAACATTGGCCATCTGTGGAGGGGTGTTCACTGTCGCTGTGGGACTAGTGAACTGTGGGGGAGTACCCGTACTGATAGGGACGTCACCACCGTGCTGCTGCCATTGAGGAATGAAGGCTGCATTTGCTTCCTGCCTCCTTTGAGCTGGTGGTGAAAAGGACAGTCCCGTCAGTCAGTTGCGTGACTGATACTGCTGCTGGTTAGGGTACTTGTTGTACCGCTTCCAAGCAGGCTGCTGTGTATTTTGCCCCTGGTCCTTCTGCGGTTTGCTTGGACCTTGGCCATTACTCTGAGAACGGCCTTGGTGCTGGGATTCAGTCTGAGACAGCATCCCAGACTTGGCAGTATCTTTTCTGCTGTTCCAGGTGTTTTGCTTACGAGTTTGATACCCGTATGCAGTGAAATATGCGTCAGCCTTTTCTACCATTTGGCTGGCATCTTTCACCTGGCAGATCTTAAGCTGTGCTATGAGCTCAGCAGGCCACGACCTCTCTAGCTGTGTATGCAGCATAAGGTCAATTATCCCCTCACGCGTGGAAGGAGTTTCATCTTTCTTCATCCACTCATTTAAGTAAGCAGTGAGACGGTTGAGGAACTGAACAGCTGTCTCCTTGTCTTGGAGACGAACTCGCATGAACTGAACTTTGGCGTCGTCTACTGTGAGACCATACGCCTTAATGAGTGCAGCTTTCATCATCTCATACGTGAGATTGTCTCCACGAATTCTGTGGAGAATATCGAGGGCAGGGCCCTCAAATAAACTAAGAAATTGGAGCTGCTTAGCCGCCTCATCCAGTTGATACATGTCTGCCATGTCCTCAAAACGAGCTATGTACGGCTCGATTCGTTCGCCTTCCTTGTATGAAGGAAGCTTGATGCGTGGGGTCGCCAGGACATGTGCAGGGAGAATGTTCGTGGAGCTTGGACCAACTGCACCAGATGTGTCTGAAGCCAAGGAATCTCGCTTGAGCTTCAGCACTTCAAGTTCATGTTTTTCGCTTGCTTCTCACTCGGCACGTTCGTGTTCTCATTCTCTCTCGCGTTGTTCGTGCTCATATTTTTGTTGTTCTTGCTCTTGTTCATGCTCTCTTTCACGTTGTTCGCGCTCACATTCGTATTCGCGCTCGCGTTCATGTTGTTGTCGCACGTATTCGCGCTGTTCTCGCTCGTATTCGCGCTCCTTTTCACGCTGCTCTTGCTCATATGCACGCTCTCTTTCACGTTGTTCGCGCTGTTCTCGCTCGTATTCGCGCTGAATCTTACGCTCTTCACGGGCATCGTTCTCGCGCTGCTGCTCCTGATTATGCCGTGAGAGTATGTACTCTTTAATTTCAGTTGGGTCTGTAAGACCCATATCTTTGGCTTCTTGTAAAAATATGGTGGTAATCATGTCGCTAATTTACTAAGCAAGCCGAAATTGAGTACTGACTGCTGCTTCGCAAACGAATGCTAATAACACAAGTAAAGAATACAGACACAAGCTAGTGGTGACCAGTCTTATCTACTTAACTGGCAAAGAATAAAGCAAAAATGCAAATGACTGGGAAGACTCAATAATTAACGCAATGGGTACAGTGACTTCCCAGGAGCGAATAAAATCGTCTGGCGTTACCAAGAATAAAGTACTAAATAGAGTTAAGTACTCTGTGGATTAATAAAGCAAAAATTCACTTGCTAAACTAACGGTAAACACCAGTAAGCTTGTGCCTATAAACTTGAATGATAAATACCTAAATATGAACGAGTGAGTATTATCTCGTGAATAGCTTTAGAGCTAGGAGTTAATATCCTGGAATGAGGTCGCCAATTGTCACGGGGTTTTTAAAAGAAATGCAAAATTAAATGATAATGTTCAATAATATTGAAGAGCAGGGACAATGAATTGTCTTGCTAAATCAAGCAATGATTACTTTATACCGCCCGGCTTCGCCGACTCTCTCAGAACGAGAATTTGTAAACTTTCTCAACAGTACACAGCAGAGACTAATTACTCACAGTCGCTGTTTATTAGTACTGTTAGCCTCTGGAGAAAGTGACTTCACCCCTGACAATAAATAATACTAATACTATTAATATCAGGTTCTTGCTGATGCGTAACTCCTAGACGGCACAACGGATTTTAAGCTTAATACAACAAGACTGGCCTAAGTACCAGTTATGAATAGCAAAGCGTTTATGCAAGCTAGGAGCTATAAGGGAAATAAGCTTAATTATGGAGAAATGAAACATGAGTTTACATTACATTAAGCCCAAAGAAAAAGAACAGTTAAATTTATTGATTACAAAGAAATAAATTTAACGTTATATTTCAAAATGAATTCAAAATAAAGAGATCGCACTCTCACTCACTCACTCAAAAGCTAAATTCGTACGCCTAGGAAAACAACATGCAGCGCAGCCGGCCAGCATGTGAGGAAACAGCACACTTAACTAAACTCTTAAAACTTAGGAAAATACGAAAAGGAAATACTGGTCAGTGAATGTAGCGTATCACCAAAGAAGGGTGGGAGCCTGGAGAACTGTAGTCTAGTGGAGTCTGGGTGCTAGATGACCTCTCTCACTCTCACTACTGGAGCACAGAACCTCACTCCGTCGCGACAGACAAAAGACTGCTTTCAAATACAGGCCAGCCGAGAGAAGGCATGGCCAACAGTTGAGGCAAGCAGGGGCGAACAATAAAGAAACAATAATATCACTCAGTAGAGCACTTAATGACGTGCATTAGATCGGTCACTTTTGAAACAGTGACGAATGTTTTGAAAAGTATACCACCGAAATGGAGGGAGAAACGGTTAACTGAACGATACACAGTGAGTTTTCCACTAATAGTTCGTGGTTTCTCACAAAAGGAAAATGTCGCGAATTTGATTCGTGACAATTGTGATGACCTAAGATGACATGGACAAGGCCAATGATCTTGAACTCAAGATTCCATTATATTTCGGCTTCTAGTAGAGAATGGCCATGGGAAATTTTTATCAAAATTGTCCTTGGACAATTTTACAGTGTTCTAGTTATGATGATGATGATTATTATTATTATTAGCAAGCCGAAAGAAAAATTATGGATATCCAATAATAGGATAAAGGAGGGAAATTCTACGCTCCTCCTCCTTCATTGTGCAGGAAAGGGGGCGCCGAGGAATAATCATCACCATTTACACATTACACCTTTGATTTTATTTGCACCAGCCTTTTCCACCATTTAAGTGCTGGAGACAGTCGCCTTCACGTGATGGCACTGATGTGACTGGGTGGCTCAGTTGTACTTCCCGGCTTCTTCCCCATCCCCTGAAAGGAGGGTGGCATACTGCAGGGAGGGAGCAAATTCACCCTGCAGTTCACTGAGTTCAAATTTTAGAAAAAGTCCGGGGTTGCAACCATCATTACCTATAGCACCACCACCACCACCACCACCACTGCTACTACTACTACTAATACTACAGCAACGGTAACAACAACTGGTACTACTACTACTGCTACTAAATACAAAAAAAAAAAAAAAAAAAGGCAACTACTAGTACTGCTACTAATACTACTAACAACAACAACAACTACTATTACTCGTGCTACAACAACAACAACAGCTACTACTACTATTAGTATTAATACAACAACAACAACAACAACTACTACTACTACTACCACCATTTTCAGCAACATTTTTTTTTTCTTTGGCACGATTTACATCATTTTTCTCCCACTGAGCTGAGAGACGACTTATGGTGGGCCAAGAATAGGTTCAAAGATGGGAATTTGGAGTTTTCCCCTCTCTTTTATTGGGGCAGGTGAGGGGAAGGGGAGTTAGGGATTCCGGGAGAAAAAAGTGGAAAATAAATGACGCTGAGGAGGCTGCAGTTTGGTGAGAGAGATAGATAGATAGATAGATAGATAGATAGAGAGAGAGAGAGAGAGAGAGAGCACAGAAGAAATAATATAAAGAGCGGATGAATTAAGGCAGAAGGGAGAAAGAGAAACAGGAAGGAAATGAAGGAAGATGTGAGGAAAGGAAGGAACAGAGATAGAGGAAGGAAATGAAGAAATAAATGAAGGAAAGAACTTTGAAGGATCGAGGAAAGGAAGAAATCAGAGGAAGGAACGAACGAACGAACGAAAGGCAAGAAAGAAGGAAAGAATGATGAATGAATAAATAAAAGAGAGAGGAAAGGAAAACACACAAAAAGGGAAAAATGTATTAAAAAAACACTAAGAAGGCAGTAACCCAGTATAAGAACACCCTTGTATGTACCTATATCATAAACTTGACAACTAAAACAGAGTGAATATTAAATGGGAAAATAACCGTACGAAAACTAAGATTAGTGATGACAATAGTAAACTGACAGGGATGGTGGTTTATCTTCCAAAAAGATTATAATCTTTGATAATCACGAACCCTGTTGTCCAGAGTGGGGATGAGGGGATACTGAGAGAGAGGGTGGGAGGAAAGGCTGGGGGATTATAGGAGAGAGAGAGAGAGAGAGAGAGAGAGAGAGAGAGAGAGAGAGAGAGAGAGAGAGAGGAGAATATAGCCGAGGCAGATTTAACGGCCCCAGCGAGGGGCTCAACTTTAACACTGAAGGTAATGCGTAAACTAAGTCACGTATGTAAAACAAAATCAAAATACTATGAGAGAGAGAGAGAGAGAGAGAGAGAGAGAGAGAGAGAATCATGGGAAAACTCAAAGAGGAAGGAGGAGTCGAATAATGACCTTGACTACACGAAAGTCACCTAAGCAGAATCGTTTTGCTAAGTCCTCATACTGTCCATGGTTTACCATTTTATGTTGCTACTTGTAAATATAGACTTCTTTATTACCTTTTGTATACCACATTGTATAATACCATATGCATTCTGCACACTAATTCCTTTTCTCAGGAGTGCCGTCTCCAGTGCCTGTCCTCGAGTTTCCAATCATGACATACAAACATTAACACCCATAAGTTAATTTGAGAACTAACGCATTTTCCTACAATTTTCTTGCAGCATCCATAACTCTGATACATATTAGGCCTTCATAGCACCAGCTACAATCCATCCCTAAAGCACTCTACTCTACACTGGGTTGGTACATTTACATTTATTTCCAATGCAGTACGCATATATCAGAACCCATTCATAAGTTCACGTCTCTCTCCGTACACCAGCACACCACACCGAAAAGAGCATATTCTCAACAACTGAACTTGTACACTATATATAATATAATATAATATAATATATATATATATATATATATATATATATATATATATATATATATATATATATATATATATATATATATATATATAACTTTCAAACCGCGCCACTAACAGATATTCGCAAGACACTGCTTCAGAGTGCAAAGCCCCTGTTCACTGTTATCAAGTAACACAGCATCACCTGCATATATTAGAAATGAGATATTCCACCCTTCTCCGTTAATCACCATCCTCACTCCTCTTTCCTCAGCTCCAGTGTTAACCTATTCTCTCTCTCTCTCTCTCTCTCTCTCTCTCTCTCTCTCTCTCTCTCTCTCTCGTATATATCTATACAGCTATGTATATTTATGTATTATTCTTGCATTCTTTGATTTTTGCTCAGTATTTTCGATCCGCCGGGCTAAGCTACTCAAATTAAGCATAAGTTTGTAACTCGGTTTCACTTGTGCCCTCCAGCCTCCTGCAGCTCCAACAACGTAGTCGACAGTGTCTTACAGTAATACTAGATCCGTCATGTGAACATCAATGTTTACAGCCTCCAGGTATGTAAAATATATGAAGGATACGTTGTGCACATGTAGCAAAAAATTTCTAAAAGAAGTGAATTAAAGCAATGAAAATAATTTTTCAGCTTGTAAACCTCTGACATCACATTGCAAACCATTCATCTCTCTCTCTCTCTCTCTCTCTCTCTCTCTCTCTCTCTCAGTGCGGGTTCAGAAGCAAGAGGGGGTGGCATTATCCTCTCTCTCTCTCTCTCTCTCTCTCCATCGTCTAATATTACCTGACTGATGACATACAAATATACAAAATAAATACATCTAGGTAGTTTAGCCATGCGTTATGGAGGGTTCAGCAAATATAGTGAACATTGTTCTAGCTATTGCCACAAGCATATAATCAATCTGGTTCCTTTAAAGATTCTGGTTCTCTAGATTTTTTTCTTGGCTTAGATATTTATGTGTTTCTTTGTGTCTGAATTATGAATTACTAATCCATAAACCTACAGGGCTAGCACATACCTTTAAGTCGCAGATCGTTATTGTTTCCTCCTGGTGCTCCATATCCACCTCTTTCTACTTCATTTTACAGGACCAGTGTTAACTCTCACTTTTTAGGTCTCCCATCATAAACACTAAAGTTCCTAGGCATTTTATTCTATTGCTCATCTGCTGCGTCTCAAAACCTGTCATTGTCCGTCAATCACTAATAATCCCTCCAGTATGATGCAATTTATACTTCATTAATGCTCCCGACACACGGCATTATCCAGTTCAGAAGAGGCCTCGCGTACAGAAGAGAAGAAAAACATCGCCATCAAAAGAGTATCAGCTGATGTTTGTTTATGATGTGTCGGTGAGAATATGACGGTGACGAAATTGATGTTGATTAACGAGCAGGTCAGTGAACATAAAAACTGTTGGCCCATCGTTCTTCTCACTTCCTTGAGCTCTTCACTGCGATGACGTTAAATTTTCACGTATTCTTGCTACCTGCAGACAAAAGATTCAGTTTCGTAGACATGTCCTGTACTGAAGGAGTTAACATCTACAATCCGATGACAGTTTTTATATATCAGTCTTCCAAGGGCCACACAATAAAAAAAAAATAAAAAAAATCAGCTACAGTGGTGAAGAATAAATAAAGACCTTTCTAGTCCCTGAAGTAAAAAGAATCAAGTGGAAAATAAAAATATCTGGCTGTAGCAAAACTGCAAAAAAAAAAAAAAAAAAAAAAAACAATAATAATAATAATAAAAAGAGTAACTGGCTTCAAGATGTTGCTGGAGCCTACATCTTACTTCACCAGTTCAAAATTCTTCGTCAAAGAGAATAAGACGCCTAAAAGTATCAAGAATATAATACCAATGCAGTTTAATGCTGAAGGGCTTATTGTAAACAGATGATAAGTGTTATGAATAAAAGGAATACCTGCCCCCCCCCTTGTGTGTGTGTGTGTGTGTGTGTGTGTGTGTGTGTGTGTGTGTGTGCTGGGAGGGAGGGGGTCATGTCAGTAGTAGTCTAAGGTAAGTTAGTAATCTGACATCAGTTTGCGTCCCGAGCTTTCCTTGTTCTGGTGTAAAAATGATTCGTGGGGATTGTCAAGTACAGTGTGATGTTTGTGGGAACTGTTTTGGTCGTGTGGAGAGAGAGAGAGAGAGAGAGAGAGAGAGAGAGAGAGAGAGAGAGAGAGAGAGAGAGACTATAGCCAACTTACTTTCACCTGAGAGCTGAGATACTTTTGCAATTTGAATACTATGTAATGATTGCATGGAATTCAGTGAGTTCTACCAGTGAGATACGAATTTATCTCTTCGGTTTCAAGTCAAATCGACTCTAATATTGCTTTTATCTAATCCTGACATTATCAGACTTTATCTTAATTTTTCCTTGAGCTAATCCAAAGGTAAACAAACCTCACCCATTCCTAATTCTAACTTAACCTCAACTATACCTTAATTAAATGTATACCTCCCTATATTATCCATCAAATGACCTATATTATCCATCAAATGAATTCAAAGCAGGATGGAGGGTTAAAAAAAAAAAAAACACAATATGGGAATATATGAGTGAGAAGTTGATGGAATAAGAGGGGAAGAGAGTGGCGAACGGGGTGGAGAGATTAGGTGCAAGAGCAATTGTACGGGAAAGAGGTACATCGTGGGATTCGGGGTGTTTACTGTGACAGTCATCACAGAATGATGCATCACACAGTGGACAGATAGACAGAGTGCACAGAGAGATAAAAAGACAGAAAAAAAGAGATAGGCAGCCACCATTTTCGTTAATTAAAACTATGCACGAAATCCCTTACAATTTTTTGAATAAAGACAACATTTACTAATTAAGTCTTTTAAAGTATAAACCTTAGTACACAGTTGGCTTATAATTTGAAACTTGAACAGTGTTTTTTTTACAGCATCTACGTCAATGGCAAAGATATCATCTATACAACACACGTCACACTAAACTGGTCTGACCTTTCTCATTAAAACTGAATTGTCATAATAGTGACGCGAACATTGATCTAAAAACGTGCAGGTCTTGTTAATTATCAATGAAAAGTGCATCATTTTTTGCTTATAAGTTATGTCATAATTGCAATTAAAAAGTTGCATTTAGATTCTTCTACCAATTCCTTAAATATCATTTTTATTTTAGCCAATAGAAAGCTGTTTTAGCAACAAGTCACATTCCTTATCTTTAAAATTTCAGTTGGCGTTATATTAATTTTCATCAACCTTTTTGAAATGTCGCCTAACAGCATCAGGAATAACGTACAATATAAAATGTGTTATGATAGTGAAGGGTTAATCAGGGAGAATACTGACTAAAATGTGGCTGAGCCTGGCAAGCATGACCAGTAATTTTTTTTCTAACTCCTCTCCATTTTATTCAGCTTAATCACTTCAATCTGGGGACGTACATTTATTCATTATTCTAAGACCAAACATTTGCATCCAAATAAAAAGATACTTCTAACAGCGAGAAGGTTAATGAAGGTTGTATCTGACCCCTCAAGTTCGAATAGTCTCTCCTAAGCTGAATAAAATCTGTTGATGGTGTCAGTATTAGAGCGTAAAAAAAGCCGTTGGAGAAAGTGCTTAAAGAGAACCCATTGTAGTGAAGAGGATTAGAGATAGAGTTAGCTCCTGTCTGCTTTGCTGGCAGAGATTTCCCATGTGTTGATATGAAAGAAAAGACAAAATAATCTCTAGTGGTAACTTAAATAAAACGTATCAAGTTGAAGGTGTGAAGCTGAAAGCCAACCGAGACACACAATGACCTCCTTATTTAATTCATGGGTTTGTGTTCTTGTTAGGTAAGGAAGCTCTCCAGCACTTTTACCTTAGTGATTTATTTTTGAATACGGGTGGCTGATATCCATTTGTACTTTTTTTTTTAATTCAGCGTAAAGAGAAACTGGAAAGGTCTGTGTAACATAGAAGAGGGCAGTACGTGTAATTAACAAATAAATCGCATAGGAAAAGGTGTTTGGAAACTTCCCCCAAGAAAACCTAGCGTAACCATACGGTCACAGTTTTCAGAGTGTACTTCAAGTAACAATAGAATATTAGGATATTTCCTGCCAGTCGATGGAGGTCTGTGATTTGCCAACTCAAATATCAAAAACCAGCATCATTGTCTCGCTACTCAGTCTGGCACAAGCAGCTGAAGTGTAGAGGAGTTTTTTCTGTCCACAAACCATGGCTCATTTAAAGAGATAAAACTGTGTTTTTCTTTTCATATTTTATAAGTACTATAATTTTTTTTTCTTTTTTTTTTTAGGCAAGTGACTACTCTATTCATCCATATAAAGAGTGATTGGCTAATTGTTGTAGTTTTCATAAAAGGAGCATGTGATTTCAGTGTTACCGTATGGAAACACTAGGCTTTGACATGACTTTAATTTTCTTTTTCTTCTTATTAGGGGTTCATCAATGGAAGAGCTTCTCCAAGAATTGGATAAAGCTGATAAAGAAGTTAATAGGCTGTATATAGAGCCTCTAGAGTAAAACGCTGAACCCGATGACGATTCCGTTGATGAGGACGAGGGACGAATGCTCGACAACATGACTGACAGACAATTACATAATGGAGCTGAGATATTATTTGCCAACAATACATGAACACGGCTTGACTTAGAACTAACATCTGAAGATGAAGAAGCCACAAGCAAAATCTCTGCTGATGATTCTCAACCTAGAGAGAAAACTGGAAAACCGGAAACGGAATCAACGTGAGCAACAACACAAGTGGACATAACATGACATCTAATTCATTGCCTTCATTGCCTGATGGCATCTGTTCAGAGTACCGTGATTTCAGTTCATATGAACTGTTAAAGTTTTTTTTTTTATGAAAATTTATTTGACATGATCTTGGCTGATGTAGAAAATTATGTACTGTTCAAGAATCGACCAGATCCTGCAGTTACTTAGGCACAGCTGATTTTTTTTTTTTTTTTTAAGTTCTGATTCTGGGTACAAGAAGCTTCTAGGAAAAAGATTTTATTGGGCTTCAGGAACAGACATGCGGAATGAGATGGTTTATGCAGCTATTAGGAGTGACAGATTTATTCAGGTTATGAAACTTCTGCATTTTGCTGATTATACTGGATTCAACAGAAAAATTATGGAAACTCCGTCCATTGATAGAGAAACTTCAAGATGACTTTGCCAAACACTTTGTTCCCGTACCAAAGCTGTGTTTTGATGAATTTATGATTGTATACTATGGGCATCATAGGTGCAAGCAGTATTTTAGAGGGAAACCAATTCGCTTTGGTTGTAAGGTTTGGTGCTTGAACACTCCTTCAGGATATTTGGTAAACTTTGATGTGTATCAAGGCAATAGTGTGCAAAAGTATGAAGATTATGAGAAAGAATTTGGAAAGGCAGCAACTCCTCTAGTTCAAATGAATGATAGCTTTAATGAGGATACAAAAAATTGCCAATCAGTTTCTACTTTGATAATCCCATTATTCGTATCTTGCTACCAAGTTATTTGAAGCAAGAAGGTCATAATGGGACTGCGACAATCAGGGAGTTGAGAGTTCCAAAGAAATGCAGCATATTGCCTTGCAAAGATGTGCAGAAACTTGAAAGGGGAGCCTTTTCTTGTAAGTGTAGTGATGATGGAATTTTAGTTGCAAGGTGTCAAGACAATGGGCCCGTTACTGTAGCAGTAACTGTTCACTAAGTAAGTCCCATGGGTAATGTAAGAAGATTTCCTAAGAAGAAAAAATACATAACGATTCCAAGACCATTGCTGGTTGGAAAATACAACAAGAATATGGGGGGTACAGATCTGATGGAGGAAAACATGAACAAACACAGAATATCAGTTTGTGGCAAAAAATGATGGTAGTCAACATTCACATGGCTGTTAAATGTATCTATTCAAAATGCATGGCATCTACATAAAAATGTAGGATCAAAGTTAACACTGCTGGAATTCAACGGGAAATAGCGAGATATTACATGAAATCCTATGGATCTTCCTCAAGGGCAGCTGGTCATCCATCCATGTCATTGGTTAGTGTTTGTGGAGGTAGACAGCCAGACTCGATTAGGTTTGATGGTAGAGACCATTATATAACTATAAATCCAGGTAACAGAAGGAGACGTTGCACATCAGAGTATTGTAAATCTGTACATCGTACAGCATGCAGTAAATGTGATGTTGGACTATGTGTGTCATGCTTCCTTCCCTGTCACACTAAGAAATAATATGGTACGACATGAAAGTTTCTGTATACTATAATCAAGAGGAAAATAAAATTCTGTTCTAGAAATTGTATGTTTTATTATATAATCGAAATAACCTACCATTTCTGATTCCATGAGCCTAGCAAGACCATATGGTAACGCCTGAAATTTATAAAATACATATATGAAAATAATTTCATTGACATATACGGAGTTTAACATGACCACTAATTAAAGTGAACACAAGTGCTCTTTGGCCCTTCGGGCCCCTTGCACTTGCTCCTGCGGAGGGCTCTCGCGCTACAATGATATATTTTAGTTATACCTCTGGGCAAAAAATTCGTCGGAGATCCTATGCCGGGCGCCTGGAGCAGCGTTTCTTGGTCAAAATGTGATCGCTCATTAAATATAGTAAAAGTTTTTCAATCGTGAGGGGACCAAGTTTTTTCACATCAGCGAATGTTTTGCGATTTTTGTGCCAATTTTGGTGCGATCTGAATGTGTAGTTTCGGCTGCCCAAAACACACACACACACACACACACACACACACACACACACACACACACAGACCAACTGCTATAGTATATTAGATAAATAAAAACATATTTGGGAGAGAAAAAAAAATCAGGCTTTAACGGGATAACTGACGAGAATACGGGCCTTGGTACTTGAGAATGAATGTATTCTGTCTTTAGGAATCCTTCCTTAAGGGAGAGAGAAATAATTTTCCAAGATCCCTCACTGTAAAAGGTGTTCCCTGGGCCAAATAAAGTAGATGGTAAGAGGAATGAAAAAGTAAACCAGGTTAGGTAAGACCTGAGAACATTTTATCCTTTTCACAACAAGATTTTCCATGTGTAAAATAATAATAATAATAGTAGTAGTAGTAGTAGTAGTGGTAGTAACAGTAGTAGTAGTAGTAGTAGCAGTATTGACAACAGCGACAACAAGAATGATAATAATAGTATTAATAGTAATTATAATCATTCACACAGTGTCACGGTTTTTTTTTAAATACCACGGGGTTTTTAAAATAAATGCTAAATATTATTTAATTGATAATAATGTTCAATAATATTGCAGAGCAGGGACAATGATTGTCTTGCTAAATCAAGCAACGATTACTTTACGTTGGCCTGCTTCGCACGATTCTCTAAGAACGAGAATTTATAAACTTTCTCAACAGTACACAGCAGAGACTAATTACTCAATTGTTGTTACTGTAAGCCTCCGGAGAAAGTTACTTCACCCCTGACAATAAATAACTAATACTAATAATAGTATCAGGTTCTTGCTGGTGCTTAACTCCTAGGAGGCACAACGGATTTTAAGTTTAATATAAGACTGGCCTAAGTACCAGTTATGAATAGCAAAACGTTTATGCAAGCTAGGAGCTATATGGAAAATAAGCTTAATTGTGGAGAAATGAAACAAGAGTTTACATTACATTAAGCTCAAGAAAAAGAACTGTTAAATTTATTGATTACAAATATAAATTTAACGTTACATTTCAAATCAAATTAATGAGATCGCACTCACTCACTCACACACGAGCTAAATTTTTACGCCTAGGAAAAACACCTTAATTAAACTCTTAAGACTAGGAAAACGAAAAGAAATACTGGTCGATGAATGTTGTGTATCACCCAATTCAAAGGTGGGAGCTTTGAGCTGTGGTCTTGTGGAGCTTGGGTTGACCTCTCACACTGCTGGAGCACAGAACCTCTCTCCGTCAGAGGAAACACTGGACTGAGTAAACTCGTGAGAAAGAAATGGGAGCGATAGGCCACATTTTTTAACGGTTGAGTGAGTGAAACGCGCCCAAAACAAATCGCTCAGCGGAAGTGCTAATGTCTCACACAAAGACGATCACGTATGACAATGAAAAATTGATTTGACAAAGCTTCTGTCCGAATGAGCGGTTAACTGAACGATACACAGTGAGTTTTCCACTAATTGTTCGTGGCTTCTCACAAAAGGGAAATGTCGCGAATTTGATTCGTGACATTACACCCCTACAAAATTAAATTTTTTCCTTATGGGAAAAAATTTGTGGATATATATATATATGTACACATCCTAACTCAGTCACACAAGATTCACACTGTGGTGTGTGTGCTATCCTGCTACAGGAGAAAGTCGCAGTCGCCAGTGAGCGAAAATACCTCGTATTTACGTTAATAGAAGCAAGCTTGAGGGAAAAACTCTGTGATGACAGTGAAAATCCCGTACTCAGGTCAAACTGAGCTAAAAGTCGCTACATTTACACTGACAACTAATTGTTGTGTAGCGTGGTGTATGTAATACACGTTGTAGGTGTGACAGTTGTAGTGTAACTGTACCTACATGTAAAATGACACAGTAAATAATAATATAGCGATGACGAAGGCAGAGGAGAAGAGGCGGCAGCGTGCGGCAGACGATCAGCTGGCCCGCACAGCAAAACTGCTACACCCATTGCTGTACCTGCAAAATCAATTAAGGTGGAGCATCAAAAGTGTCAATGAAACAAAATTCTTATTACGTTACAATTACTCTCTCTGCCTAGCAATCAGTACATGCTACGAAAAGTGCGCTCTAGCTGAAAAATACAAGTGACAGCTTAAGCTTCGTACATTCGAGGTCGCTATTAATTATAGCACACGATTAGTGGCGGCAAGTTGAGAATCCTTGTGCAAACTCGGGTCTTCCATAGCCTCGAACTGCACACGGGTCCTCAACCTGTGCCTTAACCTACAGTACTTATATTAATATCGGGGAGCTGAGAATCCTTGTGCAAACTCGGGTCTTCCATAGCCTCGAGTCGCCTGCAGAGTTCTCACTTCCCCCTTAACCTACTGTACTTATATTAGTATCGGGGAGCTGAGAATCCTTGTGCAAACTCGGGTCTTCCATAGCACCGAGTCGCCTCTGCGGAGTTCTCTCTCGAACTTCCCCCTTAACCTACAGTACATAATATGTATGTACAGGCCCTGGACATAATGTGTCTTGCGGGGCCAATGGGCGAGACGTCAGGTCTGCACCCACTTCACCACTACCCTGTCTCTCAACTGACTCGGAGATTACAGGTGTGGTTACGAACGGCACAGAAAGGACATGTCCCTGATTAGTGGTGTTACTTTGACACACATTGCAGGAACGGACAAAACTATCTATGTCTCGTCCCATCCCTGGCCAGAAAAAGTCAGCTCGGATACGGCTCTGGGTCTTCCTTTTGCCCATGTGACCTCCTGAGGGTGAACAATGACCCCATTGTAACACTGCTAGGCGGTACTTGGCGGGAACGACAAACTGGAGTCGAACCTCGCCCTCGGGCGTTCATGACTCACGGTAGAGCTGTCCTTGTTTGCGAAGGAACTTGGCTCGACCTCCCCGTGAATACTTAATCACTCGATCCTTTTGTTTGTTCCGCACGGTAGCAAGTGTCGGGTCAGAATATTGTTCTTGTACAACAAGTTGACTACACATCAGATCTTGTGGCGATTCAGTGATCACTGGGGTGACACAGTCTGGAGCCTCAGCCATGGCTCGTGTTACTGCAGCAGCCGAAGTCTGAGTAGCGTCATCATCGGAGCAACTATCCTTGACTCCGTGAATGTTGCCTACAATTAGGTCAAATAAAGGTTCTGGCATGACAACTGCAAGTGTCGTACCAGTATAAAATGGAGATGCCACCTGGATACATGCCTCAGGGAACAATCTCACTGATCCATCAATAAGGTTTGCATGGATCTGTCGACCTGTATACTGCTCAGGCCGAACTAAACTCTGTTTGACAGAGCAACCTGAGGATCCATTATCTCTCAGGACCTTCACAGGAATGCCTCCCACAAACCCTGGCTGAACAAGGAAGGTACTGTCACCTGTGGGAGGGCCTGTGGAGGAAGCAGCTAGCCACTCATAAGGCTGCTGAATTGATGCGGCAAACATTGTACCTTGAGAATTATATTGGGAGGATGGAACATTGGCCATCTGTGGAGGGGGGTTCACTGTCACTGTGGGACTAGTGAACTGTGGGGAAGTACCCATACTGGTAGGGACGTGACCACCGTGTTGCTGCTGAGGAATGAAGGCTGCATTCGCTTCCTGCCTCTTTTGAGCTGGTGGTGAAAAAGCTTGTCCCGACGGTCGGTTGCGTGGCTGATACTGCTGCTGATTAGGGTACCTGTTGTACCTCTTCCACTCAGGTTTCTGAGTGTTTTGCCCCTGGTCTTTCCACTGCAGTTTTGGACCTTGGCCATTATTCTGAGAATGGCCTTGTTGCTGGGGTTCAGTCTGAGACGGCTTCCCAGACTTATCAGGTTTTCTGTTGTTCCAGGTGTTTTGCTTACGAGTTTGATACCCGTATGCAGTAAAGAATGCGTCAGCCTTTTCTGCCATTTGGCTGGCATCTTTCATGTGGCAGATCTTAAGCTGTGCTATGAGCTCAGCAGGCCACGACCTCTCCAGCTGTGTACGCAGCATAAGGTCAGTTATCCCCTCACGCGTGGAAGGAGTTTCATCTTTCTCCATCCACTCACCTAAGTAAGCAGTGAGACGGTTGAGGAACTGAACAGCTGTCTCCTTGTCTTGGAGACGAGCTCGCATGAACTGAACTTTGGCGTCGTCTACTGTGAGACCATATGCCTTAGTGAGTGCAGCTTTCATCATCTCATACGTGAGATTGTCTCCACGAATTCTGTGGGGAATATCGAGGGCAGGGCCCTCAAATAAACTAAGAAATTGGATCCGCTTAGCTGCCTCATCCAGTTGATACATGTCTGCCATGTCCTCAAAACGAGCTATGTACGGCTTGATTCGCTCGCTTTCCTTGTATGAAGGAAGCTTGATGCGTGGGGTAGCCAGGACATGTGTAGGAAGAGCGCTCGTGGAGCTTGAACCAACTGCACCAGATGTGTCTGAAGCCAAGGAATCTCGCTTGAGCTGCAGCACTTCAAGTTCATGTTTTTCTCGTGCCTCACGTTCGGCACGTTCGTGCTCTCGTTCTCTCTCGCGTTGTTGTAACTCGTATTGACGTTCTCTCTCTCGTTCCTCACGCTCTTCTCGCTCGTGTTCTAAGTCGAGTTCGCGCTGTCTCTGCTCGTGTTCGCGCAGTTTCTGTTCGTGTTCGCGCAGTTTCTGTTCGTGTTCGCTGTTCTCGCTCGTATTCGCGCTGTTCTCGCTCGTGTTCGCGTTGAATTCTACGCTCTTCACGAGCATCTTTCTCACGTTCTTGCTCGTAGTTAAACCGTGAGAGAACGTAACTCTGTATTTTCTCTGGGTCTGTGAGACCCATATCTTTGGCTTCCTGTACATAAGCACTGGTTGCCATGATGCTAGCTTATTAAGCAAAAGAAACTGAGTACTGACTGCTTCGCAACGAATGCTAATAACACAAGTAAAGAGTACAGACACAAGCTAGTGATGACCAGTCTTATCTAGTTAACTGGAAAAGAATAAAGCAAAAATGCCAATAACTGAGAAGACTCAATAATTAACACAATGGGTACAGCGGCTACCCAGGAGCAAATAAAATCGTCTAGCGTTACCAAAAATAAAGTACTAAATAGAGTTAAGTACTCTATGAATTAATAAAGCAAAAATTCACTTGTTAAATTAACGGTAAACACCAGTAAACTTGTGCCTATAAACTTTAATTATAAATACCTAAATATGAACGAGTGAGCACTATCTCGTGAATAGCTTTAGAGCTAGGAGCTAATATCCTGGAATGAGGTCGCCAATTGTCACGGTTTTTTTTTAAATACCACGGGGTTTTTAAAATAAATGCTAAATATTATTTAATTGATAATAATGTTCAATAATAGTGCAGAGCAGGGACAATGATTGTCTTGCTAAATCAAGCAACGATTACTTTACGCTGGCCTGCTTTGCACGATTCTCTAAGAACGAGAATTTATAAACTTTCTCAACAGTACACAGCAGAGACTAATTACTCAATTGCTGTTACTGTTAGTCTCTGGAGAAAGTTACTTCACCCCTGACAATAAGTAACTAATACTAATAATAGTATCAGGTTCATGCTGGTGCTTAACTCCTAGGAGGCACAACGGATTTTAAGTTTAATACAAGACTGGCCTAAGTACCAGTTATGAATAGCAAAACGTTTATGCAAGCTAGGAGCTATATGGAAAATAAGCTTAATTGTGGAGAAATGAAACAAGAGTTTACATTACATTAAGCTCAAGAAAAAGAACTGTTAAATTTATTGATTACAAATATAAATTTAACGTTACATTTCAAATCAAATTAATGAGATCGCACTCACTCACTCACACACGAGCTAAATTCTTACGCCTAGGAAAAACACCTTAATTAAACTCTTAAGACTAGGAAAACGAAAAGAAATACTGGTCGATGAATGCTGTGTATCACCCAATTCAAAGGTGGGAGCTTTGAGCTGTGGTCTTGTGGAGCTTGGGTTGACCTCTCACACTGCTGGAGCACAGAACCTCTCTCCGTCAGAGGAAATACTGGACTGAGTAAACTCGTGAGAAAGAAATGGGAGCGATAGGCAGCATTTTTTAACGGTCGAGGAGCGAAACGCGCCCAAAACAAATCACTCAGTGGAAGCGCTAATGTCTTACACAAAGACGATCATGTATGAAAATGAAAAATTGATTTGACAAAACTTCCGTCCGAATGAGCGGTTAACTGAACGATACACAGTGAGTTTTCCACTAATAGTTCGTGGCTTCTCACAAAAGGGAAATGTCGCGAATTTTATTCGTGACGCACAGCAACAAGAATAGCACATAATTATGAGGAACGTTGTACCAAAAAGATTTATACAAACACTCTAGGTCCTTCACTACCAAGATGAAATGTTTAAACTTAATAACTTTGTCTGGTAGAAGATTAAATTACCAACGATTAGCACCGTATTAAAGAGATTAATGGATTCTTTCTAGAAAAGGATGAGCACCGCACTGAAGATATTGATAGATTCTGTATTAAATAAAGGATGAGCACCGCACTGAAGATATTGATAGATTCTGTATTTAATAAAGGATGAGCACCGTACTGAAGATATTGATAGAGTCTGTATTAAATAAAGGATGGGCACCGTACTGAAGATATTGATAGATTCTTTGTCTATTAAAGGATGAGCACCGTACTGAAGAGATGAATAGATTTTCTGTCTTATAAACAATGAGCACCGTACTGAAGAAATTAATGGATTCTGTTTCTACTCCGTTCTCTGTGAGGATTTATAAGCTGAATATGATCGCATAACAGTAGGTAGCACAGCATGGAGGAATGATCACTAGTTTGAAAGGTATTAATAGGTAAACCTTTCCCTTTCAGCTTGTGGACCTCATTTTCATTTTGTTACATGGAAACGATTTGGTAAATATTTTTAAGAGGTCACAACTGGAATTCAGGAAGTATGAAGTGTTTTCCGTTTACATCTCACCTTTTGCTGACACTTTTCTTCTATGACATTTCCGTCACAGATTAACTCCTTCTCTCCTCTGGAGTCATTAATCTTCCCTGTGGGTCATCAATAGCTCCTGGGGTCAATTGCGACGGAAGTGTAACAGAAGAAAAGTGTCAGCAAAAGATGAGATATATCCAGAAAACGCTTCATCCTAACTGAACTCCATTTGTGGTTTGTAGTAAATATTATCCAACGATTTTAGTTAGCTTAGGAAAGGGTATCGAATTAGTGACGTTAGACACAGCCACTATTGATCACTCGCGTCCAGGGGACGCTGATAAGCTACTTTAAATACTAGTACAGTCGTCTTCCAACACTGAATTATAGTACTGGTCACCGTACTGATGGGGTAAAAACACTAGTCTCTGTCTCTCTCTCTGTCTCTCTGTATACTGTGTGTGTGTGTATATATATATATATATATATATATATATATATATATATATATATATATATATATATATATATATATATATATATAGCCAGACGCCTTACTCTAGCAAGGGGTGACCTCATACAAATCGCCTTCAAGTCGTCATTGATGTTTTTAGTTTATTGTTGATGAAAAATAGGTCAGGTCATTGGGTCATATTTAAAATTGTTGTTACTTGTTCCGACCCGTACTACTCCCTGATCTCCTCTCAGGTTTTGCATTTCACAGTCATTACCATTTTCTTCCGACCCCTCTTTATATTTGCTTCCTTATCACATTTGGGATTCACAGTTGCTGCATTTTTTTTTTTTCGACCCGTGTTAATAGCTGCTTTCCTCTCAGATTTGGATTTTACAGGTGCTGGCATTTTTTCCTGACCCGTATTAATACCTGCTTTCCTATCAACTTTTGATTTCATAATTGCGTCTGTTTGTTCCAACCCTTTCATTCACCTAGTATCGAGTTGGGCTTCACCGTTGCCGCTATTTGTCCAGGACCAAAGTAGAACTGCTCTGCCCCTTGATATTCATCCACAGACATTTTCCGCGACTCTTCTCGTAAGCGTCATTACCATATCACTGGATGCAGGTTGGAAGCTCGCAGACTGTCATAACCGATGGCTGAGAAACTGATCGTTTTGTTTTGCATCAGTGCTAACCATGTCGTGGATTGGCAAATTTAGGACACTGAATGTGGTAATGTGAATTATGCACCGGGGAAAAATCTACGTTCTATAAATGCTTTTTATCCTTTCATATCTTCCGCAGATGACAGAACTACGGAGAAAGACTTGCTGAAGTAGTCTGGCGATAGCAAGAATAACTCCGAATAGTTACCAGGTGAGTCAGGTCAACACAGTGTTTTTATGTACCTGAATCGGTGGTAGAGTTAGGTAGGTAAGAAGGGAAAAGTGGTCAGGTCTCCCGGGAATCATTTACAACTCTACCCCTCCTTCCCAGATTCCCCTCCCCACTTTTCTGGATGACAGAGACCTCAGGAGAGTCGTAATAAAGGGCCCCCACCCCACCCACACCGCCCCTCACACTGATGACGCAGGGGACACTTAAAAAAAAAAAAAAACTTACAGTTGGTCGGCTTCCAGTTTTTATGTTTCCGGGAGTCCCCCTAACTTGTTATAATTTCCGTCTTAGTTAAAGTCGACCTAGTTTGGGTTGGAGGTTGAATCTGGGAAGGAACTGCAACAGTAGCAGTTCATATCAGTCCACTGCAAAATCGTACTTCTATAGCCAGAAGCTACCCTCATCATTTTGGCGAAGTACAAATGGGGAAAGGGCGTATATAAGGGAGGTATTGCATGTAAAGTTCAAAATGGTGGATTGGCTACGTATGTGTCAGATTTTGTTTATGCCATCGGTGCCTCCTACACGTTGCGAGTATGTACTATTACATAAAAGAACCTAACACCAACAGACATTATGTGTTAGTGGGGTCTTGGCTTCCGAACCAAGACTAGGGGCACACGCATATTGAGACAAGTGCATTAATCACCGAACCACCGCAGTTTTTTAGGAAGTAGAGAAATCAGAAGTGGGAGGCAGAAAAATATAATCTGAAGAGTAGGGTAAGGATCAAATGTTTCCAACTTAACATTTCGTTAAGGTATTACTGTATTTGGTAATGAAAAGGGTTGAGATAATGTAATGTCAGTCCAATTTTCCAATCCTGTAAATCATTTATTGTCCTTGATTACTATTACTTATTTTTTTCGATGGGAGCATTCGAATAAGAAATTAGAGATGGCTATGTAGGTTGAGGCATAGATTTTAAGTTGTTAACAGTGTAACTAAGAGAGGTTTTATAATTAGCTGAGAAAATCGTTTGGTGACAGCCACAGGAACAGAAAAGGAACTTTTTTACTAGCGAGCGAGCTCAGCGATGTTTACGTTCAGATAAGAAATGGGAGGTCCACACGACCCTGCCCGACTGCGATAGTTATCAGAGGCTGATGACTTTTCTACTCTGTGAGATAGAGAAGATTCTTTCAACAGGTAGTAGATACATTCAATAAATTTTGTTTTTAGCTATATACTTATTCATGAGACCAAAGAAACCGCTTGGAATCCCAGCTTTCCAAGGGAATTCACCAAGGGCTTCAATTGACATGCACCACTATGAAATCGCATTTTAAAAGATTTCCTGTTGTAACACTGCGTTTTTGTGCACGAATTCTAACAATTAAATATCGGATATTACGCTGATAATTTTGCATGAACGTTTTTTTATGTTTAGGGGGTAAAATTAGCAAGGGCAATCACTTCATTTCTGGGTTGTATCATTCGATCAGTAGCCAAGGTTTTACTGACACAGTTCGTTGACGCGACCAAGTCTGGAACAGAGAATTGAACATTGCGCATGTGATAAATGCTACTGCGCCTCGTTATAGAGAAAAGGTGAGAGAGAGAAAACGTGAGAAAGCAAATATTTTAGCTTACTTATTCGTCTGTTCAACTACGTCACCAGAAATGTTGAAAGTTTACACCAAGATGAAATTATGATGATAGGCGTATGGACAAACGCTCGCCCGCTCGTCACGCTCTCACAAAGTGCATTTTACTGGTCCTAGTACGAAGCAAAATTAGGTCAGTTGGTGAAGATCTAAAGTAACGCATAAAAAATATGAATTTCATTGTCTTACGTAGAGTTTCAGCTGTGTAAACTTATCCTTCTCGCGTCCGCGACAAGATTATTATTTATTTTCATCATTTTACAAAAACTTCTTGTCAGTTTTTCTTCCTGATATATCTTCATTTCATTTTCCCTGAGTGTTCTGTACAGAATTTTCTCATTCCTTTTCTTCTCTCATTAAGTTACTTCATACTCAAAGCAGTAGGTTGTTAACATTACTGACTAATCATTGCTGCTCCACACCGTACCCTACCTTCGCTTTCCCATCATGACACCCTCATTCCCTCAAACCCTCATCCCACCATCATACCTCACCTTTTCAGTATTCGGTCATCTCACTGTATTCTCACAGCTTATTACGTCCTGCCCTAATCTACCCTCACACCCTCTCCTGCTCTTTCCTCCTGCTGAGAAACGAGACACCTAAACCAAGCTAACCCAGCCTAAGCTAACTTAATCTATCCTCACATAAACGAACCTGCCTTCCCATACCTATTTTACCCTAACTTAACGCACGCTAATCCTACCCTAACCCTACCCTCATACACCCTACCTCACACACTCTACCTACACACCTTATCCCCGCCTGATACCATCATAAATCAACCTCATGAGATTCTTGGCTCACCATCTGTTTCTCCAGCCTTACACTCACCCCATGCTATCCACACCTTTACACCCTATGCTAACCTTCCACCTTTTCTTACTTTATCCCTCCACCTAGATAATTATCTGAACCTAACCCTACCTAATCTAACCAAGCCAAACCTAATTTAGCGCATTTTAACCTGTCCTACTCCAGCTTTACGTAGCCTGACAATCAAGCCTAATCCAACTCAATCGAATCTAACCTAATCCATCCAAATCTAACCTAAGCTAATCCCGTCTTTAGCACTATCCCACCCTAACACATCCCACTCCAATTCACATACTTTACCTAACCCTATCGTAACACCTAACCCAATCTAACCAAGGCTAGACTAACCAAACCAAACCTAACCCGACGCAACTCAACTCTACGGTCCTATCCTACCATAACACACCCACATTATCAAACACACTATGCACTACCATCTCATAACCTCTAAACCGTGCATAACCAGAACTTAACATCTATCATAATCAAAATTCAAGACTCAACTCAGTCTATCCATACCAAACCCAGCCTAGCCTAACCTAGCCTGACGCAACCCAGCCTTATACTCTTGTCCTAACTTAACGCATCCTGCTCTAATTCACATACTTTACCCAACGCTAACCTAACTTCACCTAACCTAGCCTAACGTAAACCAACCTTCGTTAACCAAACCTAACGCAACCCAACCCTACACCCCAAGCATTCCTTAACACCCCCCCCCGCATCACAAACACACTATCCTAATCTAGTCTAACTTATTCTAACCTAGCATTGCCCATCCTTAGTCTACCCCTCCTCATATACCATGCCTTACCCTTACCCCTTACCCTGTGCTATTCTTCCACTTCGAAACAGTGATACCTAACTGTATCATATTTCACCTAGCCTAAACCATGCCATATCCTACTCTACACTCACACTTAACACTTTCTCGTATCCTATTCTTCTACTCTCAGACAATGACACCTGACCGAAATTAACCTAACCTAACCCAATCACAACCTAAGCTAACCTAACCTAACCCAACCTTACCTTACCCTACTTTGCCAGTACTTCCCCACATACACTATTCTATACTCACATCTTGTCCAGACTTATTCTTCCACCTTCAGACACAGACACCTACCCTAACTTAACCCAGCCTAAGATAACTTAAGTTAATCTAACCCTACCCTCTCACCCCTACACACACACACCACACTCACGCACCCCATCCGGCCAGACACCCTCATAAATCTACACTATGAGGTTCTTGGCGGCCCATCAGCTTTCGGGACAAAATATGCAAATGATGGAAATTTTTTGAGGCACTTTTTCCCCTCCTTAGACGCTCCACTCTTTTTTTTTTCCCTTCTTCCTGTTGTCCCTCACTTTTTTTTTTTTTTTTTTTAATCACGTCCACTGTTGTTCCTCTCCTGGTTTTCTGTTTATCTCCGCTATTATTTTCCATCTTTCCCCGTACCAAACGGTTCACTATTCTATTTTATTTTTTTTCCTTCCACTCTGTTGTTACACCCTTGGCATTCTAATTTTGTCTTATTTTCTCTTCCCTCTGTGTCTACATTTTCTCTTCCTCCTCTTGCTTTTTTCTTTCTTTTTCTCTTTTTTTCTTAGTTTTCACTTTCCCAATACTCTTGATGCCTCATTTCCTTTCTGTAATCGTGTCGTCTTTCATCTGTTTTTATTCTTCAGGATCTTTTTTATTTTTTCACATTTTGTCTTCTTTTGTCTTCCCTTTTCTTTCCACTCCACATGATCTTTTTTCTTCATTCATTCTTTCCTGCTTCTGTTTTTTTTCATAATATAGTATTCTTTCCTCCCTTGTTTACTCTTTATTTTTCATATGCATTCTATCGTTTTCCACCTTATTTTTACTACGGGTTCACTGTTGGTCCTCTTCTAATTTTCTTTTTCTTTCTCGTTCCTCTATTTCGCTCCGTCCTGTTTTCCCTTTTCTTTTTCTTCTTTTTCTTCTACTTTCTTCCATCTAGATATTTTATCGTTGCTGATATCTCCTCAACCTGCTTTGTTTTCTCCATACGTATTCTTTCTTCCTGTTCTATTTTATCATGTTTCGTATTTCCTCAGTTTTCCTTTCTTCTTACTTATTCTGGTTTTCATTCACTCTTCATGATCTGTTCCCCCCCCCCTCATTTTCTGTATCGTTTTCTTTTCTCTTCCTCACTCTTTCTTATTTCTCTTTGTATGTTTCCTTTTTCGACTTGCGCTTTGTGTTGTTCCTCTCTTTGTTTCCTCTTCCTTCTCTTTTTCTCCTTTTTTCCCGTTCTTTCTCTTCCTCTTCTTGGTAAATCGTTTTCCTCTTCTATTACTCTTTTTTTTTTTACTTACTATCCCTTCCTCTTCATCGTCTCTATTTCTTACACCTCGTCGATTCCCCCTCTCATTATTGTCTTTTTATCCTCTCTTTGTTTCCTCCCCCTTCCTGTTTGTATCATTTTTTTTTTCCTGTTTTTTTTTTCCTTTTTCTTCTATTCCCTTCCTCCCCCGCCGGCTTCTATATTTTTCTTTTCATCCTGCTTTCGAAACCTTATTCCTTTCTTCCTCTTCTTTTCTTCACTTTTTTTTTATCCAATTTTTACCCACTTACTTTTTCTATATTCTCTCTCTCTCTCTCTCTCTCTCTCTCTCTCTCTCTCTCTCTCTGGGAAGGATGAAGGTGGTGAGAGTGAGGACGGGAACGTTACACAGAATTACCTATGTATATACAGACACACAGATCTTCCGGTGCTTGGGGAATTTGAATAGTGGAGATGGGGAAAGCTAACAGTAGGAATCGTGGTCAGGTCTCTGCTATGAATTTCTTTTTCCCTACGCTGGATACTCTTGAACTTTATTCTTGTTAACACCAAACTATTTTCATCATAGGAGAAACTTTTTCAAACTAGAGTGATTACAGTAGATGTAACTTTAATCACTTCACTTCTGGGGCGTATTGTGCCCTACACTCCCTCAGTAATCATTTACATGCTCCACACACGGTTTTAATGAGCACGATATCTGACTACTGTTAACAGTATTTGGCTGCGTGAGAACAATACCAGTAGGGAATGCAGAGGCAAATCCAGAGAGAATTTGTAATATTAAAGTTAGGACAGTGTGACAATGTATATCCCTTTCTGTCCCAGTACCCTCTCAGACTACAAGGAAAATTTGTTCCACACACTGAGGTTCCAAAATACAGATACGTTTCCTATCTTACTAATACTAACTATGTAAAAGACAATTACATTACTTTGGCAGCACCAGTGGAAACAAGTCACTCAGTACATGGAGAATTAACACAGTTACATGCAATTAAACATATTAAGTATGAAATAATGACTCACTCTTGGGTATTGTACTGTATGTTCCCTTGAATTCTTACTTACCACAAGAATAATCACTATAATTATCCCCACGACCAAGGACTAGCTGTATTCCTTTGTCGTGACCTCTTCCTAAAATTAATTTTCACTTGAGCAGTACTCTCATAACCTAAGATTTTTCACAACAAACCCCACAAACGATCCTTGGTACTCCACAAGGGTCAGGCCTACGTTAAAGGACTAAAGTACCTTTGCATGTTTTACTGTCCACTCTTATTTTCAGTACTTATTTCCCCTCCCTTCTGCGATTTCCCTTGTCTCTGACTGTCTCTAAGCCTTACCAGCAACTTCTCATGTTTCCAGTGCTTTTGATCTAATCTCCTTATGATGCCTACTTTTAACAGCGTTGTATGCCACTTTCAGCAACTTGCAACACTATCTGCGTATAGCAGTTTCTTCCTCTTCTCCGTTTTCTTCTCCTTCGCTGTTTCTTTCTTCTCCCTCGTCATACTGTAGTTGCCTGGTCCTATGCCAGGGTTAATGGGTATGACAGGTAAGCCCGGAGCACGAGGAGAAACCTGGCTCAATTATTTATGGGTTTTGTAAACTTTTGCCTTGCAAGTGTTGGCGTCGCCATGGTTGAGATCTGTTACATTATCCAGTGTTTGGGTGTCCCGACAGTATTTTATTTCCTTGCTATTTTCAAGCAACTGTGATAAATTTTAGGTGAGACCTCTTGTAGTGAAAGAGATCCCGAAAGCTGTATCTCACCCGCTAGTTCCTAATGTCTAGTCCAAGTTGAAAATAATGGTCTGCAGAGAAAGGAAAACGAAATAAAAATACATTGCCTAAAGGAGTTGATGATCTCTTTCACAAATACAGAGATCCCTAAATTAAATGATATCTCTGCCGGTACCGTGATATGAATGAAAAAAGACGCCACCTTGATGACGCGGTGTAGCGGTCAATCCTCTGCCTACGATAATCATTGTTAGTTACTATGCTTGCACAGTTAGAAGGCATTACTGAACAGAAAGAAACCATGTTCAGATAAGGCTAGTTTTTAAGATAATATGCATAATTCGTACACTGCAGTGGAAACCCAACCATTCATTTTCCACTCGTTCACTGTCCTTCCAGGAAAGTAGAAATATGGGGCTAGGCCGCTAAGTTCAGACATTTCAGGCAGGCATGACCAGTTGCAACTCCTGTTGGCATTATACAGGGAATCAACTCAAGCCTTCCCTCTGATGAAGGTACATTAATATACGGGTCACATCCGACTGGAACACCTAAACCCACTACACCACCAAACATTTATTCAGTGACCGCATGGTTACTACCCAGCGAAGTGTATGGCTTCCTGGGTTATAGGAGAACAATTGCCTTATCGCTCAGGAGAGATTCACCTGTTGGCAGCTGTACAGAAAGTGAGAGGGAGGACATCCCTGCCTGTCAGTGTTATAATTTTTGTATTTTCCGCTCAGTCATTCATCTCTCTCTCTCTCTCTCTCTCTCTCTCTCCGTATATCACCTATCTTTCCCTCTTTCCCTTCCCCACCTTTTCTTTCATTCCTCTTTCCCCTCTCTTCTTTGTGTTTATGGACGCAACTCTGTGTGTGTGTGTGTATGAGAGAGAGAGAGAGAGAGAGAGAGAGAGAGAGAGAGAGAGAGAGAGAGAGAGAGAGGAAGGAGGGCGTAATCGAAAAAAAAAAATACAGTATATGCACTCTTTCTTCCGATCTCTACCCACAGACTATTATTTTGTGATATTGCGACAACAGTACTTCTATGGAGTCATTGTTTATTATTACCATTCACTTCATTCTAAAAGCCGTTCTAAAAAAGCGTGAAAATCCTCACTTTTTAATGGAAGATTTGCGACTATTATTCTTGCGACTGTAAGAATTTAATCGTGTTTAAGATAATGTTATATTAATTTTCTGAAAATGTTCTTACTTGAAATAGGGGAAGTATTCTTATGAGTTTGGATTTCACATTTCCCTGTCACATTATCTTTTCCTATAGCGGAGTAAGGTTAGTTTTTCTTGAACTTTATCACCATCATTTTTCTAACCCTATTCCCCCACTATTATACTCATAAATGGAGTTACTAAGATCCAAAGGCAGGACTGGGAGGACACAGAAGCGAGATACTCTGTAATTAATGCGGACGAATATATTAAGTATGGACAGGATCTATCCGCAAAAACAGATCAACACAAAAGAATGAAAGGAAGTATACTCACTTTTTGATTTGTTTATTCTGAACTTACATCATCAGCTCCATTTCGACACCATCATACTTTTTCAGTGGGGTGTGTAATTCTCTCTTTTCAACAACTCAGGCACTGTGATAGAGAGACACACCAAAGGAAAAATGGTACATAAGTTTCCTTCGCGAAGTGGCACTGATATAACCGTGTAGTTTAGCTGCCCTATTATAAAAAACGTCCCTCAGCTCCCTATCCTACCGAAAAGGGGATGGTAGACTGTAGGAGAGGTACGGTTTCAACCAGCAGTCCACTGGGTTTACTTTCAGATGAAACTGGAGGTACGACACTGCTACTACTACTACTATTACTACTGCTGCTGCTGCTGCTGCTGCCTGTGCTACTACTACTACTACTACAGTAGCAAAGGTGTTTTATTAACAGAGCAACCTGAGACAAGGGTGGTTATAGATGCAGCTACAGATTCATCTGAAACGTGAACCGAGTGGACTGCAAGCTGAAGTTGCCCTCCTTCTGTAGTCCACTATCCACCTCTGGCGATAGGGAGAGAAATTAGGGGACGTTTGTATAACCAGGCAGTGAAGCCGCATGTATATATCACTGTGTCTCTCCACCATCTGAAAAGTGGGTGACACATACATTAATTCCTTATGTAAATCGTCAGAAATCTCGTCTCCATTTCTAAAGCAAATCTACAGAAAGCAGATTATCAAAAATACTGAGGTAGTTTCATTCTCAGCCGTGTGTCATGCAGAAGCGAATGACGTGGTTCAAATGTCATGATGGAAAGGGTAGAGATTTGGATTAGTTCCGCCTACGCCAGACAGTTTTATTCTGCCTATGGGGGACCTTACTTAAACCCTTTATTACAGTACGTTTAATTTACGTTATTTTTGCTATCTTTTTCTACTTTGGAATGATGTCTAGCAGTGGATTGTTTAATGAAGGATACATCTCACATTTACAATTAGTAGTTGCAACCCCAGGATCATCTGAAACGTGAACACAGTGGACTGCAGGGTGAATTTGTCCTCTTGCATTCCTCCCCCCTCCCCCATTCTCCTTTCAGGGGACAGGAATGTAGTTGAGGAATGTTTGTATAACCAGGCAGTGGAGCCAACTATTACAGTCATAACGGTGCCACCACAAGATGTCCCTCTTCACCACCACCACCACCACCACCAACACCACCACCAGCAACTACTGCTACTTCTACTACTACTATTACTACTACTACTACTACTACTACTACTACTACTACTACTGCTAATGATAATAATAATAATACTAATACTAATAATAATAATAATAATAATAATAATACAGTTTTTGAAATCGCCTTTAAACTAAATAAAAGGATCTGGCTGTATCATATACTATAAACAAACTTCCTCGTCTTCTTCGAGAAATTGATAAAGATTAACCTTTTCAGTTTCGTACCCAGACACGTGACAGGCAACTGGGACGCAGATGACAAAAAATGATTAACGAATGCTTCTTCTTCATTCCTCCTGCAACAGTTAATATAATTCTGCTTTTAGAGGCCTTTCATAACGAAGAATATCCTAATTTGTTCTGTAACTACCTGTGTGTCTGACAAATGTGAAATGAGTGGGAATTTATTCTGTTATACTCGAATTACTATCTCTTTTATTCACCTCAGGAAAAAATCTCACCTATCCAAATTTATACCTCACGTTGTTTCGTACCCATAGACATTTCATATTAAAGTGACCTTGTATACTGGAAAAGGAACACTGAAAAAATCTATTATATCCCTTACTTCGCCAAACGCTTATGTTCAGTATTAAGGAGACGTTTTATAGTCAAGGACATTCTGCATTTTCGTATCCAGTTGTTTGTCAGGCGTCAGTCAATAGTGTCGAGGCTGAATTTGTCAGTACCCTTGTGGGAAAAAGTGTGTGTGTGTGGGGGGGGGGTTTCCTTCGAGAACTCTGTGTGTGTGTGTGTGTGTGTGTGTGTGTGTGTGTGTGTGTGTGTGTGTGTGTGTGTGTTGCTGCAGCCATATATCCATGGGGATGTATAGTGTTTGTATAAAGGCAGATCTGACCAGCAGCGATATAGCACAACCACATTGTACTGTAGTTGCATTTGACTGGCCAGTATCATGTGTATGTAATGTTTTTCTTATTTAGGAGGGATGTGTGTTGTTCTTGATGAGGGAGAATATGTGTGTTTGTGGTTCAGGATTCAGTTCTATGTCTCCAGCGAGGAGTTACAGAGGCTGGCAAGTAGGAGTTGAAACAGGTCATCTGGAAGGAAAATAGTTGAAGTTGCGCGTCTTTGTACCAATGCTGAATTTCTCCATCCTTCTTTAGGGGGATGAGGTCTTTTTGCTGGTCCAGGCAATTCCCCCGTCCGGGTTGGGTTGATTTCTTGCCCAGACGAGTTGCTAGTTCAGGATCGCCGATGCTACCACTGAAAGGTAACCCTCTTCAGCACCAACAGGAACAACAAAAGAGAAGAGAATGGGAAAGTGTAATTTAATTCCAACTATATTTTTATCGAGTGAGGATGGCCTGCAGGCAAGAACAAAGAACGAAGAAACAAGATGAACAGTTGTATTTATTCAGTACAGCTGGGGATAGCCAAGTTGCTCATATATTAATGAAGGAAGATAAGGGTTGGGGGCTGCTCTCCCTCCACAACATCTACAATATGTTTCATTCCTCTGGTGTTCATGACCTGGATTGGTTTTTATCTATTGACATGAAAATTTGACTCAATTGACTCAATCGGATACGTTTGTGTGAAGCTGCAGAATGTGGTGAATGTTTTTGGCGTATCCGGTAAAGCCAGGATTCCGGAGGCTTGAATGATGAGTGGATGGAAGTGTGCCCTATTTGGTTGGGGCAGGTTTGTGCTGTCTGTACATTGCTACTCCTCACCCTGCCCTTGGGTGGGAAAGGAGGTCCGGATGATGATGATGATGATGACATGAAAATTTTCACCTCTTTACTTTGAAATCACCGGATACTGTGGTAAAGGAAAGAGGGTGAGGGCTGCTTCTCCTGTCAAAATCACCAAGTGAAGTTCCTGTGATGCCTACGACCTAACCTAACCTGTAAGTAAACCCAAACAAAACTGCACTCCAGTCAGAAATTCTGAGGGTATTCTTCTATCAAGACACCAAATATTAAAATTAAAGTAAAAGGAGTCTTTCTGAATGAGTGTGGTACAAAGTGACACCCTAACTCACTTATTAGTATCTCCTTTATCCTATCTAGCTTCCCTTGATTTGGCCAAATCTTAAAGGATATTTAGCTAGATAAGTAGGATTGACAAATAATAACAGGCTTGCGGTCTTGGTTGGGTTGGGTCAGATCCAAGCGTCCTTAGGTGCAATATATACAGTGCTCCTCCGTTAGCTAGCTGACTTGAACTAACCTAAAAATGGCGCATCTCCTCCTTCATTGGACTCAGAGATGCCAAATATTATTTGATTACAATCGTTTAAATACAATGAATTATTTCATGAAATTTACAAGGAAGGTCTAACTTAATAAGTTAATCTTAGTATGAAATATAAACTTGAGCCAAATATTCATCTAATATACTACAGCAGGTGTGTGTCTGTGTGTGTGTGTGTATTTTGGGCAGCCGAAACTAAACATTCAAATCGCACCAAAATTGGCACAAAAATCGCAAAAAATTCATTGATGTGAAAAAACTTGGCCCCATCATGATTGAAAAACTTTTACTAAATGTAATGAGCGATCAGATTTTGACCAAAAAACGCCGCTCCCCGCGCCCGGTTGGTTGCCGTGGCCGAGTGGTTAATATCTCAAACTTGCGTGTAGACAACTTGGGTTCCATTCCCGAAGCTGCAAATTACACGATCAATTGGTTAACTGCAAAAAATCCAAATGACAACGTTAGACTAGAACACCACATAAACGGACCATCATGGGCCCTTCAATGTCGCCTTCACGCCCGATAATGACCACGTTAGACTAGAACAGCACATAAGCGTTACTCGGATTACCTGAAGTGACCGCAACGCTCGCGCAAAGCGCGAGGAAACGAGTGAGAAGCACGAAAAAGCGAGAGCCCTCTGCAAGAGCAAATGTGAGAGGGCCCGAAGGGCCCACGAGCACTTGTTTTATCTATGTTAAGATATATAAGACCTTCCATTTTCCATGTCACCATACCATGCATGCGCAGTCATGCACAAGGAATACTCTTGCGATTATAAGAAATATAATACACGTATTTATATTTATCCATAAAAAGTTAAACGCAGTAGCATTTAATTTATTAATAATAAAGACTATTAACCAGAAAACTAGAGTAAATCCCTGCGTTATTAAACCACTTTGGACCAGCACTATATGCCCTCTGGTAAATTCCTCTGCTTTTGAAGAAGGACAACAATATTAAAAAGTGCGCATATATCGCTACACACAGGATATCTCCTTCTGGGGGAAATAGTTTCCACTACTCCTTTGTCTTAAAAACCTTGAATATTTACTTGGGTCAGGATTGAGGGGCTGGGACTGTGACCCCTTCTCCAAACACACAGATATACTTTCTGTGCATCTGTGTATATTGCAGACAAAGAGATACTGTGAACTATTATAGAGATGGAGTAGGATGGACAGGATCCACAAACATGTACGGGAAAAGATGTAAAGGCTGTCATCAAAGTATCGTGTGAAGTGAACCACACACCCATTCAGCCCTGATTCAGACCATCAGATATCTCTCTCCACCACTAAAAGAAATCTACAAAAGATAAATTACCATGAATGCTGAGGCAGAAATTTTAATCGCTAGCATCATGCTGAAGTGAATTTTGTTACTGAAAGAGTGTGGTGGAAGAGGTCGCGAAACTTCTTTATTCTCGTTACTCCAAGCAAATTTACTCAGCTTAGGAGAGATCTTCAGTAATTAAGTATGAAGTTTGTTTCTACGCAACAAACAACAGCATGACAGGCAAAAAATAAATGGAAAAGCAACACTGAACGATTTGCAATTCCAGCTATAAGAAAGTTTTACTCAGCGTTAAAAAAATAGCTCTTTAGCCTGTTCACTATGGTGACGTGTTGCTTGACTTTATTTTTATCTTTAGACGATTCTATTCAGTTTCAGAAGGATGCCTAGTCGTGAAGGAGTTAATGACGACAATGGTGTACATAACCCTTCCAGTTAGTAAATTCATCAGCATAGTAAATATAATTGTCAGGTAGTTGTAGAAAAAGAGTACCAGCTACGTCATGTGGCTGAAGATGCTAACCAAAAATACCTACTGTAGCTTCATATCCAGGTGTATGTCAGGCAAAAGTGAAATTGTATGGTATAAAGTGAACAATGTTTTTCATTTCATTCATTGCCAGACGCCATGTATCCCAAACGGGGTGGTCAAGGGCTTAGAGTTAATTGTTTTACAGGGAGGGGCACTAATCCTCCACCAACCCCACTTGACACGTAGGGATGCCAATAGCATCTGGTGTTCCCAGGCGGTCACCCATCCAAGTACTAACCAGACCCAACGTTGCTTAACTTCGCTGATCGGACGGGAAGCGGTGTACTCAACGTGGTATGGCTATTTTACTTAGGAGAGACAATGCTATTAAACTCTGGGGAGATCTCTCTAAAATGTTTGTTGTTCCATAAGCAACTGCTTGTCAGACAAAAGTGAACGGTACTGAGAATTATTCAGTTGTATTTCTGATGCAATCAAACATTTTTGTTGTGTTTTGGGGTAGACCTCTTGTCGAAAAAAGAAAATGTGTGGTCAGTGTTGACTAGGTGAGCATATGTCTTTAAAAGAAAACACAACCGTATGTCCATTATGTACGCACAAATTATTTATGATGATGTGATAAAGTAGACTGCATTGGCAAGATTTATCATTTTCATTCTTTCCATGATATAAAAATAACTCATAAAAATCTAAAAACGAAAATAAAAGGAAAATGTTTAACAATTATCATTCAGTGCAGTATTTCCTAGCATTACTCATGGGAGAGTAGGAATTGCTTTGTGCTGGAAGATAATGTAATTTTGGGTTTATGAGATATATTTTTGCGAGAAGCAGAGGAAGCAAGGCATGCTAGTATGTGTTCCACTTTTCAGGTTCATATTTTATTCTCTTATACCTAAATAATTTTATCATTGCTTGTCTTGCACGTCATCAGCAGCAGCATCCCAACAGAAATTCTCATTATCAGAAATGTGAAAGACAGAATTCAGAAACAGTAACAGCACATGATAAAAACAGGGGAAACTATATTACATTTGGCGATCACAAACTGGGTGGAAACACACACACACACACACACACACACACACACACACACACACACACACACACACACAAATAAGAAATCTGTCAATATATTCAAGGATGATTCTGAAACTGGCAGTGGTAGTGGATGAGGGTTATCCGGCCTCTCGAAACATTCACATTTTGTTCCTACAATGCCCGTAGGATTGAGTGCCTGGCCCTTTTCAGTGGATATTCTGTTGATAGTCCTCCTTTTGTCTTGTTTCTCTTTTCTTTCTTACTTTACTCTACCTAACCTTATTCTTGGGTATGAAATTAAAGTCATAACGATTGATGATGGGTGATTGGTGGTGGGGGTGACGGTGGTTCCCAGAATCAAGATTGAGAGACCTCTCAATCTTGCCCTGAATACTGCGTGTATTATCTTCGGGCGTCCATGATGAAGGCTGCTCCCCTACCCCGAACCTCAAGTGTAATTCCCATGGTACCTACAACCTGACTAAGCCTGTGAGCTTAACCATATAAAATTTAATTCAATTTTCATTAAAATTAGTTGTCTTTTGTTGTCGGGCCAGGATTGAAGGTCGAGGCCGTGAAAGCTTCCCTGAATCTGTGGTACTGGCTGATTAATTTCGCAGACAGATAACGGACAGATATTGTACTTATTATGAAATAGGGTGACATAGTCGGGATCCAGAAGCAACCTAAGAAAAACACAGAATCAGAAGTCCTGTCGTCAGAGTTCCCTGTGAATAGGCCACACAACAACCCATTCCTCACCCAAGCCATCAGAATCTCGCCTCCATCTTTAAAGCAGACCTGCAAAAGGCGAATTACTAAGAATGCTGAGGTAGTTTCCTTCGAATGGCTGTGCCTGTAGAAATGCATGACGTTGTTGGTATAGTGTGATGAAAACGGTAACGATTCTGCTTCATATTTGCTGTGGTAGGCAGCCTTATTCACCTTACGAGAGAATTTTCATAACCAAAAGTACCCTTTGTTATTTCGTACCAACTGTGTCAGGATAAGTAAAAATGCATGATGGAAAAGCAACGATGAACCTTTCTGCTTTATGCCCGCCACACCAAATTTATTCAGCTTAGGGATGTCGTCACTTAACCAAGATTGCCCTTTTAGAGCTTCGTTTCGTACCCAGCTTTGTGTCGGACAAGGATGAAATTACTTGGGGATTGATCCTATTTTCCTTTGATGTTGCTGTTGTCAAACAAGTTTATTCCGTCTAGGGGGATACCTCTCGCATTAAAAAGAGGAGGGATTCGGATGATGTTATGATGTTTATGTAAGACTGACTAAAAATAGGAACTACCTGCAGCGTAGTAGTAGTAGTAGTAGTAGTAGATATAATCGTAGTCCAGGGTTCATCAGCAATGTGAACCCAGTGGACTGCAGGCTGTGGTTGCCCTTCTCCGTCAGTCCACCAGTTTACATTCAGGGATAGTGAAAGAAATGAGGCACGTTGGTATAACCGGGTAGTGAATCCGCCCGTTATATTGGTGCAAAAGAGGGAAGGCGTCCCTCTCCAGTACCTTCTATCGGCGTGTCATGCAATAGCGGAATGCAGTAAAGGTAAGATGTTAAGTAACTTCAGAAATTTTGCGTCCCGTTTACCAGACAACACAGACCAGCCAGACTCTCCTCAACAACATTCTTTTAGCAAACTTGTGTTGAACTCATATGTTACAATTAGCCTACCGTATTTATATTTATCATACTGATTGTGTGCGGCAATACTCAGAGAACTATCTGGGCTATAGAATTTTATGTACTGCTATTTGATATATAAAAGCACATCAGATGCTTTACATTGTTCAGTACAGCATATAACGAATATCTTAAGAGTCAACGTTAGTTTCCTCACGGCTTTCACAGCCACCAAACTTACGTAAGAATATTTGCACGAGAAACGATTAACGACAGAAGTTGATATATTTAAGACGTCTGATATCCCATTGAAATTCGAAAGTCAAGCTGCCCGAGCCATGCCATTACGGGTGTCAGGAGCGGTAAAGCGATGTTTAGCGGGCTCACACTGGAATTACTGGTATTGAGAGAATATCCGACACCCGAACAGAAGCTGCCTGGAGGAAGACTCATTTCAATAAGTTTCATTTTTTTTTTTTTTTTTCAAAATCGTAGTATTTGTGCTCAAGATAGATGAGGTGTTATTGCAAGTTTTAATCTCAATTTTTCACTCATGCACAAGAAATATATTTCTGCATATAAAGTAAAAAAAAAAAATGGCTATACAAGGTCCAACAAAGCCAAAATCAGCTATATTAGACACGGCAAAGAATCCCAGATAGCGACGCATCCCCATCCCGTTGCACATGATCCGTGATTGCCCTTGACTCCCAGGAAAATTATTCGAATCCCTCATGTGAGAGTCCACTGTTTCGTACCGGAACTTTAAACAGAGGCAGAAGTCGGCTGTGGGATGTAGAGCAGTGTTAAAACAAACTAGTGACGCTGAGATGTGTTGGTGTGTGTAGAAGAGAAGCTAGTATTTTGCCATTTTAAGCGCTTCTGGCTCCAGGGAGTTCGCTAAGCAGTTTTCTATCCTTACAAGGTAAGTGAGAGGGCTTTGGTACTTCAGAATGTGTTTATTTTGTCAGGGATAAGTTTATTATGACACAAGGGGGTACTGTAACTTTCCTTCAACATATCAGCTTATTTAAATATATTGCATTTTAAAAGTAACATACGGTAGGCTACTTTGTCAAGATGAGAGGGTGTGATGCTTCATAAAACTGTTCGGATACATTTTGGCTACTGCATGTCAAATATGCATGGCACACATGGAAAAGGTGAGGGTGTGGGAGT
This sequence comes from Coenobita brevimanus, assembly GCF_032717465.1. NCBI lineage: Eukaryota > Metazoa > Arthropoda > Malacostraca > Decapoda > Coenobitidae > Coenobita > Coenobita brevimanus. The sequence continues at coordinate 7,733,522 of NC_136955.1, read as the reverse complement.
GTCTTTGGCGTGGCTATGCTGAGGAGGTGATAGTGGAGAGAGAGAGAGAGAGAGAGAGAGAGAGAGAGAGAGTACTGTATATGAAACAGATTTTGAGATGCAGGAGGTTCGAGAATATTATTAGCCTAAATAATTTTCTAATTTCCTATTTAATGATTATGAAGCGTAATGACATTTGAAGGCCCAGTGAGCGAGTGACAGGAGTACAAACGAATACGTAGTGGCTGACTTATGAACGTAAACAGATACCAATTTTGAATTCTTCTATGGCCATCATTTCAAAGGGCTTTCCTGAAATATGACAGCGTTGGTTGGTAATATATTTTGAATAACCTCAAATATTAGGCAATGTTTAGTAAATATAGGTGATGAACAAAGCATTATTTTTTTTCTTCCACAAATAATAAAGAACAGGTACGTTATTTTCATTTCCTGTATTTTTTAAACGCTACACTGCACTTGTAATTTGAAATTATAACAATTACTAAGGTTGATATAGAAAACTGTTCTTCATCTGTGTGATTTTTATGAAGCCAGCTCAGATATAAAGGGGGAGAGGTGAGTCGTTCCTGTTAACTCCTCTAGCACTTCACTCCTAGAAATAATGTGACAGGGAATGAAGTGTAGAATGAAGCAGCGTGATGGAAGAGAAAATAATGTGATAGAGAATGAAGCAGCGTGATGGAAGAGGAAATGTTGTAGAGTAGAAGGAATTAGACTGGTAGAAAGGAAAACCGTGTGAAGGATGGGGATAATATACAGTACAAAAGAGTCTATTTATTTCTGGATATGTCTATACTGCACTGTATATATGTCTGTTTCTCTCTCGTCTGTATTTTTTTTTTCATAGTGAAGGATATAACAAAACTATCAGAGTTAAAGATTAGAGCAAAAAAGCAGGAAATATGATGGAAAATATAGTGTGATGGAGAAAAAAGGGTGATGAAGGAGGAAGTAGGGTAATTGAAAGGGAACTAGAATATTGGGGAAGGAAATAGTGATGGTAAAGGAAGGCAGTGGTGAATAAGGAAGTTGAGTAATTGAGAAGGGAAATAAAGTGATGGTGATGGGTAATAGCATGATGGACAAGGGACAGAGTGTGATAAACAAAGCAGTAGCATGATGGAGAAGGTTAATAGCGTAATGGAGATGGAGATGGTTTGATGAAGAAAAATTACTGATGGAAAAAGAACGAGAGATGAGTGATGGAGATGGAAAAGCTTGGTTACGAAGGAAACAGCGTGATGGAGAGCAGTGATGGATTAGGGTGATGAATCTGATGGAGGAGTGTGATGGAGAAACGATGGATAAGGGTGATAAATATGATGGAGAAGGATGATGAAATATGATGGAGACAAGTGATGGAGAAATATGATGGAGAAGGATGATGGGGAAATATGATGGAGAAAGGTGATGAAATATGATGGATGTGGGTGATTTGGAAGCATGATGGAAAAGGTGATGGAGAAGATTGAGGGGGCA
>NC_136955.1:7672040-7727040 GCF_032717465.1 Coenobita brevimanus | reverse complement strand
AAAATTAGGTTATAACACCTAATTTCATGTTTGCCTCAAATTTTTTGTAAACCAGTGTAATCAGAGAGAGAGAGAGAGAGAGAGAGAGAGAGAGAGAGAGAGAGAAATGGACAAGTGTGCCAATCTTCAGGCTTTTATGGCGGGTAATATTGAGTAGTAAAATGCTGTATCAATATGAGTTTGCCTCTCAACCGTCAGGAGCTATTTACTAATGGCAAGGGTATATCTGATGAAAACTGTGTTGTACTTTAAATTCTCCAGCAAGTGTAGTTGGTAACGGGTTAGGATAAACCTAAGTTGGCACTGTATTTATCGCTCAAAAATAACCCCCTAAAAAACTTGCGGATGTTTGATACGCATTTTTTTTAAAGGACATCCTGGCCTGTATATGAATTCATTCATCTATGTTAGAACCTATGGTGGTTCAATGAGTAATGTATGTGTCCACCAGTCCGCTTGAACTAGGTCTATTAACTCCAAAGGTGTACAGGTAAAACGGTGAATACAGATGTCATTTGTTACAGTATATTCTCAAATTCTTGCACCCTTCTGAGGTTATCGCATGAAATATACTCGTCCAGCCACAGACAGTCACCACAGCCCATTTCTACAAACATTTCTCACGCTGCATTCTAATAGCCTTTCACATCTATATGCATGTGTGATTAATAGCCTGAGGAAGGATCAGTTCCCCAGTGACAGAAAGTGGTGTTCCGCTGCCTTACAGATCTCTTGCTCCTCCTGATACTTAAAACACGGCATGAATATATACAATAGTCCGTCTTTGCCAGGCGCCTGCAAGCCAACCGGTACAATTTATACGTAGATACTGTATCTACATTCATCTATAGACACATCGATTTCCTTGTCTTTCAGAATGCCTGTCAATCATGTTTTGGGTAAATAAATCAATGTATGTGTCTGTCGTCCCATGCAGAATAAGCACCTGTCTGTCGGTTAAAACGTGTCTGTCAATTTGCATTCGTTATTCCATATTTCTGCCACCATCAGTTCATTGGTCTGTTTATGTAAAGCGTTCTTAGCCATGACTTTAGATGCGCCTTTTATTGCAGATGCGTCAGCCACAACGACTGAGCAGTATATGGATAAAATTATATGCATAATACGATATAACTCCTCCAGTATCAGGATAATTATAATATTTTTATTCTCGCTACCTTCAGGCGATTTTTTCCATTGAAGAGGGATATACATTGTGGAAAGTGTTAGTCTCTGGACTCATTTGGTACGAGCGTTACATTATTGCCTCTGGCGGCACTGAAATTACCTTGACTGATAGTTACTGCCTTAATTACTGCCTCTGCAACATACTACCATAACAATACACTGAGTTGGTAAAATACATTCTGTACAATATACTGCATTTGCAGTACACTTTGGAGTAATAGAGCGTTTGTGTATATAGTCTTCTCTTTGTCCCTACATTATACCTTCACTTTCAGAACGCTGTCTGTGCATGTACTACTTTCACAATACATGCTACACCCATCGCAGTTTATATATACAAGTAAATGGATCTTCAGAATTAGTGGGTGTTATCATTTTTTTTTCAAACCTGCCCTCCTCTCTTCCTATTACTTCCATCTTTCCTGTCACTTCTTATTGCTTTCCTTTCCTTTACAGGTGGCTTTACAATGAGTGACAAACCAAATGGTTTCCTGTAAGCCAAGAAACCATTTACAACGCTGGGTGGTAACCATATAACCAAACCATATGTGCTCCCTACGTGTCAACAAATGGGTTGATGAAGGGTTAGAGCCCCTCCCCGTAAAACAAATAATTCAAAGTCAATGGCCACCCCTTACGGGATTGTGGCGTCTGGCTATAGATAAATAGATAGATAGATAGAATTTATATCGCATTTTTTTATTATCTTTTTCTGGAGGGATTATATATGGCCTTCTTTATTATGAGAGGCCTCAGTGTTTCTTCATATTTTCTCTAATTTTCTTTCTCTAACAGGCCATAATTTTCTTTCCTATCCCCCCACCAGTTTCACTCTCCTCTCTTTGGTTCTGTTTTTTCCTCCCAGTTCTAAGAAGTTTGCATCATCTCTCTCTCTCTCTCTCTCTCTCTCTCTCTCTCTCTCTCTCTCTCTCTCTCTCTCTCTCTCTCACACACACACACACACACACACACACACACACACACACACACACACACACACACACACACACACACACACATTTTCTTCATTTCCTCTTAAATATCTTGTATATAGCATTCATTTTTCTTCTTCAGAAATTCCTGTCTCTTCCGTCGAACTTTCATCTTCATCAGCCTTTTCATCATACCTCAGCTGCCTGTCTCGGCCCCTCAGTTTCCTTCGTACTTTATCAGTTTTCTTTCTGTTTCTCTCTACTAACATGTCTCCAAAACTTTCTCTTTCCCTTTCTGTGTTTATATATATATATATATATATATATATATATATATATATATATATATATATATATAGATAGATAGATAGATAGATAGATATAGTCTATATATATATATATATATATATATAATTGTTGTAGGTGGGGGCGCTCACCATCCACTCCTTCAATGTAGTGCTGCTCTCGGGTGTCTGACCTTTCCTCTCCTCTATCCTTTCCTTTCATCCTCTTTTGTCTTTCCTTCATTCTTTCCTCTTCCTTCTGCCTACGGGTGACTTTACACTCCCCCTTCTGTCTTTCATTCCTTCATTCTTTCCTCCTCCTTCTGCCTGTAGGTGACTGCACTGAGTGACAAGCCAAATGGTTTCCTGTACACCAGGAAACCATTTTCTACGCTGGGTGGTAATCATATAACCAAATTTTGGTTCCTCGTAGTTTAGTGGGTAATTATTGTGCTGCAATCGGATTGGGCCGGTGAAGGTTTACGAGTATATCCAAGGGATGGTTGGAGATTATTGCTCATGTAATGCCACTTAAGGATGAGTGAAGCTGGTCACTCTCATCTTAAATGTCAGGACCAACTGCCTAGCCCCGGGCTCCTACGCTCCTCATGGGGCGACACAGGATCGGATGATGGGTGGATGGATTTATTTATATATCTAGCCTCTCTCTCTCTCTCTCTCTCTCTCTCTCTCTCTCTCTCTCTCTCTCTTTATACTGTATATATATATATATATATATATATATATATATATATATATATATATATATATATATATATATATATATATATATATATATAATCTTTATACATATATATATATATATGTATATATATATATATATATATATATATATATATATATATATATATATATATATATATATATATATATATATATATATATATATATATATATATATATATATATATATATATATATATATAAACAAATGAGGCCACATTTCAATTCCATTTTCTCTGGCATTTTTTTTTCTTTACTCTGAATTTGTGTTTCCTTGTCTTGTATTCTCTCCACTATTATCAGTTACCTCCAGCTTTCATATTTCTTCGCCATACTTTCTTATTCCGTTTCCTTCGTATTTCATTGTATTTATGTGACTTTCCCGTTAACACAGCGTACCATCTCACCCTTCAGTTGCTCCCGTATCTTTGCGTATTCTCGTCTTTCTCTGCTTCCATATCTCCTTATTTAACACTTTTTTCGTGTGTTTAATCAGTGATATTATAATTTCCTTTTCTCCTAAAGGTCATCGTCTTTTCCTGTCTTTTACGCCTCAGTCAAATGCAGTTACTTTCATACTACTTCATTTTCTTTCCTTTTCTTTTTTGGCTTCTCCATTTCCTCATATTTTTCCTGACAGATTTCTCTCTAAAAATTTATCTGTCTCTATCTATTACCGGAAGCCTTATTTCCGTGAGGGGTGGCCTCAAGCAATTCGCCTCCATGTCGTCCTGTCCCCTGCCATTTCACTACCTTCCCCCTAGCTCACACCAACCTCTCTCATATACCTCTCCGCTTCATCCCTCAGTCTCATCCTCGGCCTCCTCCTCCCTCTCCCTCCCTCCACCTTACTCACATACATGGAGGTAGCAAAGACCTACCTCCATGCTCACATACATCCTCCTCGTTAGTTTCTCGGTCTCCATCCTTTCCACATGGCCAAACCACCTCATTGTATCTCTCCTACAGCTTTCTATCACATCCACATCTACATAATAACTCTCCTTCACTTCGTCACATGTCAGTCTGTCTCCCCATGTAACTACATATGTTCCTTTCAGATAACTCATTTCCACTGCACTCACTCTTGACCTGTGTTCTTCCAACAAGGTCACCGGCGGCATATGACCCTGGCAGTTGCGCCGCCAGATTGTAATTATTTTCAATCAATCAATCAATCAATCCAACAAGGTCAAAGCTTCTTCATTTGCACACGTTAGAGTTGGTATGACAATACTATCATGCTGCGACTGTTTTACGTCCATGCTCACCTCCCTAATTTTTATTACTGCTTTCAAAGAACCAGCAACCTTTCTTCCTTGTTGTACCCTTTCAAGCACTTCATCCTCCAAATTTCCATCCTTCTTTATTTTACATAAGAACTTAAATGAGCTCACATTTTCTATTTCCTCCTCATCCAGACTCACTGTACAGTCAGTGACTTCATTTCTCTCGTGGACCATTACTTTACTCTTAAATACATTCAACTTTAGATTCCGTTTCATGCACACTCTCCGGAAATCATTTACCAAACATTGCAGCTCCCCTTCGTCTTCACTTAATGATACAGTATCATCTGCAAACAACAGTTCAGGAAGCCCTGCCCTCATACATTAGGGTCGCTCCAGCATCCGCTGCTCTACCTTATATCACTTTTATAACCCCATCCATATACAGATTGAACAGTCATGGAGACATGACACATCCTTGTTTCAATCCAACATTCAGATAGAAAATTTCACCCAGTTCACTATCCACGCGTTCACTATCCACACGCACTGCAGCCTTAGCATCCTCATATATACTCTTCACGGCATTCAACAACTGCCCATTTACTCCATATATTCTTACTATTTTCCTCATTCCTTGTCTATCCACTCTGTCATATGATTTTCTAATTTCCATTATCTTCGTTGTTTCCCTTTATTCAGCTGCACATCTCGACTCTGAATTTGTTCTAGAAAATTTCCTCCCCTTTTCCTTCACCTTTGATAATCTGTCTTTCCTCCCCATTCACCTGATTTCCTTCATTGCTTCCAATTTTATTTTTTTCCTAGTCTGTATCCATATCTCGCAGTTTTTGTTCCTCTCTCTCTCTTTCTCATAATCATGACTTTCCTTTCCACTTCTTTAGCACTTCATCACATTCGACAGCTTTTCCTGTTCACTTAACTCAGTGCATGGTATTTGTTCTATTTCCTTTTTCTCCCTCTTCACATTTTCCAATCTTTTTCGTCCAAGGTTAATGTATATGCCTTTTCCTGCTCACTGTACCACATCTCAGGTCACTAACACCATATCCCCATTTATTACTATTGTCTTTCATACGAACCGAATTTCCCTAGCCCTTTCCTTCAACTCTCATCGCATCTGTCTGCCTTTTCCCGCTCACTCCACTTTTCATCTCTGCTGCTCACTTGCCAAGCTTTACTGGGTAACTTTCCGACCCTGTAACTCTGCATGCAAGTCCATCTGACTGCGAGAAGCACTTAACTTCTGACTGCCAACTTCCCTTCTCCTCCTTACCTGAACTGCAGGGGCTTTGCTTGCTTGCTTGCCTCGTGTGCCTGCCGTGTTCTGTGATTTTACCTTCTCAAACTTTCATCGTCTGTACCCCTAACGTCATATGATTTTATCCAGCTCGAGTTAAGGTCCCAAAGCTGAAAGAAACAGTACATTCAGAAACAGTCTTGGTAACCCCTTCACTTAGAGGACGTCCTTTGTATTTTACGAGTATTTTGACTAACGCCAGAAATTTTACTCCTGCTAACGCCAAACAATTTTGTTCTTGCTAACGCCGGACAATTTTACTCTTGGTAACGCCAGAAATTTTACTCTTGCTAACGCCAGACAATGCTACTTTTGCTAATACCAGGAAATTTTACTCTTACTAACGCCAGACAACTTTCCTTTTGCTAATACAAGACAATTTTATTCTTGCTAATGCAAAACAATATAACTTTTGCTGACACAAAACAGTTTTATTCTTACCAGCGCCAAACAATTTTATTCTTGCTAACGCCTGGCAGTTTTACTCACCTAAAGTAATCTGTCCCCCAGCTATAGGGCCAGGGGACGTAACTATGAATTTTAGAATGGGGTGACCAAAGGGGTGACCAAACCTAATCCTAGGATGGCCCAAGAATAAATCTATAAGGAGGGGGGGAGGGGAATGGCACCTCGGAAATTTTGGGTGGGCCATTCGACTTTATTTTCCACCAACCACATAAGGGTTCCTTTCTTTGATGTCAACCAGCCAATTAACAGCAAATGTAGTTTTCTTAGTGCCAATGAGACGAGGGAGAACTATACGAACGTGATGAGAAAGTATCTGTTTACCTTTGGATCAGGGGGTGACTAGCCATGTACCAGATGTGACCAGTGCCATCTTGCTCATCCGTCTGGCTATCTCACTCTGTAGGAATGAAATGTGTCATGATTTCTTTCTTTCTTATATTCTTCTGTCGGTAATTCCAGACGGTTTTATTTAACTGAAGGCAGGTTTTCGAACTGGGGGGTTGGATAAAGTCTTCATTACCTCCTTCACAACCACATGGCTCTGCTAAGTTAAATGGAATCATTAGATATCAGGAAGAATTACAAAAAAGACACCATCGATATAAAAGGGCTAACTAGTTATGCTGCAAGGGGGAGATGTCCAGTACACCAGAGTAGACAGCTGAGCAGAATATTGGTGAGAGTTGGCAACTGAGGAAAATGGTTGAGAGAAAAATAGGAATAGGTATATACAGAACAGCTTGCACTGTCGTACAAAATCGTAAATAGACAGATAGATTGACTGACTGAATGATTGACTGATTGACTCATTGACTGATAGATAGGTAGACAGGTAGGATGGGTAGGGAGGTTGAGAGGCAGGTAAACAGATAGGCAGATAAACAGAAAGATACAGATTATCAGTGGCATTGCTCTATTCCAGTGGACAAAGGTGTCAGGGGTGAATGCAAGAATTCAGAAGAGTGGCAGTGGTGAGTGGTTTCAAGAGTAGAGAGGAACGTGTAGTTGCACATATAAGGCCTAATTGAGAAAAAATGTGGGAAGGAAGATTTTTAGGATATTTATGGATGTGTAAAAGACACGTGACAGAGTAAGAGAGGGACTAAGGTTTTAGTATGTATGATGTGGAAAAAAAAATTGCTGAATAAAGTTTTTCAGTGGTAGTGTTGTATCTTCAGTATGAGTACATGGATGTTTGAATGACTGTTTCAGCGTCAGTACTGGAGTAAGACAGGTATATGCGATCACGTCATGGTTGTTCAGTATACTGCATATACTGATGGCGCTCAGAAAGAGGTGAAAAAAAAAATCGCTGCACAGATGGGAGTGAATCTGGAGATAAAGGAGGATGGATGCAATATTTCAAACATGATGAGTTGACTGCCAGTGCTGAAAGTAAGATTTGTGAAGTGACTCAGAGTTCTGTGAATATTGTGAGCAGTGAGCCCCTAATGCAAATACTGTATCGATAAGAGTACAGAGACAGTGGTTGAGAGGGAAGGCTCACAGGGAGATGTGTTGATGAATGGAGAGAGATAGGAGGTAGTGGAACAATTTAAGTGTTATGGGGTAGAGACAGAAAAAAGAGGTATGTAACGGAAGTGAAAGATAGATTGCTTAAAGGAAGCAAGGTAGTTGCTGCTCTAAAAGCGTTGATATGGAACACAGGCCTGAGTTAAGACCTGTCTTAACCAATCGTCCATGAGACTCACTGAAATCTTACAAAATGTCCCAGCCAATACAATCGCACCAGTCCTAAATCAGTCAAACCGTAGCATTTTTTAAGTAAGGGATGAAACTTATATTGTCATATAACACTGTCATTATTGTCATCATCATCATCATCGTCTTCATACAATTCTCACAACTATATATGGGATGGGTTGGAACCAGCAATGAGAAACAAGACCTACAGGAAAAAAGGGTAATAATAAAAATAATAAATGGAAAAAGTTAAACTCAGTTCGAAAGCGCATACCTCCGCGAACGCTTACGTCAGACAACTCAGATCACCACCAAAATTGAATAATCTTCCTTTGTCCATGACCCACATATCCAGAAAATTTCATTAAAATCCATCATTAACATTTTGAGATACTTTGTTGACAAATAAAATACTGAAAAAAACAGGCCTGAACTGAGACCCGAACTCAGAGCACCACCCATATTAAATCGACTCTTCCTTGGCCCATGGTCCACGTATACACAAAATTGCATTGAAAATTAGCAGTAACATTTTGGGATATCTAGTAGACAAACAGACAAACAGGGGTAAACACATAATCTCTCCCATCTCCCTGTTAGTGGAAGAAATTATTATTATTATTATTATTATTATTATATTTTTGTTATTATTATTGTTGTTATTATTATTGTTATTATTACAATTATTATTATTATTATTATTATTATTATTACTATCACCACCACACGCCTTCGCACATTTTCACTTTCAGCACCGTTTCCGATAATTACACACGAAAAGCCCATAAAAAATGGTAATGGTTGCATTGTTCGGCCACACACGCTGTTTCAGAGAGAGACAAAGACAGAGACAGACAGACAGACAGACAGACAGAGGGAGAATTTTTGTAGTAAAACGAAATAGTTTTTAGTTTGAGAAATATGCTATAAAATATAGGATATGGATTAGGCAAGTACCACTAGCCGCTTTTCTGGTGTGAACCTGGATATTGTTGGTACTTTATATTTTGGTGGATCCATGAACCATGCTGTTTTAGCCCCAGGTTCATTGGGTAGTGAACCTGGTAGAGTGCAGGTTGAAACCGTCTTTTAAAGTGCAGCCAACCATTCTTTTTTCATGGGATCAGGAGGGAGTTGAGGGATGTCTTTATAACCGAGCAGCTTTACCATTCAGATATGTAGGTGCCGCCCAGGGTTGCCAGGTTTATCCTTTCAAGGACAGTCTGTCCTTTTGTGACCTGAGTGCCATTTTACTTCTTTTAAACTAGGTCAGTTTAAAACTGTCCTCTTCTGCCCTTTTTCTTCACATCCAAATTTTTACAAGCATACAATTGTGCAGCCAGTGTTGACGTTAAAAACATTAGTTACACTTCTCAGTAAATACTTCATCTGTATACAAGCTCCATAGACATATCTGGGTGGTTTATTCATAGCCATCAATGAATTTACTTCGTTTGGTTGAGTCATGGAAATGTCCAAGTATTTCCTGGACTATTACTGCCGGGCGCAGTAAATCACAGAATAAACAGAGTGCAGCAAGGAAGCTCATGTCAAATAAAGAGAGTAGTGAAATTGAGAGAGAGCATGAGAGACAAGAGTGGAAGGGTGCTGTGCAGGTGCTGGACGGACGTGTCTTGCCCACTGTCAGAGATCCATACAACCCAGGGACAGGGATGTTGTCCTCGGCCCCATGCTATTGGAAGTGCCGCTCAGTTTATATTTTTATAACGTTGTACTGGTGCTTTTATCATACATGTAAAGGAAACACTTTATTAATTCTGCTTCACTTTGCAACTGGATGTATATGTAGTGCTGAAGATGTGCAGCAGGACCCACCGCCTCTTTTAACCACTTCCTTTTGTCGAATATCTGTACCTTGTATACTTTTACAATACAAAACATTTGAATCAGTTATCTCTCTCTCTCTCTCTCTCTCTCTCTCTCTCTCTCTCTCTCTCATACAGTACAATATTACATGTGTAAATGAATAGTGGTCGGTGGGAGCACCCATCATCCACTCACTTGGTGCAGTGATGCTCTATTTTGGGTACCTCTGCATTGAGTGACAAGCCAAATTATTTCCTGTAAACCAGGAAATCATTTGACACGCTGGGTGGTAACCTTATAACCAACAAACACGTGTTCCCTAAGTATCAGCAAGTGGGTTGTCGGAGGGTTAGTGCCCCTCACATGAAAACAACTAATTAAAAATACAAACAAGAAACCGTGGACCAGGACGGAGCAACAGGTGACGACCAAGGACCGAACAAAGGACATGATACAGAGTGCAACATGGAATGTAAGGGATGCGAATGATGAGGTGAAAGAGAGATTGTTCAGGTGCTTGAGGGTGCAAAAGTGGACATATGTGGATTTACTGAGACTAAACGGGGAGGTGACAATGTGAGAGTGGGAGTATGGATGGGGTATATAAGCAGGGGTAGATAAGAATGAGAGAGCAAAAGAGGGTGTATGTACTGTTTTGTGCAAGATGAAAGGAAAATATAAGAGAGTATGGATCAGTTGGTTCAAGGATTGTGTGGGTATGAATGAAAGTAGGAATACAAAAGTGGGCGATTGTGTGTGTGTGTGTGTGTGTGTGTGTGTGTGTGTGTGTGTGTGTGTGTGTGTGTGTGTGTGTGTGTGTGTGTGTGTGTGTGTGTGTGTGTGTGTGTGTGTGTGTGTGTGTGTGTGTGTGTGTGTGTGTGTGTGTGTGTGTGTGTGTGTGTGTGTGTGTGTGTGTGTGTGTGTGTGTGTGTGTGTGTGTGTGTGTGTGTGTGTGTGTGTGTGTGTGTGTGTGTGTGTGTGTGTGTGTGTGTGTGTGTGTGTGTGTGTGTGTGTGTGTGTGTGTGTGTGTGTGTGTGTGTGTGTGTGTGTGTGTGTGTGTGTGTGTGTGTGTGTGTGTGTGTGTGTGTGTGTGTGTGTGTGTGTGTGTGTGTGTGTGTGTGTGTGTGTGTGTGTGTGTGTGTGTGTGTGTGTGTGTGTGTGTGTGTGTGTGTGTGTGTGTGTGTGTGTGTGTGTGTGTGTGTGTGTGTGTGTGTGTGTGAGAAAGAGAGAGAGAGAGAGAGAGAGAGAGAGAGAGAGCTAACACAAAATCGTGCGAGCAGAGTGAAAGAAGACTTCTTGACAAACGTGGAAGCGCTCATGGAAAAGTTTGAGAGGAATGAGAAAGTGTTTTTTATTGGAGATATGAATGGAAATGTAGAGAATGTGAAGGTCGATGGAATAGTTGGTGAGTGGGGTATGCCTGCAGAAGTGGATGAGAATGGCAATGCTTTAGCGAACATTTGTGCAGGGAGGAGGTTGATGTTATAGCCAGTACCCTATTCAGGCGCAAAATTATCCACAGGTATACGCGGCGAGTGATGAGAAGGGTGGGTAGTCAACTGAATGAACGGAAGGCAATGATTGATTATGTGTGTGTGGATGACAGAATGTGAAGGTATGTAATGGATGCAAGAGCATACCGAGGTTGGGGGAGTGAATTTTCTGACCACCACATGGTGGGCGTGAAAGTCAAGGTTCAAGTGCAATGGAGGAATAGAAGGAGGGAAGGACAGGAGGAAGTAGTCCATACAAGGAGGGTAGAAAGGCTGCAAGTGAATGGAAAAAATCAGAATATAAGAGAGCCGTGGAGGAGCGATTGGGTAAATATGATTTAGAGCAGATGGGGGATGTGGAAGGTGTGTGCAAGATTTTCACAGAAGAAATCTGTGCAGTATGTAAGGTGGTGTGTGGGGAGAAGAGAAGACGAAAGGGGGTGTAAAGAAAAGCATGGTGGAATGAAGAGGCGTGGCAAGTTGTGGCGCAAAAGAAGAAAGCATACAGTGAGTGGATGGGATGCAGAAGCATGGAAGAAGTTGAGAGACGAAAGAGAGAGTTATGTAGAGAGAGGAAGTGAGAGGTGAAAAGATTAGTGAGAAAAGTTAAGAAGAGAGTGGATGAGGACTTTGAAAGGAATATGAGTGCAAAGTGGGGAGCTTGTAAGAAAATGTTCTGCAAGGAGGTATATATAGAGAATTAGACAGGGCGATAAAGAGATTAGTCGGGGAGTGAATGAAAAAATGGGTAAATTGATGGTGGAGAGGGAGGAAAAGTGAGCAGATAGAGATAACACTTTAAGGAATTGTTAAACATAGAAAATGAAAGTAACGCAAGAATAAGTGGCTGAGGAATGGCTAGGAGAAGGAGGGTGGTGAGAAGAGAAGAAGAGATCAGTAGGATGGAAGAAGTGCAGGCAAAGAAGAAAGTCAAAATGGGGAAAGCCCCAGGAATTGATGGAACATGTGGTGAAGTGCTGAAGCATGGGGGAGAGATAGTACCGGTAGTAAAAAGGATATGGAAGATGTGTAGATTGACCTGGGAGGAAGGTATAGTCCCGGAGGATTGGAAGTCAGATATAATAATTCACCCAGACAAAGGAAAAGGAGAAAGAGAAGTGTAGTAATTATAGGGGAATTTGTCTTGCTAGTGTAATAGGCAAAGTATATGGAAGGATACTAACTAACAGAGTTTGGGAAATAACAGAGGAATTAATTGGAGAAGAACAGGGAGGTTTTAGGAAGGGCAGAGGTTGTGTAGATGAGATATTCAGTCCTAGGTCTAGAGAAGGGAAAGAAGTTTTATGCAGCCTTCATGGATTTGAAGAAAGCATATGAAAGATGGGATTGACATGGAATGTGGAAAATACTTAGAGTATAAGGAGTAAATGGGAAGTTGTTGAATGCCGTGTAGAGTATGTATGAGGGCGCTAAGGCTGCATTTCGTTTGGTTAGTGACCTGCGTAAATATTTCTGACTGAATGTTGGACTGAAACAGGGATGTGTCATGTCTCCATGATTGTTCAATCTGTATATGGATGGGGTTAAACAAGAGATACATAATAGAGCAGTGGATGTTGGAGCAGCTCTAATGAGAGAGGGCAACGTTTGCAAATTTCCTGAATTGTTTTTTGAGGTGATACTGTATTGTTAAGGGAAGACGAAGGGGAACTGCATGGCTTGGTGAAAGAGTTTGGGAAAGTGTGTAGGAAACGGAATCTGAAAGTGAACGTGGGGAAGAGTAAAGTTATGGTCTTCGGAAGAAATGGAGAGAAATGAAATCACTGAATGTACACTGAGGCTGGATAGTGAGGAAATGGAAAATGTGAATGCATGTAACTACTTCGGTAGTGTGAAGAGTATGGATGGCAGTTTGGAGGATGAAGTGCTTGAAAGAGTACAGCAAAGACGAAAGGTGGCTGGTTCTTTGAAAGCAGTGATAAGGAAAAAGGAATTTAGCATGGAAGTAAAAAAGTCTTGCATTATAATATTGTGATACCAACTCTAACGTATGGAAGTGAAGCATGGACCTTGTTGGAAGGACACAAGTCAAGAGTGAGAACGGTGGAAATGAGTTATTTGAGAGGAGCATGAGTAGTTACACGGAGAGACACTCTAACAAAAGAGGAAGTGAGGGAGCATTGTGGTGTGGATGTGGATGTGATAGATAGAGTTAGGAGAAATACACTGAAGTGGTTTGGCCATATGGAGAGGATGGAGAGCGAGAGATTAACGAGGAGAATGTATGTAAGTTAAGTGGAGGAGGGGGGAGAGGGAGGGGGAGGCCGAGGATGAGATGAAAAGACGGAGTGGAGAGGTATTTGAGAGAGGGGGTGATAGCTGAGGGGAGGGCAATGGAATGACGAGGGGCAGGGCGACATGAAGACGCTTTGTTTTGGCCTCCGCTTCCGGGATTAAGGCATCTGGAAATAGATAGGTAGATAGATAGATAGTAAATGAATATATATGAATCCATATATAAATCTGTCCTTTTTTCTCTTAAATCACTACATACCACGATGAGTCTGTTCCATTCTAAGCTCAAGGGTCTGGTAATCCTGGTTTCGCCACGTAAAAGTGTCTCCATCCAGCACATTCACGAATCGTAGGGATCCCAGATGTGTAATCAATCAAATTTCAGTTTGACTTTGCGCAGCTTTCAAATATGTTACATCTTAAATGGATATACAGTATTTATAAATGTGTGAAGAAGACGAATAGGCATAAAAATTGTAGTGGGGCATGTTGAAGGAAGGATTCTTTAATCTATATCGGGTTTTTAGGTCTGACTTATTCAGTTTTAGTGCTAAAATAATGTTGTGGTAAGACTTAGAGAATGAAATCCATTAGCGGTTGCCGTGAGGGAACGGAAAGCGGAAAACAAGCATATATTGTGAATGGAACCTAGTAAGAGAATGATTCTGATATCTAGTTGGTAGAGGAATGTAATTCAAGTTCTGTGCCAAATGCTACAATATTGATTACAATTATAAAAATAAGTGTCACTCTAATAAACTGACATTTTCATTTCGCATACAAAATGCTCAAATATACATTACAATCATGTGTGCGAAACCTAAATATTATACACATGACTACACACTGCAAGGAAGAGAAAAACTATATGTACTGTATACGAGAGGCCTGCAATATACTAGTTAGAATAATAGTTGCACAACACGTTACATTTAGGCTTAAGTCCCCCTAACCTCCATCAGCCACTGGACGTACACATACAGTGGGGAATAGTCCACAAAATAATGAAAACCAAACAGAGATGATCGAAAGCAGAAGGCTGAATAACCTTTGAAAGCACACGCATCCCCTGTCATCAGAGTCGGTAGTTTTGCTGAACAATGGAAGTGACAAGATTGCCGATGCTTTAGTCAATGCTGCCAACGCTTTAGCATTGCTTAAAAGTTGCAGAACCATGTATGAATTACTTTTGGGCTGTAAAGGTGCGTAATGTGCAACTTCCTACACTACGCCTTCTCCCCTTACCTCGCAACCTACCAGTGATAGCAGTTCTATGCCTGTGCTCCAGAAAATAAAGAAGCTTCCTCTTTGACACCGACCTTGTTTTGATCTGGTCACTGTGACCTTGGGACTGACGTAAGCATGTTGACCAGTATGACGATGACACACTGTCAGCGGGAGAGCATTAATTTACCACGTCAATCGTACGAAACGGTGCGTCACTGCAGTCTTTTCAGCTCGAACTAACAGATGAATGGACAGAAAACTCTTTCAGTGTCAGCAGCCCAAGGCCATTGACTTCGTCTTCGGGAACTGGAAACCATTTTTTACCTTTGATTTTTTTTTTAAATATACTGTAGTAAGTCTTCGTTAAAATTCGCCTGTTGTAGCGTTCAAATTTGGTTTTAACTCATGAGCATATTACATAACATTGCCAGTTATTGCCACTGGAAACTGTATTGAGGATTACCTACTTTTGCCCAATATACACTACTGATTGTATGGAAAATATGATACTACAGAAAATATTCCTAAACAAGGATTTCCTGTATTTTCATGTAGTTCTTGGAGAGCAAAATATTGCAACATGATTAACAATATCCTTTGCTAATTATGCACCGTGCTATGACTATCAGTGAGATCCAAACCTTCAGGATTGTATTACTGCCAGTGTAACAAAGAGCTACAAATTTTATTTAGGAAAATTTATGCTGAATTTTTATACGCTACAAAGGAATATCTGCCATCAAAACGCCTCAAGTTAACCCAGTCGCTAGAACAGATAATAGCTCCTGACAGTTGAAAGATTGATATATGAAATACGACATTATAAAGATGAAGTGGGGCAGATGCTTAGCTGCGATACTCGTTCCAGCAACTTACATTTCTAAGCCTGTGACCTGGTAATTACCCACTATTGTAGGAAACACACACCAGTTCATCCAGGTTACCATAGTTACCTCTACCGGGTGGTACTATAGATATATTACCATTGTTACCTCCAACTGATGTTACCCTAGATAAGTTACCATGGATACCTCCAGTAGGCGTTACCCTAGATACTCAATATACCTGCAACCAACAAAGGGTGAATCGTCACGAGTTACACCAGATGGATTCGAACAACTTCATAGCGAATTGTGCATAGCACTCGGCCTCCGCGACAGTGGTGATGTGAATAGTGGAAATTGTATAATGAATTTACTACAAAAGGTTCCCCTTTAGCTGACTGAATTCGTCTAGCCGTAACACGAATATACTATACTACAGTAATGACCGTCATGCTCAAGACATTAATATACAACTATCCATCATCATCATCAATAATGTGGCCGTGGTCATCATGATGATGATGAGGGTGATGAGGCTTATCTACGAGACACAACGAAAGAGAAAGCACAGAGATAAGAAAGCTGCCAACTAGCATGCCTCGAAGTCCAGTAAAAACTTACACACACACACACACACACACACACACACACACACACACACACATACACGTTCATATCACCCAAGACTGGAAATTTGGCTTCACAAAAGCAAAAGCCATTAACAAATATTTATTTTCTGTAATTCCTTTTAGATGAGCTACATATACATATCCATCAGTCCATCTGGGTCCATCTGGCTCCGATGTCACTTCCGTTGCTTCCACAGTAATAAAACCCGTGATGATCCTGAATCTTTGTCTCACTTAAATAATGAGGTGAGATTTAAGAAAAACAAATATCTATCTATCTATCTATTGCCAGACGCCTCAATCCCGTTTGGGGTGGCCACAAACAAATCGCCTCCACGTCGCCCTGTCCCCCGCCATTTCACTGCCCTGCTCCCAAGTCACACCCCCCTCTCTCATATACCTCTCCACCCCATCCCTCCATCTCATCCTCGGCCTCCCCCTCCACCTCACTCACATACACTCTCTTCGTCAGTCTCTCACCCTCCATCCTCTCCACATGGCCAAACCACCTCAGTGTGTTCCTCATAAAGCTTCCTATCACATCCACATCCACACCACAACGCTCCTTTATATCCTCATTCGTCAGCCTGTCTCTCCATGTGACTCCACAGGCTCCTCTTAAATAACTCATTTCCACTGCTCTCACTCTTGACTTGTGTCCTTCCAACAACGTCCAAGCTTCACTTCCATACGTTAGAGTTGGTATCACAATACTGTCATGTAGTAACTTTTTCACTTCCATGCTCACTTCCCTGTTTCTTATCACTGCTTTCAAAGAACCAGCAACCTTTCTTCCCTGCTGTACCCTTTCAAGCACTTCACCCTCCAAACCTCCATCCTTACTCATCACACTACCCAAGTACTTAAACGTACAAAATGGAGAACAAAATGGAGAACTAGCCATGAACTAGTCCACACTGTCATGCACACACCATTCAAACATCCAGCATCCTGGCTCCGCCACAGAAATCTGATCATCTAAATATATTTTATGACATTTTTCTTTATAGATAAGCCACACCTACACCTATAAAACAGCGTTGCCCCGTCCACTATCGAGTTTAGAAAGGTGTGCCAAATCTTGTCCTGTGCTTCTCTGTACGGCACACATACCTCATTGAAGCAAATCCATCTCCCGTCAAAATTTCTCGTATTTCAGAAAACATCCAGTTACCTAGAAATCACCCAGAAATACCCATCATCCACGCACACGAAACCAAGACAGTATCCCTGTATCACTAATGCATAACCAACTTACACGCTGCCATCTATTATACCAAAACAATTATTCGCCAACCCAGCTCCTCAATTAACTCCTGCCCTTGATCCAGCAAAAACCAGCACGCATTTTAAGGTGACCGGAGGCAGCCAAGTAAGTGGGAATTTGGCCTTGCCTGAGAATGTAAGCCTGGGACGTGAGGTGGGACATGTGCATTCCTAATTTTGTTCTGAGTTTAGGAAGGGGACGTTGATCAGAAGTTATATAACAGTAATGATAAAAATGATGATGATGATGATGATTATACAATAACAACGACAACAACAACAGCAGCAGCAACAACAACAACAACAATAATAATAATAATAATAATAATAATAATAACAATAATAATAATAATAATGACAATGAATAACAGAATACAGACACGAAGCAACATGAATTGCAAGGTACAAAGCTGGAAGCTGAGATGCATGAAAGCCTAGCTCGTTTTAATTATCTGGGAGTTGTAGACTGGAAAAAATTCAGAATGGAGTGCAATGTTAAGGAGATATTGCTTAAGTGGAACTGAGAACTTCGCTTTATGCTGAAGGGAAGGATCTTTAGCTGAAATATTATACTGCCAACACTCGCACACGGCACTGAACCCAGGAGACTCAGTGATAGAGATTTAGTATTTTATAATCTTCATGAATTATCCTTTTCAGAACAGATGCTGGCAGAAGCAGGATAGACTGTTTCATAAATTTATGAGATTTTTTTTTTTTATAAACAAAGCAAAGGAAAATAACGGGGAGATATATAATTATATAAAATAATTTGGTTTTACGCCAGGTATCCCCGAAGGGCTAAGGCGTTGCCTCTGTGTAGAGAACTTTTGGACTGGAACGTGTAGCATTTTATGACCGGATGCACTTCCTGATGTCTACCAATGACCCTTGGGTGGATTCGATCCTCCGACCCTTCGGTCAGAGCGGAGCGCTCTAACCCACTGAGCCACGGCTGCTAAAGTTAAATACGTAAGGAGCACATTGAGATGGTACAGATATTTTCAAAGAATGCACATAGGTAAGCTGTCGAAGAAGGTATTTGAAAGTGAGGAAGAATGTAGGACGAGGCACAACTTACGTGGTATGGAAGAAAAGAATGTAACTTGGTATTTCCAAGAGAGAAGAAGAGTGTTTACAGGTGAGACAGGTATGTTTAGCTGAGGTCCTTGTAGACTGAAGGCGATTCTTTTATTGCCATTCCCTGTCGAAAGAGATGATGATGATTATGACCAGCGGTGATGATGAAAATGGTAATGGTGATATTTTAATATCATTATTAATCTGGCTAAAGCCATATGATTTTATTCAACTTAGGAATTGCCTCTTGTGCAGAAAATGTCCTCCTCATCAGTTTCGTACTTTCTACTACAATTTATTAATCACAGAAGAGACTCTGGCAGTGAAGAACGTGACATTCCTCTTTCCTACTGTCAATATTTTTTTAAGCACCGCATGGATTTCAAATATTCCGGTCATACTGTAAGTGTAAAACAAGCAAACACGTAACTGTCCAACGATTACATACACACACACACACACATCTATGTCTATATCTGTCTATCTCTCTATCTGTCTGTCTACCTATCTATCTATCTACATACTGTATATATAGATAGATAGATATATAGATAGATAGATATATGGATAGATATCCATCCATCAATCATCCAATCCTACATTGCTCCATGAGGAGCATAGGACCCCGGGGCTAGGCAAGTTGGTCCTGACATTTAAGATCAGAGTGACCAGCCTCACTCATCCCTGAATGGCAGTACGTGAGCAATAAACCCCAACCACCCCTTGGATATAAACCTTCACCGGCTCAATCCGACTGGAGCTCCGTAATTACCCACTAAACCACCAGGAGCCAAAATCTGGTTATATGGTTATGACCCAGCGGAGTTAATGGTTTTCTGTTGTACTGGAAACCATTTGGCTTGTCACTCAGTGTAGAGCAGCGTTTCTCAACCTGGGGTGCTTGCACCTCCAGGGGGTGCTGAAATCAATTTTAGGGGGTGCTGGAAAATGCTGCATTATATTTTTTCTTACTGGATTTGCTTAGTTTTGGTATCCTTGATTTTTTTTTTTTTTTTGAGACAGTATAAAATAAACTGTCAGGCAGTACTACACTTTAATTTAACCCTGCAGTAGTGTAGCAACTGCAGTCCCAGTAACCAGATGTAGAGGGGTGCTGGACTGAGACCTTATTACAAGGGGGGTGCTGAGGTCGGAAAAGGTTAAGAAACGCTGGTGTAGAGTCACCTACAGGCAGAAGGAAGAGGAGAGAATGAAGGAAAGAAAGTCAGAAGAGGGAGTGTAGAGTCACCTGTAGGCAGAAGGACGAAGAAAGAATGAAGGAGAGAAAGAAAGAAGAGGATGGAAGGAAAGAAGGATGGAGGATATATATATATATATAGATCTAGCTATCTATCTATCTATCTATCTATCTATCTATCTATCTATCTATCTATCTATATATATATATATATATATATATATATATATATATATATATATATATATATATATATATATCCCATTGGATCCCAGGGGTGCTGGGCGAGGCATTGCACTGGGAGGGCACTAAGCGTACCGCCCTCCGCCTATTGGCTCATAGTCGCGAAGCTCATAGGTCCCTACCCGGGGGTTCCCTACTTTATAAAGACTTGAAAAATCCCAGTTCTGTCCATACTCTGGACACTGGGCTCCAGTGGGATATATATATATATATATATATATATATATATATATATATATATATATATATATATACATCATCATCAGCCCTTGAGGTCCACTGCAGGACCGGCCTATTCCTACCGACGCAGGGACGATACAGCCAATGTATCTCTACCCAGTGGCTTAGGCTGTCTGGTAGGGACTGTATGTAGGGTGAGAATTGCTTGTGAGTGTGATTGTAGCGTTGTGGTGGCTTTGGATGTGTGTGTAGTCTGTGAACCAAATGTAATTGGCCCGCATCAAGCAGACTGGGTGCAAGCATACTAGTATGCGACACTGGTTGAACCACAAAGTAGTAAGTGGCTCGGTGAACGCATCCCAAAGTTTTTACAACTCTGGCCGGATGTGAACCCGCGTCCACCAGCGTACGAAACGCAAACTCTACCACTGTACCGCAAAGGCTCCATATATATATATATATATATATATATATATATATATATATATATATATATATATATATGTCGAGAAAATGTTCTGGAAAGAGGTAAAGAGAGTTAGACTGTGAACGATATTAATGGTAGATTACTAGTGGAGAAGGGAGAAAAAGTGAGGAGGTGGAGAGAGCACTATAAGGAATTGTTGAACATAGAAAATGAAAGTAATGCGAGTATAAATGACTGGGGAATGGCTGGGAGAAGGAGGGAGGTGAGAAAACAGGAAGAAATCAGTAGGATGGAAGTTCTGGAAGCAATGAAGAAAGTCAAAATGGGGAAAGCCCCTGGAATTGATGGAGTGTGTGGTGAAATGCTGAAGCATGGGGGAGAGATACTAGTAGAATGGATGTGGAAGATGTGCAGATTGGCCTGGGAGGAAGGTAGAGTCCCAGAGGATTGGAAGCCAAGTACAATTTTTCCCTTGTACAAAGGGAAAGGGGAAAAGAAGTACTTGGTAATCATTGGGGCATTTGTCTTCATAGTGTAATAGGAAAACTATGTGGTAGGATACATATTGACAGAGTTAGGGAAATAACAGAGGAACTAGTTGGAGGAGAACAGGGAGGTTTTAGGAAAGGAAGAGGTTGTGTAGATCATATATTCATTCTTAGATCTTTAGCGGAAAAGTTTCTAGAGAAGGGAAAGAAACTGTATGCGGCCTTCGTGGATATGGAGAAAGCATATGACAGGGTGGATAGGCAAGGATTATGGAATGTATTAAGAATATATGGAGTAGATGGGAAATTGTTGAATACTGTGAAGAGTATGTATGAGGGTGCCAAGGCTGCAGTGCGTGTGGATAGTGGACTGAGTGATTTTTTTCTATCTGAAAGTTGGGTTGAAACAGGGATGTGGCATGTCTCCATGGCTGTTCAATCTATACATGCATGGGGTTATAAAAGAGATACAAGGTAGGACAGTGGATGTTGGAGTGGACCTAATGAGAGAGGCCAGTGTTCGGAAACTCCCTGTACTGTTGTTTGCAGATGATACTGTGTTGTTAAATGAAGACGAAAGGGAGCTGCAAGGCTTGGTGGATGAGTTTGGGAGAATCTAAAGGTGAATAAAAGGAAGAGTAAAGTTATGGTCTCCGAAAGAAGTGAAGTCAGTGAATGTACAGCGAGGTTAGATGATGAGAAAATGGAAAATGTGAGTACGTTTAAGTACTTGGGTAGTGTGATGAGTAATGATGGAAGTTTGGAGGGTGAAGTGCTTGAAAGGGTACAGCAAGGTAGAAAGGTTGCTGGTTCCTTGAAAGCAGTGATAAGAAACAGGGAAGTGAGCATGTAAGTGAAGAGTTATTACATGACAGTATTGTGATATCAACTCTAACGTATGGAAGTGAAGCCTAGACGTTGTTGAAGGGACACTATTATAGTCGAGAGTGAGAGCTGTGGAAATGAGTTATTTGAGAGGAGCATGTGGAGGCACATGGAGAGACAGTCTGACAAATGAGGATGTGAAGGAGCGTTGTGGTAGAGAAACACACTGAGGTGGTTTGGCCATGTGGAGAGGATGGAGAGTGAGAGACTGGCGAGGAGAGTGTATGTGAGTGAGGTTGAGGGGGAGATGGGGAGGGGGAGGCCAAGGATGAGATGGAGGGATGGAGTGGAGAGGTAAATGAGAGAGGGGTGTGTGAGTAGGGAGCAGGGCAGTGAAATGGAGAGGGACAGAGCGACGTGGAGTCGATTTATTTGTGGCCACCCCGTGTGGGATTTAGGCATCTGGCAATATATATATATATATATATATATATATATATATATATATATATATATATATATATATATATATCTATTGCCAGACGCCTCAATCCCGTTTGGGGTGGCCACAAACAAATCGCCTCCAAGTCGCCCTGTCCCCCGCCATTTCACTTCCCTGCTCCCAACTCACACACCCCTCTCTCATATACCTCTCCACCCCATCTCTCCATCTCATCCTAGGCCTCCCCTTCCTCTTTCCCCCTCCACCTCACTCACATACACTCTCTTCGTCAGTCTTTGACCCTCCATCCTCTCCACATGGCCAAATATATATATATATATATATATATATATATATATATATATATATATATATATATATATATATATATATATATATATATATATATATAATATTAATCATTTTCTGTGGCATCCCACGGGATCTATAGGGTTTAGATGAACACTCTCCACCAATATTTGTCTCTTCGCATCACCTTGAGGTCCCACCAACATTCCTCTCCTCCATCTTTTTTCATTGTCCTCAAGTAGGCTTCCCTCGGCCTACCTCTACCTCTTCTTCCTCTAGCAGTCCACTCTGGCACATCCTGTATTAAACTGCCTTCTTTTCTGTATAAGTGCCCCAGCCATTTCCAGCGAGACAGGCTCACACATTCATCATCTGGTTCCACTCTCATAATATCCCTTACTCTTTCATTTGTAACTCTGTCTTGCCACTTTACTCCAAGAATCCTTCTCAGTATTTTATTCTCAAATCCTAATACTTTCTGATCTGTTGCAACTGTACTGTACCATGACTCATGCCCATGAAATAAAATTGGTCTAACCTTGGACTTGTAAATTTTTACTTTAGTATGTACCGAAAGCATATTATTATTCCAAACAGATTTCAACATTCAAATAGCTCGCCAAGTCTGTCTAATCCTCTCCTCAATTTCATTGTTAATGATCCATTAGATGATATAATCATTCCCAGATAAATAAAATTTTCTACATTCTTCACCACATTATTCCCAATTACACAATCGATTTGGTTCTCCACTTTCATATTAATAATTTCAGTCTTTCCACTATTTATTGCCAATCTCACTTTTTCTCCTTCCTCCACCAGACAATCAAGCACCTTCTGCATCTCTTAAATACTTCCGCAAACCAGTACAATTTCACCAGCATAATCCAAATCCATCAGCCTCTTATTTTCTTTCAGTCAGTTCCTACACCTGTTCTCATTACAACCTTTCTCATAACGTAATCCACAACCAAAACAAACAGCAAAGACGAAAGAACTCCTCCTTGAATCACTCCTGACCTAACTTCAAATGGATCGCTCAAAGAACCACCCACGATTACCTTACAAAAAGTACCTTCATGCAGGCTTCTAGTAACATTTACAAACTTTTCGGGTATACCATAGAATCTCATAATTTTCAACATAGCTCCACGTGAAACACTATCAAACGCCTTTCAAAATCCACAAAACACATACTAAGTGACATTTGCATCTCATTAGCGTTTTGCATTAGATGCCTTACAATAAAAATCTAATCATTACAACCTCGACCCTTTCTAAATCCCGCTTGTTCTTCTCTGAAAATTTTTTGAATTACTGGCTCTATTCTGTTCAACAAGATTTTGGAAAAGACTTTTGCAACTACAGGTGTCCACACACACTTAAATCTCCCTTTTTTGGTATTTTTATAATCACTCCATTTTTCCACTCTTCTGGAATTCCACCATTATCCCAAGCCATATTAAAAAAGTTTCAAAGGCGCATTCATGAACTCATCATTTTCTACCTTAAGCATTTCAGGAAATATTCCATCCTCTCCTGGGGCCTGAAAATTCTTTAACTCCTTTATAGATTTTGCTACCTCTTCCAAGCTTATATCCCCTGTTTCTATCTGCAGATCTCTCTCGGCTGGCAAAAAGTCCTCTTCAGCTGGGATTGGTCTATTTAGATCAAATTCAAATTACTCTTTCCACCTTTCTTTTATATCCAAATCTTTAGTCAACAAGTTACCATTTCTATCCCGTACAGGTGTTTCCTTCCTTCTCCTTTCAGTCCCAGTTAACTCCTTTATGGCCTGATACGCTGCTCTTGTGCTCTGACCATCATTTTTACTTAATTTCTTTCTCTGTTGCCTTTTCATCATATAGCCTCCTCTTATCCCGTCTAACGAGTCTTTTTACTTCAGAATGTAAACTCCAGTACTTTGCTCTAAGTACTTCAAGTACTTAGCTATCCACATGTTCTTCACTTCTTAACATCGTCTCTTTCCTTTTCCGAATTGCATTCTATGTTTCATCTGACATCCACTTTTTCCTTCTCGCTTTTCCCTTTTTCTTAACATTGACCTTAACACTCTCATGCAGAACCTATTTTACCTCTCTCCACATTTGATTAATATCATTGTCTTCAGATTTCATCAGAGTCTGCAGGACTAGAAACCTGTTCCTACATTCCCACCGAACCTTTTCCTTCGTGTTATCATTTCTCAGCTCATCAAAATCATATTTATTACCTCCTGTACAACTGTCATTAACATTTCTCTTAAGTTTTATTTTAATCTTTGACACAAGTTCATGATCACTGTATATAACTGCCCCCCTCCTTACACAAACGTCTTGCAAATAACTCCTATTCCTTCCGCTAATTGCAATGTGGTCAATCTGGTTACAATATTTACCACATAGTGAAATCCAAGTAGTTTTATGTATTTTTCTATGCTTAAAGATAGTTCCACCAATCGTAAGGTCATTTGTCAAAGAATAGCTTCCAAATCGCACCCCATTTTCGTTTCTTATACCAACACCCACCTTACCCACACAATCTTCAAAGCTATCCCTACTACTACCAACAATCGCATTAAAATCACCAATGCAAACTAACACATCATGTCTTGCCACTATATTCACTACATCCTGCAGCTTCTCTTAAAAGTCGTCCTTCATTTCATCAGCAGCCTCATTTGTCGGAGCATACCCTACCACCATACTGATATTACAATGGTCAGATTTTAAACGAGCATAAAGCAAGCGCGCATTAATTGGCTTAAAACTCACATAATGCCTTGCAAGCATTTCTACTCAATAGTAAGCCTACACCTTGGTAATGATTTCCATCACTCCTACCAGAAGCCAACTAAGTAATACCATCTTCCAAATTCGTTTTATCAACTCCAAGCGACCTCGTTTCTGTGAGAGCACAAATCTATATTGTATTCCTTGCACACTGAAATAAGTTCTTCCATTTTACCATCATGACTGAGAGTTCAAACATTACAATTTCCTATTCTTAAGGTTCTTTTTGGATGTATAAACTTATTCCTACACCGTGGGATTCTTAGCACCCCCTGCTCACTTAAGGGCTGCACGGAACTGAGGGCCGTTGTTTCATGACCAGAGTTCAAGATTTCTTAGGCAGAAAAATATTTTACCCTGGAGCCAATGCCAGTGGCTCGCAGGAACCAGACAGTGAAGAGAGGAAATTAACTATAAGAATATAAAATGCAGAGGGTTAGGACAGACAAAGTACAAGGGAAATAGAGATTGCAAAAAGAATGTAGATAAAAGTGTCCCTCTTAGTCGCCTCTTACGACAAACAGGGAATACTGGGGAAGTGTTCTATCCCCCCTGGGATATATATATATATATATATATATATATATATATATATATATATATATATATATATATAGATAGAGAGAGAGAGAGAGAGAGAGAGAGAGAGAGAGAGAGAGAGAGAGAGAGCGTAACTGCAAGAATATCTTCATGAGTATAGGGAGAGAAAGAGAACGTGGCCTTACCTCTCTCTCTGTCTCTGTCTCTCTCTCACTGTATTAATATTATCCAGTACATAATTATGTGACTCCGGTTAAGCAGTACCCTCACTGTTAAAGTCGAATCGCTTCACTAGGAAGGTAAAATCTGTGTTGCCTATATACGCATAGCTGTGGAAATCTATTTGTCTGTCTATCTGCCTGCCTGTCTGTCTGTCTGTCTGTCTCTGTCTCTGTCTCTGTCTGTCTGTCTGTCTGTCTGTCTCTCTCTCTCTCTCTCTCTCTCTCTCTCTCTCTCTCTCTCTCTCCGATGGATAAATTCAGGCCTATGTATGTCATCGACAAACGTTTATACACATTTTTCTCATTCAAGTCTTTCTCGTGGTAGACAGATTTATCAACGCCTTTCTTTTCGCTAAAGAAATTTACCCTCATCTATATCTTCGACTGGAACATTTATACACTTCTTCCTAATCGAGAGAAACATTAATGCACATCATTATCATTGATATATTGACATGATTCTCAAGAGACTTGTTCACGTATTTTTCCTCGATGGCTGCGTTTAAGTTTTATAAATGCAACTCATGCGTACAGGTATTTTATGCACAGGTTTCCACAGTATTAGTTCCCACACATCTCTTTGGTTGACAGAGGATGATATGGATTAGCCTCTCACTCCCTCACTCCTCTTACTGCTATATTTTGTACAAATGTCTGAGATTCCTTATTACCAGATATACAGATAAACTGAGAGAGAGAGAGAGAGAGAGAGAGAGAGAGAGAGAGAGAGAGAGAGAGAGAGAGAGAGAGAGAGAGAGAGAGAGAGAGAGAGAGAGAGAGAGAGAGAGAGAGTTATAATCATAATTCTCTTTCATACACATTTTTTTATCTTCCTATTTACAGCCAGCCCTCAGTTTCATGCTTCTGTATGTATGTTTTTAGGTTGTGTGTTCATATTCTTATCAGTGTCCTGCCCTGCAACTCTTAGGCTGTGTATTACCCTCCCATGATCGAAATAACTCTAATGCTCTATTCAGACTAGCGACTGAAAATCATATGCAAGTGAGAAGGAGTTATAGGAACGTGTGAGAATTAGCCATGCCTCCTCATATAATTTCTACTTGTATATTTTTAAGCCTTGTATGTTGATTAGCATGTCTTCCCTATGACCCTTTGGCTGTAAGTTAACACACAGATTCCCTTATGGCCCGTACGGCGTTAAATAGAAACGAATATTCAGTACGTAGTGATTATGAGAGAGTTAATGATGACAATATTGACACTTCTCGTTGGTTATGGATGCTCCCTAGTACCTCTTCCATAACGATTGATATTTGGATACGGCTAGTTAATATCAATTTGTTTGTTATTCATACTGACTGTGGTGTTATCTGAGTTATTTAAACAACACAGAAGAGAAGAGTCGGGGTAATCACCAAAATAAATCGCTTAGGAAGAGGTGTTAGGGAGCTTCCTTAATCAACAAGAATATGGGCTTTAGGGTTGTATGCTGAAACCTGAAATCGCAAAGTGGTATGTAGACTCTAAATATTTTATGCCGATTTTTGAAGTACGTGATGATGCTGGAACATATCAGGCCTTCCTGTATGGTTGCTGGCTGCGTGATATAATATGGGTTGCAGGCTGACGATACCTAATAACCACAGGTGTTTCATAACCAACCTTTAATAATTAAGTTTTTGTACTTCACTTTGAGATATAAGGTTTAATTTTATAACTATCATTCTCCCTTGGCTCATTCTCACCTAAGATCATCTGGCGTTCACTTAAATATAGTAGGTTGCTTGAGTTATTCCATCCATGACCAGGCTAACATCTTCAAATACTGTCCTTTTTTTTTTTTTTTTTTTTTTTTCGATTATTCTAGCATTTTTAGACAACTTTATTCATATTATGTTTGCCGTAGAGTTGGAAAATTTTATGAAGTCTATGAGTAAATCTAACTTTTCAAGGTCGACGTGTTTCTTAATCATAATAATCATGAGGAGGCAGAAGGAATAAGCTTTTGATGACATTATCAGAGTGGAGGGATTAGTCTGCTCTTTCTGTCTGAGTTCGAATATATTACTTTTTTATTATTCCGTTTCTTTTTGGGGGAGATTCGTCATTTTAACTCTCTTAAAACTTGGATCTTCGGGTTCTTTTCACCCCTGTTTATCTTTCTCTTTGTTGTGTTTTGATTGCCTCAGGAGGTATCGCAACGCATCTTCTACAGCGACTTACACTGCATAATACACACCTTTACTGCATGTGCGGTGCTAGAGCTTGACGCTTTCACGTATTGCCACCAGTATGGCTGGATGGCTCCACTACCCAGCTATACAAACGTCCTTCAGTCCCTCCCTATCCCCCAAAAGGAGGTTGATGGGCCGTAGCAGGAGGACAGCTTCAGCCTGTAGTCCACTGCCTGGGTTCAAATTTCACATGAATCTAGTGCAATTACGATTACTACTACTACTACTACTACTACTACTATCTCTGTCTATCTATCTATCTATTGCCAGACGCCTCAATCCCGTTTGGGGTGGCCACAAACAAATCGCCTCCAAGTCGCCCTGTCCCCCGCCATTTCACTGCCCTGCTCCCAACTCTCACCCCCCTCTCTCATATACCTCTCCACCCCATCCCTCCATCTCATCCTCGGCCTCCCCCTCCCTCTTTCCCCCTCCACCTCACTCACATACACTCTCTTCGTCAGTCTTTCACCCTCCATCCTCTCCACATGGCCAAACCACCTCAGTGTGTTCCTCATAACGCTTTCTATCACATCCACATCCACACCACAACGCTCCTTTATATCCTCATTCGTCAGCCTGTTTCTCCATGTGACTCCACAGGCTCCTCTTAAATAACTCATTTCCACTGCTCTCATTCTTGACTTGTGTCCTTCCAACAACGTCCAAGCTTCACTTCCATATGTTAGAGTTGGTATCACAATACTGTCATGTAGTAACTTTTTCACTTCCATGCTCACTTCCCTGTTTCTTATCACTGCTTTCAAAGAGCCAGCAACTTTTCTTCCCTGCTGTACCCTTTCAAGCACTTCACCCTCCAAACCTCCATCCTTACTCATCACACTACCCAAGTACTAAAAGGTACTCACATTTTCCAATTCCTCACCATCCAACCTCGCTGTACATTCACTGACTTCACCTCTCTCAAAGACCGTCACTTTACTCTTCCCTACATTCACCTTTAGATTCCGTTTCTTACTCACTCTCTCAAACTCATCCACCAAGCCTTGCAGCTCCCCTTCGTCTTCACTCAACAACACAGTATCATCTGCAAACAACAGTACAGGGAGTTTCCAAACATTATCCTCTCTCACCAGGACCACTCCAACATCCACTACCCTACCTTGTACCTCTTTTATTACCTCATCCATGTACAGATTGAACAACCATGGAGACATGACACATCCCTGTTTCAAACCAACTTTCAAAGAGAAAAATTCACTTAGTTCACCATCCACACGCACTGCAGCCTTCGCACCATCGTACATACTCTTCACAGCATTCAACAACTTCCCATCTACTCCATATATTTTTAACACTTTCCACAATCCTTGTCTATCCACCCTGTCATATGCTTTCTCCAAATACATGAAAGCCGCATACAACTTCTTTCCCTTCTCTAGAAACTTTTCCACTAAAGATCTAAGAATGAATATCTGATCTACACAACCTCTTCCCTTCCTAAGCCTCCCTGTTCTTCTCCAACTAATTTCTCTGTTCTTTCTCTAACTCTGTCAATAAGTATCCTGCCATACACTTTTCCTATTATATTAAGAAGACAAATGCCCCTATGATTACCACACACTTCTTTTTCCCCTTTTCCTTTGTACAAGGGAATAATTATACCTGACTTCCAATCCTCCGGGACTCTACCTTCCTCCCAGGCCAATCTGCACATCTTCCACATCCATTCTACTACTATCTCTCCCCCATGCTTCAGCATTTCACCACACACTCCATCAGTTCCTGGGGCTTTCCCCGATTTAACTTTCTTCATTGCTTCCACAACTTCTATCCTACTGATTTCTTCCTGTCTTCTCACCTCCCTCCTTCTCCCAACCATTCCCCAGCCATTCCCCAGCCACTTATACTCGCATTACTTCCATCCTCTACGTTCAACAATTTCTTAAAGTGTTCTCTCCATCTGCTCACTTTCTCTCCCTTCTCCACTAGTAATCTACCATTTTTATCTTTCACTTCACTGCTAACTTCACTTCCACCTTGTCTTACTCTTTTCACCTCTTTCCAGAACATTTTCTTACAGTCCCTCCACTTTGCACTCAAATTCCTTCCAAATTCGTCATCCACTCTCTTCTTACTCTCTCTTACTAATCTTTTCACCTCTCTCTTTCTTTCTACATATAACTCTCTCTTCCGCCTCTCAACTTCTTCCACGCCCCTATTTCTCATCCATTCATTGTATGCTTTCTTCTTTTGTGCCACAGCCTGTTTCACCTCTTCAGTCCACCACGCTGTTCCTTGCACCCCCCTCCGTCTTCTCTTCCTTCCACACACCACATCACATGCTGCACATATTTCTTCTGTAAATATCTTACACACACCTTCCACGTCTCCCATCTGCTCCAATTCATATTTGCCCAATCGTCCCTCCACTTCTCTCTTATACTCTGCCATTTTCTCATCCTCTTGTAACCTTTCCACTCTCCTTGCAACTACTCCTTCCTCTCGTCTTTCCCTTCTTCTATTCCTCCATCTTACTTGAATTTTAATTCTGGCCACCACCAAGTAGTGGTCAGAAAGTCCACTCCCCCAACCTCTATAAACTCTTGCATCCATTACACATCTTCGCATCCTTTCATCCACACACACATAATCAATCATTGCCTTCCTTTCATTCAGTTCACCACCCACCCTTCTCATCACTCGCCAAGTATACCTGTGGATCATTTTATGCCTGAAGAGGGTATTGGCTATCACCAACCCCCTCCCAGCACAAATGTCCACTCCTACTACTACTACTTATTTTTTTTTTTTAATCACCTCCATCCATTGGTGAATTATATTGTGAAAATCAAAACCAACCTTCCTAATACAGTTCACCGTTTGAAGTTGTAATGTGAAGGTTAACACTAACCCTCATATTACAATCCGTTGGCCCCAAGCACGCCAACGGCTTTGGTTACCAACCATCTACAGTACTATTACTATTATAATTTTATTTTTTTAATTGATATTACAGTGTAAATAAAGACATTAAACTATTGGAGTCGCTGGTCTATGCGACTCTCGACCACTGTAGCTTTGTAATCCATACCCGCCAGGGAGACAGGCCTGAGGGCTGATGATCTTGTGCCTCTGAGACACAGCAGAGCAGACCTCACGAGGGAGAATGAGAGTCGACATCTCATCCAGGCCATAACAGAACTCTGCGGTTGACGTTTCTTCTCAGAAAGAACCTCTGCCAGTCTCGAATAGAATCTCACTGCCTCTGGACCCATCCCACCTGATGTCGTGAACACAAGGGGAGTGAATCGACCGTGGTCCACATGTTGGATCCTTTCTTGATAATTTCTATTTTTTTCTTGCTCATTCCTCTTGTGTGCAGCTTCGAGAGACAGTTCACGATGACATGCTGCCATGGGATCGAATATCCTGATGTCGAAGAACGCCCTCTGCCCACGTGTCCAGAAACCTCGAGCACTGACATCCACTCTTGCATCATTTGATGTGTTTGCTGTTCTGTGGGTGAAGTGCTCGCCGTCCAGGGGTAGCAGAGCTGGCTCAATCGTGACATCATGGCATATTTCCTGCAGCATTTTGGCAGTGAGGTCGCGTACTTCATCGTGTCGGATGCAAACAAAGCCTCCCTTCTTGCATACCATTGCATGGTTTGCATCAAAGGCAGTGCCACAGGCACAGTGTTGAGGTAGGTTTTCTATTGGCCACCCATATCTCAAGGCTATGGCATCAATAAATTCTTGTTTGTTGAAGTGGAAGCCTTTTGCCTTGAGAGGCAGGGTTGTGAGCCAGTTCGATGCCCCAACCTCCTGTGCAATTTCAACTCTTCTGCACTGGTCCGGTGTTAGATGTTCGATTATGTGCTGCAGTTGGTCTTTTTGTCTTGCTTCACGCTCCTTGCTTATCTGTGTCTTTATGTCTTTCTGCCTTTGGTGGTCGATTTCACTCTTCTCAACCTGGGCGCAGATCTTCTGTGACAAGGATTCGGTGAGCCTGAGTGAATATCTGTGTTCATAGCTTGCCACGGCTACTACCACCACCACTACTACTACTACTGCTACTACTACATTTATTACTCTTGCTGCTCCTGCTGCTGCTAGTGCTGCTGTTGCTGCATATGCATTTGTATTTTATTTGAACAGTCTATGTTGATATTAAGTACATGGAAATAACATACAAGGGAATAGAAAGGAAAAATGAGAGATAAGAAAAAAAGCACAGAATAACACCTATGGGCTACACGAGTGTCATTAAGACACACACAAAATTTTGATAAAGGACCAAACTTTCCTCAGACTTTAACATGGACCTGTTGAATACACAACTGACGATGTTGATGACGATGACGATGATGATGATGAAGAATAAGAAAATAGAAGAAGAAGAAGAAGAAGAAGAAGAATATAAGACAGTAGAAAAAGGATGAGTAAGAAAAAAATACATATGGTAATAATAAGAAAAAAAAAAAAGACTGAAAAAAATTATTTAATGATAAGAAGAAGAATATGGTGATGTGATGATGATGGATGACGGATATTGATGATGATGAGAAAGGTGATGGTAAAGTTGACGATGATATGGATGATGATGATAAAGATGGTGATAATGATAATGAAAAATGACTTGCGTTAAGGATTCATGTCCAGCCCTAGTGACGATCTAATCACATTTCTTTACCAGACTGGTGTATCCTATTATGTATACCACTGCTGTTAACCCCAAGCATGATAAGTCGCTAAGAAGGAGATGCTAAGAGATTTTCCATGCCAAAAAGTATATGGATTTGTGGATAAGTCTAGAGAAAAAGACTACATAATCATTCTCTCTCTCTCTCTCTAATAATTTTTTAATTTTTTTTTATTTTATTTTTTTATGGAAATGCAGCGAAGGACATAGAGTGGTTTTCTGTTAATTAAATGATCTGGGCTGCGGCAACCTATCCACGGTGCCAGCTATGCAGACAAATAGTAAAGGAGAGAGATACTAATGGTTTACCTGTTCCTGGTTTTCCATTCTACCCTTCCCTGTAATATTATATCCCGTGCTTTGCTCATGTTTTCCCCTCATGTTTTCCCGCTTCCTCTCTCCGTCGCCACTATTCTTCATCTTTGTGATACTAGGTCCGAGTTTAGTCTCAACCTTAATCCATTGTCTTCTCCCCAGCGCAAGTACATCTGCAAGTAAGATCTGCAAAGAATACACGCTAAAAACCAGAACTCAACGCCACAAAACACAGTAGTGAGAGTCATGGCAGAGAGCGCTTGCCACATGTTGCAAGCGAAGAGAGAGAGAGAGAGAGAGAGAGAGAGAGAGAGAGAGAGAGAGAGAGAGAGAAAGAGAGAGAGTGACTTAACTGAAATTTGGCTACGAAGCTTTACTATAGAAACGGCAGTCGCATGATTCACATACGTCTCTCTCTCTCTCTCTCTCTCTGGGTGTGGCAACCCCCAAAACATTTTACGAAATATCCCCGGATTTCAGATACGCAGTTTAGTTGTGTTCAGCGATTCTTCTCTTTTTTTTTTTTTTTTTCCTGACAGACAACACCAGCCTGTTCGAAATATATTTGCTTTGGAATTCGAGTCGCGTGGTACCCCCCAAAAAAATAAAATAAAAACACAAAGCACAGGGCAGCTATCGAGACCTATGCAAATTTTGAGGATTTTTTTAAAGGTCGTGCAATTTTTTCCGTTTTGTTTTTTGAGGCGCATCCTTGTCACGTATGCATGGGTTATTTTGTGGCTGTTTGTGTATTATGTTTTTTTTCTCTTATTTCCGTTTTCTTTTATTTTCTTTTTTTTTCCTTTCTTTTTCACCTGATCTTGTTCATTGTTTTCTCCTCGTAACTCTCCTTCAGAACTGAGCCTAATTTAAAGTTATTGCGGAAAAAAAACACACACACACACACACACACACACACACACATGTAAATTTCCATGCTGAGAAGGATATAAAGGGAAGGTGCCCACAAAAAATTCTAAAAAATAAAAAAACACGCTAAATACAAAATATGATTGTCAACACGCCAGGACTTATAGTGATTTAAAAGTATAAGAGTTATGAGTAAAGTGAAATTCAAGCAGAGAAGCCTAATTCCAGAGATGAAATTATGAATAACCAATTGTATCAGTTTACTCTCTCTCTCTCTCTCTCTCTCTCTCTCTCTCTCTCTCTCAGACACACATACGATTACAAAAATCTTTCCTTACTTGGGAGTGGCAGGATGAGTGAGATAAGAATGTGAGTAAGGTGAACAAAGTGACTATGCGTAGTGAGTGATGGTGTGAATTAGGTGAGTATAAGAGTAAGAATGTGTGTGTGTGTGTGTGTGTGTGTGTGTGTGTGTGTGTGTGTGTGTGTGTAACAAAAAAGTGAGAGGTGTGAGTGAGATACGTGCGAGTGAGGTGCGACCGTAAAGTGTGAATGAATACGCTGTGAGTCAGTGTGAATAACAGCATAAGAGTGACTCAGGTAGGCTAATTATTTCAGAGTTATCTTTATGTTTATTGCTCTTACGTCATCATCATCATGACCAACAATATGCTAATAGGTATCATCATCATCATCAGCGTCATCGTAATCATCATCATTGTCATCATCACATCATCATCATCTACAGCATTATCATCATCAAACCCCATTTCTCACTAGCAAACAGTCTGTAGGATCTAAAAATAAGAAAACTTGCAAACATAATCGAGCAACATAATTATGAATGCAAGTTGAAAAGGCCAGCGGAGCAAAACGCGTACATTAGCGAATAAATGATGCATATTTCCCTCGTACAGTCCTTATCATTTGAGCTAAATCCAAATTAAACTGGAAGGTTAACTGCAGACCCATAAACTTTATGCCTTTTGAACTTTCTCGTGGCTGCATCTTCATGTATTTGTTTTAGTTCAAGTTAAATTATTTTATTCAGTTGAGAGAGAGAGAGAGAGAGAGAGAGAGAGAGGACAGTGGGTCTCAATCCTTATACCTTATGTGTCCATGAAAATATTCCAGGAGCTCCTTAGGACCTGGAATTTAAACCTGGAGTGGATTATAACCACCTTAATTTTATTTGTTCGTATAGGTTACATATATGTTTGCCTGTACAACTACACTACTTTATAACTATTTATTAACAAATTTAACAGACATTTCTAAATATTGTGTATCTTTACATTTGTCCAGTATACTGAAGCTGTGCTTACACTATTTACCCAGCAGGAAAATCAGTTAGTAAATCATACAGGAGAAATACAAAACAGGAGCTATTTCAAAGCACTGAACGAGAGCAAAGCATACCGTACTGTGTTCTGGTTCATGGACAGGCATTTTTAACTGCTCGATAGACATGACACAAAATATTCATCTTAAGATAGATATTTCCAACTATCTGGGTTGGATATCGCCTTTACTAAAATTTCAGCACAAAGGGGCTGTCATAAAAAATATGGTAATCTTGTAGCGGCATAGATATTCTAACGGAAGACATCATTTGATTACGTTATTAAGGTCTATGGACTGCAAGCAGATATGGCATAAGTTTTCTTGACATGAGGGGGGAAAAGGGAAAAAAAAAAAAAGTCACTCAAAGGAGACGGTATGAATTTAAATAATACTGTGAATAAAAGGCAGTAGCTCTCATCGAAAGTATTTAAAAAATCAAGAATTTTGTAATTCCCTTCCTGGTGGTATAAATTCTTAGAATTAAGTGAGAACAGAACCTTACACAGCCAGATATTTTATTCAGCATTTCCGGATTCTCATATTTTAATGTCGATTTTCATTAATCACACTTTTACATAAGTTCTTGCACTGAAAGCCAAAACCCTTATTAAAAAGCAAGTGACACGACCAGAGGTATGACCTAACGATCAAATAATCCTCAGAATTTAATGCAGAAGTTGAGTTTTAAGTCTTTTTCATTTTTCGGGACCATCAGGTTGACTTAACTCTATTATTCCCATGATCTACATTTTTTTTTTTTCAGGGGGGGTAGGACTATCTCGAGACGATTATATTCAGCTTGGGGAGATCTTATTTATTTATTTATTTTTGGTTATTGATGAGGTTTGATTATAGCTTTTTTTTTGACCCTCTTCACTACGGGAAAATTTCCCAAGCTTTAATAAAATTGTCTGGTTGTAACCTGATGAATATTAAAAACTCGTCACCTGCGGCAAGGGGTTAAGGCCCAACCACAAGTTCAGCAAGCAGTTATCGATGGAACAGTGGAACAAAAGAAGATGTGCTAGTTCAGTTCAACACGTCAACATCTTCATTTTCCTTGCATTCAATCTTATCCTACTCCAGCCCTACAAATGTTCACACCCCATTGAATGTACCGTACTGAATGACCTTAAAGCAGAACACTCCCTAGGTACAGAGTCAGCACAAAAATATCCTAAAATCGTTTTGGTTTTCTTTTGCGTTTTGATATATTGCACAGCATATTTAACAGTTTATTTTATGGTATAACGCTCGTTTAAAGAAAAATAGTTTTAATGTAGTTCCAGCTTAAATATCTTTTCATCAGAAATACCAGGCGAACTGAAAGAAACTTAAGTAAAAATCACTCGGGCACAATTTCACCAAACCAGTTGCTATCATTCATTTTTTATTGACTGTAGATTAGGCTAGCTTAAGTTATGTTAGGTGCAGTAAAATTAAGGTTTCTGCCGTTGTATAATCGTGGGCAATTTTACTCGAACTTTTTTTTAAAATCTGTAATTACTAAACTGTATACAGTGTTCTAAAATCTTTGTTGAGTATAAGAAGTTTTTATTACTGAGTTGAGAAGTTAGTGGTATTTCTCTCCTTAGATATCGTAGTATATTGTATCTGTATTTATGTCCATGAATGTACACTGAGGGTCTGTATGGTTTTACTATTAAGCTTCGCCATATATATGGCGAAGCTTATTGTTTTGGTAAGTGTTGTTAGTCTCCACCTACTACATAGGTGGAAGCTATTGTTTTCGCTGGTATTATTATTATTATTCACTCTTTAGAGTCTCGCAACGATTCCAGAACAACTGGAGACTGCTCGCAAGAAATCTGAAGGGCCCAGGTTATGTGTCCTGGCATGGGCCATATCATAGAGAACCATATCAGTATTATGTTGTGAACGAGATAACTTGGTCGTGTCAACTGGAGGTTCAATACGACCTGCACAAGGAATCTGAATGGTCCAGGTTATGTGTTCTGATATGGGCCATTGCTGATAGAAAAAATCCAAATCTCCCCAATGGGGTGTAGGTCATTGAGTGAAACAGTAGGTTGAGACTAGTGACTGTCTGTAGGACAGTTACTGAATTCCACTTGTTATTTTTCTTTGCACTTTTTTTCTATAGATCTTGATGATATTATACAGGAAGGTACCCTAGGGTAACCCAAGTACTTATGCAAAACGAAAATGACCTTGACCTATTTTTGAAGGTCATATACTCATCAATGGTGCAAAAATTGCATATTTGAAGTTGAAATATCTCAGGAACTAATTAAGATACAGCTATTTGGTGGAAAATCCTATGATAAAAATGTTTGCTAAGAATTTTGGCTGAATATTTTGCCATTTAGCCATATTCGGATCTGTTCAATGTTTTCTTTGTAACACGTTTTAGAGAAAACCACAAAAGTAGTAAAGCTGTAACTTTAAAGAAGTGCAGCTTTGGTTCCTTTTATTAGCTGAAAGGAATATAGTTGCATTGTTGCAGTGAAGCATACAGTTAGCCAGTTATTGAGACAAATGTAAAATGTACCCACGATTCATTTATTTCTTCCACACCACTGTCTTCAGATTTTGTTGATATTACACAAGAAGTTACCTTAGGTTAATCTAAGCACATGTTCCAAATTTGAATGACCTTGAACTGCTTTTAAAGGTCGCAGACTTGTTTGTGATGCCAAAATTTCATACCTTATATACAGTACCATTAACATCTGTGGCGAAGCTGCTTTATTGTCGATACACAATCAATAAATAGGTAACTAGTTATTATTATGATGACGATGATGATGATGATGATGATGATGGTTGTTGTTGTTGTTGTTATTATTATATTAATAATTATTATTATAATAATAATAATTATTATTATTATTATTAATTATTATTATTGTTATTATTATTATTATTATTATTATTATAACTCTCCATACTAGTGGTCAGTTAATTTGTTCTTGTCAATATTATTATTATTATTATTATTATTATCATTATTATTACAAATAATTCATTTCCTCGTATTCACTCAAATTCAAAGCTATGGCCATCCTACTTGGTCATCTGAGTTCCCCAGCTGGCGGCTTCATAAGACCTAGTATCATCCAGTTCCCAGTACTGGTTATCCAATTACAGCAAAAAACCGACAAAAATATCCTATTTGCGGCGTCTCAGAAACCGTTAAAGGTACAGATTTGAAATTTTTGTGAGACATGGGAGAAGGTCTGAAATGAGTTTGAGTCCTTTTGGGCTGGTAGTTTCTGAGATCTCCCAGGGGATAATGGAAAGTAGTTTGGGCTCTGCCATTCTTGCTCTGCATGGATTTTTTTTGTTTTCACTTTCGCCCAACGTGTTTGGCACTCTTCTAGGGGACCTACACCAGCTTTTCACTTCGAAGTGCTCACTGTATAAAGGGTGTTGAAATCACCAGATCCTACGATAGCTTGTCATGTGGTGAGTTATTGCTATTGCTAATGGCAATTTTTTTTTTCTAATTATTATTATTATTATCATTATTATTATTATTATCCGGACCTCCTTTCCCACCCTAGGGCAGGGTGAGGAATAGCACTTCCAGACAGTCTAAGTTTGCCCAGTCCAACGGGCCATGCTTCCATTCACTCATCATTCAAGTCCCCGGAATCCTGGCTCTATCTGATACGCCAAAAACATTCACCACATTCACGTAAACGTTGCTTTAACCATCCTTCTTCTTCTTCCTCTTCTTCTTCTTCTTCATCATCATCATCATCATCATCATCATCTTCTTCTTCTTCTTCTTCTTCTTCTTCTTCTTATAGTGATACTACTACTACTACTACTACTAATAATAATAATAATAATGGTAGTAGTAGTAGTAGTAGTAGTAACCACACACTTAACAGATTGATAACAGCTTCTGTCATAAGTTGTGTCGCATGGAGAACTACCATTAGGTGCAAAAGGCTGACACATACAAACATACACAGTTGTAGACAAAAATGGCCCCCCCCCCACTTTTTGGTTAAAGAATTATGGAATACTTCCATGAAATTCTGGCGAGAGTTATGCGCTCCAGTGATCATATCACTTCGTTTTCAAAGGCCATATCTCTCTGCCTCGTTATTTGTAGCTATGAAATTGAGCAGTATTTATATTTACCATAGCTTTGACATATGGGTGGTCAATAGAGAACCTGCCTCAACACTGTGCCTGTGGCACTGTCGTTGATGCAAACTATACAATGGTTTGCAAGAAGGGAGGCTTTGTTCGCATTTGACTTGGTGATGTACGCGACCTCACTGTGAAAATGC
Organism: Coenobita brevimanus; assembly: GCF_032717465.1. Lineage (NCBI taxonomy): Eukaryota > Metazoa > Arthropoda > Malacostraca > Decapoda > Coenobitidae > Coenobita > Coenobita brevimanus. Next base: position 7,687,225 of record NC_136955.1, on the reverse strand, counting down.
TACAGGAAATATGCCATGTCGTCACCACAGAGCCACCTCTGCTACCTCTAGACGGTGAGCACTTCATTCACAGATCAGCAAATACAGCAAATGATACAAAAGTGGATGTCGCTGCTCGAGGTTTCTGGACATGTGGGCAGAGGGCTTTTTTCTACATTAGGATATATGACCCTACGGCCCCATGTCATTGTGAACTGTCTCTCGAGGCTGCACACTAGAGGAATGAACAAGAAAAAACAGAAACTATCAAGAAAGGATCCAACATGTGGACCACGGTCGATTCACTCCCCTTGTGCTGACAACATCAGGTGGGATGGGTCAAGAGATGGGGAGATTCTACTCAAAACTGGCAGAGATTTTTAATGAGAAAAAGCATCAACCTCAGAGTTCTGTTATGGCCTGGATGAGATGTCGACTATCATTCTTCATCGTGAGGTTTGCTCTCCTATGCCTCAGGGCCACAAGCCTATCAAGCCTCAGGCCTCTCTCTATGGCGGGTATGGATTGCGAAGCTTCCGTGGTCAAACGTCACATAGACCAGTGACTCCAATAGATTAATGTTTTTATTAATGCTGTAATGTTAATGAATATAAACAAAGTAATAAAAGTAGTCGTAGATGGTTGGTAACCACAGCTGTTGGTGTACTTGGGGCCAAAGGACTGTAATGTGAGGGTTAGGTCTATGTCAAACTGTCAGGAAGTTTCCCACAACACGCCACGATCTTCATGTTTTTGTGTGTCGCCACATGTCGTCATGAGTAACGTGGCGTGACTTAGCGATGACGTAGCGCTGACGTGGTGAACTTGGTCATTCTTCGTGGTTCTTGGTGTGCTGTTACAGTTTTGGGAATATTCAAAAGTTGACAACATAGGCGCCGACAAGCAGGAGAACGTGACATGTGACGGTAACGTCATTTGACTTAGTTGTGGCTTAGCGTGTCTTAGCTTGTCGCAGGTTGTCATAGCTTGTTGTAGGAGTGACTTGAGGTGTCGTAGCAATAACTTGGAGATCGAATCCCAAACACTAGCTACGACACACGAAGTTATACCTACGACAGGCAGAGTTATACCTAATACACTCTACGACAATTTACGACACCCTACATCAGGGTGCCGTAGCTTGCCGTAGCTTGTCGTAGCGTGTCCTGGCAATGTCTTGGCGTGAGATGGAGTCAAAGTGACCGCTATTTTTTAAGTGAGGGATGATCTTAGTGTGTCGTCAGGATAACTGGACGCTTCCATAGGGTGTCGTGGAATGCCGTAACAATGTATGTGTGTCTTAGCACTAAAGTGACTGTCTCGTGAAATGGCCGTTTATGCCTACCGTTTGCCAGGGAGCCAGCCCCTCAAATTTTAGAAAAAGCGGCCCTGAAAGATAAACTTTTGAGTCTTGTATATCTGCAATCTGTAACATTCCAGGAGTGTAGGAAAATGAGATACTAACAAAAATCGAAGCATAGTTTAGAAGTGACTCTTCGTGTCAAAAGTGTTCAAATAAGAAACACAGTACTGTAGTGCCGTAACCTCATATTATTAATTTTGCAGCTTGAATGCACTAAATATCACTTCATTTAACCACTGCAACATGGTAGTTCTGTAAGACAAATATATTTTCAAATTTTATTGAAAAAATACATGCGGAAATACGAGCTTTACTGAACAAAATATACATGTTTCTGACTAGTGTGTCTATAATAACTTCCAGGTATATTGTATCATTTCATCAAAAAATTTCAAATTACTGATGTTATTTGAACACAAAAATGCATTAGTAATTATATCTATGGCAACACAGGCTCATAAAGTGAATCAACTGACTATTGCCTCAGACCCAGAACTTGGCTAGCTGTAGCCAGTAACTTGAATTGAATTTTCCATAGTGGGTGAGTTTCTTTGTGATTATCGTAACTAAAAACATAACTGAATACGAAAAAATATAATGACAATATCTCAGATAACACTCAAAAAATGAATCATCATATGATTATTGTCACAGACACAGAACTTTACTGTATCTGTATAACTTGAACAGACTTTACCAAGAGGGTGACTTTCTTATGTCTTTGTTATGGTATACTAAAGACAAAATTGAATATGAAAAAAAAGGTAATGACATCATCTCAGATCAATGAATCTTTATCTTCTAATGATTCTTGAGCCTCAGTGCGTAAGCATTTATCACCTTTACCAAGGCATGTGCATCCTGTATATCAGGGTACCTGTGCTTTTGCGCATAGGCAGTTACATAAGTACTTTTATACTTTGCACTTGCATGAAGCTGGTTTTGCTGATCCTGCTTTTGCTGGTTTGGTCATCATTATGGGTTGTAGTGTGCCACTGACAACTCTTCTGTCATACTGGGTGGCAGGCGGCAGAGACAGTTTGCACCTGTGGGCTAGCTTGTAAACAATAAGTTGGTATAGTCACGAAATAAATGCTGATGAAAAGCATCTTCAATAGGAGGTAAGTTTCGCACATCTGTTCTGCTTGATGCAAAAACATGTTCCCTCAACACATTTAGGTCTTCAAATGTCTCGGCAACATAAAGACTGAACATTAAAGCTCTTGCTTCTTTAACAAAGCCATCAGTTAGATCCATCTCAGCACCACTTTCACCGTAACATGGTATCTCTGAAAACTGTCCAGCTTTCTGTAAAGCTATCTTGGCTGCCTTCCTTTTTCCACGACGAAAAGCTCACGCTGTCACCTCCAGAAATCACGTAAGCGAATATCAGTGCACATGCAAGGGTCTGTTTTTCTGTTTGCTATATATGTGAAAATAACTACAGGTTCATGCACTGATAAATACTTATCCAGCTTCTGGGTCCACATTTCTGTCACAGACTGTAAATAACAGTAGTGGTACATGGACAGGACAACAATGTTTGTGTCTGTTGCTTGTACTACAACATGTGACTGTTCATGAAGTCTAGTTGCATACGCAAGATGAGCTATTATACGGGTATCTGCGTCTTCGTGTTCTTCACATCTAAGTTCTTCAGTTTCATGAACACTGCCTCTACTAATCCTTACAGTCTTTTCTTTGCTGGAAAATAAAGACAAGGGAGATACCTTTTGGTATAAGGGTGTCTCTCTTGGCACAAATCATCTGTGATATGAACTCCAGCAGACCAGCCTTGTTCCTAGAACTTTTCATCAGGACTTTCCAGTTGGGAATGCTAACATTTTCTGCTGGTAAAATTTGTGGTGTGCTGGTGTTTCCATTAAGAATTCTTTCATCAGCCTTAAGACTTTTTTCACTTGAAAAATCATAACGATCACCAAGAAAATGAATTTCGTTGACTCCTTTTGGCTTCATTTCCATTATCTTTGCTGCATATCGTTTGACTAAATTACCAAAGGTTTTAGCGCCAAGCGTATGGAACCTCTGTATAAATGCCATGGCATCAATTATATAAACAGCTGGTAACTCAGATGCAGTTAACATGTCTGTTTGGGTGACTGCATCACTTTCAGCCACGAGGTGTGCAATAAAATCGCACTTATTGCCATTGGTCATGGCAAAGCCGCTTGGAAACCTGGGATCAGGTTGAAACAGTGAGCTTAGATGAGGTGTCCAGTCATGTGAAAATGCCTCCCTTCGAGTCGCTTCATCACTTTTCTGTATGAAGCATAAAGTTCTTGTGACTGCTGATTCTTCTTGGTAAACTTTCAGAATTCTTTGTTTTTTTTTTCAGACCTGTTTTCTTTTGTTGTGGAAAACGTTGTATCGCCGGAGGAATAATCTTTGCAGATGCTGTTTCTTGAGCTTTTTGCATTGCTGCAATGGCTTTTGCCTTTGCAAAGATGATGATATTTGATGGATTTTTCTCTCCAGTAGGGGTGGCTCAATCGGTAGAGAGGTGGCCTGCAGTCCTACCGGACCCAGGTTCAAATCCCCGCTGGGGCAGGGAACAGTTTAAGGATTTGCATTTCATGAAATCAGACTTTACTGATCTACCAGAAGACCCGCCGACATGTCGTAAAAGTACTCCCGCTAATACCAATGCACCACTCCTGTATGAGACAGCCCTAGCATGTATTCAATATTGACGGTGGGTGTTAGCGCCGAAGTGGTGACATGTGCAGAGGTGTATGGTATGGAGGACTACTGGGCCTTGAGAGCAGGCTGTGAAGCCTATGCAGGCTGTGAAGTCGGACACTTAAAAAAATAATAATAATAATCAGTGATATTCATAGAAGCAAATGGATTAATCACAGTAGTTGAAACTATGTGCTTCACCTTTTCAAACAAATCAGCATCCTCATGGGTTTGTGTATTTGAACTTCCATGATGGCTTCCAGATGTCCCATCTACAGTATGTAAATCATACTTTTCACTGCTTCTGAAACTTTGGTTAATATTGGTGTGGCCTTGATATATTTGTCACGAGCAGCTTGGATTTGTGAGATGCCTTTAAATAAAGATGTCTTTCCTTCCCTATTATATGTCTGTTCCAGGGCTAGATCGGTCCATATTCCACAAAGGCCCTTTCTGATTGACGCATAGTAAATTGTCCCTCAGAAAACTTCTGAAAACATCCGGATGAGTGACTTCTAGCATCTGCATGTCATACAGATATGCCAGCTGGCAGCTGGAGTATTTGAAATGTTTGGAAGAGACCACAAATGGGATGTAGTTGTTTATTCTGAAATGAGAAGAGTATTTTTTATAGTTTACTTCTACAAAGTCTTGTCATATATATTTTTGTTATCTCTTCACAAATCTGACGTATATGAAAAAAATAATAATCTCTCTGTCGAGGTACAATTAGGCGAGAAAAATTCTGAAATGTAATAGTCTTTCCATATTTTTCCCTTTACAAAATCAATTTTTTTTGGCCTAACTTGTGTTGTACTTCATATATCCTTTTGCAATTTTATATGTCGTATCTGCAGCTCAATCGGCGGTAGTGGACCAAATTTGGGCTTAATCTGATTATTCAAAGTTAAGTTTTTAGCAAATTTGTAATTTGGGTGGAAAATCAAGATATTCGCATTAAACGCTTCAAAAAAATTGTTTCGCAATGCAATTTTGAAAAGTATCTTGCTTTTTGATACACCTTAGATATCCTTCGTAACAGCTAAGGCACTGCAAAAATTTGTCTGTCGGGTCCAAGAAAACCCTTTTTTGCACGATAGCCTCAAGTGGCTCCCTGACTATAATGATACGATCATATTATGATCGTGGCATTTCACCAAGATCATACCTCGAGGGTAAGATCGTGGTGATCGGGGCCGTTCTCGAAGGTGAACTGGAATATGGGACACGGGTTTTAGTGTTAACCTTCACGTTACAACTCCAAATGGTGAACAGTATTATGACAGTTGGTTTTGAGTTTCACAGTATAAATCCCAAATGGATGGAGATGATTCTTGTGAAAAAAAAGTAGTAGTTGTAGTAGCAGTAGCAGTAGAAGTAGTAGTAGTAGTAGTAGTAGTAGCAGTAGTAATAGTAATAGTAGTAAATAGTTGTAGCTGTTGTTGTTGTTGTTGGTGGTAGTGGTAGTGGTCATGGTGGTGGTAGTTGTGATGGTGGTGGTAGTTGTGATGGTGGTGGCGGTGGCGGTGGTGTGGTGGTGGTGGTGGTAGTGGTTATGGTGGTGGTAGTTGTGATGGTGGTGGCGGTGGCGGTGGTGTGATGGTGGTGGTGGTGGTAGTGGTCTTGGTGGTGGTAGTTGTGATGGTGATGGCGGTGGTGGTGCTGTTAGCGGCATGGAAGGCGTAGTTTTATAATCAAGTCGGCTTCTACCTCGCATGTTTGTATGTATTATGATGCATGTATGTTGTAAGTATATATTCATCGGCGTTGACAAAATACCCCTCCATTGCCTGAACCTGTCTGAATCAAGCTTGGCACATACAGTATCACCGCGATTCGATTTCAGTGCAGAACGATCAACTGTTAAAGATCATGGTTAAATGTTGGGATGCAGCGTTATTGCCTGCATCCTAAGACACCGCTAATGAGAGACACGTGAGCTTTCCGTGTTCTTTTTTCCTTTGAGAGGGGGGTGAACTGAACAGCACTCAAGCCATTCAGCCTACAGCGCCTATTTTCACTATAATACTCTCATTTTTAACCCAATCCCCCAGCAAAAAACCAGCTCATCCTATCAAACTGTTAATTTGCTTTGCCCATTGCTTTACCTCCCCCTCCCCCACACCTCCATTCCTGTGGAATATTTACAAATAAACCCTCACTGCACCCAAACCACTAATCCTGCAACATCCATTCTCACAGTGATGCTTTCCTGCCTTATTCCTTACTGCTCACTAACATCCCATATTATCCAAACCATGCCTGTCCATTTCTTTATGTTCATTTCATTCACTCTTTATGACGATTTCATGGAGCAACGCCGAGGACGGATATAACAAGCACGCTTTTTGTCACTGACATTTGATCCAATTTGGATAAAAATTTGCACATACATTGGATGTGGAAGTGGGATAAAATACGTATTTTTTTTTCTGCATATCAAACAAAGGTCAGCGTGCAGCGAAATCTCGTTCATGATTCATCCCATTTGCATCAAAATTTGTGCTTGCCCTGTGTGCTGGAATGGAAGGAAATTATTTGGGTTTGTGTTGGCTGATCAATAGTAAAGGTCACGTTCAAGATCAAAGTTTAGACACGGCGTTGCTTGCTCTCTGGGCATCTAATGTAGTTGTAATCCTAGCCTCTGGTTGTGTGTGTGTGTGTGTGTGTGTGTGTGTGTGTGTGTGTGTGTGTGTATTCGGAAGCGTAACTGCAATGTTTTGGGGACTCGCATAATCAACTCGTGGTTTCTGATCGATGAATCTAAGATTCTTGCTTACGAACTGGTGAAAATTTAAAGTTGGTGCTGGTAGTACGGACTTTCACATTCTTTTATATGACAGCAACTTATGTTTTACTGTGACATATATTGAGTCTAACCTGCACAAGCACTGGCATTAGAACACTTTGAATTCATTATACAGTACGAATTCATTGTACAATACAAATCTCCATCCCCATTCATACCTGACGAGCATGGGAAGGGTTAATTCTAACAATCACCCTTCCTCCAAGGAGAAGGTTCAATCCTACAGCAGAATTACACATACTGAGAGTTATACACCTCTTTCCGTCAGGAATATAATATATAATAATTTTTCTCGTCGTACCCCTAAAAGTGTTAGAGATTGCTTCTAATTCCTTCTTTGCCCAGAGTCTCCCTTAAGTTAAGTGAGATCGTCTGACGTTCGCCAGATTAAAACATAAATACTTTGACAGAAGAGGTTGAAAGAATTAACTTATGATTTCCGCCTGGAAAATCACATATGTGACCTAAATATGCGTCAAATGTGGCACGTGTGGGTAGCTGCAGCGGAGGCGGGTGGAGGAAGGGAGGAGAGGGGTGGAGGGGAATGGTGGGAGGTGAGGGAACAATGGGGCTGCTGATGAAACCCACAAAGGCAGATAAAAGTCAATTGCGTGAAAAGTTAGGGGGCGGTTTAATGGCGAGGTGATTCACAGCGGTGGCATATGAGGGAGGGAGAACTACTGTGAAATACTTGGTGACGGATGGTCCTCATTACACGTCAGGGATTTGGTCCAGAATGCCACTACTTTGTGAATTAGGAGAGACTGGCAGATCAGGTGTATATGTTGCAATACGATGACGTGTTTGATAGAATGTTATACCCACTAGAAGAGCTGGAATTATGTTTTACTCGATGTGTGTGTGTGTGTGTGTGTGTGTGTGTGTGTGTGTGTGTGTGTGTGTGTGTGTGTGTGTGTGAGAGAGAGAGAGAGAGAGAGAGAGAGAGAGAGAGAGAGAGAGAGAAAGAAATTAACTCAAAAAGGTTTCATCCGATTACAATCAGACTTGGTGAAATGGTCCAGGGTTACTCAAAGAGGAACTTCTTTGCTTTTGAGGACACTACAGTATGTCAAGGTCAACTTCACAAGGTTAGGTTAAACGTTGCCCTGAAAAAAAAAAAAAAAAAAAAATTGTCTGATCTGGACCGTATTCGTGAAATGGTGCATTTTACTGAGAACGATGTGAGCTAATTTTGAAAACAATTATTCAAATGTCTGTCTCACAGACCAAGATCAGAGTTCGTCGCATGTGAGTGATGGTTAGCAAAGTTGGCAGTTTTGATCCTAATTCAGCCAAACTTGGTAGAAATGTTGAGGCTTAGCTAAAGAGTAAGCCAGTCGTTTTTAGAACAATTGGTCAGAGGTCAAGTCAAAGGGCAAGGTAAATTTAAACAGCTTTTATTCGATTTCAGTCAAACTTGGCGGAGGGGTTGAAGATAAGGCAAAAGGGGAGGATTCTTATTGAGATCAGTCACAGGGCAAGGTCAAAGATTAAGGTCACATGGCAAGGTCAACATAAACTGTCTGTGTCCAAATTTAAATCAAACGTTGTGGAAGGGACAGAGTAAGAGGTGAATAAATGATTATAGAATTTAAACCAGTCAGTTAAACGTCAAAGAAATTATAAAGTCAGGGTCGCATGGCAAGGTTAACTTACACAGTTTCGGTGTGATTCCGGCTAAACATTGTTTTAGGATTCAGGGTAAAGTTAGGATGAAGAGACTCGATTTTGAGAACGATCGACGAAGGTCAAGGTCACAGGGCAAAGCCAAAACAATATTCAGCCTTTAGACCAATTAATGGATGCGCAGGTATTACACTCTGTGAGTGTTTCACTTTATTGTTACTGCTACCAAACTGGTCTGTTTAGTTCAGAATAAAAGTGTAGTAACAAGGGCTTTATGAAAGCCATATTTAACCCCTCACGTTCCAGCAATGTCTCGCAAGGTGAATAAAATCATTTGGTTGTAGCAGGAATAAAGTATAAGTTATGTCAAAGGTCTGAAGAGGCTAATTATTTGATGGTGAACAACCGTTATTGTATGTCAGGGATTTTTTCTCGATTATCACAACTTTTCCCATTCAACTGGTACTGTAATTTAAGGGAAAATAGCAAATCAGCTTTGCAAGTAGCAGTTGAGCTTTAGTTGTTTCATTACAATGCCTTTTTGTAATTTATTCTATTAGTTACCAAACGATAGAGTACAGCTGGGAAGAGACTGTGGTCATAAAGAGTTTAATTAAAGTCTTCTGCTTTACTGTCCCTGTCTTACTCTGCGTCAACACCAAATGCTTGCTGGAGCGGGTGGGAGTTTTGCATCACTGTACCCCAAATAAGTGTCAGCACTGGACGCGAGTGGGAGTGGCCGAGAACGACTATTGGTTATAATGATGCAGAATCCCACCTGAGCCTGTAAGCATTTAGTGTGGACACGAGCTTATTCTTGTGAACTACTCCCACTCATTTGAGAGCCGCCAAACATTGGTCAACCGGCTTTCTGTAGTCATCCTCTTTTCTTATGTTCTTACAAAATCAAGAGATAAGAATTATTTTTGGACAATGTCCTTGGAGTTAACATGTAATTTTTCTTCAATTAACTGAAAGCCAGATAGTAAAAATACATGTCTAAAAACGAGGATTTACTGGATATGAATCGCAGATCTACGGGTACATTAACTTTATATAAACGAAAACTCATTATCACTCATCCTGAAACTGCCCACTGCATAACGAAGGCCTCTCTTATGATTTCCCAATTGATCCTTTATCTGTCCATCCCTACATTTACAGGACGTCAGATATGTTTCATTATCGCTCATTCCTGTTGATTGTTTAGACAGAGATAAACTTATCGAACTAGATGGATTGAAGTCTGTCTGTTTTCATCTGACACAGATCTCTAACCCTTCTCAGTTCAGTTGATGGCCAAGTGCAGTCACATTGAAGGATGCGTTTTACTGGTAATCAGGGAGACTCATTCCTACCTCATAACTATGGCTCATTGAATTTCATGCAACCACGACTTGGCCGTCAAGCTGTGAAAGTGACCCAGTTCTATCAGACGAAAGAAGACTGACAATAGATACATCATTCATTAATTCTTTCACAACTAAGGGGCACTTCTTTGGTAAATAAAACCCAATTAATAGTAGCAAGAAAAAAAAATATGAAATACGTCGCAATAGCCAAGGAATAGTTTTGCTTTTTTCAGTCCAAGAATCTCCAGGCAGATACAGTGATTCATCCCAAGACCATTTTCCAACATCCTTCCTTTATGTATACTGTCATGTCCGTCGATGCCAATATCTAACAATTATACTGAATGCACGTTGGGGCTGTTTCATTCACCTGTCATGGCATTTACGAGATTTATTTTTTAATGTGTCGGTGGGTCTTGAAGATGATCAGTCGTGTGTTTATAACTATATATGGCAATTAATTTGTCCCATGACTCAGACTGGCATCGAATTCACGTCGCTTCAGACAGTAAACAATTTCCCTAACCCGTTTATATTAGTAAAAAATCAAACACATTTAACAGCAATGCAAGTGAAATCATATACCTAGAACTAAATCATTATATATTTCATTTTATATAAACCCCATTATTAACGAGCATGGGTTAATGTTTTTGCCCCAGGAACTCTTAGCGAAGTTTAGTCGTTAGTGGTAAAATAGATGAAAAAGCCGACATAAGATTAGTGTCAGCCTGTATTTTGGTAAGAGATGGGATGCGGAGCTCACTTTTATGGTGATGTAGGGGCGGTGTAGGGAAACTTTAGCCCTGGGAATATAGGCATTAGATATTTATTTATAAGTTAGGGAAAAGTGTGGACAGTGATGGATATTCATTGGTTTATGAAGTAATGTGCTTACCCTGCCTTTTTGGTGTGTGTGAGAAATAAGGAAGTGCTGTTGATGATGATGATGATGATGACTGGTAATGAAATTGATAACTGTTAATGATGATGATGATTGGTAATGAAATTGGTGATAACAGATGATGATGATGATGATGATGATGATGCTAATTCTCTCCACGACTTATATGGTGACTGATTGGCGGTGTGATGTGATGTTACCTGGACATTCTAACCGTGTCTATGATAAAGCCTGTATTCCAGTCGGGTAAGGAAGCTCCCTAACATCTTTTCTCTAGGAATTTAATTTTGGATATAGTTAGCTTATATCCTTTTGTACATTATTTATGGAAATTATGGTAATATTAGAAAAATTTTAGGAACACAGAAGAGGACCATAAGGTGTAATAAACAAAACTAAATCGCTTAGGAAAAGGTGTTTAGGAATCTTCCTGAACCGACGAAAATACGGGCCCAAGACTACTCTAGTATTCTGTTCCATCCAGTGACTAGCGATTTTATACAGCAGAATGAGCCACAGGATTCTATAAGTGTAATGACTGGTTTTATTAAAAGTCCCACAATCGAAGGAAGTCGCGTGTTCGTTCCCTTCTGAAGCAGACGATTTTATTCAGCTGAAATTGAGCCATAGGAGCCTGAGTGCTAAGCCATTTAGTAAGTTCTCTATTAGACAGCCTTAACATGTAATCATTATAGACGGTGGGTGTTAGTGCCGAAATGGTGACATGTGGAGGTGCATGGTGCGTAGGAAGACTGTTGGGCCTCAGGGAACGGGTTGGTAAGTCTATGTCCAGAGTCGAGCACATAAAAATCTAGAAGGTACCCTTAAACTTTGCCTCTTCTCAACGATGACACATTTTCCATTTTTCTTAGGCTATCACCATATATATATATATATATATAAATATATATATTTATATATATATATATTTGTTTTTTTTTTTTTTTTTTTTTGCGAGAATCTGTGATGCTGAAGAGTTAATGAATACTGCATCTTACAACTCCAGTTCAAAATACAGGATATTCCGTAAAAAGCGCTCCACCAGAAACAGTTGGCTGTACTTTGTGTGTTTCGGCAATGGCTTAGTCTGCTGGTCTGGACGTGGGTGTGGAGCTGTGAAATGACTAAGCGATGCAGGATACACACTGATAATGCTGAATGAGGCGTCCCAGCAACACAAAAAATTGCTCGACGGAGTGTAAGAAAACCATCATATATAGGCTAGACTGTACTTTATTAAAACGGCTGTGTAGAGCAAAAAATAAACTAATAAAAGATGTCATTTATATTCAGGGGGGGGAAAACAGCCAAGTGGAATAATTATAATAGAACACAAAAAGATGAAAAGCTTATATTTTTGCTTTTTTCTTTCTTGTTCTTGGCTTGTTCTTGTTCTCTGGGCGTACAACTTATTCCAGCGCAGTTTCCAGTCTTCATGCTATCGCTGAAGAACAAACATGGAATATTTTCTCTCCAAACCAGACAGTAAATCGGGTGAAGTCAGCAGGATGATCTCTGTGTGGTTGGAAGGTAGTAGGGTTTTGCTGGGAGGTGAGGTGGGGCGAGTGAAGTGGCTGGGAGGTGGGGAAGGTGAGGTGAGGTCATATGAAGTTATGTACGTGAAATGAGAGGAGAGAAGCGGAAGTGAGGTGAGTTAGGTGAAGTTAGGGAAGGGAAAGAGCAGTGAGATGAGGTAGGTGAAGTGAGGGCTAGGAAGAGGAGATGGGGTGAAGTGAGGGTAGGGGAGATGAAGTGAGGTGAGGTGGGTGAAATGCGGAAGGGAAAGTGGAGGCAAGGTGAGGTAAGGTGAGGAGGGGAGTGAAGTGGGGGAAGGTGAGACTTGAGGAAAGGGGATATGTAGTGGATGAGGTGAGATGAGGGGTGGAGGAAGGGAGGTGAGATGATGTGAGGTGAGTGAAGTGAAGAGATGGAAGGTGATGTGAGTTGTGAGTGAGGAGTAGGTTAGTTGAACGAGGTACGAGGGGTGAGTGGTTAAATAAGCATAACAATGAGATAAGAAAGAAACGAAAGCTTGGGAAAGGAAGTGGTGCAGAGTGAAAAGAGATGAGAGGAAGTGAGGAGTCGACAGAGCACCAGTTGAAAAGGGCAGTATTCCCAAAGTGGTTGAAAAGCTGATGATGGGGAGAGCTGGAGCTCTCGTTTCATCAGCCCGTGGGACCAACTTCTGACTATCCCCCTATTCCTGAACTTTGCCCAGTGTTTCAGTAAGACAGAGAGTCGGCCGGCATACTCCTCTAGTACAATTTTCTCCAACTGTTAACACCAAACTACAGGCACATTACTCAACACACTTCCTTTTCCTTAAAAAAAAAAAGGGGGAGGGGGGGCATCTCAACACCCAGGCTTGGAATCTCCAAGCATGGGGACCATAAAAGCCCCGCCACCCGCCCCTCTTCCGGTGACGGCCAAGAGAGATGCTTGGAACCACTGACTGACTCACTTCTTGTTCATTTCTGCAACATTCACTGTCTAATTTTTTCTTCGTTGTGCACCACACCTCTTCCTCAAAACCTCACCTTTTCTTATTTACTGAGACAACTGTATGAGGTGACTGATTGCAACTTTTCTCTCTATACTCACTTCAAAGCCAAAGGTAAGGTACAGTAGCTGTTGTGTAAATGTTCGCACACACATTTCTTGCTCTCATGTTTCTGAACTTGAATCTTTTGAATTCTCTACCCCCTGGCTCAGGCTATTCTGTCATTCTGTGTATTAAATATATCTGTGCCTATCCCCTAATATTACTATGAAAAATTCTTTGACTCTTTTGCTTCTAAAATGGAACACATTCTATCAATTCCCCTGTTCTATGAAATCTCCATTCAAGGTGATTTCAGTGTTCACCACCACCTTTGCCTTTCCTCTTCTCTCCTTTTATTGATCCAGCTGGAGAAAAGGCCTACATCTTTTCCATCTTAAATGACCTAGAGCAACTTGTACAGCATCTTAATGGTATCCCAGACCACCTTGGAAAGAGTTCCTACGTACTTGACCTTTTCCTTACTATTAATCCTGCATATGGTGCTAATATTTTTTTTTTTTCTGTTGGGCTCCTCCTGTCACAACCTTATCACCTTAACCTGTTCTGTCGTTCCAGTAAGGCCTGTGGACCCTCCCAACAAGCGGCCACTGTGGTGCTTTGGAGCTGCTGACTGGGAGACCCTCAAGCAGTACTTCTTTGATTTTCCCTGGAATTATTATTGCATCCATGGCCGAGAGCTGTCCGAGTGTGTCTTGCACATTACAGAGGTTTTTCTTTTGGACATGGAAGTATTCTTTCCCTTCTCCTAGCCTGTGACTAATGCAAATAAACCTTGGTTTATTACGCTTGTTCTGATGCTGTCCGCAACAAGAAGAGGTCCTTCAAATAGTACCGGAGCCAGCCTACCCCTGAATCTCATCTCTGTTATATTTCTGCCCAGAATCGTGCTAAGGCTGTACTTCACCCTGCTAAAAATAATTTCATTCGTACAAAATAATCTGAACTCTCTGATTCAAACTCTCCCAGCTCTTTCTGGCACCTTGCCAAAAACCTTTCAAAGCAACTTTGCTTCATCATCGTTCCCTCTTCCTTCCGCTCTGATGACTCTGTAGCTGTTTCTTCTACCAATAAAGTAGAACTCTTCACTCATACCTAAGACGATTCCTGTGTTGTTCCTCCATCACTTCCCCATTCTGACTTGCTTATGGATGACATTAAAATTTCTTCAGTTGATGTGTTCTCTGCCATCACTGGCCTCAATACTAACAAGGCATGTGGGCCTGATGGGGCCCCCCCTGTTGTTCTCAAGAACTGTGTTTCTGTGTTTATATCCTACCCAGGTAAACTATTTTGCCTTTGCCTGTCAACTTCTACCTTTCCTTATTGCTGGGAGTTTGTTCTCATTCAACCTGTCCCAGGGAAAGGTGGCCATTCCCTGTCCTCTCGCACAGGTGCTTTAACATCCATTATTACCCGTCCCCACCCTGGAGAGACTCGGGAACGGGTATTATTTTCATTCAGTTTGTCTGTTTGCTTGTTCGTTTGTCTGCCTGTCTGTCTGCCTGTCTGTCTACCTGTCTGTCTGTTAACAGCTTTACGTGAAAACTACTGGTACCGGTACGATTTTGATTAAAATTACATGGATGATGGGCTATGACCTTCTGATCACCTGATTAAGTTTTGGGTCAAAGTGGGCCAAAACCCAGGCTGTAGGCCGTAACATGTAGATAAAAGTAGGAAAAAATCGTTTTTTCGCCATAACTCCTTTCACATTCGTCATATCGACATGAAACGAAACCCTGAAGGTGCATCTTTCAAATCTACATCCTATAATATGCTTCGTTACATCAGGGGAGTCACCTTCAGTTAGCAGTAGGGGATTCAGTGTCATGTGGGTGAGTATAATCTCAAATGGGCATTAAATCGTCAATTTTCCCCCGACTCCAGAT
>NC_136955.1:7649540-7667040 GCF_032717465.1 Coenobita brevimanus | reverse complement strand
GTTAGATTAGGGAAGGTGAAGTAATGTGTGAGGTCAGGTGAGGTAAGGCGTGAGGTGAAGTGAGGTGAGGTGAGGTGAAGTAAGGTAGGGTGAGATAGTTTATGTGACGAGATGTGTTCGATGAGGTGAAGTGAGGTGATGTAAGGTAAGGTGAGATGAGTTTACGTGACGTGATGTGTTCGGTGAGGTGTGGTGAGGTGAAGTAAGGTAAGGTAAGGTGAGGTGACGTGATGTGTTGTGGTGTGTGAGGCGACGTGACGGGATGTGCGAGGTGAGATGAGATGAGGGAAGGTGTCCTGAGAGGTGCGTGGGAAGGAATCAGGCCATAAGCTATAATCCCTTACTAGGTCACAGAGAGCAGGAGAGAAGTGGGAGAGAGAGAGGGATGGATGGAGGGAGAAAAAAAAAATGGGGGGGAGAAAGTGGAAGAGAGGAAGGGAGAGAGAGAAGTGGGTAGATATTTAGGAAAAGTTGAAGGAAGAGGGGAATGAGTAGGAGAAAAAAGAAGGGAGGTAAATGGAAATGAGATAGGAGGAACAGAGGTGAGGAAAGGAAGGAGGGAGAGGAGGAGGAAAACAAAGTGAGAGGGAGGGAGGGAGGGAAAGGCACAGGAATAGAAACAGGGAGAAACTAATGACGAAGCAAGGAGGAATCAGCAGGTAGGGAGGAATGCGGGGAGAGGAAGCGGGAGAGACAAACAGGGAGAGGGAGGAGAGGAAGGTTAAAAGGGATGCAGGGAGGAAATGTAGACTGGAGGAGAAGATGGGCAGGGAGGAAGCACAAAATGAGTACAAAGGAAAGCACACAGCAACATACCTAATGGTCCTCTCAAGGATGCTTTTTATAGAGAAGACTATCAGTTTGATATCTACTTCTACAAGTTGAAGGTAAGGATAGTAAAGCAAGAAGGACCCCTCCCACCCCCGAAACCCTCCAATCGAAACTGGCAGGAAAAAAGTGAGAAGGACCACCATGCAGCATGGAAATGCTGACATGGAAATTTCATAGGGAAGACTGAGAAGGGATACACTATATTCTGTCCTACTACATCTATACACTACAAGTGTCAATAAATTATAAGTATCATTAATTACATAGTATTTCCCTGCTATCGTTTCACCACGATCTGAAATACAGAAAAACAGCTTACATTATTATTCAGTCATGAAGGTGTTTAGCTGGGGATTTGAAGCGAGATACTTATCCAAAAGATTTTTCAGTGTCACCACTGTACTGCAATCAACGACCTCCATGGGCAGTTTATTCCAAATGTTAGCAACATGGTTAGAGAAAAATGCTTGGCTTCATTAGACTGGATATGCATTCCAATAATCGTATACTCATTACCTCTAATATAGTTCGAATGATCAGTCGTAAAGTACTTGTCAACATCCATATTTTCAGTTCCTTTAATAATCTTGAATACTTGAATCAGATCCCCTCGTAGTCTTCACTTTGATAGGTTAAATAACTTTGGCTCATTTAATTGCTCCCCGTATGATTTTTTCCTCAGTCTGGGTATCGTTTTTGTCACTCGTTGCTGCATTCTCTCTAATTTCTTTATATCTTTCCTGAAATACGGTGACCAGAACTGCACACAGAACTGTAGATGTGGACGCACTAGGAAATTGTACAGGGTAGGAATTATATTTTCAGATCAGAACTGAAATGTTCTACTAAAAATTCAACTAGTTTGTCAGCTTTCTTTATTGCTTCTTTGCACGTTTACTTTCAGATCATGTGTCACAATTATTCCTAGATCTTTTTCATTGTTTACATTCATGAGCTGAGAATAATTCAGTGTATTATTATTTTTTTTTTTTCATTTTTACTCCCAATATTTAGAACTTTGCATTTATCAGTATTAAAATCCATTTGCCATTTTTCAGCCCAATTAAGCAATTAATCAAGATCCCTTTGAATTAACATTCTTTGTTCTGGGGTATCTGCTCTGTTGCCAATCTTCATACCGTCAGCAAATTTTCATATTTTACAAAACACGCCTTCATTAATGTCGTCTATATAAATCAAGAACAATAGAGCACCCAAAACTGAGCCTTGCGGTACTCCACTTATAACATTTTTCCGGTCTGATTCATTACCATTGATTGCAACTCATTGTTTATGCCTCGTAAGCCAGCTTTCAGTCCATCTTAGTACATTGCCACCGATATCATAGATGCTCAGGTTCTCGACAAGTCGCATATGAGGAACTTTATCAAATGCGTTATTTAAATCAAGGTAAACGACATCGACTGAGTTAATGCTGTCGTACATGTTGATGATATCAATGAAAAAAATCAAGTATTTTAGTCAGACATGAAAATCTATTTTGGAATCCGTGTTAAGAGTCTTCGACGAGATTTTTCTGTTCTAAATGCATGGCCAATTTATCTTTAATTATGGTTTCCAACAACTTGCAAACAACTGATATCAGTCTCATTGGTCGGCATTTGCTGGGTTGAGATTTTTCTTTTTTTGAATATCGGAGTTACATTTGCTAATTTCTAACTGTTTGGTACAGTGCCACTTCTGAGAGAGATATGAATGTATGTGCTAAGAGTTTTGCTATCTCATCTTTTGCCTCCTTTAAGACTCTTGGAGATATTCTATCTGGGCCTGGTGCTTTATCTATCCTTATCTTTTAGCACATGGAGCACACCTCTCTCACTAGTGATACTTTCTTTGAGTGTGTTGTCTTCATCTACACATGTGGAGGACAATGTTTGGATCAAGCATGAACTTTTTACCGTAAATACTAAGGTAAAGAAAGTACTAAGAATTTTAGCCATCTCGGTTTCATTATTTGTACGTTCACCATCTGCTGATACTAGTGGTCCTATTGTTGGTGTTAAATATACCTGTAACTGAAAAATTCTTTGGGTTTTGATTTACTGATGCAATATGCGTTTCAAGGTTCTTCTTACTTTGCTTTACTAACACTTTAGCATGTTGATGATGTAAGTTATGGTAAATATCTTTATCCTCCTAATTATTAGTAGCTTTGTATTTCTGATAAGCAAGTTTCTTTGCTGAAAGACTTCTCTTAATATTGCTTTTCCACCATTTTGGCTTAGTACTTTTCACTGGTCTTCTGTTATGCATCAGTACTCCTTCTTTAAAGCCTTATTAATGAGTTCTTTGAACTCTGTCTATGCTGTGTATATATTTGTACTTTCAGTAATCGGTTTCCATTCATTGCTTTGTAAAGTTAGGTTTAATTTGTGAAAATCGTCCTTCTTTTAGTCTGGGATTTTGTCATAACAAAATTTTGGTCGGTGTTACAGAAAATGAGGTGGAATGTGACTATGTGATGATCACTAGTACTAAATTCTTCTCCTACTTGAGCATTCTGAACTAAGTTTTCTGACATTGCCAGTATAAGATCTAGGATATTTTCTCAATGTGTGGGTTGCTCTACATACTGATATAATGAGCTTTCAAGTACGTTAGTATACAAGTCTAACCTTGTGTGTGAAGATGAGGGCCCAGTTCATCTTGTTACCAGTAAATTGAAATCTCCAACAATTTCAGTATTCTGGGTGCAACAGACTTCCACCATTTGCTCGTATATCTGAGTGTCAGTTTTGTAGGACTGGGCTGGTGGATGATAAATTAATCCAAATGTCATTTTTCAGGGTGATTCATTTCTGAGCTGAACATAAGTTATATCAATACTGTCAATGGATAGTTTAGGGATTCCAAGTGGATGAAGGTTACTTGTAATACAGTATATAGCAATACACTGTCTCCTATTCCTCCATTCCTCTCATTGCTGAAAATACTGTAACCTGGAATGTTATATTCTGCTATAAAATCTCTTCAGTAATGGTAACAATATCGTACTCAACAACAAATACCTGAGTCTCTAAATCTGGAAACTTATTTCTCAATCTGCACGCATCTACAAGAAAAACTTTAACATTTTCCTTATTCCTATGAAGGTAGTCTGGGGACATTGGCTGTTCCCTGGTTACAGTTTACAGTATGTCAGCATGTCTGTTTGTCCTGAGCGCTGTCCGTTTTTTCTCCAGTAGACTGTATGGCTTCATCCAGGATATGGCCTAATCGCCAGAGCCAACTGCATTCAAGTGCAGACCATCTTTTGGAAACAAACCCGGCTGTTGGTAAAAGCGTTCCATGCGCTGAAAAAGTCAATCCCTTCCTGCTGACAAAGAGACTCTAAACAGTTATTAAGACTGAAGGCCTTACTGTTGAATGTACTGCCAGCTGCAGTCCTGGGCAGTACCCTTGAAATGAAAATATTTTTAGTCTTGGCCTTGTATCGCTGGATCATCATCCAGAATTGTGGTTCGGACCACGTCGTTCGTTCCTGTATGTATGACAAGTGGGTTTTTGGAGGAACCGCTAGTTACCACATCGAGGGCCACATTGACATCATTAACACCTGCACCTGGAATACAGAAACGTTTTCTCTTACGGGGTTCCCTGCCGCAGAATCGTCAACTGGCCTCGGATGATGGTGTCCCCTACTAACCGAACTTCTTGGATCTCCTCTTCTACCTATACAAGGATCTGAATTTTGTTGTAGGTAGTTATCGGGATGATGTTTCGCGTTTACACTGCCCTCGCTCCGTTTTGCGCTGGTACAAAATCCTGAGCAGAAATGCTATTAGCCGCTGGAGGTGGATCCGTAGGGATTCTCGTGAGAAGTGAAGTAAGAGGGAGTTAGGAAGAAGACAAGGTATTGGGAGACAGACAGACAGACAGACAGACAGACAGAGAGTAGTAAGGGCCTAGAGAGAAGCCAGTAGAAATTAGAAGGGACAAAAGATAGGGAAAAGACTGTGAGAGAAAAGTAAGGAAGGAAAAAAGGAGAACAAGGAAGAAGGTAGGGAATGAAAAGACATGTAGTGAATAATGGAGATACAGAGAGGAATAAGAAGGGAGGGAGGGGTGGAGAGAAAGAGAGAAAGATGAAAAGAAAAATGAGGTGAGATGCAAGAGAAGGGCGTAAGGGGGGGGGAGAGGAAATAAGTAAAGGAAGGGAGGGGGAAAAAGGAGGATAAAGGGGAGGATGAGGAGGATGAGAAGGAGAGGAGGAGGAAAAGGAGAGGTAGCGAGGGAATGAAGAGGGTGAAGAGGAAGGATTAGTAGCAAGGGTGCGATGGAGGCAGGGAAGGAAAGGAGGGACAGGGAGGGAATGGAGATAAAACAGATATAGACTAAGACTAAAGCAGGTAGAGATTAGTAGGATAGAGTGAAGATGACACAGAAGAAGAAGAAAGTGACGGATTGGAAGGTGAAAGTGGAAGGGGTAAGGGGAAATAATGGAGGGAAGAAGAGGGAGAAGAAAGAAGGAAAAGAGGAAAGGAGGCTAAGTGGGATGTTTGGAGGGAGGAAAGGAGAAGAGGAAGCAAGCATGGAGAAGGTAGGGACGGGAGGAAAGACGAAGGAGAGAAAGAAAGTATGCAGGAAGAAAGGGGAGAAGGTAAGGAAGCAGTGAGAGAAGCGGGCAAGCTGGGAGAGTAAGAGGTAGAGCGAGAGAGGGAAACAAGGTTGAGAGAGAGAGAGAGAGAGAGAGAGAGAGAGAGAGAAAGAGAAGGAGCATAAGGGAAGGTACGGAGGGGTTAAGGAAAGCAAGCAGAGATGGAGAGAGGGAGGGTAGGAAACCGTGAGGAATGGCGTCAAGAGGGGAAGCAAAGAGGGAAGTGGGGGGAGGGAAGCCAGAAGGGAGGGAGGGAGGAAGGTATGTAGAATGGGAGGGGGGAGAGAAGCAAACCAGGAGGGAGGAAAGAAGGAAGGAAACAGCACTGTGAGGAAAGAACGGAGGGTAAGTAGAAAAGAGAGGATGAAAGCAGGGAAGGAGGGAGGGAGGAGAGAGAAAGTAGGTAGGGAGAGGGAGAGAGAAGGGAGTACGAAAACAAGGAGGCGTGGGAGGGAAACAAGGAGGGAGAGAGGGAAGCAGGAAGGGAGGGAGGAACTTTCACCCTTTGTTTGGTATACGAGGCTCCAACGGGCCAAGTTTTACCCATTAGCGGCTCTGTCCTGTGAGGGTGAGACACGGATGAGGAGGAAGGTGAGGGAGGTAAATGAGTCAGGGAGCAAGGTAAGGCAGGGGGGTATGTGAGTCATAGAAGTAATGGAGGTAGAAAAATGAGTCAGGGAGCAAGGTAAGGCAGTGGGGTATGTGATTCATGGAGGTAAGGGAGGTAGAAAAATGAGTCAAGGAGATTTATTCGGTTTACGAAAAGATTATGATAAAAATATCCTATCAGGAGCACGGGAAGGCTCCACTCCTAGGCATAAGTTGTAATTGGTTCTCCTTGCTAGGAGTGCACAGGGAAACAGAGATAGGTTCCTTTTGATCACCACATTGTAATTTAGTTTATTGAACCACTGAGTCCAGAGATGTCTTTTTTATTATATTCTTTCATTTCCTGACGAAGTTACTCAGTTTAGGGTAGATGTTTCGAACTGGTGGGTTAGATAATGCAGTGATAAACCTGTTCATTTCTAGTGGTCCTTCCTAAGTTTAATAAAACTGTTCGGTGGAAACAGGAATCGGTTATGTGGTCAACTGCATCCAGAAGGTCAAATAACCCACAGAGATGTTTCAGCACACCGAACCACTGTGAAGCTTTTCTTGTGACAGATGTTATTTGATCAGTCAAAGATATAACATTAGACAAAGAGACACCAGCAGTACTAATGTATGATGGAGACATGAGCTTTGTGCTGAAACCCCAGTCTAAAACAAGAGACGGATCAGAGCCGTGCCAATGCCTCAGCCATTGATTCTTGTAATAATGGTTCTGATAGTTGCTTTGGAAAGTTGACAGAAGTCATCAGTATATTGGTAGACAGAGGTATTAGTACAGCTCAGAAAGTCTTTGATGAATATAAGAGAGTTGATGAATAGAAACACTACTACTGACAGCTTAGATCAATGACCACCGAAAGCTGCAGCTGTAGGACTGCTGGAAGGAAAACATGAAATGGAAGCACAGAAAGAGGGTTAAGTCAGTAGGAGGGCAATTTGGAAATTTATTAAATGTATTTTATTGTGCCTTACTTTACGCTGTTCACCCTCTATCATCTTAGTTGCATATAACACCATCATATCATGTCATAACTCGCGTTCATGAACACTTCTAATACCATTCTTTTGCCTTTATGATTCATAAGCCTCGAATTCCTCTCATCCACACAGGCCTGCCTATTTTTCCTTGGCCGGGGAATCCCTAATAACCTCTCTCTTTTCACCCTCTCTAATGGGGCGATTACAGGGGCAGTGTTCTTTCTCCTGTATCCTAGATAATGATGGTAAGGTTACCATCTAATATGAATTAATGAACTGCTGGAGAGCAGAAAAACCTTTGACTGGATATTCATTGGAGAATTACTAGCAGACGTCATTACATGGAGGACAATTCTACATGGCAGCCTGTTCTAACACGCAACATGCCTATCAATACATGACAAAGTCACACAGCAGACTTGAGACTATAAAATAAATCGCCATTCATACGCTATGCAGACCTTCTTCGACCACATCCTACCACCAGACATACCAACACTGTCATTAAAGAAACACATGCTCATCATTGCACACGAGGGAAAATATAACCCTCTATCAAAACACTTTACTACACGTTCTCCTTCTTACATCACCCATCTAAGGCATCCTTAAATAGAACTGATCAAGTACACCTAGCTAGGCTTAGATCAGGACACTACCGAGCCCAACTGAGTTGTTGGCTAGATTTAGGATGGATGAAATCACTGATGACACGTGCCCCACTGGTAGAACAGGCTAACACAACATAATTGACATAATGTTACACTTTACAGCATATGCCACACTAAAACGCAGACGCAACACCAACTGTGAAGGAAACCGATGGTCTGTCTATCTATTGCCAGTCCCCTCAATCCATCACAAATACTCAACTGTCACAATAATGGCAGTTGAGTATTTGTGATGGATGGTCTGCTGAGGCAGACCCACCAGGCTTGAACAAATTGGCAGCATAAAGCTTCGTAACAGCTTGGGATGTTTGCTACTTATACAGAGCAGCATTCAGCTCCAGTATGCGAGTAACTCGTACAACTTAAAAGCATTCTACAGCACTCGGACACCTTTTCATGTAAATAAAATTCCACGGACTCGTGTTGCCCCATTCCACGTCAGTCATCTGAGAGAAAATACTGTGAATCCATGGTAGAACATTCGTCTAGGGTAAAATATAGGTCCATGAAATAAATAGGTCCGCCAGAAAACTAGGTCCAAGGTGAAACTATAGATCCTCTGGGTAAAACAGATTCTTGGGGTAAAATATATTCACGGGGAGACTGGGATCAAAGGGGAAAATGCCAGTTGGGAAAATTGGTCATTTGGGAAAATTAGGTCAAGGGGAAAAATAGGTCCAAGGGTACTGGATTCATCTGAATAAATAAGTTCACTGGGAATATAACTCTAAGAGGTAAAATTACTCAAGGCAGGAACAGATCGCTGGGGGAAACTGCCCGTTGGAGATATGCACCTAGAGGGAGTAGCCAGAGACGGGTTTATGTGCCGGCAGTAAGTAATATGTATTTGGTAGCTAGATTTCATAAAAAGATAAACAATAAAACAATCATTTTGTTCTAAAATAGTTATTAACTGCAGGGATAAAAAACAGCTACAAACAAACAAGAGAGCATTTGGAATGGGAGACGACTCAGAGTTTTATACTCACTACTACATTCCACCAGGTATGTTTTGTAAGTACAGTGTGGAATGTAGTAATGGGTATAGAACTCCAGCTCTAGTTTTCCTTCTGATCGTTCTGATATTGCTGCTGTAGATGGTTACGGCTCCTCCTTCAAAGTTACCATGTGATGTTTTTCAGGGTTCTCTTCGGTCAACATCTCTCTTCTTTCTATCCATCGGTTATCTGAACAATATATCTAGCCTTATTCATTCATACCCTGACAAAACCACCAGTTACATTTCTACCCGCTTTTAACAGCATCCACCATAACACCTGCTTCAGCAATATTTGCAATAAACTATGGTACACCTAGTTTCTGACTTGGGTATCACTGTATATCTGACTGAGGTAAAAGAATCCTTGTTATTTTGGTGCATTATAAATAAATAAATTTAACAAATCCATAAATCTTCCAACTTTCCACTAGAATATCTCTTAATAATCAACAGTACGCAACTCAATCCATCGTCATATCTCATGCTTCATTTTTCTACATGGGCGTAGACTCTTTGGGGAATGATGAAGGATAAATCCCTCTTACATCTGGGTCGGGAGAATATCCTCCCCTGCACATGTCATGCAAAAAAAAAAAAAAAAAAAAAAGGGAAGTTAAGTCAACAATTGCCCTCATTTCACTTACTGTGGTTACACAGAAATGGATTTATTTCAAAACTGGAAAGATGTGGTAGTAGAAAATATTACATCACAAAAATGCAAGTTGATTTTATGCAGGAAGCTGAGATTTTAAGATGAACGACTGTTGATGGTGCAGTAGTGTCATATATGGCTACAAGTAACGAACTTTTTCGTGCTTCCGTACCCACTTCGATACTTTATACACCTGAATACAGTTTACATACAAACAGTTGCATAAGCTCCTTTTATTCGATGGTGGTCTTCTCGCCTCTGCAGCTAAATACTCTTTAGTTTCAGAAGTCATTCCCCGCCAGGATAAAGTGAATTTAGGCAAATGATTCTCTAAATCAGTGGTTCTTAACGTTTTTTGAGTCACGGACCCCTTCGAGAATCTGGTGAACTCTATGAACCCCTTCCCTACAAAAATACACATAAGCACAAACGCAGCATTTTACATGCAGTGAATATACATTATTTTATTGAAAACTACCTCACGCAGTGTATCACAAAGTATAAAACAGTCTTTACAAAGAATTATGTTTCTCACTCTTTTTCATGCAAAAACTAAAGGCCAACCGAAAAATGAAATACAACAAACTTGAGCAAATTAAACAAAACAAAACCTTAAGTCTGCTCAAAAGTTCATTTCAGTGAGAGGTTGTTGTTGCTGTTTGGCTTGAATAAGAGGAAATTGTGGAGTGGTCTTTGACAAGGCAACACGCATGTCATCGTTGACATCCAGTTGATTTCGACTTTTCATTTTGATAGAAACAAGGGCTGAAATCCCTGACTCACAATGGTATGTAGTTGCAAGCGGAATCACAGCACCAATAGCTCGCTTTGCCAGACGAGGGTAGCCTTGTGTCAACGAACACCAAAATTCTTCAAGACTTCGAGATTTTTTTTTTTTTTTTAAGTTTATGATGCCAAACGGCATCACGCAATCTCGCTAAATTGCTCTCAATTTTTCTGATCTTCACGGACCCCCTGTATCTCATCCTTGGACCTCTTGGGGATCCATGGACCCCAGGTTAGGAACCTCTGCTGCAAACGTTTCAGTCCCTGCCCCATACATATTTGAGACCAATTGTACATAACCAGGTTGCCCCTTATCTGCCTGCCGAGTCCAATAAATCGCTGCTAATGAATCAGGAATAAGGGCTATTATTAATGTCCAGGGAATTACTGTACAATCACCGATACGCCTACAGCAGGGAAGGTATTGCAGACAGGAATGCAGATCGTTTAGAGTCGGTTAATACACTCCTTGAATTATAAAATGGCTCAGGGGACTTCGTTTGCGTTTGACGACTTTAATTAGATTTTCCACTTCATGCGTTCTGAATATAATTGGTCAAAGAACCTTTAGAATATGCTAAAAAAAAATACCCCCTTGAATGTTGACTTAAAAATATCGTGCATTAGGAATTTAGGATGCATTAGCTTGATGGAGTATAAATAGAATGGCTGACCAGCGTCAGAGGAAAGTGGTCATCTGGGAAATTTTTGGACAGGCTACAGTTATAACTGGAGTGCCTCAGGGTTCAGTTTTATGTCTCTTATTATTAATCATTTACGTAAATGACTTAGGCGTGAGTATCGTCAGCCAGACTGAGAAACATTGTGAAGGACATGAAGGTATACACCCTGAAACTACAGATCCAAGAATTAACTGCTCAGTCATCAGTACTGACTTCGAGAAAGGCCTATGTGTACTGATTAGCGGTGACCTCAAATTCTTTAAACAATACAGAAGTAGGGGAAAAATACAAAGGCGTTTATGCTATCCAAGCAGATGATTTATATACAGAGGTAGGGAGACAGCCCTCCTTCTGTGCAGCTGACTTGTGAGGTAGCATCTGGAATATGCTGTGTGGTCCTGTCTGCTGACCATGAAAAAGGATATTGAGGCTTGAAAGGCTTCAGGCACGGGTTAACAAATTTACTCCATTTTTGAGTCACAAGGAATACAAGAAAAACCAGTAGGTATTGGGTTCATTACATTAGTGTAGAAATCTAACTGAGGTTTTCAAAATCTTTCACTTTGACCATCAGTATATATACGTGTATAGTTAAATACCAACATAACAGGGGAAAAGTGGGTGGAAGTTGAATGGCAGTGCTTCCAATATGATACATTAGGCAATTTCTTCATGTGAAAGGTCTGCAATACCTGGTGTCGGCTATCTGCAGAGGTATTTAACAGTTCTTTAATACAACATTTAAAGACTTGGTTACATAAAATTTAGTTAAGCCAAATTTCTTGGAAGGTCGAATGATACCTACTTTCCTGTAAAATTTTCTGCTTTTTTCACCGGGTTACGAGTATTTACCTCTCCATACAGGTACTGCTGATGGGAGAGGCAGGTGGGGAGAGCCTTCACTTACAGGATTCTTTTCTCTCAGTATTAGTGTAACAGCATGTACCCAACAACTCCATCCATGGTATTTCCTCGGTATGAGTCTTAAGACTTTTTCGGGTACTACATGTTCTCGTAACTCCTTTCTCTCTCTCTCTCTCTCTCTCTCTCTCTCTCTCTCTCTCTCTCTCTCTCTCTCTCTCTCTCTCTCTCTCTCTCTCTCTCTCTCTCTCTCACTCTCTCTCTCACACACACAAGTTAGGAATGTCTTGGAAGGAGTCTGGATTCCTGGCTCTTGTTGCTTGTGTTTTGTCTTTTGTCTTGTCACTGAGGCTGCATTCTCGTCGGCTTAGGAATCTTTCTAGCACGGCATTCTTGCCATAAACTCCACTTATGGTACATTAACGCTTATAGTCTTTTCTGAATGACTCTCAGCTAAATAAAATGTCTGGTTTTAGCTGGAGTATACTACAGATATTCCAGCCATGAGAGGGTGTAAGTGAACAAAACTTTTAATTTTTTATCGAATGGTTTTGGTGGCATGCTCTTGGGAACACCGCTACATATTAGACCCTTGTGACGCCATACCTCATTCACATTTTGCTTGTGCAGCTTTGTACACACGGTATGGTAAATACGAAGCCTATCGAGTTAGAAGGCAGGGCTAGTTGAAAATTGATTCCTTCGATTTTGATGACTACCTTTGAAGTGATCTCATCATGGGAAACCAGTTCCCCTGTAGTCATTCTTCTAACATTATAATATGCGTAGAGGAAGTGAGAGCTGGCTTTGCTCTCTACTCACATTCATGATACAGCAGTTTACGGAGGACGTAGCTCAGTAACCAGGCCTCTTTTAGTAGAACAGTTTTATACATGTAATAGGGATATGGCAAAGGTCAGTCCTATCTATTTTCAAGGTTCTGGGTTTGATTTTGGTGTTTTGAAAGAGTCATAGCCAACAGAGGGTCCTAAATCGTCAAAGAAAAAGCACACAACCGTGATTCACATAATTGAGATACACTATACGGTACATAGTTAGACGACGAAGTGATTCATGCTATAGATTTAGCTTTGCCATATGTCCTTTTGTTACACACACACACACACACACACACACACACACACACACACACACACACACACACACACACACACACACACACACAAATGGCGGTGGCCGAGTAGAGAAATAGTTTGCAGCTCAAATGGACCCAGGTTCGAATCCTGACCAAGGCAGGGAACATCTACGGATATGAACTTAGTTAATGCAGACTTTACTTATCAACCATAAGACTCACCGGCATGTAATCTCCCCTCCCACCCATATCAATACACCGGTCCTGTATAAAATAGCCCTGGCATGTATTCAATATGGACGGTGGGTGTTAGCGCCGAAGTGGTGGCATATGGAGGTGTATTGCACGTGGGAGGACTGCTGGTCCTCAAGGAACGGGTTGTGAAGCCTGCGCCCAGAGCCGGAGACATCCACAGTCACTTTCATAATGTAAGTCCACAATCATTTTCATAAGTCCACAACCATTTTCATAATATAAGTCCACAACCATTTTCATAATATAAGTCCACAATCATTTTCATAATACTTACAATTAAAGTTCCATCCCGGCATATAACCCTTAGTTCCAAGCTTTTCCCAGTCGCAGGTGTACAGCATATAATAGAAAAAAAAAAAAAAAAAAAAGGATTCTGGAACACCTCCCCGACAAATAACCAAGACTTGCTATACACTTCGTGCATGGTTAACACTTCCAGTTTCTTCTGACAAACCTGCAGCAGAATAAAATTATCTGGTGTTAGGAAGGATACAATACTAGTGAGTTCCCGACTATGAAGGAGTTTATGACAGTTTTTACAGATTCGGTTACTATGGCTCAAAATAAGCCGAGTGTATTGTGTGGTGTAAGCTGGAAGAAAGAACATCAGTTGTTTAGAAAAGGAGAAGGTTTGATGATAGTATTGAAATTCTCAGGCTCCTATACTCCCTCTTACCTGAATAAAACCGTCTGGCGTCGCTTTGGAAAGAATGCCAGAGTTGCAGCGGTCGTGAGAGAGAACTTGAAGATTCTTGTCCCTTTGTAGCTTTTATCCAGTTGCTTAGGTTATACCAGTACTACGAACTTACATGTGTCTTATATTTGCACTGCAGTCTAGTGTTAGTTTTTTTGCTGCAACTCAGTATTTAGAATGGAGAAAGGGAAAATACGTGCCAAGCTGAAATAGACCAAGTAAAGTTAAAGTTATAGTAAAGTTACAGGCATAGTTAAGTTATTGTCGTCCTCTGTTAATATTATTGGCCTCCTTAAACTTAAGCTCTTTTCTTCTCTCGCTTCACCTAATTTGTCATCTTTTCTTCACATCCTTTGTTCCATCACTCCTTTGTTCTTTTTTCAGTCACTTATTGTCCGTGCCTTTCATTTTTCGCACTATGCTCATAAGTTTTCCATCCTCCTTCTATTCATGCTTTTTCTCATCGCCGTCTTCCATTGCTCTCTCCTTCATATTATTTAAGTCTCTGTCTGTCTGTCTGTCTCTCTGTCTGTCTGTCTCTCTGTCTGTCTGTCCCTGTCTCTCTGTCTCTGTCTCTGTCTCTGTCTCTGTCTGTCTGTCTGTCTCTCTCTCTCTCTCTCTCTCTCTCTCTCTCTCTCTTTTCCACTCCTTCCCCCCTTTTTTTTCATTAGTGTCTTCCCTTTCCGTTTCTCTTCCCCTTTTCTTCTCTCTCATTAAACCTTTTGTTACCTTTCCTCGCCTTTTGTTCAGTCGTTTTATTTCTTTCCTCTCCATCATTACTTTTTTTTTTCCTGGGTCATCTATTTTTTTTTTCTTTTCTATAGGCTTGTTTTTCTCCTATGCTTCCACACTCTTATCTCTCTCTCTCTCTCTCTCTCTCTCTCTCTCTCCCTCACTTCCTTTCATTTCGCACCCCCTGCCTCAAACTCATTTCTTCCAGCATTTCTCATCCTCTCTCTCTTCATTTTCTCCGTCCTTTTATACTTTTTTTTTTTTTTCATCGTTCAGTCTTTTTCTCCTTTGCCTTTTTCAGGCTTTCCCTCCCTTTCTTTCTCATTATTTTTTAATTCATATTTTAAAATCACTTTCTCTTTCATAATAAAATTTTGAGAAAGTTAATTTCTTGTTATTTTCTTGATGCATGCAGATTATACTGTTGATGTTATACCTCATTTTACTTTAATCTGATTTAGAACTGCCGTCTGTTCCCCTCGAATACTGAGATGAAGCGACATATTAGCACTGGAATACATTGCTACTTAGAAGTGCTTTGGAAAGGAAGTAGAGCCACAACATTATTCTATCCCTAGGCTGTGTGAGGCAGACCGCTGAAAGACAAAATCTGGGCCAGGATAAGGGAAAGTAACTATGGCAGAGATTTTACTTAATTTGCAGGGTTAATTATTCCCTTCATTATACCCCTATTCCTCAAACTTGGCCTAACATTGCGGTCTCTCCACTTTGAATACTGAATTGTAGCAAGAGATTAATACTACAATACAGTGCTATAGTCGCGGCGCACGACACTGAGGTTGTCATTATCGTACCCTGGCAACCTACCCGTCAACTGTGCTTCCGATTTCGTATCATATTATTATATATGACTATATTATACACGAATACAATTATACACGAACATATACACGACTCACAGGTGTATCATATTATACACGAAATCGGAAGCACAGTTGAGGGGTAGGTTGCCAGGGTACGATAATGACAACCTCAGCGTCGTGCGCCGCGACTATAGTTACGATGAAGTGATATGCAAAGAATGTAGAGCGTTAGTACTGACTTTTTCTACCAATGGCCTATGTGATTTAAGCTGCAAAAGGACGGAAAAGTGAGTCAAGTTAGAGTAAAAATAATATAGTCCATTTACTACGGGAGATGCTTCTTAAGTTGCATTAGGTTAATTGATGGTCACCTGGCAATAACGAAATAGACGTCAGTGGATTAACTCCTTCAATTCCATGACTCATTTTTCTGTACATTATTATCTCCACGTGATTTTATTCGGCTTAAGAGTGGCGAGGCGTGGACCTTGCAAGAGGGGAACAAGTCAAGAGTGAGAGCAGTGGAAATGAGTTACTTGAGAGGAGCATGTGGAGTGACGTGGAGGGACAGGTTGACGAATGAAGAAGTGAAGGAACGTTGTGGGGTAGATGTGGATGTGGTTGAGAAGATTAGGAGAAATACACTGAGGTGGTTTGGACATGTGGAGAGAATGGAGAATGAAAGACTGACTAAGAGGGTGTATGTAGGTGAGGTGGAGGGAAGGAGAGGGAGGGGTAGACCGAGAATGAGGTGGAGTGATGGAGTTGAGAGGTATATGAGGGAGGGGGCGGTTGAGTTGGGGGGAGGGTAGTCAAATGGTGGGTGACAGAGTGACTTGGAGGCGTTTTGTCTGCGGCCACCCTTTGCGGGATTAGGGCGTCGGGCTATAGATAGATAGATAGATAGAAGAGTGGCATTTCTACCAGGAAGAGGTTGACAGTGCCTGATCAGCCCCTTTATTGCTAGAGATCCGTAGTGCTAAATAAATTTGGTTGTTAATAGTATAAATGTTAAAAAATGCATAATGGGTTGAAGGGATTAAAGATATGGCGTTCATTTGTCCCTTTACTGCCAGAGGTCTGTACTAAATAAAATAAGTTAGGCTGGTAGAAGGATAAATATAAAAAGAAACATACACC
Source organism: Coenobita brevimanus (assembly GCF_032717465.1). Taxonomy (NCBI): domain Eukaryota; kingdom Metazoa; phylum Arthropoda; class Malacostraca; order Decapoda; family Coenobitidae; genus Coenobita; species Coenobita brevimanus. The sequence goes on along the minus strand of NC_136955.1, from coordinate 7,650,604 downwards.
ACCAGACTGAAAGTGTTAGAATGGTTAATCATCTCAGTAATAGAGTTTATTTTTTTTTATAATGCACGGCATGGGAGATAACCAAAGGGCAACCTAGTTATATACCTCATATTTAAATTACAAGATTTTTGTATTAGAGGTCGACTGGGGAGAGTGTGAAGTGAGTATGGTGGAGGGTGGGAGGTGATGGGGAAGATGGATGATGAGATGGAAGGTTGAGGTATAGAGAGGTGTTGGTGAGGTGGAGAGAGGCTTGCTTTATGGCAGATGACAGGGTGACATGGAGGCGATTTTTTTCTTTTTTGTGGCCCCCCCATTCTGGCATTAAGGAGTCTGAATATATAGAGATAGTGACAGGAAGACTTTTTCTTACAGGTTCAAATAGTGTAGAATATGACTTTTACCTCCGCCAAGGAGGTTATGTTTTACCCCCCATTGGTTTGTTTGTCTGTCTGTTAGCAGGATTACTCAAAAAGTTATAAACGGATTTTGATGCAATTTTGTGGAAGCGTGGGCCATGGGCTAAGAAAGAAATGATTAAATATTGGGGTGGTTTCAGATCCGGATCCGGATCCCATTTCCACGGATCCGGATCCGGTATTACTCAAAATGTTATGAACGGATTTCGATGAAATTCTCTGGAAGGGTGGGCCATGGACCAAGGAAGAAATTAATGAATTTGAGGAAGGATCTGGATCCGGTTTCGGAGTATCCCGCACATTATCTCCAAAAGTTCTCAATGAATTTCAATGATATATGGTGGAAAAGGTGGGCCATGGGCCAAGAAAGAATTGTTTAAATTTTAGGGCGGATCCGGATCTGTATTCTATATCCACGGATCCGAATCCGGAATCCGGATCCTTCTCAATGGTAATGGCATTGACGGAGGTATGCGCTCTCTGAGTGCATTCTAGTTAGTCGTCCTTTTCTAGGAAATTTGAGTGTCACGTTTTCCACGCTGCATTACATTCTTTTTCATTTTTCCTGTCAGTTTCGGATGGCAGGACGACCCTTCCTGCTTTTCTGTTTTGGCATTTGGCTCCAGACACCAGTGACAACCTTCT
>NC_136955.1:7584028-7649440 GCF_032717465.1 Coenobita brevimanus | reverse complement strand
TCCCTGCAGCCTCTTCCACAGTTACAATACTCCTGGCAGCTATTCTTGTAGTCTCCCTTCCTTCATTACCTCTCGATTACAGTGGCACTGGTAACGTAGCGCTGGTGTAGCTACCTTTGTCAAAATATTTGATGTAAAAGTTAGCTAATATATTCGTACACAGTCTTTCATGCATACAACTGGTCATCTCTTGAACTGTCTTCCTTTGTTTGTGTTTTCCAGTGTTTATGTCCCCCAGTGTCCTATGCACAGTGGAAAGCCAGGTATCCTTCCAAATAATCGGATTTTTTTATTTGGTTTTGTGTGTGTGTGTGTGTGTGTGTGTGTGTGTGTGTGTGTGTAAGTAGATAGCTAGATATATAAATATAGATAGATATACATGCCTATATAAACAGATAGATAGAGATAAATAAAATATATATATATATATATATATATATATATATATATATATATATATATATATATATATATATATATATATATATGTATATATATTCAAATGTTCACTCTCATCTTAAATGTCAGGACCAACTTGCCTAGCCCCGGGCTCCTACGCTCCCTCTATGAGGTGTAACGTATATATATATATATACAGTATACAGTATATATATATATATATATATATATATATATATATATATATATATATATATATATATAATTTCTATCAATCTATCTATCTATGTATATATATATATATATATATATATATATATATATATATATATATATATATATATATTTCTATCAATCTATCTATCTATGTATATATATATATATATATACCAGGTATATACATGTGTGGGTGTGTGTGTGTGTGTCTGTGTGTGTGTGTCCGTGTGTGTGTGTGTGTGTGTGTGTGTGTGTGTGTGTGTGTGTGTGTGTGTGTGTGTGTGTGTTGTACATTGGATAAAATTTGTTTCCTTTAATCCTATGGTTAATTCTTTTAATTACCAAATTTGATTCTCATCTCGAGTGGCTCTTATCTATCCATGTTTCACTTACTTTTCGCCACATTAACTCCTCGCTTTACATCGCTTACCTCTCCCCTCTCCTTACTTCATTCACCTTTCACTTACCTCATTCACTGTTACCCTCGCTTACCTCTCATGTCACCTCAACAGCCCTATATTTTACCCCACGCATCTTTCTTCATCCCCCCTTGCTTGACCTCAGCTTTCCGTTGTCATCTCATTCGCACTTCGTCTCATCTCATCGCTCATCTCACTCGCTCCCCTGACCTCATTCACCTCACAGTTCACTCATCCCTCATCTCGGTCTCTTCTCATCTCACTCCGTCCCTATTCTTGCACTCTCCTCTATTTCATACATCCCCCATCTCACTCACCTTTCACCTCATTCACCAAATCACCTCACTGACCTGTCATCTCCCACTTACCCCTAAACACACACTTTCATCTAACTCACCCCACAGCTCACACCTCATCTTACTCATCCTTAATCACACACTCACCCCTCACCTCACTCATCCTTCTCCCTCACACATTCCCTCATATCACTCACCCCTCATCTTACTTACCCTCATCTCACTCACCCATCACCTCACACACTGCTCATCTCACTCACCTATAATGTCACTCATCCCACATCTTCACACAATCTTAACTTCACACACTCCCCATCTCACCCATCTCTCACCTCACTCATCCCTCATCTCACGCATATCATCTCACTCACCTCTCATCTCACACACTCTCAACCCTTATTTCACACACCCTTGTCCTGCACTCTTGCCTCAACATATTCTTCCTTCACTTCGTCCTCATTTCACCTCTCCTTACCTCCACCTCATCTCACGTCAAGTCATAAGCGTTACTCCCCATCCTCTCACTCATCTCACATTATTTAACCGACAGTTCATTAATGCTTCCCCATTGTTTTTCACTCATCCTTCCCCTCACTTACCCTGTACATTACCTTACCTCACCTCACCTTCATCACTAGTTCACTTCAATCACGCCTCTCTTTGCAGCATTAATTCCTCATCATCATTCCTCCCTAATCTCACCTTCTTACCTCCCTTCCCCTAACCTCCTCTCGTCATCTCATTTTTTTTTTTTTTTTTTTTTTAGTGCAAAAAGGGAAGAAGGAACCAAAGGCTAGAAGCCCGTAAATTGTTCTCTCTAAGAAAAAGAAATAAAAACATATTATAACAGAGAGCCAAATTCAAGATATCGAGGTGCCTGGAAACACTGCATTTAAAAGGCTGGAGGTCACTAAGTAGTAGAAAATACAGACGAGAGCAAAACAGTTCCAAAAGTCAGACTTGTTGCATACACTTGAAAGACTGGGAGTAACGTTTAGTTCTTGCATTAGTGGATGCACAGAAAAGGGATGAGAGTTTGTTGCTAAATGGGTGCTACACAGCCGCCGTAGTGGTGGCAAGATGCAAGCTTCAGTTCGGAGGAGCAGTGACAATTGAAGTAGCGATAGAAAAAGGAGATAAAGATGCAATAATGTGGCGAACAGACAGAGGGCGAAGGGAGGCAGCAGGAGGTGGAGAGTTAACGAGACGAAAAGCCTCTGACTCCAATCCCTGTTGAGAAGAGAAGAGTTGTCTATGGGGTGCCTTCCCACACATGACAGTTCTACTCTTACACAGAGGCGAATAAAACCCGTGTATAAAGTCAAAAGCTGTACAGAGGCGAAGAAGGCGCGGAGTCGGCGTATCACACCTAATCTCTTGGAAGCAGATTTTACAAGAGAGGCAATAATAGATCTTCTCAAAGATGATGAAGGACTGAACTGGGTATTACTGTGGAAGGCAGTGGCTCAGTCGGTAGAGAGGTGTCCTGGTAAGTCCTAACGGACCCCAGTTCAAATCCTCGTTGGGGCAAGGAACAGATTTATGGATTTGAATTTCATTTTTAAAAAAAGTAGGGTTTGCTGATCTATCAGAAGACCCGTTGACACGTCGTAATAACATCCCTGCTAATACCCAATACAGCAGTCCTGTATGAGACAGCCCTAACATGTATCCAGTATGGATGGTGGGTGTTAGGGCCGAAATGGTAACATGTAGTGATGTAGGAGGACTACTGGGCCTTGGGATATGTGCCCTGAGGATAGGTCCTGAAGCCTTTGCCCAGAGTTTCGGACACACACACACACACACAAAAGAAAAGATATGCATGAGTATGATTATTCCTCATTGTAGCAGAAGTTTATGACTTTCCTCTTCCTTTCTCTTTCATAGGTCGAAAGATGTGTAGGAACTGAGTTTCTTATATATTATAAACTGCGAGATTACTTTTATTCCAGTCAGGAGATAGTGACTCAAGTCAGACATTAAGTGTGCCATAGCCTCATACCTTGTTTGTTGAAGCAACTGCTGAGATGGAAGCTGCAAGAAGCGGAAGGAGAAAGTGAAGGGGTTGAGTCATCAGAGTATGAGAATTGGATAGGGTTAGATGTACAGCTTAGGTATTCAATGAATAAATGAGAGTTGGTGGTAGGACAGAGCCATGTGAGGAACACCACAATTGATAATCCTGGGAAAAAGAACAATGGCCGTCTACAACAGCAAGCTATAGAACGACCAGAATGAGTAAGCTAGGAGAGAAAGCATGGATAGAAGTATAGAAACCGTAAGAGGACAGTCTGGAAATTAAAGGGTTTATGCCAGACTCGATTTGAAAGCCTTTTGAGATATCAAGTGCAATGGCAAAGGTTTCGCCATAAGTCCCGAAAGGAGGATGGCCAGGAGTCTGAAAGGAAGGTGAGTGGATTCGCCAGTAGAGCGTCCCTGGCGGAACCCTATACTGATGACTGGAAAGGTTATAATAGGAAAGGTGCCTTTACATTTTCTTTTTTTTATTAAGAAAAGAAAGATGAAAAAGCTTAAAGAAACAAGAAGTGGTGCCAAGGCACAGCAAACCTGTTCCCGGCAGTCATTTTAGTGCTGACTTCATAAACACAACAGGATAACCAAGTCAAAAGGAATGTTACATATCAAAATCTGGAGTCGGGGGAAAATTGACGATTTAATGCCCAATTTGAGATTTATACTCACCCACATGACACTGAATCCCCTACTGCTAACTGAAGGTGAGCTCCCCTGATGTAACGAAGCATATTATAGGATGTAGATTTGAAAGATGCACCTTCAGGGTTTCGTTTCATGTCGATATGACGAAGATGTGAAAGGAGTTGCATGGCGAAAAAACGTGATTTTTTCCTACTTTTATCTACATGTTACGGCCTACAGCCCCTGGAGTTTTGGCCCACTTTGACCCAAAACATAATCAGGTGATCAGAAAGGTCATAGCCCATCACATCCATGTAATTTTAATCAAAAATCGTACACCGAAATTTACCAAGTAGTTTTCACGTAAAGCTGTTAACAGACAGACAGGTAGACAGACAGGCAGACAGACAGGCAGACAAACGAACAAGCAAACAGACAAACTGGAATGAAAATAATACCCCGTTCCCTGAGTCTCTCCAGGGTGGGGACGGGTAATAATGGATGTTAAAGCACCTGTGCGAGAGGACAGGGAATGGCCACCTTTTCCCTGGGACAGGTTGAATAGAGAAACAAAACTCCCAGCAATAGAGGAAAGGTAGAAGTTGACAGGCAAAAGGCAAAATAGTTTACCTGGGTAGGATATAAACACAGAAACACAGTTCTTGAGAACAACAGGGGGGGCCCCATCAGGCCCACATGCCTTGTTAGTATTGAGGCCAGTGATGGCAGAGAACACATCAACTGAAGAAATTTTAATGTCATCCATAAGCAAGTCAGAATGGGGAAGTGATGGAGGAACAACACAGGAAATCGTCTTAGGTATGAGTGAAGAAGTCTCTACTTTATTGGTAGAAGAAACAGCTACAGAGTCATCAGAGCGGAAGGAAGAGGGAACGATGGATGAAGCAAAGTTGCTTTCGAAAAGGTTTTTGGCAAAAGGTGCCAGAAAGAGCTGGGAGAGTTTGAATCAGAGAGTTCCAGATTATTTTGTACGAATGAAATTATTTTTAGCAGGGTGAAAGTACAGCCTTAGCACGATTCTGGGCAGAAATATAACAGAGATGAGATTCAGGGGTAGGCTGCTCGGTACTATTTGGAAGGACCTCTTCTTGTTGGGCGGACAGCATCAGAACAAGCGTAATAAACCAAGGTTTATTTGCATTGAGTCACAGAGCTAGGAGAAGGGAAAGAATACTTCCATGTCCAAAAGAAAAACCTCTGTAATGTGTGCAAGACACACTCGGACAGCTCTCGGCCATGGATGCAATAATAATTCCAGGGAAAATCAAAGAAGTACTGCTTGAGGGTCTCCCAGTCAGCAGTTCTCCAAAGCACCACAGTGACCGCTTGTTGGGAGGGTCCACAGGCCTTACTGGAGACGACAAGAACAGGTTAAGGTGATAAGGTTGTGACAGGAGGAGCCCAACAGAAAAAAAAAATATTAGCACCATATGCAGGATTAATAGTAAGGAAAAGGTCAAGTACGTAGGAACTTCTTTTCCAAAAGGTGGTCTGGGATACCCATTAAGATGCTGTACAAGTTGCTCTAGGTCATTTAAGATGGAAAAGATGTCAGGCCTTTTCTCCAGCTGGATCAATAAAAGGAGAGAAGAGGAAAGGCAAAGGTGGTGGTGAACACTGAAATCACCTTGAGATGGAGATTTCGTTTAGAACAGAGGGAATTGATAGAATGTGTTCCATTTTGAGAGAAGCAAAAGAGTCAAAAGAATTTTTCATAGTAATATTAGGGGATGAGGCACAGATATATTTAATACACAGAATGATGCAGAATAGCCTGAGCCAGGGGGTAGAGAATTCAAAAGATTCTCAAGTTCAGAAACATGAGCCAGCAAGAAATGTGTGTGCGAACATTTACACAACAGCTACTGTACCTTACCTTTGGCTTTGAAGTGAGTATAGAGAGAAAAGTTGCAATCAGTCACCTCATACAGTTGTCTCAGTAAATAAGAAAAGGTGAGGTTTTGAGGAAAGAGTGTGTGGTGCACAACGAAGAAAAAATTAGACAGTGAATGTTTTGCAGAAATGAACAAGAAGTGAGTCAGTCAGTGGTTCCAAGCATCTCTCTTGGCCGTCACCGGAAGAGGGGCGGGTGGCGGGGGCTTTTATGGTCCCCATGCTTGGAGATTCCAAGCCTGGGTGTTGAGATGCCCCCTCCTCCCCCTTTTTTTTTTTTTTGCAGGAAAAGGAAGTGTGTTGAGTAATGTGCCTGTAGTTTTGGTGTTAACAGCTTGGAGAAAAATTGTGTACTAGAGGAGTATGCCGGCCGACTCTCTGTCTTACTGAAACACTGGGCAAAGTTCAGGAATAGGGGGATAGTCAGAAGTTGGTCCACACGGGCTGATGAAACGAGAGCTCCAAGCTCCTCCCCATCATCAGCTTTTCAACCACTTTGGGAATACTGCCACTTCCTTTCAAGCCTGGTGCTCTGTCCTGACTCCTCACTTCCTCTCATCTCTTTTCACTCTGCACCACTTCCTTTCCCAAGCTTTCGTTTCTTTCTTATCTCATTGTTATGCTTATTTAACCACTCACCCCTCGTACCTCGTTCAACTAACCTACTCCTCACTCACAACTCACATCACCTTCCATCTCTTCACTTCACTCACCTCACATCATCTCACCTCCCTTCCTCCACCCCTCATCTCACCTCATCCACTACATATCCCCTTTCCTCAAGTCTCACCTTCCCCCACTTCACTCCCCTCCTCACCTTACCTCACCTTGCCTCCACTTTCCCTTCCGCATTTCACCCACCTCACCTCACTTCATCTCCCCTACCCTCACTTCACCCCATCTCCTCTTCCTAGCCCTCACTTCACCTACCTCATCTCACTGCTCTTTCCCTTCCCTAACTTCACCTAACTCACCTCACTTCCGCTTCTCTCCTCTCATTTCACGTACATCACTTCATATGACCTCACCTCACCTTCCCCACCTCCCAGCCACTTCACTCGCCCCACCTCACCTCCCAGCAAAACCCTACTACCTTCCAACCACACAGAGATCATCCTGCTGACTTCACCCGATTTACTGTCTGGTTTGGAGAGAAAATATTCCATGTTTGTTCTTCAGCGATAGCATGAAGACTGGAAACTGCGCTGGAATAAGTTGTACGCCCAGAGAACAAGAACAAGCCAAGAACAAGAAAGAAAAAAGCAAAAATATAAGCTTTTCATCTTTTTGTGTTCTATTATAATTATTCCACTTGGCTGTTTCCCCCCCCCCCTGAATATAAATGACATCTTTTATTAGTTTATTTTTTGCTCTACACAGCCGTTTTAATAAAGTACAGTCTAGCCTATATATGATGGTTTTCTTACACTCCGTCGAGCAATTTTTTGTGTTGCTGGGACGCCTCATTCAGCATTATCAGTGTGTATCCTGCATCGCTTAGTCATTTCACAGCTCCACACCCACGTCCAGACCAGCAGACTAAGCCATTGCCGAAACACACAAAGTACAGCCAACTGTTTCTGGTGGAGCGCTTTTACGGAATATCCTGTATTTTGAACTGGAGTTGTAAGATGCAGTATTCATTAACTCTTCAGCATCACAGATTCTCGCAAAAAAAAAAAAAAAAACATATATATATATATATATATATATATATATATATATATATATATATATATATATATATATATATATGGTGATAGCCTAAGAAAAATGGAAAATGTGTCATCGTTGAGAAGAGGCAAAGTTTAAGGGTACCTTCTAGATTTTTATGTGCTCGACTCTGGACATAGACTTACCAACCCGTTCCCTGAGGCCCAACAGTCTTCCTACGCACCATGCACCTCCACATGTCACCATTTCGGCACTAACACCCACCGTCTATAATGATTACATGTTAAGGCTGTCTAATAGAGAACTTACTAAATGGCTTAGCACTCAGGCTCCTATGGCTCAATTTCAGCTGAATAAAATCGTCTGCTTCAGAAGGGAACGAACACGCGACTTCCTTCGATTGTGGGACTTTTAATAAAACCAGTCATTACACTTATAGAATCCTGTGGCTCATTCTGCTGTATAAAATCGCTAGTCACTGGATGGAACAGAATACTAGAGTAGTCTTGGGCCCGTATTTTCGTCGGTTCAGGAAGATTCCTAAACACCTTTTCCTAAGCGATTTAGTTTTGTTTATTACACCTTATGGTCCTCTTCTGTGTTCCTAAAATTTTTCTAATATTACCATAATTTCCATAAATAATGTACAAAAGGATATAAGCTAACTATATCCAAAATTAAATTCCTAGAGAAAAGATGTTAGGGAGCTTCCTTACCCGACTGGAATACAGGCTTTATCATAGACACGGTTAGAATGTCCAGGTAACATCACATCACACCGCCAATCAGTCACCATATAAGTCGTGGAGAGAATTAGCATCATCATCATCATCATCATCATCATCTGTTATCACCAATTTCATTACCAATCATCATCATCATTAACAGTTATCAATTTCATTACCAGTCATCATCATCATCATCATCAACAGCACTTCCTTATTTCTCACACACACCAAAAAAGGCAGGGTAAGCACATTACTTCATAAACCAATGAATATCCATCACTGTCCACACTTTTCCCTAACTTATAAATAAATATCTAATGCCTATATTCCCAGGGCTAAAGTTTCCCTACACCGCCCCTACATCACCATAAAAGTGAGCTCCGCATCCCATCTCTTACCAAAATACAGGCTGACACTAATCTTATGTCGGCTTTTTCATCTATTTTACCACTAACGACTAAACTTCGCTAAGAGTTCCTGGGGCAAAAACATTAACCCATGCTCGTTAATAATGGGGTTTATATAAAATGAAATATATAATGATTTAGTTCTAGGTATATGATTTCACTTGCATTGCTGTTAAATGTGTTTGATTTTTTACTAATATAAACGGGTTAGGGAAATTGTTTACTGTCTGAAGCGACGTGAATTCGATGCCAGTCTGAGTCATGGGACAAATTAATTGCCATATATAGTTATAAACACACGACTGATCATCTTCAAGACCCACCGACACATTAAAAAATAAATCTCGTAAATGCCATGACAGGTGAATGAAACAGCCCCAACGTGCATTCAGTATAATTGTTAGATATTGGCATCGACGGACATGACAGTATACATAAAGGAAGGATGTTGGAAAATGGTCTTGGGATGAATCACTGTATCTGCCTGGAGATTCTTGGACTGAAAAAAGCAAAACTATTCCTTGGCTATTGCGACGTATTTCATTTTTTTTTTTCTTGCTACTATTAATTGGGTTTTATTTACCAAAGAAGTGCCCCTTAGTTGTGAAAGAATTAATGAATGATGTATCTATTGTCAGTCTTCTTTCGTCTGATAGAACTGGGTCACTTTCACAGCTTGACGGCCAAGTCGTGGTTGCATGAAATTCAATGAGCCATAGTTATGAGGTAGGAATGAGTCTCCCTGATTACTAGTAAAATGCATCCTTCAATGTGACTGCACTTGGCCATCAACTGAACTGAGAAGGGTTAGAGATCTGTGTCAGATGAAAACAGACAGATTTCAATCCATCTAGTTCGATAAATTTATCTCTGTCTAAACAATCAACAGGAATGAGCGATAATGAAACATATCTGACGTCCTGTGAATGAAGGGATGGACAGATAAAGGATCAATTGGGAAATCATGAGAAAGGCCTTCGTTATGCAGTGGGCAGTTTCAGGATGATGGTGATAATGAGTTTTCGCTTATATAAAGTTATTGTACCCCTAGATCTGCTATTCATATCCAGTAAATCCTCGTTTTTAGACATGTATTTTTACTATCTGGCTTTCAGTTAATTGAAGAAAAAATTACATGTTAACTCCGAGGACATTGTCCAAAAATAATTCTTATCTCTTGATTTTGTAAGAACATAAGAAAAGAGGATGACTACAGAAAGCCGGTTGACCAATGTTTGGCGGCTCTCAAATGAGTGGGAGTAGTTCACAAGAATAAGCTCGCGTCCACACTAAATGCTTACAGGCTCAGTGGGATTCTGCATCAGTATAACCAATAGTCGTTCTCGGCCACGCCCACTCGCGTCCAGTGGTGACACTTATTTGGGGTACAGTGATGTAAAACTCCCACCCGCTCCAGCAAGCATTTGGTGCTGACGCAGAGTAAGACAGGGACAGTAAAGCAGAAGACTTTAATTAAACTCTTTATGACCACGGTCTCTTCCCAGCTGTACTCTATCGTTTGGTAACTAATAGAATAAATTACAAAAAGGCATTGTAATGAAACAACTAAAGCTCAACTGCTACTTGCAAAGCTGATTTGCTATTTTCCCTTAAATTACAGTACCAGTTGAATGGGAAAAGTTGTGATAATCGAGAAAAATTCCCTGACATACAATAACGGTTGTTCACCATCAAATAATTAGCCTCTTCAGACCTTTGACATAACTTATACTTTATTCCTGCTACAACCAAATGATTTTATTCACCTTGCGAGACATTGCTGGAACGTGAGGGGTTAAATATGGCTTTCATAAAGCCCTTGTTACTACACTTTTCCTCTGAACTAAACAGACCAGTTTGGTAGCAGTAACAATAAAGTGAAACACTCACAGAGTGTAATACCTGCGCACCCATTAATTGGTCCAAAGGCTGAATATTGTTTTGGCTTTGCCCTGTGACCTTGACCTTCGTCGATCGTTCTCAAAATCGAGTCTCTTCATCCTAACTTTACCCTGAATCCTAAAACAATGTTTAGCCGGAATCACACCGAAACTGTGTAAGTTAACCTTGCCATGCGACCCTGACTTTATAATTTCTTTGACGTTTAACTGACTGGTTTAAATTCTATAATCATTTATTCACCTCTTACTCTGTCCCTTCCACAACGTTTGATTTAAATTTGGACACAGACAGTTTATGTTGACCTTGCCATGTGACCTTAATCTTTGACCTTGCCCTGTGACTGATCTCAATAAGAATCCTCCCCTTTTGCCTTATCTTCAACCCCTCCGCCAAGTTTGACTGAAATCGAATAAAAGCTGTTTAAATTTACCTTGCCCTTTGACTTGACCTCTGACCAATTGTTCTAAAAACGACTGGCTTACTCTTTAGCTAAGCCTCAACATTTCTACCAAGTTTGGCTGAATTAGGATCAAAACTGCCAACTTTGCTAACCATCACTCACATGCGACGAACTCTGATCTTGGTCTGTGAGACAGACATTTGAATAATTGTTTTCAAAATTAGCTCACATCGTTCTCAGTAAAATGCACCATTTCACGAATACGGTCCAGATCAGACAATTTTTTTTTTTTTTTTTTTTTCAGGGCAACGTTTAACCTAACCTTGTGAAGTTGACCTTGACATACTGTAGTGTCCTCAAAAGCAAAGAAGTTCCTCTTTGAGTAACCCTGGACCATTTCACCAAGTCTGATTGTAATCGGATGAAACCTTTTTGAGTTAATTTCTTTCTTTCTCTCTCTCTCTCTCTCTCTCTCTCTCTCTCACACACACACACACACACACACACACACACACACACACACACACACACACACACACACACACACACACACACACACACACACACACACACATCGAGTAAAACATAATTCCAGCTCTTCTAGTGGGTATAACATTCTATCAAACACGTCATTGTATTGCAACATATACGCCTGATCTGCCAGTCTCTCCTAATTCACAAAGTAGTGGCATTCTGGACCAAATCCCTGACGTGTAATGAGGACCATCCGTCACCAAGTATTTCACAGTAGTTCTCCCTCCCTCATATGCCACCGCTGTGAATCACCTCGCCATTAAACCGCCCCCTAACTTTTCACGCAATTGACTTTTATCTGCCTTTGTGGGTTTCATCAGCAGCCCCATTGTTCCCTCACCTCCCACCATTCCCCTCCACCCCTCTCCTGTCTTCCTCCACCCGCCTCCGCTGCAACTACCCACACGTGCCACATTTGACGCATATTTAGGTCACATATGTGATTTTCCAGGCGGAAATAATAAGTTAATTCTTTCAACCTCTTCTGTCAAAGTATTTATGTTTTAATCTGGCGAACGTCAGACGATCTCACTTAACTTAAGGGAGACTCTGGGGAAAGAAGGAATTAGAAGCAATCTCTAACACTTTTAGGGGTACGACGAGAAAAATTATTATATATTATATTCCTGACGGAAAGAGGTGTATAACTCTCAGTATGTGTAATTCTGCTGCAGGATTGAACCTTCTCCTTGGAGGAAGGGTGATTGTTAGAATTAACCCTTCCCATGCTCGTCAGGTATGAATGGGGATGGAGATTTGTATTGTATAATGAATTCGTACTGTATAATGAATTCGAAGTGTTCTAATGCCAGTGCTTGTGCAGGTTAGACTCAATATATGTCACAGTAAAACATAAGTTGCTGTCATATAAAAGAATGTGAAAGTCCGTACTACCAGCACCAACTTTAAATTTTCACCAGTTCGTAAGCAAGAATCTTAGATTCATCGATCAGAAACCACGAGTTGATTATGCGAGTCCCCAAAACATTGCAGTTACGCTTCCGAATACACACACACACACACACACACACACACACACACACACACAACCAGAGGCTAGGATTACAACAACTACATTAGATGCCCAGAGAGCAAGCAACGCCGTGTCTAAACTTTGATCTTGAACGTGACCTTTACTATTGATCAGCCTACACAAACCCAAATAATTTTCTTCCATTCCAGCACACAGGGCAAGCATAAATTTTGATGCAAATGGGATGAATCATGAACGAGATTTCGCTGCACGCTGACCTTTGTTTGATATGCAGGAAAAAAATACGTATTTTATCCCACTTCCACATCCAACGTATGTGCAAATTTTTATCCAAATTGGATCAAATGTCAGTGACAAAAAGCGTGCTTGTTTTATCCGTCCTCGGCGTTGCTCCATGAAATCGTCATAGAGAGTGAATGAAATGAACATAAAGAAATGGACAGGCATGGTTTGGATGATATGGGATGTTAGTGGGCAGTAGGGAATAAGGCAGGAAAGCATCACTGTGAGAATGGATGTTGCAGGATTAGTGGTTTGGGTGCAGTGAGGGTTTATTTGTAAATATTCCACAGGAATGGCGGTGTGGGGGGGGGGTGGTAAGGCACTGGGCAAAGCAAATTAACAGTTTGATAGGATGAGCTGGTTTTTTGCTGGGGGATTGGGTTAAAAATGAGAGTATTATAGTGAAAATAGGCGCTGTAGGCTGAATGGCTTGAGTGCTGTTCAGTTCACCCCCCTCTCAAAGGAAAAAAGAACACGGAAAGCTCACGTGTCTCTCATTAGCGGTGTCTTAGGATGCAGGCAATAACGCTGCATCCCAACATTTAACCATGATCTTTAACAGTTGATCGTTCTGCACTGAAATCGAATCGCGGTGATACTGTATGTGCCAAGCTTGATTCAGACAGGTTCAGGCAATGGAGGGGTATTTTGTCAACGCCGATGAATATATACTTACAACATACATGCATCATAATACATACAAACATGCGAGGTAGAAGCCGACTTGATTATAAAACTACGCCTTCCATGCCGCTAACAGCACCACCACCGCCATCACCATCACAACTACCACCACCAAGACCACTACCACCACCACCACCACCACACCACCGCCACCGCCACCATCATCACAACTACCACCACCATAACCACTACCACCACCACCACCACACCACCGCCACCGCCACCACCATCACAACTACCACCACCATCACAAGTACCACCACCATGACCACTACCACTACCACCACCAACAACAACAACAGCTACAACTATTTACTACTATTACTATTACTACTGCTGCTACTACTACTACTACTACTATTACTTCTACTGCTACTGCTACTACAACTACTACTTTTTTTTCACAAGAATCATCTCCATCCATTTGGGATTTATACTGTGAAACTCAAAACCAACTGTCATAATACTGTTCACCATTTGGAGTTGTAACGTGAAGGTTAACACTAAAACCCGTGTCCCATATTCCAGTTCATCTTCGAGAACGGCCCCGATCACCACGATCTTACCCTCGAGGTATGATCTTGGTGAAATGCCACGATCATAATATGATCGTGTCATTATAGTCAGGGAGCCACTTGAGGCTATCGTGCAAAAAAGGGTTTTCTTGGACCCGACAGACAAATTTTTGCAGTGCCTTAGCTGTTACGAAGGATATCTAAGGTGTATCAAAAAGCAAGATACTTTTCAAAATTGCATTGCGAAACAATTTTTTTGAAGCGTTTAATGCGAAAATCTTGATTTTCCACCCAAATTACAAATCTGCTAAAAACTTAACTTTGAATAATCAGATTAAGCCCAAATTTGGTCCACTACCGCCGATTGAGCTGCAGATACGACATATAAAATTGCAAAAGGATATATGAAGTACAACACAAGTTAGGCCAAAAAAAATTGATTTTGTAAAGGGAAAAATATGGAAAGACTATTACATTTCAGAATTTTTCTCGCCTAATTGTACCTCGACAGAGAGATTATTATTTTTTTCATATACGTCAGATTTGTGAAGAGATAACAAAAATATATATGACAAGACTTTGTAGAAAGTAAACTATAAAAAATACTCTTCTCATTTCAGAATAAACAACTACATCCCATTTGTGGTCTCTTCCAAACATTTCAAATACTCCAGCTGCCAGCTGGCATATCCTGTATGACATGCAGATGCTAGAAGTCCACTCATCCGGATGTTTTCAGAAGTTTTCTGAGGGACAATTTACTATGCGTCAATCAGAAAGGGCCTTTGTGGAATATGGACCGATCTAGCCCTGGAACAGACATATAATAGGGAAGGAAAGACATCTTTATTTAAAGGCATCTCACAAATCCAAGCTGCTCGTGACAAATATATCAAGGCCACACCAATATTAACCAAAGTTTCAGAAGCAGTGAAAAGTATGATTTACATAGATGGGACATCTGGGAGCCATCATGGAAGTTCAAATACACAAACCCATGAGGATGCTGATTTGTTTGAAAAGGTGAAGCACATAGTTTCAACTACTGTGATTAATCCATTTGCTTCTATGAATATCACTGATTATTATTATTATTTTTTTAAGTGTCCGACTTCACAGCCTGCATAGGCTTCACAAGCCTGCTCTCAAGGCCCAGTAGTCCTCCATACCATACACCTCTGTACATGTCACCACTTCGGCGCTAACACCCACCGTCAATATTGAATACATGCTAGGGCTGTCTCATACAGGAGTGGTGCATTGGTATTAGCGGGGAGTACTTTACGACATGTCGGCGGGTCTTCTGGTAGATCAGTAAAGTCTGATTTCATGAAATGCAAATCCTTAAACTGTTCCCTGCCCCAGCGGGGATTTGAACCTGGGTCCGGTAGGACTGCAGGCCACCTCTCTACCGATTGAGCCACCCCTACTGGAGAGAAAAATCCATCAAATATCATCATCTTTGCAAAGGCAAAAGCCATTGCAGCAATGCAAAAAGCTCAAGAAACAGCATCTGCAAAGATTATTCCTCCGGCGATACAACGTTTTCCACAACAAAACAAAACAAGTCTCAAAAAAAAACCCAAAGAATTCTGAAAGTTTACCAAGAAGAATCAGTAGTCACAAGAACTTTATGCTTCATAGAGAAAAGTGATGAAGCGACTCGAAGGGAGGCATTTTCACATGAATGGACACCTTATCCAAGCTCACTGTTTCAACCTGATCCCAGGTTTCCAAGCGGCTTTGCCATGACCAATGGCAATAAGTGCGATTTTATTGCACACCTCGTGGCTGAAAGTGATGCAGTCACCCAAACAGACATGTTAACTGCATCTGAGTTACCAGCTGTTTATATAATTGATGCCATGGCATTTATACAGAGGTTCCATACGCTTGGCGCTAAAACCTTTGGTAATTTAGTCAAACGATATGCAGCAAAGATAATGGAAATGAAGCCAAAAGGAGTCAACGAAATTCATTTTCTTGGTGATCGTTATGATTTTTCAAGTGAAAAAAGTCTTAAGGCTGATGAAAGAATTCTTAATGGAAACACCAGCACACCACAAATTTTACCAGCAGAAAATGTTAGCATTCCCAACTGGAAAGTCCTGATGAAAAGTTCTAGGAACAAGGCTGGTCTGCTGGAGTTCATATCACAGATGATTTGTGCCAAGAGAGACACCCTTATACCAAAAGGTATCTCCCTTGTCTTTATTTTCCAGCAAAGAAAAGACTGTAAGGATTAGTAGAGGCAGTGTTCATGAAACTGAAGAACTTAGATGTGAAGAACACGAAGACGCAGATACCCGTATAATAGCTCATCTTGCGTATGCAACTAGACTTCATGAACAGTCACATGTTGTAGTACAAGCAACAGACACAAACATTGTTGTCCTGTCCATGTACCACTACTGTTATTTACAGTCTGTGACAGAAATGTGGACCCAGAAGCTGGATAAGTATTTATCAGTGCATGAACCTGTAGTTATTTTCACATATATAGCAAACAGAAAAACAGACCCTTGCATGTGCACTGATATTCGCTTACGTGATTTCTGGAGGTGACAGCGTGAGCTTTTCGTCGTGGAAAAAGGAAGGCAGCCAAGATAGCTTTACAGAAAGCTGGACAGTTTTCAGAGATACCATGTTACGGTGAAAGTGGTGCTGAGATGGATCTAACTGATGGCTTTGTTAAAGAAGCAAGAGCTTTAATGTTCAGTCTTTATGTTGCCGAGACATTTGAAGACCTAAATGTGTTGAGGGAACATGTTTTTGCATCAAGCAGAACAGATGTGCGAAACTTACCTCCTATTGAAGATGCTTTTCATCAGCATTTATTTCGTGACTATACCAACTTATTGTTTACAAGCTAGCCCACAGGTGCAAACTGTCTCTGCCGCCTGCCACCCAGTATGGCAGAAGAGTTGTCAGTGGCACACTACAACCCATAATGATGACCAAACCAGCAAAACCAGGATCAGCAAAACCAGCTTCATGCAAGTGCAAAGTATAAAAGTACTTATGTAACTGCCTATGCGCAAAAGCACAGGTACCCTGACATACAGGATGCACATGCCTTGGTAAAGGTGATAAATGCTTACGCACTGAGGCTCAAGAATCATCAGAAGATAAAGATTCATTGATCTGAGATGATGTCATTACCTTTTTTTCATATTCAGTGTTGTCTTTAGCATACCATAACAAAGACATAAGAAAGTCACCCTCTTGGTAAAGTCTGTTCAAGTTATACAGATACAGTAAAGTTCTGTGTCTGTGACAATAATCATATGATGATTCATTTTTGAGTGTTATCTGAGATATTGTCATTATATTTTTTCGTATTCAGTTATGTTTTTAGTTACGATAATCACAAAGAAACTCACCCACTATGGAAAATTCAATTCAAGTTACTGGCTACAGCTAGCCAAGTTCTGGGTCTGAGGCAATAGTCAGTTGATTCACTTTATGAGCCTGTGTTGCCATAGATATAATTACTAATGCATTTTTCTGTTCAAATAACATCAGTAATTTGACATTTTTTGATGAAATGATACAATATACCTGGAAGTTATTATAGACACACTAGTCAGAAACATGTATATTTTGTTCAGTAAAGCTCGTATTTCCGCATGTATTTTTTCAATAAAATTTGAAAATATATTTGTCTTACAGAACTACCATGTTGCAGCGGTTAAATGAAGTGATATTTAGTGCATTCAAGCTGCAAAATTAATAATATGAGGTTACGGCACTTCTGTGTTTCTTATTTGAACACTTTTGACACGAAGAGTCACTTCTAAACTATGCTTCGATTTTTGTTAGTATCTCATTTTCCTACACTCCTGGAATGTTACAGATTGCAGATATACAAGACTCAAAAGTTTATCTTTCAGGGCCGCTTTTTCTAAAATTTGAGGGGCTGGCTCCCTGGCAAACGGTAGGCCTAAACGGCCATTTCACGAGACAGTCACTTTAGTGCTAAGACACACATACATTGTTACGGCATTCCACGACACCCTATGGAAGCGTCCAGTTATCCTGACGACACACTAAGATCATCCCTCACTTAAAAATAGCGGTCACTTTGACTCCATCTCACGCCAAGACATTGCCAGGACACGCTACGACAAGCTACGGCAAGCTACGGCACCCTGATGTAGGGTGTCGTAAATTGTCGTAGAGTGTATTAGGTATAACTCTGCCTGTCGTAGGTATAACTTCGTGTGTCGTAGCTAGTGTTTGGGATTCGATCTCCAAGTTATTGCTACGACACCTCAAGTCACTCCTACAACAAGCTATGACAACCTGCGACAAGCTAAGACACGCTAAGCCACAACTAAGTCAAATGACGTTACCGTCACATGTCACGTTCTCCTGCTTGTCGGCGCCTATGTTGTCAACTTTGAATATTCCCAAAACTGTAACAGCACACCAAGAACCACGAAGAATGACCAAGTTCACCACGTCAGCGCTACGTCATCGCTAAGTCACGCCACGTTACTCATGACGACATGTGGCGACACACAAAAACATGAAGATCGTGGCGTGTTGTGGGAAACTTCCTGACAGTTTGACATAGACCTAACCCTCACATTACAGTCCTTTGGCCCCAAGTACACCAACAGCTGTGGTTACCAACCATCTACGACTACTTTTATTACTTTGTTTATATTCATTAACATTACAGCATTAATAAAAACATTAATCTATTGGAGTCACTGGTCTATGTGACGTTTGACCACGGAAGCTTCGCAATCCATACCCGCCATAGAGAGAGGCCTGAGGCTTGATAGGCTTGTGGCCCTGAGGCATAGGAGAGCAAACCTCACGATGAAGAATGATAGTCGACATCTCATCCAGGCCATAACAGAACTCTGAGGTTGATGCTTTTTCTCATTAAAAATCTCTGCCAGTTTTGAGTAGAATCTCCCCATCTCTTGACCCATCCCACCTGATGTTGTCAGCACAAGGGGAGTGAATCGACCGTGGTCCACATGTTGGATCCTTTCTTGATAGTTTCTGTTTTTTCTTGTTCATTCCTCTAGTGTGCAGCCTCGAGAGACAGTTCACAATGACATGGGGCCGTAGGGTCATATATCCTAATGTAGAAAAAAGCCCTCTGCCCACATGTCCAGAAACCTCGAGCAGCGACATCCACTTTTGTATCATTTGCTGTATTTGCTGATCTGTGAATGAAGTGCTCACCGTCTAGAGGTAGCAGAGGTGGCTCTGTGGTGACGACATGGCATATTTCCTGTAGCATTTTCACAGTGAGGTCGCGTACATCACCAAGTCAAATGCGAACAAAGCCTCCCTTCTTGCAAACCATTGTATAGTTTGCATCAACGACAGTGCCACAGGCACAGTGTTGAGCCAGGTTCTCTATTGACCACCCATATGTCAAAGCTATGGTAAATATAAATACTGCTCAATTTCATAGCTACAAATAACGAGGCAGAGAGATATGGCCTTTGAAAACGAAGTGATATGATCACTGGAGCGCATAACTCTCGCCAGAATTTCATGGAAGTATTCCATAATTCTTTAACCAAAAAGTGGGGGGGGGGCCATTTTTGTCTACAACTGTGTATGTTTGTATGTGTCAGCCTTTTGCACCTAATGGTAGTTCTCCATGCGACACAACTTATGACAGAAGCTGTTATCAATCTGTTAAGTGTGTGGTTACTACTACTACTACTACTACTACCATTATTATTATTATTATTATTAGTAGTAGTAGTAGTATCACTATAAGAAGAAGAAGAAGAAGAAGAAGAAGATGATGATGATGAAGAAGAAGAAGAAGAGGAAGAAGAAGAAGGATGGTTAAAGCAACGTTTACGTGAATGTGGTGAATGTTTTTGGCGTATCAGATAGAGCCAGGATTCCGGGGACTTGAATGATGAGTGAATGGAAGCATGGCCCGTTGGACTGGGCAAACTTAGACTGTCTGGAAGTGCTATTCCTCACCCTGCCCTAGGGTGGGAAAGGAGGTCCGGATAATAATAATAATAATAATAATAATTAGAAAAAAAAATTGCCATTAGCAATAGCAATAACTCACCACATGACAAGCTATCGTAGGATCTGGTGATTTCAACGCCCTTTATACAGTGAGCACTTCGAAGTGAAAAGCTGGTGTAGGTCCCCTAGAAGAGTGCCAAACACGTTGGGCGAAAGTGAAAACAAAAAAAATCCATGCAGAGCAAGAATGGCAGAGCCCAAACTACTTTCCATTATCCCCTGGGAGATCTCAGAAACTACCAGCCCAAAAGGACTCAAACTCATTTCAGACCTTCTCCCATGTCTCACAAAAATTTCAAATCTGTACCTTTAACGGTTTTTGAGACGCCGCAAATAGGATATTTTTGTAGGTTTTTGGCTGTAATTGGATAACCAGTACTGGGAACTGGATGATACTAGGTCTTATGAAGCCGCCAGCTGGGGAACTCAGATGACCAAGTAGGATGGCCATAGCTTTGAATTTGAGTGAATACGAGGAAATGAATTATTTGTAATAATAATGATAATAATAATAATAATAATAATAATAATATTGACAAGAACAAATTAACTGACCACTAGTATGGAGAGTTATAATAATAATAATAATAACAATAATAATAACAATAATAATAATTAATAATAATAATAATAATTATTATTATTATTATAATAATAATTATTAATATAATAATAACAACAACAACAACAACCATCATCATCATCATCATCATCGTCATCATAATAATAACTAGTTACCTATTTATTGATTGTGTATCGACAATAAAGCAGCTTCGCCACAGATGTTAATGGTACTGTATATAAGGTATGAAATTTTGGCATCACAAACAAGTCTGCGACCTTTAAAAGCAGTTCAAGGTCATTCAAATTTGGAACATGTGCTTAGATTAACCTAAGGTAACTTCTTGTGTAATATCAACAAAATCTGAAGACAGTGGTGTGGAAGAAATAAATGAATCGTGGGTACATTTTACATTTGTCTCAATAACTGGCTAACTGTATGCTTCACTGCAACAATGCAACTATATTCCTTTCAGCTAATAAAAGGAACCAAAGCTGCACTTCTTTAAAGTTACAGCTTTACTGCTTTTGTGGTTTTCTCTAAAACGTGTTACAAAGAAAACATTGAACAGATCCGAATATGGCTAAATGGCAAAATATTCAGCCAAAATTCTTAGCAAACATTTTTATCATAGGATTTTCCACCAAATAGCTGTATCTTAATTAGTTCCTGAGATATTTCAACTTCAAATATGCAATTTTTGCACCATTGATGAGTATATGACCTTCAAAAATAGGTCAAGGTCATTTTCGTTTTGCATAAGTACTTGGGTTACCCTAGGGTACCTTCCTGTATAATATCATCAAGATCTATAGAAAAAAAGTGCAAAGAAAAATAACAAGTGGAATTCAGTAACTGTCCTACAGACAGTCACTAGTCTCAACCTACTGTTTCACTCAATGACCTACACCCCATTGGGGAGATTTGGATTTTTTCTATCAGCAATGGCCCATATCAGAACACATAACCTGGACCATTCAGATTCCTTGTGCAGGTCGTATTGAACCTCCAGTTGACACGACCAAGTTATCTCGTTCACAACATAATACTGATATGGTTCTCTATGATATGGCCCATGCCAGGACACATAACCTGGGCCCTTCAGATTTCTTGCGAGCAGTCTCCAGTTGTTCTGGAATCGTTGCGAGACTCTAAAGAGTGAATATGAATAATAATACCAGCGAAAACAATAGCTTCCACCTATGTAGTAGGTGGAGACTAACAACACTTACCAAAACAATAAGCTTCGCCATATATATGGCGAAGCTTAATAGTAAAACCATACAGACCCTCAGTGTACATTCATGGACATAAATACAGATACAATATACTACGATATCTAAGGAGAGAAATACCACTAACTTCTCAACTCAGTAATAAAAACTTCTTATACTCAACAAAGATTTTAGAACACTGTATACAGTTTAGTAATTACAGATTTTAAAAAAAGTTCGAGTAAAATTGCCCACGATTATACAACGGCAGAAACCTTAATTTTACTGCACCTAACATAACTTAAGCTACCCTAATCTACAGTCAATAAAAAATGAATGATAGCAACTGGTTTGGTGAAATTGTGCCCGAGTGATTTTTACTTAAGTTTCTTTCAGTTCGCCTGGTATTTCTGACGAAAAGATATTTAAGCTGGAACTACATTAAAACTATTTTTCTTTAAACGAGCGTTATACCATAAAATAAACTGTTAAATATGCTGTGCAATATATCAAAACGCAAAGGAAAACCAAAACGATTTTAGGATATTTTTGTGCTGACTCTGTACCTAGGAGTGTTCTGCTTTAAGGTCATTCAGTACGGTACATTCAATGGGGTGTGAACATTTGTAGGGCTGGAGTAGGATAAGATTGAATGCAAGGAAAATGAAGATGTTGACGTGTTGAACTGAACTAGCACATCTTCTTTTGTTCCACTGTTCCATCGATAACTGCTTGCTGAACGTGTGGTTGGGCCTTAACCCCTCGCCGCAGGTGACGAGTTTTTAATATTCATCAGGTTACAACCAGATAATTTTATTAAAGCTTGGGAAATTTTCTCGTAGTGAAGAGGGTCAAAAAAAAAGCTATAATCAAACCTCATCAATAACCAAAAATAAATAAATAAATAAGATCTCCCCAAGCTGAATATAATCGTCTCGAGATAGTCCTACCCCCCCTGAAAAAAAAAAAAAAAAATGTAGATCATGGGAATAATAGAGTTAAGTCAACCTGATGGTCCCGAAAAATGAAAAAGACTTAAAACTCAACTTCTGCATTAAATTCTGAGGATTATTTGATCGTTAGGTCATACCTCTGGTCGTGTCACTTGCTTTTTAATAAGGGTTTTGGCTTTCAGTGCAAGAACTTATGTAAAAGTGTGATTAATGAAAATCGACATTAAAATATGAGAACCCGGAAATGCTGAATAAAATATCTGGCTGTGTAAGGTTCTGTTCTCACTTAATTCTAAGAATTTATACCACCAGGAAGTGAATTACAAAATTCTTGATTTTTTAAATACTTTCGATGAGAGCTACTGCCTTTTCTTCACAGTATTATTTAAATTCATACCGTCTCCGTTGAGTGACTTTTTTTTTTTTTCCCTTTCCCCCCTCATGTCAAGAAAACTTATGCCATATCTGCTTGCAGTCCATAGACCTTAACACCGTAATCAAATGATGTCTTCCGTTAGAATACCTATGCCGCTACAAGATTACCATATTTTTTATGACAGCCCCTTTGTGCTGAAATTTTAGTAAAGGCGATATCCAACCCAGATAGTTGGAAATATCTATCTTAAGATGAATATTTTGTGTCATGTCTATCGAGCAGTTAAAAATGCCTGTCCATGAACCAGAACACAGTACGGTATGCTTTGCTCTCGTTCAGTGCTTTGAAATAGCTCCTGTTTTGTATTTCTCCTGTATGATTTACTAATTGATTTTCCTGCTGGGTAAATAGTGTAAGCACAGCTTCAGTATACTGGACAAATGTAAAGATTCACAATATTTAGAAATGTCTGTTAAATTTGTTAATAAATAGTTATAAAGTAGTGTAGTTGTACAGGCAAACATATATGTAACCTATACGAACAAATAAAATTAAGGTGGTTATAATCCACTCCAGGTTTAAATTCCAGGTCCTAAGGAGCTCCTGGAATATTTTCATGGACACATAAGGTATAAGGATTGAGACCCACTGTCCTCTCTCTCTCTCTCTCTCTCTCTCTCTCTCTCTCTCTCTCTCAACTGAATAAAATAATTTAACTTGAACTAAAACAAATACATGAAGATGCAGCCACGAGAAAGTTCAAAAGGCATAAAGTTTATGGGTCTGCAGTTAACCTTCCAGTTTAATTTGGATTTAGCTCAAATGATAAGGACTGTACGAGGGAAATATGCGTCATTTATTCGCTAATGTACGCGTTTTGCTCCGCTGGCCTTTTCAACTTGCATTCATAATTATGTTGCTCGATTATGTTTGCAAGTTTTCTTATTTTTAGATCCTACAGACTGTTTGTTAGTGAAAAATGGGGTTTGATGATGATAATGCTGTAGATGATGATGATGTGATGATGACAATGATGATGATTACGATGACGCTGATGATGATGATGATACCTATTAGCATATTGTTGGTCATGATGATGATGACGTAAGAGCAATAAACATAAAGATAACTCTGAAATAATTAGCCTACCTGAGTCACTCTTATGCTGTTATTCACACTGACTCACAGCGCATTCATTCACACTTTACGGTCGCACC
The DNA here is from genome assembly GCF_032717465.1 of Coenobita brevimanus. Classification (NCBI taxonomy): domain Eukaryota; kingdom Metazoa; phylum Arthropoda; class Malacostraca; order Decapoda; family Coenobitidae; genus Coenobita; species Coenobita brevimanus. The sequence goes on along the minus strand of NC_136955.1, from coordinate 7,625,069 downwards.
TCACTCGCACGTATCTCACTCACACCTCTCACTTTTTTGTTACACACACACACACACACACACACACACACACACACACACACACACTCACATTCTTACTCTTATACTCAACTAATTATCACCATCACTCACTACGCATAGTCACTTTGTTCACCTTACTCACATTCTTATCTCACTCATCCTGCCACTCTCAAGTAAGGAAAGATTTTTGTAATCGTATGTGTATCTGAGAGAGAGAGAGAGAGAGTAAACTGATACAATTGGTTATTCATAATTTCATCTCTGGAATTAGGCTCCTCTGCTTGAATTTCACTTTACTCATAACTCTTATACTTTTAAATCACTATAAGTCCTGGCGTGTTGACAATCATATTTTGTATTTAGCGTGTTTTTTTATTTTTTAGAATTTTTTGTGGGCACCTTCCCTTTATATCCTTCTCAGCATGGAAATTTACATGTATGTGTGTGTGTGTGTGTGTGTGTGTGTGTGTGTGTGTGTGTTTTCCGCAATAACTTTAAATCAGGCTCAGTTCTGAAGGAGAGTTACGAGGAGAAAACAATGAACAAGATCAGGTGAAAAAGAAAGGAAAAAAAAAGAAAATAAAAGAAAACGGAAATAAGAGAAAAAAACATAATACACAAACAGCCACAAAATAACCCATGCATACGTGACAAGGAAGCAGCTCAAAAAACAAAACGGAAAAAACTGCACGACCTTTAAAAAAATCCTCAAAATTTGCATAGGTCTCGACAGCTGCCCTGTGCTTTGCGTTTTTATTTTATTTTTTTTTGGGGGGTACCACGCGACTCGAATTCCAAAGCAAATATATTTCGAACAGGCTGGTGTTGTCTGTCAGGAAAAATAAAAATAATAGAGAGAAAAATCGCTGAACACAACTAAAATGCGTATCTGAAATCCTGGGATATATCGTGAAATGTTTCGGGGGTTGCCACACCCAGACAGCTTGAGAGAGAGAGAGAGAGAGAGAGAGAGAGAGAGAGAGAGAGAGAGAGAGAGAGAGAGAGACGTATGTGAATTATGCAGACTGCCGTTTCTGCAGTAAAGCTTCGTAAGCAGATTTCAGTTAACTCTCTCTCTCTCTCTCTCTCTCTCTCTCTCTCTCTCTTGCAACATGTATCATGTTCTCTCTGCCATGACTCTCACTACTCTGTTTTGTTGCGATGAGTTCCGGTTTTTAAGTGTCTATTCTTTGCAGATCTTACCTGCGCTGGGGAGAAGACAATGGATTATGGCTGAGACTAAACTCAGACCTGGTATCACGAAGATGATGAATATTGGCGACGGAGAAAGGAAGCAGAAAAACATGAGGGGAAAACATAAACGAAACACAGTAGATAATATTACAGGGAAGGGTAGGGTGGAAAACCAGCAACAGGTAAACCATTAGCATCTCTCACCTTTACTATCTCTCTGTCTACATTGTCGGCACCGTGGGTAGGTTACCGCTGTCCAGATCATTTAATTAACAGAAGACCACACTATGTCCTTTGCTACATTTCCATTTGTGTCCTCTCCGACACAAAACTATCAAAAACTAACAATCATGCCACCGAGTAGAAAAGAGGAAAGTTTGGGCAAAGATAATGTATAACAAGTACGAAGGTGCTAGGTGCGGAAACTTCAGGCCACTTCTATATGGTTTGGTGCAAGAAAGTGAATTTGTGTAGTGCGGTGTGAGAGGGCAGTATGATGTATTATGTGATAAGGCTTCGCCAAGTCGTTAAATTCTGGAAGAGTGAAGAACCTCGTTTCCAAATATCGATTATGAATGACACATGAACAGAGTCACTTCTAGATATGTTCCCGCATCCAAAAATATAAGAAAAAATAATCAAAATCATTATCATTGTTTTTCCCACAAACGGAACTAGGAGGAAAAATAAATAAAAGTATTGGACAGGTGAAGGTCTGAAGGTTTACTGGTCAATAAACTTTCCTGGCGCAAAGTGGTAAAGCTTACGGAACTGAAGCATGTCGTTTACAAAAAGATTCGTGAGAGACGGAATTAAAGGTCTGCATCAATTGTAGAAACTATGAGAGTTTATCTTTTCCTGTGACCTTGACTTTTGATCTGTTATACTCAAAATCGAATAGCTTCATCAATGGCTGACTCTCAAACCTCCCACCATGACTGGTACAAATCTTATAAAAACTGTTTGAGTTATTGTGTCGACCATTTGACCTCACCCAGCAATCTTGTCTTTTGACAAGTTGTACTCAAAGTCGAATCTCTATTCGTGCCTGCCTTAGAATCATGCCAAAAAGTTTTGCCATTTTGTCGAAAATGTAATTAAACTCTTTAAAGTACTCTCGCCACATTACCCTAATTCTTGACCTATTGTTCTAAAAAACAAAAGGTAAATCCATTGACTGACCCTCAACATTTCTACCAAGTTTGTTTAGAATCAATTTAAAAGGGCCTGAGTTACTTTGCTTTCAAGCAGACACATGTGGGCTGAACTTCGATCTTGCCTTGTGACCTTGATCACTGTCTGATTGTTCTTAAAATCACATCCCTTCGTTCCTGCCGTACTCCTAACCACTCCATCAGGTGTGGTCAAGATCAGAGAAAACTATACAGTTTACCTTGCCATATAACCTGGACTTTTGTCCTTGACTTTTGGTTGTTCTTAAAATTAAATCCTTTCATCCTTGCGTTACCCCGAGCCCTTCCACAAAGGTAGGTCAAAACTAAATAACAACTTTAAGCTGGCTTTGCCATTTGACCTTGATCTTTGATTTAAAACATCTCAAACAATAGGTCAGCCCTATGACTAACCCGAAACCATTCCAACAGTATGGGTGAAAATCAGATTATATATATATATATATATATATATATATATATATATATATATATATATATATATATATATATATATATATATATATATATATATATATATATATATATATTTCCAGATGCAGAGGCACCCAGATAATAAAAATCTGACCTCATGTCTATGACCTTTACCTCTGACTGATTGTACTCAGAATATTTTCTCCTCTTGCTTCCTCTTAATGTTTCACTAAATTTGGTCTAAATCAGATCAAAACGGTGTAGTTGACTTTACCATGTGACCTTGGCCGTAACAAACAATGGGCCTTTAAAAACAATAGGTCAGTTCCTTGGCTGCCCTTCAGTTCTTCTCACAAGTTTAATTGCAATCCGAGTGAAGCTGCTGAATTGTAATGTTAAAAAAGAGACACACACACGCATTGAGAAAAACTTTAATCCATAGCGCTTCCTGTGGCCCTTGGTATAAAAAAAAGAGTATCGTATTGTACTGAGGGGATTAAGGACAGACACAGATAACAGACAGGCAGAGAGAGACATGGGTGATAACACACAGCTAATATGAACAAATGTATTGGAATAAAGATAAGACGATTAGCTGAAGATGAGAGAGAGAGAGAGAGAGAGAGAGAGAGAGAGAGAGAGAGAGAGAGAGAGAGAGAGAGAGAGAATGATTATGTAGTCTTTTTCTCTAGCCTTATCCACAAATCCATATACTTTTTGGCATGGAAAATCTCTTAGCATCTCCTTCTTAGCGACTTATCATGCTTGGGGTTACAGCAGTGGTATACATAATAGGATACACCAGTCTGGTAAAGAAATGTGATTAGATCGTCTCTAGGGCTGGGCATGAATTCTTAATGCAAGTCATTTTTCATCATCATCATCACCACCTTTATCATCCTCCTCCATATCATCGTCAACTTTATTATCACCTTTCTCATCATCATCAATATCCGTCATCCATCATCATCACCATCACCATATTCTTCTTCTCCTTGTCATTAAATATTTTTTCTGTCTGTCTTTTTTTCTTTTTCTTTATCTTATTATTATCATTGGTATTTTTTTCTTACTCATTCTTTTTCTACTGTCTTATATTCTTCTTCTTCTTCTTCTTCTTCTACTTCTTCTATTTTCTTATTCTTCATCACCATCATGGTCATCGTCATCAACATTGTCAGTTGTGTATTCAACAGGTCCATGTTAAAAGTCTGAGGAAAATTTGCCCCTTTATCAACATTTTTTGTGTGTCTTAATGACACTCGTGTAGCCCATAGGTGATATTCTGTGAGTTGTCGTATCTCTCATTTTTCCTTTCTATTGCCTTGTATGTTATTTCCATTTACTTGATATCAACATAGATTGTTCAAGTAAAATACAAATGCATATGCAGCAACAGCAGCAGCAGCAAGAGTAATAGATGTAGTAGTAGTAGTAGTAGTAGTAGTAATAGCCCCAGACTCATGTGAAATTTGAACCCAGGCAGTGGACTACGGGCTGAAGCTGTCCTCCTACGGTCCATCAACCTCCTTCTGGGGGATAGGGAGGGAACTGAAGGACGTTTGTATAGCTGGGTAGTGGAGCCACCCAGCCATACTGGTGGCAACACGTGAAAGCGTCCATCTCAAGCACCGGACATGCAGTAAAGGTCTGTATTATGCAGTATAAGTCACTGTAGAAGATGCGCTGCGATACTTCCTGAGGCAATCAAAACAAAACAGACTAAGAGAATGATAAACAGGGGTATAAAGAACCCTAAGATCCATGTTTTAAGAGAGTTAAGATGACTAATTCCCCCAAAAAGAGACGAAATAATAAAAAAAAAAGTAATATATTCGAACTCAAGATAGAAAGAGCAGACTGATCCCTCCACTTCGATAATGTCATCAAAAGCTTATTCCTTCTGCCTCCTCATGATTATTATGATTAGGAAACACGTCGGCCTTGAAAAATTATATTTACTCGTAGACTTCATGAAACCTTCCCAACTCTGCGGCTAACATAATATGCAAAAAGTTGTCTAAAGATACTAGAATATTCGAAGAAAAGGACACGATTTGAAGACGTTAGCCTGATCATGGCCGGAATAACTCAAGCAACGTACTATATTTAAGTGAACGCCAGATGACTTTAGGTGAGAGTGAGCCAAAGGAGAATGATAGTCATATATTTAAACCTAATTTATCAAAATGAAGTACAAAAACTCAATTATTAAAGGTCATTTATGGAACACCTGTGGTTATTAGGGATCGTCAGTCTGCATCCCATATTTCATAACGCAGTCTCCAACCATATAGGAAGGCCTGATATGTTCCACCATCATCACGTACCATACCTCAAGAATCGGCATTAAATTTTTGGGGTCTACATTCCACTTCATGATTTCAGGTTTCAGCATTCAACCCTAAAGCCCATATTCTTGTCGATTAAGGAAGCTCCCTAACACCTCTTCCTCAGCGATTTTTTTTTTGTTGACTACCCTGACTCTCCTCTTCCGTGTTGTTTAAATAACTCAAATATCACCACAATCAGTATGAATAACAAACAAATTGATATTAACCAGCCGTATCCAAATATCAATCGTTATGGAAGAGGTACTAGGGAGCATCCATAACCAACGAGAAGTGTCAATATTGTCATCATTAACTCTCTCATGATCACTACGTACTGAATATTCGTTTCTATTTAACGCCGTACGGGTCATAAGGGAATCTGTGTGTTAACTTACAGCCAAAGGGTCATAGGGAAGACATGCTAATCAACATACAAGGCTTAAAAATATACAAGTAGAAATTATATGGGGAGGCATGGCTAATTCTCACACGTTCCTATAACTCATTCTCACTTGAATATGATTTTCAGTGGCTAGTCTGAATGGAGCATTAGAGTTATTTCGATCATGTGAGGGTAATACACAGCCTAAGAGTTGCAGGGCAGGACACTGATAAGAATATGAATACACAACCTAAAAACATACATACAGAAGCATGAAACTGAGGGCTGGCTGTAAATAGGAAGATAAAAAAATGTGTATGAAAGAGAATTATGCTTATACCTCTCTCTCTCTCTCTCTCTCTCTCTCTCTCTCTCTCTCTCAGTTTATCTGTATATCTGGTAATAAGGAATCTCAGACATTTGCACAAAATGTAGCAGTAAGAGGAGTGAGGGAGTGAGAGGCTAATCCATATCATCCTCTGTCAACCAAAGAGATGTGTGGGAACTAATACTGTGGAAACGTGTGCATAAAATACCTGTACGCATGAGTTGCATTTATAAAACTTAAACGCAGCCATCGAGGAAATATACGTGAACAAGTCTCTTGAGAATCATGTCAATATATCAATGATAATGATGTGCATTAATGTTTCTCTCGATTAGGAAGAAGTGTATAAATGTTCCAGTCGAAGATATAGATGAAGGTAAATTTCTTTAGCGAAAAGAAAGGCGTTGATAAATCTGTCTACCACGAGAAAGACTTGAATGAGAAAAATGTGTATAAACGTTTGTCGATGACCTACATAGGCCTGAATTTATCCATCGGAGAGAGAGAGAGAGAGAGAGAGAGAGACAGACAGACAGACAGACAGACAGACAGACAGAGACAGAGACAGACAGACAGGCAGGCAGATAGACAGACAAATAGATTTCCACAGCTATGCGTATATAGGCAACACAGATTTTACCGTCCTAGTGACGTGATTCGACTTTAACAGTGAGGGTACTGCTTAACCGAAGTCACATAATTATGTACCGGAAAATATTAATACAGTGAGAGAGAGACAGAGACAGAGAGAGAGGTAGGGCCCCGTTCTCTTTCTCTCCCTATACTTATGAAAATATTCTTGCAGTTACGCTATATTATATATATATATATATATATATATATATATATATATATATATATATATATATATATATATATATATATATATATATATATATATATGTGTGTGTATATATATATATATATATATATATATATATATATATATGTGTGTGTGTATATATATATATATATATATATATATATATATATATATATATATATATATATATATATCCCAGGGGGGATAGAACACTTCCCTAGTATTCCTTGTTTGTCGTACGAGGCGACTAAGAGGGACACTTTTATCTACATTCTTTTTGCAATCTCTATTTCCCTTGTACTTTGTCTGTTCTAACCCTCTGCATTTTATTTTCTTATAGTTAATTTCCTCTCTCCACTGTCTGGTTCCTGCGAGCCACTGGCATTGGCTCCAGGGTAAAATATTTTTCTGCCTAAGAAATTCTGATGAACTCTGGCCATGAAGCAACGGCCCTCAGTTCCGTGCAGCCCTTAAGTGAGCAGGGGGTGCTAAGTATCCCAGGGTGTAGGAATAAGTTCATAAATCCAAAAAGAACCTTAAGAATAGGAAACTGTAATGTTTGAACTCTCAGTCATGATGGTAAAATGGAAGAACTTATTTCAGTGTGCAAGGAATACAATATAGATTTGTGCTCTCACAGAAACGAGGTCGCTTGGAGTTGATAAAACGAATTTGGAAGATGGTATTACTTAGTTGGCTTCTGGTAGGAGTGATGGAAATCATTACCAAGGTGTAGGCTTACTATTGAGTAGAAATGCTTGCAAGGCATTATGTGAGTTTTAAGCCAATTAATGCGCGCTTGCTTTATGCTCGTTTAAAATCTGACCATGGTAATATCAGTATGGTGGTAGGGTATGCTCCGACAAATGAGGCTGCTGATGAAATGAAGGACGACTTTTAAGAGAAGCTGCAGGATGTAGTGAATATAGTGGCAAGACATGATGTGTTAGTTTGCATTGGTGATTTTAATGCGATTGTTGGTAGTAGTAGGGATAGCTTTGAAGACTGTGTGGGTAAGGTGGGTGTTGGTATAAGAAACGAAAATGGGGTGCGATTTGGAAGCTATTCTTTGACAAATGACCTTACGATTGGTGGAACTATCTTTAAACATAGAAAAATACATAAAACTATTTGGATTTCACTATGTGGTAAATATTGTAACCAGATTGACCACATTGCAATTAGCGGAAGGAATAGGAGTTATTTGCAAGACGTTTGTGTAAGGAGGGGGGCAGATATATATAGCGATCATGAACTTGTTGTGTCAAAGATTAAAATAAAACTTACGAGAAATGTTAATGATAGTTGTACAGGAGGTAATAAATATGATTTTGATGAGCTGAGAAATGATAACACGAAGGAAAAGGTTCGGTGGGAATGTAGGAACAGGTTTCTAGTCCTGCAGACTCTGATGAAATCTGAAGACAATGATATTAATCAAATGTGGAGAGAGGTAACACCAGAGTGTTAAGGTCAATGTTAAGAAAAAGGGAAAAGCGAGAAGGAAAAAGTGGATGTCAGATCAAACATGGAATACAATTCGGAAAAGGAAAGAGACAAAGTTAAGAAGTGAAGAACATGTGGATGGCTTAGTACTTGAAGTACTTAGAGCAAAGTACTGGAGTTTACATTCTGAAGTAAAAAGACTCGTTAAACGGGATAAGAGGAGGTTATATGATGAAAAGGCAACAGAGAAAGATATTAAGTAAAAATGATGGTCAGAGCACAAGAGCAGCGTATCAGGCCATACAGGAGATAACTGGGACTGAAAGGAGAAGGAAGGAAACACCTGTACGGGATAGAAATGGTAACTTGTTGACTAAAGATTTGGATATAAAAGGAAGGTGGAAAGAGCAATTTGAATTTGATCTAAATAGACCAATCCCAGCTGAAGAGGACTTTTTGCCAGCCGAGAGAGATCTGCAGATAGAAACAGGGGATATAAGCTTGGAAGAGGTAGCAAAATCTATAAAGGAGTTAAAGAATTTTTAGGCCCCAGGAGAGGATGGAATATTTCCTGAAATGCTTAAGGTGGAAAATGATGAGTTGATGAATGCGCCTTTGAAACTTTTTAATATGGCTTGGGATAATGGTGGAATTCCAGAAGAGTGGAAAAATCGAGTGATTATAAAAATACCAAAAAAGGGAGATTTAAGTGTGTGTGGACACCTGTAGTTGCAAAAGTCTTTTCCAAAATCTTGTTGAACAGAATAGAGCCAGTAATTCATAAAATTTTCAGAGAAGAACAAGCGGGATTTAGAAGGGTCGAGGTTGTAATGATCAGATTTTTATTGTAAGGCATCTAATGCAAAACGCTAATGAGATGCAAATGTCACTTAGTATATGTTTTGTGGATTTTGAAAAGGCGTTTGATAGTTTTTCACGTGGAGCTATGTTGAAAATTATGAGATTCTATGGTATACCCGAAAAGTTTGTAAATATTACTAGAAGCCTGCATGAAGGTACTTTTTGTAAGGTAATCGTGGGTGGTTCTTTGAGTGATCCATTTGAAGTTAGATAAGGAGTGATTCAAGGAGGAATTCTTTCGTCTTTGCTGTTTGTTTTGGTTGTGGATTACGTTATGAGAAAGGTTGTAATGAGAACAGGTGTAGGAACTGACTGAAAGAAAATAAGAGGCTGATGGATTTGGATTATGCTGATGAAATTGTACTGATTTGCGGAAGTATTTACGAGATGCAGAGGGTGCTTGATTGTCTGGCGGAGGAAGGAGAAAAAGTGAGATTGGCAATAAATAGTGGAAAGACTGAAATTATTAATCTGAAAGTTGAGAACCAAATCGTTTGTGTAACTGGGAATAATGTGTTGAAGAATGTAGAAAATTTTATTTATCTGGGAATGATTATATCATCTAATGGATCATTAAAACTGAAATTGAGGAGAGGATTAGACAGACTTGGCGAGCTATTTGAATGTTGAAATCTGTTTGGAATAATAATATGCTTTCGGTACATACTACAGTAAAAATTTACAAGTCCAAGGTTAGACCAATTTTATTTCATGGGCATGAGTCATGGTACAGTACAGTTGCAACAGATCAGAAAGTATTAGGATTTGAGAATAAAATACTGAGAAGGATTCTTGGAGTAAAGTGGCAAGACAGAGTTACAAATGCAAGACTAAGGGATATTATGACAATGGAACCAGATGATGAATGAATGTGTGAGCCTGTCTCGCTGGAAATGGCTGGGGCACATATACAGAAAAGAAGGCAGTTTAATACAGGATGTGCCAGAGTGGACTGCTAGAGGAAGAAGAGGTAGAGGTAGGCCGAGGGAAGCCTACTTGAGGACAATGAAAAGAGATGGAGGAGAGGAGTGTTGGTGGGACCTCAAGGTGATGTCAAGAGACAAATATTGGTGGAGAGAGTTCATCGAGGCCCTATAGATCCCGTGGGGTGCCACAGAAAATGACTGATATTATATATCTATATATATATATATCTATATAACTATATATATATATCTATATATATATATATATATATATATATATATATATATTGCCAGACGCCTAAATCCCACACGGGGTGGCCACAAATAAATAACCTCCACGTCGCCCTGTCCCCCGCCATTTCACTGCCCTGCTCCCTACTCACACACCCCTCTCTCATTTACCTCTCCACTCCATCCCTCCATCTCATCCTTGGCCTCCCCCTCCCCATCTCTCCTTCCACCTCATTCACATACACTCTCCTCGCCAGTCTCTCACTCTCCATCCTCTCCACATGGCCAAACCACCTCAGTGTGTTTCTCTGCCACAACGCTCCTTCACATCCTCATTTGTCAGACTGTCTCTCCATGTGCATCCACATGCTCCTCTCAAATAACTCATTTCCACAGCTCTCACTCTCGTCTAGTGTCCCTTCAACAACGTCCAGGCTTCACTTCCATACGTTAGAGTTGGTATCACAATACTGTCATGTAATAACTTTTCACTTACATGCTCACTTCCCTGTTTCTTATCACTGTTTTCAAGGAACCAGCAACCTTTCTTCCCTGCTATATACCTTTCAAGCACTTCACCCTCCAAACCTCTATCCTTACTCATCACACTACCCAAGTACTTAAACGTACTCACATTTTTCATTTTCTCATCATCTAACCTCACTGTACATTCACTGACTTCACTCATCTCGAAGACCATAACTTTACTCTTCCCTTCATTCACCTTTAGATTCCGTTTCTTACAGACTCTCCCAAACTCATCCACCAAGCCTTGCAGCTCCCTTTCGTCTTCATTTAACAACACAGTATCATCAGCAAACAACAGTATAGGGAGTTTCCGAACACTGCCCTCTCTCATTAGGACCACTCCAACATCCAATGTCCTACCTTGTATCTCGTTTATAACCCCATGCATGTACAGATTGAACAACCATGGAGACATGCCACATCCCTGTTTCAACCCAACTTTCAGATAGAAAAAAATCACTCAGTTCACTATCCACACGCACTGCAGCCTTATCACCCACATACACTCTCTTCACAGTATTCAACAATTTCCCATCTACTCCACATATTCTTAATACATTCCATAATCCTTGCCTATCCACCCTGTCATATGCTTTCTCCATATCCACGAAGGCCGCAAACAGTTTCTTTCCCTTCTCTAGAAACTTTTCCGCTAAAGATCTAAGAATGAATATCTGATCTACACAATCTCTTCCTTTCCTAAAACCTCCCTGTTCTCCTCCAACTAGTTCCTGTTATTTCCCTAACTCTGTCAATATGTATCCTACCACATAGTTTTCCTATTACACTATGAAGACAAATGCCCCAATGATTACAAAGTACTTCTTTTTCCCCATTCCCTTTGTACAAGGGAAAAATTATACCTGGCTTCCAATCCTCTGGGACTCTACCTTCCTCCCAGGCCAATCTGCACTTCTTCCACATCCATTCTACTAGTATCTCTCCCCCATGCTTCAGCATTTCACCACACACTCCATCAATTCCAAGGGCTTTCCCCATTTTGACTTTCTTCATTGCTTCCAGAACTTCCATCCTACTGATTTCTTCCAGAACTTCCATCCTACTGATTTCTTCCTGTTTTCTCACCTCCCTCCTTCTCCCAGGCGGCCTGCAGTCCTGATGGACCCAGGTTCGAATCCCGGCTGGGGCAGGGAACAGTTTAAGGATTTGAATTCCATAAAAAGCAGACTTTCCTGATCTACCAGATGACCCGCCGACATGTCATAAAAGTACCCCCGCTAATACCAGTACACCAGTCCTGTGTGAGACAGCCTTAGAAAGTATTCAGTATGGACGGTGGGTGTTAGCGCCGAAGTGGTGACATGTGGAGATGTAGGAGGACTACTGGGCCTTGGGATAGGCTACTGCCTCCGAGATATAGGCCCTGAAAGCCTTTGCCCAGAGTCGGACACATTAAAAAAAAAAAAAAAAAAAAAAAAAAAAAAAAAAAAAAAAAATCTATGTTCAACAATTCCTTATAGTGCTCTCTCCACCTCCTCACTTTTTCTCCCGTCTCCACTAGTAATCTACCATTAGTATCGTTCACAGTCTAACTCTCTTAACCTCTTTCCAGAACATTTTCTGTATATATATAGAGATATATATATAAGTATATATATATAGAGATATATATATAAGTATATATATATATATATGGAGCCTCTGTGGTACAGTGGTAGAGTGTGTGTTTCGTACGCTGGTGGATGCGGGTTCGCCTCCCACCAGAGTTGTAAAAACTTTGGGATGTGTTCACCGAGCCACTTACTACTTTGTGGTTAAACCATTGTCGCATACTAGTATGCTTGCACACAGTCTGCTTGAGGCGGGCCAATTACATTTGGTTCACAGACTACACACACACCCAAAGCCACCACATCGCTACAATCACACTCACAAGCACTTCTCACCCTACATACAGTCCCTACCAGACAGCCTAAGCCACTGGGTAGATATATATTGGCTGTATCGTCTCTGCTTCGGTAGGGATAGGCCGGTCCTGCAGTGGACCTCAACGGCTGATGATGATGTATATATATATATATCCCACTGGAGCCCAGTGTCCAGAGTATTGGACAGAACTGGGATTTTTCAAGTCTATAAAGTAGGGAACCCCCGGGTAGGGACCTATGAGCTTCGCGACTATGAGCCGATAGGCGGAGGTCAGTACGCTTAGTGCCCTCCCAGGGCAATGCCTCGCCCAGCACCCCTGGGATCCAATGGGATATATATATATATATATATATATATATATATATATATATATATATATATATATATATATATATATATATATATATATCCTTCTTTCCTTCCATCCCCTTCTTTCTTTCTCTCCTTCATTCTTTCTTCGTCCTTCTGCCTACGGGTGACTCTACACTCCCTCTTCCGTCTTTCTTTCCTTCATTCTCTCCTCTTCCTTCTGCCTGTAGGTGACTCTACACCAGCGTTTCTTAACCTTTTCCGACCTCAGCACCTCCCTTGTAATAAGGTGTCAGTCCAGCACCCCTCTACATCTGGTTACTGGGACTGCAGTTGCTACACTACTGCAGGGTTAAAGTAAAGTGATGTACTGCCTGACAGTTTATTTTATACTGTCTCGAAAAAAAAAAAAAATCAAGGATGCCAAAACTAAGCAAATCCAGTAAGAAAAAAAATATAATGCAGCATTTTGCAGCACCCCCTAAAATTGATTTCAGCACCCCCTGGGGGTGCTAGCACCCCAGGTTGAGAAACGCTGCTCTACACTGAGTGACAAGCCAAATGGTTTCCAGTACAACAGGAAACCATTTACTCCGCTGGGTCATAACCATATAACCAGATTTTGGCTCCTGGTGGTTTAGTGGGTAATTACGGAGCTCCAGTCGGATTGAGCCGGTGAAGGTTTATATCCAAGGAATGGTTGGGGTTTATTGTTCACAAACTGCCATTCAGGGATGAGTGAGGCTGGTCACTCTCATCTTAAATGTCAGGACCAACTTGCCTAGCCCCGGGCTCCTATGCTCCTCATGGAGCAATGTAGGATTGGATGATTGATGGATGGATATATATCCATATATCTATCTATCTATCTGTCTATATCTATCTATCTATATATACAATATGTAGATAGATAGATAGGTAGACAGATAGATAGAGAGATAGACAGATATAGATATAGATGTGTGTGTGTGTGTGTGTGTATGTAATCGTTTGACAGTTACGTGTTTACTTGTTTTACACTTACAGTATGACCGGAATATTTGAAATCCATGCCGTGCTTCAAAAAATATTGACAGTAGGAAAGAGGAATGTCACGTTCTTCACTGCCAGAGTCTCTTCTGTGATTAATAAATTGTAGTAGAAAGTACGAAACTGATGAGGAGGACATTTTCTGCACAAGTGGCAATTCCTAGGTTGAATAAAATCATATGGCATTAGCCAGAATAATACTGATATTAAAATATCACCATTACCATTTTCATCATCACCGCTGGTCATAATCATCATCATCTCTTACGACAGGGAATGGCAATAAAAGAATCGCCTTCAGTCTACAAGGACCTCAGCTAAACATACCTGTCTCACCTGTAAACACTCTTCTTCTCTCTTGGAAATACCAATTTACATTCTTTTCTTCCATACCACGTAAGTTGTGCCTCGTCCTACATTCTTCCTCACTTTCAAATACCTTCTTTAACAGCTTACCTATGTGCATTCTTTGAAAATATCTGTACCATCTCAATGTGCTCCTTACGTATTTAATAGTTCCATATCTCCCCGTTATTTTCCTTTGCTTTGTAAAAAAAAAAAAATCTCATAAGTTTATGAAACAGTCTATCCTGCTTCTGCCAGCATCTGTTCTGAAAAGGATAATTCATGAAGATTATAAAATACTAAATCTCTATCACTGAGTCTCCTGGGTTCAGTGCTGTGTGAGAGTGTTGGCAATATAATATTTCAGCTAAAGATCCTCCACTTCAGCATAAAGCGAAGTTCTCAGTTCCATTTAAGCAATATCTCCTTAACATTGCACTCCATTTTGAATTTTTCCCAGTCTACAACTCCCAGATAATTAAAACGAGCTAGGCTTTCATGCATCTCAGCTTCCAACTTTGTACCTTGCAATTCATGTTGCTTCGTGTCTGTATTCTGTTATTCATTGTTATTATTATTATTATTATTATTATTATTATTATTATTATTATTATTATTGTTGTTGTTGTTGTTGTTGTTGTTGTTGTTGTTGTTGTCGTCGTCGTTGTTATTGTATAATCATCATCATCATCATCATTTTTATCATTACTGTTATATAACTTCTGGTCAACGTCCCCTTCCTAAACTCAGAACAAAATTAGGAATGCACATGTCCCACCTCACGTCCCAGGCTTACGTTCTCAGGTAAGGCCAAATTCCCACTTACTTGGCTGCCTCCGGTCACCTTAAAATGCGTGCTGGTTTTTGCTGGATCAAGGGCGTGAGTTAATTGAGGAGCTGGGTTGGCGAATAATTGTTTTGGTATAATAGATGGCAGCGTGTAAGTTGGTTATGTATTAGTGATACAGGGATACTGTCTTGGTTTCGTGTGCGTGGATGATGAGTATTTCTGGGTAATTTCTAGGTAACTGGATGTTTTCTGAAATACGAGAAATTTTGACGGGAGATGGATTTGCTTCAATGAGGTATGTGTGCCGTACAGAGAAGCACAGGACAAGATTTGGCACACCTTTCTAAACTCGATAGTGGACGGGGCAACGCTGTTTTATAGGTGCGGCTTATCTATAAAGAAAAATGTAATAAAATATATTTAGATGATTAGATTTCTGTGGCGGAGCCAGGATGCTGGATGTTTGAATAGTGTGTGCATGACAGTGTGGACTAGTTCATGGCTAGTTCTCCATTTTGTTCTCCATTTTGTACGTTTAAGTACTTGGGTAGTGTGACGAGTAAGGATGGAGGTTTGGAGGGTGAAGTGCTTGAAAGGGTACAACAGGGAAGAAAGGTTGCTGGTTCTTTGAAAGCAGAGATAAGAAACGGAAGTGAGCATGGAAGTGAAAAAGTTACTACATGACAGTATTGTGATACCAACTCTAACGTATGGAAGTGAAGCTTGGACGTTGTTGGAAGGACACAAGTCAAGAGTGAGAGCACTGGAAATGAGTTATTAAAGAGGAGCCTGTGGAGTCACATGGAGAGACAGGCTGACGAATGAGGATATAAAGGAGCGTTGTGGTGTGGATGTGGATGTGATAGGAAGCGTTATGAGGAACACACTGAGGTGGTTTGGCCATGTGGAGAGGATGGAGGGTGAGAGACTGACGAAGAGAGTGTATGTGAGTGAGGTGGAGGGGGGAGGAGGGAGGGGGAGGCCGAGGATGAGATGGAGGGATGGGGTGGAGAGGTATATGAGAGAGGGGTGTGTGAGTTGGGAGCAGGGCAGTGAAATGGCGGGGGACAGGGCGACGTGGAGGCGATTTGTTTGTGGCCACCCCAAACGGGATTGAGGGGTCTGGCAATAGATAGATAGATAGATATTTCTGTTTTTCTTAAATTTTACCTCATTATTTAAGTGAGACAAAGATTCAGGATCATCACGGGTTTTATTACTGTGGAAGCAACGGAAGTGACATCGGAGCCAGATGGACCCAGATGGACTGATGGATATGTATATGTAGCTCATCTGAAAGGAATTACAGAAAATAAATATTTGTCAATGGCTTTTGCTTTTGTGAAGCCAAATTTCCAGTCTTGGGTGATATGAACGTGTGTGTGTGTGTGTGTGTGTGTGTGTGTGTGTGTGTGTGTGTAAGTTTTTCCTGGGCTTCGAGGCATGCTAGTTGGCAGCTTTCTTATCTCTGTGCTTTCTCTTTCGTTGTGTCTCGTAGATAAGCCTCATCACCCTCATCATCATCATGACGACCACGGCCACATTATTGATGATGATGATGGATAGTTGTATATTAATGTCTTGAGCATGACGGTCATTACTGTAGTATAGTATATTCGTGTTACGGCTAGACGAATTCAGTCAGCTAAAGGGGAACCTTTTGTAGTAAATTCATTATACAATTTCCACTATTCACTTCACCACTGTCGCGGTGGCCAAGTGCTAAGCACAGTTCGCTATGAAGTTGTTCGAATCCATCTGGTGTAACTCGTGACGATTCACCCTTTGTTGGCTGCAGGTATATTGAGTATCTAGGGTAACGCCTACTGGAGGTATCCATGGTAACTTATCTAGGGTAACATCAGTTGGAGGTAACAATGGTAATATATCTATAGTACCACCCGGTAGAGGTAACTATGGTAACCTGGATGAACTGGTGTGTGTTTCCTACAATAGTGGGTAATTACCAGGTCACAGGCTTAGAAATGTAAGTTGCTGGAACGAGTATCGCAGCTAAGCATCTGCCCCACTTCATCTTTATAATATCGTTTTTCATATATTAATCTTTCAACTGTCAGGAGCTATTATCTTTTCTAGCGACTGGGTTAACTTGAGGCGTTTTGATGGCAGATATTCCTTTGTAGCGTATAAAAATTCAGCATCAATTTTCCTAAATAAAATTTGTAGCTCTTTGTTACACTGGCAGTAATACAATCCTGAAGGTTTGGATCTCACTGATATTCATAGCACGGTGCATAATTAGCAAAGGATATTGTTAATCATGTTGCAATATTTTGCTCTCCAAGAACTACATGAAAATACAGGAAATCCTTGTTTAGGAATATTTTCTGTAGTATCATATTTTCCATACAATCAGTAGTATATATTGGGCAAAAGTAGGTAATCCTCAATACAGTTTCCAGTGGCACTAACTGGCAATGCTATGTAATATGCTCATGAGTTAAAACCAAATTTGAACGCTACAACAGACGAGTTTTAACGAAGACTTACTACAGTATACTTAAAAAAAAAAATCAAAGGTAAAAAATGGTTTCCAGTTCCCGAAGACGAAGTCAATGGCCTTGGGCTGCTGACACTGAAAGAGAGCTTTCTGTCCATTCGTCCGTTAGTTCGAGCTGAAAAGACTGCAGTGACACACCGTTTCGTACGATTGACGTGGTAAATTAATGCTCTACCGATGACAGTGTGCCATCGTCATACTGGTCAACATGCTTAGGTCAGTCCCAAGGTCACAGTGACCAGACCAAAACAAGGTCGGTGTCAAAGAGGAAGCTTCTTTATTTACAGGAGCACAGGCATAGAACTGCTATCACTGGTAGGGTGCGAGGTAAGGGGAGAAGGCGTAGTGTAGGAAGTTGCACATTACGCACCTTTACAGCCCAAAAGTAATTCATACATGGTTCTGCAACTTATAAGCAATGCTAAAGCGTTGGCAGCATTGACTAAAGCATCGGCAATCTTGTCACTTCCATTGTTCAGCAAAACTACCGACGCTGATGACAGGGGATGCGTGTGCTTTCAAAGGTTATTCAACCTTCTGTTTTCGACCATCTCTGTTTGGTTTTCATTATTTTGTGGACTATTCCCCACTGTATGTGTACGTCCAGTGGCTGATGGAGATTAGGGGGACTTAAGCCTAAATGTAACGTGTTGTGCAACTATTATTCTAACTAGTATATTGCATGCCTCTCGTATACAGTACATATAGTTTTTCTCTTCCTTGCAGTGTGTAGTCATGTGTATAATATTTAGATTTCGCACACATGATTGTAATATATATTTGAGCATTTTATATGGGAAATGAAAATGTCAGTTTATTAGAGTGACACTTATTTTTATTATTGTTAATCAATACTGTAGCATTTGGCACAGAACTTGAATTACATTACTCTACAAACTAGATATCAGAATCATTCTCTTACTAGGTTCCATTCACAATATATGCTTGTTTTCCGCTTTCCGTTCCCTCACGGCAACCGCTAATGGATTTCATTTTCTAAGTCTTACCACAACATTATTTTAGCACTAAAACTGAATAAGTCAGACCTAAAAACCCGATATAGATTAAAGAATCCTTCCTTCAACATGCCCCACTAAAATTTTTATGCCTATTCGTCTTCTTCACACATTTATAAATACTGTATATCCATTTAAGATGTAACATATTTGAAAGTTGCGCAAAGTCAAACTGAAATTTGATTGATTACACATCTGGGATCCCTACGATTCGTGAATGTGCTGGATGGAGACACTTTTACGTGGCGAAACCAGGATTACCAGACCCTTGAGCATAGAACAGGACAGACTCATCGTGGTATGTGGTGATTTAAGAGAAAAAAGGACAGATTTATATATGGATTCATATATATTCATTTACTATCTATCTATCTACCTATCTATTTCCATATGCCTTAATCCCGGAAGCGGAGGCCAAAACAAAGCGTCTCCATGTCGCCCAGTCCCTCGTCGTTTCATTGCTCTCCCATCAGCTAACACCCCCTCTCTCAAATACCTCTCCACTCCGTCTTTTCATCTCATCCTCGGCCTCCCCCTCCCTCTCCCCCCTCCTCCACTTAACTTACATACATTCTCCTCGTTAATCTCTCGCTCTCCATCCTCTCCATATGGCCAAACCACTTCAGTGTATTTCTCCTAACTTTATCTATCACATCCACATCCACACCACAATGCTCCCTGACTTCCTCTTTTGTTAGAGTGTCTCTCCATGTAACTACTCATGCTCCTCTCAAATAACTCATTTCCACCGTTCTCACTCTTGACTTGTGTCCTTCCAACAAGGTCCATGCTTCACTTCCATAAGTTAGAGTTGGTATCACAATATTATCATGCAAGACTTTTTTACTTCCATGCTCAATTTCTTTTTCCTTATCACTGCTTTCAAAGAACCAGCCACCTTTCGTCTTTGCTGTACTCTTTCAAGCACCTCATCCTCCAGACTGCCATCCATACTCTTCACACTACCGAAGTAGTTACATGCGTTCACATTTACCATTTCCTCACTATCCAACCTCAGTGTACATTCAGTGATTTCATTTCTCTCCATTTCTTCCGAAGACCATAACTTTACTCTTCCCCACGTTCACTTTCAGATTCCGTTTCCTACACACTTTCCCAAACTCTTTCACCAAGCCATGCAGTTCCCCTTCGTCTTCCCTTAACAATACAGTATCACTGCAAAAAACAATTCAGGAAATTTGCAAACGCTTCCCTCTCTCATTAGAGCTGCTCCAACATCCACTACTCCATTATGTATCTCTTGTTTAACCCCATCCATATACAGATTGAACAGTCACGGAGACATGACACATCCCTGTTTCAGTCCAACATTCAGTCAGAAATATTCACTCAGTTCACTAACCAAACGAAATGCAGCCTTAGCGCCCTCATATATACTCTATACGGCATTCAACAACTTCCCATTTACTCCTTATACTCTAAGTATTTTCCACATTCCATGTCAATCCCATCTTTCATATGCTTTCTCCAAATCCATGAAGGCTGCATAAAACTTCTTTCCCTTCTCTAGACCTAGGACTGAATATCTCATCTGCACAACCTCTGCCCTTCCTAAAACCTCCTTGTTCTTCTCCAATTAATTCCTCTGTTATTTCCCAAACTCTGTTAGTTAGTATCCTTCCATATACTTTGCCTATTACACTAGCAAGACAAATTCCCCTATAATTACTACACTTCTCTTTCTCCTTTTCCTTTGTCTGGGTGAATTATTATATCTGACTTCCAATCCTCCGGGACTTTACCTTCTTCCCAGGTCAATCTACACATCTTCCATATCCTTTTTACTACCGGTACTATCTCTCCCCCATGCTTCAGCACTTCACCACATGTTCCATCAATTCCTGGGGCTTTCCCCATTTTGACTTTCTTCATTGCCTGCACTTCTTCCATCCTACTGATCTCTTCTTCTCTTCTCACCACCCTCCTTCTCCTAACCATTCCTCAGCCACTTATACTTGCGTTACTTTCATTTTCTATGTTTAACAATTCCTTAAAGTGTTATCCCTATCTGCTCACTTTTCCTCCCGCTCCACCATCAATTTACCCTTTTTTTCATTCACTCCCCGACTAATTTCTTTATCACCCTGTCTAATTCTCTATATATACCTCCTTGCAGAACATTTTCTTATAAGCTCCCCATTTTGCACTCATATTCCTTTCAAAGTCCTCATCCACTCTCTTCTTAACCTTTCTCATTAATCTTTTCACCTCTGACTTCCTATCTCTACATAACTCTCTCTTTCGTCTCTCAACTTCTTCCATGCTTCTGCATCCCATCCACTCACTGTATGCTTTCTTCTTTTGCGCCACAACTTGCCACGCCTCTTCATTCCACCATGCTTTTCTTTGCACCCCCTTTCGTCTTCTCTTCTCCCCTCACACCACCTTACATACTGCACAGATTTATTCTGTGAAAATCTTGCACACACCTTCCACATCCCCCATCTGCTCTAAATCATATTTACCCAATCGCTCCTCCACGGCTGTCTTATATTCTGCTTTTTTCCATTCACTTGCAGCCTTTCTACCCTCCTTGTATGGACTACTTCCTCCTGTCCTTCCCTCCTTCTATTCCTCCATTGCACTTGAACCTTGACTTTCACGCCCACCATGTGGTGGTCAGAAAATTCACTCCCCCAACCTCGGTATGCTCTTGCATCCATTACATACCTTCACATTCTGTCATCCACACACACATAATCAATCATTGCCTTCCGTTCATTCAGTTGACTACCCACCCTTCTCATCACTCGCCGCGTATACCTGTGGATAATTTTGCGCCTGAATAGGGTATTGGCCATAACATCAACCTCCTCCCTGCACAAATGTTCGCTAAAGCATTGCCATTCTCATCCACTTCTGCAGGCATACCCCACTCACCAACTATTCCATCGACCTTCATATTCCCTACATTTCCATTCATATCTCCAATAAAAAACACTTTCTCATTCCTCTCAAACTTTTCCATGAGCGCTTCCACGTTTGTCAAGAAGTCTTCTTTCACTCTGCTCGCACGATTTTGTGTTAGCTCACACACACACACACACACACACACACACACACACACACACACAATCGCCCACTTTTGTATTCCTACTTTCATTCATACCCACACAATCCTTGAACCAACTGATCCATACTCTTATATTTTCCTTTCATCTTGCACAAAACCGTACATACACCCTCTTTTGCTCTCTCATTCTTATCTACCCCCGCTTATATACCCCATCCATACTCCCACTCTCACATTATCACCTCCCAGTTTAGTTTCAGTAAATCCACATATGTCCACTTTTGCACCCTCAAGCACCTGAACAATCTCTCTTTCACCTCATCATTCGCATCCCTTGCATTCCATGTTGCACTCTGTATCATGTCCTTTGTTCGGTCCTTGGTCGTCACCTGTTGCTCCGTCCTGGTCCGAGGCTTCTTGTTTGTATTTTTAATTAGTTGTTTTCATGTGAGGGGCAGTAACCCTCCGACAACCCACTTGCTGATACTTAGGGAACACGTGTTTGTTGGTTATAAGGTTACCACCCAGCGTATCAAATGATTTCCTGGTTTACAGGAAATAATTTGGCTTGTCACTTAATGCAGAGGTACCCTAAATAGAGCATCACTGCACCAAGTGAGTGGATGATGGGTGCTCCCATCGACCACTATTCATTTACACATATAAATGAAGAGTTGAATGATTCTTTGATCACGAAGGAGGAAGTGGAGAAGGCAGTAAAGGAGATGAAAACAGGGAAAGCTGCAGGTATGGATGGGTGTGCTGTGGAATGCCTGAAGGGTGGTGGAGTGACTATTGTTGACTGGTTAGTAAGATTGTTGAATGTGTGCTTTGTGAAAGGTATGGTGCCAGTTGACTGGGCAAGTGCTTGTGTGGTCCCATTGTATAAAGGCAAGGGTGATAAGTATGAATGTACTAGCTTTAGGGGTATAAGTCTGTTGAGTGTTGTAGGTAAGGTGTATGGTAGAGTGTTAATTATGAGAGTTAGAGAGGGTACAGAGGGAGTGATTGGTGATGAGCAGTGTGGCTTTAGGAGAGGGAGGGGATGCGTGGATCAGGTGTTTGCAGTGAGACAAGTGTGTGAAAAGTATTTAACGAAAGGCAAGGATGTGTTTTCGGCATTTATGGATTTAGAGAAAGCGTATGATAGAATTGATAGGGAGGCTTTGTGGACTGTTTTAAGATTGTATGGACTTGATGGTAGGTTATTAAAAGGGGTGAAAAGTTTTTATGTAAATAGTAGAGCGTGTGTTAGAGTGGGAAATGCTGTGAGTGATTGGTTTCCTGTGAGTGTGGGGCTGCGACAGGGATGTGTGATGTCGCCTTGGTTGTTTATTATTTACATGGATGGTGTTGTAAGGGAGGTGAATGCAAGAGTTTTAGGTGGAGGTCTGAGTCTGGTGAATGTTGATGGTGGAGTGTGGAATCTGAAGCAGCTGCTGTTTGCAGATGATACTGCACTGGTGGCTGATTCAGAGGAGAGATTGAGACCGTTGGTAGAGGAGTTTAGAAGGGTGTGTGAAAGGAGGAAATTGAAAGTAAATGAGAATAAGAGTAAAGTGATGAAGTATACGAGGTTGGTAGATGGTAGGGGGATGAATATAGTTTTGAATGGCGAGTTGCTTGAGGAGGTAGAGTGTTTTAAATATCTAGGGTCACATGTTGCTGTGGATGGAAGAATAGATGCAGAAGTGAAGTTTAGAATAAATGAAGTAGGAAAGGTGCTGGGAGGAATGAAAAAGTGTTTAGATGTCGTTCGCTTAGAATGGATGTAAAGTGAAGGCTGTATGAGGGTGTTGTGGTACCGACTGCATTATATGGGGCTGAAACATGGAATATGGGTGTAGCAGAGAGGAAAAGATTGAATGTAATGGAGATGAGGTGTCTGAGGAGTATGTGTGGAGTGACGCGTGTGGATCGAGTGCGGAATGATGAAGTGCGAAGGAGAACTGGAGTTGTTCGGGAGATGGCTGGTAGAGTTGAGCAGAGGGTGTTGCGATGCTTTGGGCATATGGAGAGAATGGATAATGAGCGATTGGTGAAAAAGATAACTAGATCTGATGTGAGATGTGTAAGGCTGAGAGGAAGACCACGAATAGGATGGATGGACAGTGTGAAGAGAGCGCTGGATGCGAGAGGGATGTCTGTTGAGCAAGGAAGAGTGGCTGTGCGTGACAGAAATAAATGGAGAGAAACTGTGAATGAATAAGTGATGACGCAGCCTTGAGGGGATATTCTCCTGCATTTGGTCTGATCAGCTATTTCAGGTCAGGTGCGGGTAAGGGGATGAGTCTGTTATGATGTGGCAGGGCTAAACCAGCTCTGTTGTCGGGCCCTGCTGCGGATGTCACTGATTGCATTGCGCAGTTGACCCTTGTGCGGTGTGGTGCGGTGAGGATCTGTCCGTTCTCCCCTTTGGGGCTAAGATGCGAATGAATGTGTTTGAATGGATGAGTAAATGGGGAGTGTGTCGTCCTGTCTCGGCTACCTCCCTTTCCTTGGGGGAAGCAGCCTAGGAATATAGATAGAATATTGTACTGTATGAGAGAGAGAGAGAGAGAGAGAGAGAGAGAGAGAGAGAGAGAGAGAGAGAGAGATGACTGATTCAAATGTTTTGTATTGTAAAAGTATACAAGGTACACATATTCGACAAAAGGAAGTGGTTAAAAGAGGCG
Organism: Coenobita brevimanus; assembly: GCF_032717465.1. NCBI lineage: Eukaryota > Metazoa > Arthropoda > Malacostraca > Decapoda > Coenobitidae > Coenobita > Coenobita brevimanus. The sequence continues at coordinate 7,600,780 of NC_136955.1, read as the reverse complement.
GTGGGTCCTGCTGCATATCTTCAGCAACTACATATACATCCAGTTGCAAAGTGAAGCAGAATTAATAAAGTGTTTCCTTTACATATATGATAAAAGCACCAGTACAACGTTATAAAAATATAAACCGATCGGCACTTCCAATAGCATGGGGCCGAGGACAACATCCCTGTCCCTGGGTTGTATGGATCTCTGACAGTGGGCAAGACACGTCCGTCCAGCACCCTCACAATACCCTTCCACTCTTGTCTCTCATGCTCTCTCTCAATTTCACTACTCTCTTTATTTGACATGAGCTTCCTTGCTGCACTCTGTTTATTCTGTGATTTACTGCGCCCGGCAGTAATACTCCAGGAAATACTTGGACATTTCCATGACTCAACCAAACGAAGTAAATTCATTGATGGCTATGAATAAACCACCCAGATCTGTCTATGGAGCTTGTATACAGATGAAGTATTTACTGAGAAGTGTAACTAATGTTTTTAACGTCAACACTGGCTGCACAATTGTATACTGGTAAAAATTTGGATGTGAAGAAAAAGGCCAGAAGAGGACAGCTTTAAACTGACCTAGTTTAAAAGAAGTAAAATGGCACTCAGGTCACAAAAGGACAGACTGTCCTTGAAAGGATAAACCTGGCAACCCTGGGCGGCACCTACATAACTGAATGGCAAAGCTGCTCGGTTATAAAGACATTCCTCAACTCCCTCCTGATCCCATGAAAAAAGAATGGTTGGCTGCACTTTAAAAGACAGTTTCAACCTACACTCTACCAGGTTCACTACCCAATGAACCTGGGGCTAAAACAGCATAGTTCATGGCTCCACCAAAATATAAAGTACCAACAATATCCAGGTTCACACCAGAAAAGCGGCTAGTGGTACTTGCCTAATCCATATCCTATATTTTATAGCATATTTCTCAAACTAAAAACTATTTCGTTTTACTACAAAAATTCTCCCTCTCTCTGTCTGTCTGTCTCTGTCTCTCTCTGAAACAGCGTGTTTGGCCGAACAATGCAACCATTACAATTTTTTTATGGGCTTTTCGTGTGTAATTATCGGAAACGGTGCTGAAAGTGAAAATGTGCGAAGGCGTGTGGTGGTGATAGTAATAATAATAATAATAATAATAGTAATAATAACAATAATAACAACAACAACAATAATAATAACAAAAATATAATAATAATAATAATAATAATAATAATAATAATTTCTTCCACTAACAGGGAGATGGGAGAGATTATGTGTTTACCCCTGTTTGTCTGTTTGTCCACTAGATATCCCAAAATGTTACTGCTAATTTTCAATGCAATTTTGTGTATACGTGGACCATGGGCCAAGGAAGAGTCGATTTAATATGGGTGGTGCTCTGAGTTCGGGTCTCGGTTCAGGCCTGTTTTTATCAATATTATATTTGTCAACAAGTATCTCAAAATGTTAATGATGGATTTTAATGAAATTTTCTGGATATGTGGGTCATGGGCAAAGGAAGATTATTCAATTTTGGTGGTGATCTGAGTTGTCTGACGTAAGCGTTCGCGGAGGTATGCGCTTTCGAACTGAGTTTAACTTTTTCCATTTATTATTTTTATTATTACCCTTTTTTCCTGTAGGTCTTGTTTCTCATTGCTGGTTCCAACCCATCCCATATATAGTTGTGAGAATTGTATGAAGACGATGATGATGATGATGACAATAATGACAGTGTTATATGACAATATAAGTTTCATCCCTTACTTTAAAAATGCTACGGTTTGCCTGATTTAGGACTGGTGCGATTGTATTGGCTGGGACATTTTGTAAGATTTCAGTGAGTCTCATGGACGATTGGTTAAGACAGGTCTTAACTCAGGCTTCTGTTCCATATCAACGCTTTTAGAGCAGCAGCTACCTTGCTTCCTTTAAGCAATCTGTCTTTCACTTTTGTTACATACCTCTTTTTTCTGTCTCTACCCCATAACACTTAAATTGTTCCACTACCTCCTATCTCTCTCCATTCATCAACACATCTCCCTGTGAGCCTTCCCTCTCAACCACTGTCTCTGTACTCTTATCGATACAGTATTTGCATTAGGAGCTCACTGCTCACAATATTCACAGAACTCTGAGTCACTTCACAAATCTTACTTTCAGTACTGGCAGTCAACTCATCATGTTTGAAATATTGCATCCTTCCTCCTTTATCTCCAGATTCACTCCCATCTGTGCAGCTTTTTTTTTTTTTGTCACCTCTTTCAGAGCGCCATCAATATATGCAGTATACTGAACAACCATGACGTGATCGCATATACCTGTCTTATTACAGTACTGACGCTGAATCAGTCATTCAAACATCCATGTACTCATACTGAAGATACAACACTACCACTGAAAAACTTTATTCAGCAATTTTTTTTTCCACATCATACATAATAAAACCTTAGTCCTTCTCTTACTCTGTCACGTTTCTTTTACACATCCATAAATATCCTAAAAATCTTGCTTCCCACATTTTTTCTCAATTAGGGGGAGGCGGTGGCTGAATCGGTAGAGAGGCGGCCTGCAGTCCAGATGGACCTAGGTTCGAATCCCGGCTGGGGCAGGGAACAGTTTAAGGATTTGAATTTCATAGAAGCAGACTTTCCTGATCTACCAGATAACCCGCCGACATGTCATAAAAGTACCCCCGCTAATACCAATACACCAGTCCTGTATGAGACAGCCCTAGCATGTATTCAATATGGACGGTGGGTGTTAGCGCCGAAGTGGTGGTATGTGGAGGTGTAGGAGGACTACTGGGCCTTGGGATAGGCTACTGCCCCCGAGATATAGGCCCTGAAGCCTTTGCCCAGAGTCGGACACATAAAAAAAAAAAAAAAAAAAAATGTGCAGCTACACGTTCCTCTCTACTCTTGAAACCACTCACCAGATCTGGCACCTGTCCTACTTTCTCTGCCACTCTTCTGAATTCTTGCATTCACCCCTGACACCTTTGTCCACTGGAATAGAGCAATGCCACTGATAATCTGTATCTTTCTGTTTATCTGCCTATCTGTTTACCTGCCTCTCAACCTCCCTACCCATCCTACCTGTCTACCTATCTATCAGTCAATGAGTCAACCAGTCAATCATTCAGTCAGTCAATCTATCTGTCTATTTACGATTTTGTACGACAGTGCAAGCTGTTCTGTATATACCTATTCCTATTTTTCTCTCAACCATTTTCCTCAGTTGCCGACTCTCACCAATATTCTGCTCAGCTGTCTACTCTGGTGTACTGGACATCCCCTTGCAGCATAACTAGTTAGCCCTTTTATATCGATGGTGCCTTTTTTGTAATTCTTCCTGACATCTAATGATTCCATTTAACTTAGCAGAGCCATGTGGTTGTGAAGGAGGTAATGAAGACTTTATCCAACCCCCTAGTTCGAAAAACCTGCCTTCAGTTAAATAAAACCGTCTGGAATTACCGACAGAAGAATATAAGAAAGAAAGAAATCATGACACATTTCGTTCCTACAGAGTGAGATAGCCAGAGGGATGAGCAGGATGGCACTGGTCACATCTGGTACATGGCTAGTCACCCCCTGATCCAAAGGTAAACAGATACTTTCTCATCACGTTCGTATAGTTCTCCCTCGTCTCATTGGCACTAAGAACACTACATTTGCTGTTAATTGGCTGAGTGACATCAAAGAAAGGAACCCTTATGTGGTTGGTGAAAAATAAAGTCGAATGGCCCACCCAAAATTTCCGAGGTACCATTCCCCTCCCCCCCTCCTTATAGATTTATTCTTGGGCCATCCTAGGATTAGGTATGGTCACCCCTTTGGTCACCCCATTCTAAAATTCAGAGTTACGTCCCCTGGCCCTATAGTTGGGGGACAGATTATTTTAGGTGAGTAAAACTGCCAGGCGTTAGCAAGAATAAAATTGTTCAGAGCTGGTAAGAATAAAACTGTTTTGTGTCAGCAAAAGTTATACTGTTTTGCATTAGCAAGGATAAAATTGCCTTGTGTTAGCAAAAGGAAAGTTGTCTGGCGTTAGCAAGAGCAAAATTTCCTGGTATTAGCAAAAGTAGCATTGTCTGGCGTTAGCAAGAGTAAAATTTCTGGCGTTACCAAGAGTAAAATCGTCCGGCGTTAGCAAGAACAAAATTGTTTGGCGTTAGCAGGAGTAAAATTTCTGGCGTTAGTCAAAATACTCGTAAAATACAAAGGACGTCCTCTAAGTGAAGGGGTTACCAAGACTGTTTCTGAATGTACTGTTTCTTTCAGCTTTGGGACCTTAACTCGAGCTGGATAAAATCATATGACGTTAGGGGTACAGACGATGAAAGTTTGAGACGGTAAAATCACAGAACACGGCAGGCACACGAGGCAAGCAAACAAGCAAAGCCCCTGCAGTTCAGGTAAGGAGAAGGGAAGTTGGCAGTCAGAAGTTAAGTGCTTCTCGCAGTCAGATGGACTTGCATGCAGAGTTACAGGGTCGGAAAGTTACCCGGTAAAGCTTGGCAAGTGAGCAGCAGAGATGAGAAGTGGAGTGAGCGGGAAAAGGCAGACAGATGCGATGAGAGTTGAAGGAAAGGGCTAGGGAAATTCGGTTCGTATGAAAGACAGTAGTAATAAATGGGGATATGGTGTTAAGTGACCTGAGATGTGGTACAGTGAGCAGGAAAAGGCATATTCATTAGCCTTGGACGAAAAGGATTGGAAAATGTGAAGAGGGAGAAATAGGAAATAGAACAAATACCATGCACTGAGTTAAGTGAACAGGAAAAGCTGTCGAATATGATGAAGTGCTAAAGAAGTGGAAAGGAAAGTCATGATTATGAGAAAGAGAGAGAGGAACAAAACCTGCGAGATATGGATACAGACTAGGAAAAAAATAAAATTAGAAGCAATGAAGGAAATCACGTGCAGGTGAATGGGGAGGAAAGACAGATTATCAAAGGTGAAGGAAAAAGGGGAGGAAAATTTCTAGAACAGAGTCGAGATGTGCAGCTGAATAGAGGGAAACAACGAAGATAATGGAAATTAGAAAATCATATGACAGAGAGCATAGACAAGGAATGAGGAAAATACAGGGTGCGGCAGAAAAACCTCTCCTATTATACACGGTCACTGGTGTGGCGCTAGTGAAGTTAGGCAGGTGGTAACGGTGTCTTCATGTAGCTAATGGCTTACCGTTTTCTTTTCAGTCCCCACCATGGCTTAGACCGGTGCACACCGTGCGTTTGCTGCTGAAACGTTTATCAAGAATGGTGAATCTGTAATTGCGACGCAGAGAGCTTTTCGTAATCACTTCAGGTTACGTCGGAATGATGCTGTTCCAGATCGAAAATCCATACTGCTATGGGTTAGAAATTTCAGAGCCACAGGTTCAGCGCTAAAAAGAAAGCCACCTGGAAGACCTCGGAGCGTTCGAACTCCAGAAAATGTCCAGGCTGTGAGACAGTCTGCTTTGCAGTCTCCTAGACTTTGGAAATGTCTGATCGAACTGTCAAGAGAATTTTACACACCGATCTCAAGTTCCATCCATACAAACTGATGCTTGTTCAGGAACTACATGAACGCGACTGGGAAAACCTCATGGCATCACTGTGAGGATATCCTTCAATATGTTCCTGCAAATGCTGTTCTTCTCACAAGTGACGAAGCTCACTTTCATCTGTCTGGCTGCGTCAATAAGCAAAATTTTCGCTACTTGGAGGAAACCAACCCTAGACAACTTCATGAAAGGCCTCTACACTGCGAACGAGCGACTGTGTGGCGCGCAGTTGCGAAGTTTGGTGTTTGGGGCCCTTACTTCTTTGAGGAGGGAGGCCAAGTGGTTACGGTAACATCTGACCAGTATGTGGAGATGCTGCAGAACTTTCTGGAGCCAAAATTCACAGACCTTGGGAATCCGGATGTGTGGTTTCAACAGGACAGAGCCACCGCACACACAGCGAGAAGATCAATGGAAGTTTTGAGAGAGATGTTTCCAGGACACTTGATTTCCTTACGCGGTGACGTTGGATGACCTGCACGCTCGCCCGATCCCGCCCCCTCTGATTATTTTCTCTGGGGTTACGTGAAAGCTGAGGTCTACAAACATCGACCAGCAACCAGTGACGAATTGAAGGCTGCTATACGCCAAACAGTGACAGAAATACCGCCGAAAATGACTCGTCGGGTGACGGAAAACTTCAGAAATCGACTACAACAGTGTATAGCGAATAGAGGCCACCATTTGAAGGATGTCATTTTCAAAACCAAATGAAAACAAACTGTATCCCTTCATTTTAACGATAATGGAATAAATTTTTTAATAGCAGTTACCTTTGTCTTTTTGTCAAGCCTTAAAATGTGGGAGGTATTTTTGCCGCAGTTGTTGAATACCGTGAAAAGTATGTGTGAGGAGGCTAAGGCTGCAGTGCGTGTGGATAGTGAACACGTGGATAGCGAAATGGGTGAATTTTTCTATCTGAATGTTGGATTGAAACAAGGATGTGTCATGTCTCCATGACTGCTCAATCTGTATATGGATGGGGTTATAAAAGAGATATAAGGTAGAGCAGCGGATGCTGGAGCGACCCTAATGTATGAGGGCAGCGCTTCCTGAACTGTTGTTTGCAGATGATACTGTATCATTAAGTGAAGACGAAGGGGAACTGCAATGCTTGATAAATGAGTTTTGGAGAGTGTGTATGAAACGGAATCTAAAGTTGAATGTATTTTAGAGTGAAGTAATGGTCCACGAAAGAAATGAAGTCACTGCATGTACAGTGAGTCTGGTTGAGGAGTAAATAGAAAATGTGAGCGCATTTAAGTTCTTAGGTAAAGTAAAGAGTAAGGATGGAAGTTTGGAGGATGAAGTGCTTGAAAAGGTACAACAAGGAAGAAAGGTGGCTGGTTCTTTGAAAACAGTGATAAAAATTAGGGAAGTGAGCATGGAAGTAAAACAGTCGCTGCATGATAGTATTGTCATACCAACTCTAATGTGTGCAAATGAAGAAGCTTTGACCTTGTTGGAAGAACACAGGTCAAGAGTGAGTGCCGTGGAAATGAGTTATCTGAAAGGAACATATGGAGTTACATGGGGAGACAGACTGACATGTGACGAAGTGAAGGAGAGTTATTATGTAGATGTGGATGTGATAGAAAGCGGTAGGAGAGATACAATGAGGTGGTTTGGCCATGTGGAAAGGATGGAGACCGAGAAACTAACGAGGAGGATGTATGTGAGCATGGAGGTAGGTCTTTGCTACCTCCATGTATGTGAGTGAGGTGGGGGGAGGGAGAGGGAGGAGGAGGCCGACGATGAGATTGAGGGATGAAGTGGAGAGGTATATGAGAGAGGTTGGTGTGAGCCAGGGGGAAGGAAGTGAAATGGCAGGGGACAGGACGACATGGAGGCGAATTGCTTGAGGCCACCCCTCACGGAAATATATATATTGTTACGGAACAGAGAAAGATAATGTACACTTTAAGTGAGAATACTAATAATCACTACTGTCCCGTAAAGGTCCAGGTTCAAAATAAAAGAGTTAGGTAAAATTACAAGTTAAAGTTTAATGCTCAAACTAACAACAAAACATTCAGGACTCATAAGGATAATGTAATGGCAAAAAACAGGTTAAATATATGGTTAACTGCAATAGCCTCTATTAACACGAAATTAGCAAGAGTAAATTTATCTAAGTCAGCCCTGATAAAATGAAAATACACTGGGTAATGCTCAGTTAATGCAAGATAAATTATTACAGATACAAAATAGTATTAAAACTGGCTGACAAAATGAATCCTACATAAATTACAAAAAATCTCACTAGGCGTACTAATCAACACCTTATGCTATACAGTACAAGGAAAAAATGCAATAACAGTTATACTCAAATTACACAGCTGCTAGATGGTTGGAGACTTCCGGAGCACTCACAACAATAACTGTACAGGGGAGGACAGAGATGTGAACAAAATGAGGAGTAGATCTAAGTGACAATAATGCAGAGACTGAGCTCATTATATAGGGGCCGGCAGAGCTTGATACAACTCGTAAGAAGGACGCGCAAATGAAGCCATGGGGACAAAGAGCTGACAATATCCGCTCTGAACAACAGAAAGAACGACTTACTCTACTATAACAGTAGAAGGGGGGAACTGAGGCAGAACACGCTCGTGATCAAACATGCAGCATACTGTGCGTTAAAATTACACAAAGGATGATGAAATCATAGGCTATGTAACACCTCCCCACAAAGAAAAAGAAATTTACAAAGGAAATTTCTTATTACTCTAAAACAATCTGTCTAAAGTCTAGATAAGCAATCTGCAATGACATTTTCTTTCCCCTTGACATGTTGTATGTCTAATGAATACTCCTGAAGAAGTAGACTCCATCTTGTCAATCTCTGATTTTTATCTTTAAACTTACTAAGGAATTTCAGTGGGTTATGATCGGTATAAATGACTATGGGGTCAAAACCAGAACACAAATAAAATGAAAAATGCTGTAAACCCAAAATCAAGGCCAAAAGCTCTTTCTCAATAGTTGAGTAGTTCTTTTGAGGTGGAGTGAACTTCTTACTGTAATAAGATACAGGGTGTTCAATACCCTGATCATCCTCTTGCAGCAAAACAGCCCCAGCTCCTGTATCACTTGCATCAACAGCCATCTTAAAAGGTTTAGCAAAATTTGGAGTAGCGAGCACTGGCTGACTTAATAGGATAGCTTTAAGTCTGTTGAAAGAGGATTCACAGTTATCGGTCCAGACAAATTTAACTCCCTTTTTCAGTAGGTCTGTAAGTGGTGATACAAGAATTGAAAAGTTAAGAACAAATCTCCGGTAATAACCTACCATTCCCAAAAATCTTTGTAGCTCTTTCCTACTTTTAGGTCTGGGAAGATCACTTATAACCTGAACCTTAGCTGCTGGTGGTGCAACATGTCCATCACCAATTACGTACCCAAGGTACTGAACTTTAGCTTGACCACACTCACACTTTGATAAATTAGCTACAAGATTACCATGAACCAAACGCTCAAGAAATTTACTGACATGGCATAGGTGATCTCTCCAGTTGTCACTGAAGATTAATACATCATCAATATAAACAACACACCCTGCCAAACCCTCTGTTACAACATTCATGAGCTTCTGAAATGTGGCTGGTGCATTCTTCATACCATATGGCATTACTGAACATGGAAAAGTCTTTCCTAGTGTTACAAAACATGAGATCTCCCTAGCACGTTCAGTCATAGGTACTTGCCAGTATCCCTTTAACAAATCAAACTTACTTATGTACCTAGCCTTTCCGATCTTGTCTATGCAATCTTCCACACGAGGGAGAGGGTAAGTGTCTGTTTTGGTTATCTGATTAACATGTCTGTAGTCAATGCAAAGCCGCTGTGACCCACCTGGCTTAGGGACTAAAGTGACAGGAGAACTCCACTCGCTCTGACAGGGCTCAATCATCTTGTGGTCCAACAGGTAGCCAAGCTCCTTCTGGATGAGAAGAACTTTCATCGGGTTCACACGGTAAGGAGGCAATTTAATTGGCTTTGCGTCTCCAACATCGACATCATGCATCAACACAGTGGTTCTTCCTGGAGTGGCACGGAACACTTGCGGGTACTCCTGCAGTAATGCCGAAAACTCCTGCCTTTCCTCGGGAGGTAGATGAGAAAGCTTAGTCTGGAGATCATTCATGATATCAGGATTCTTCCCCAAACTATCATTCAGGCTCATACTGCATGGGAGAGCTTCACTTGCAGACTCGGGTGGAACAGCTACAGTGCAGACTGGATTATTTTCGTCCCGCCTGTGATATAACTTTAGCATGTTGATGTGACATAGTTGCTTATTCTTTCTACGATCTGGTGTGGCGATGACATAGTTGACATCACTGAGTTTCTTCTCCACGAAATAAGGACCACTAAACTTGGCTTGAAGAGGTTGCCCATGAACCGGTAGCAGAATCAAAACCTGATCTCCTGGCTGAAAGTGGCGTAACCTGGACTTCTTATCATACCAAGTCTTCATCTTCTCCTGAGCAGCTCCTAAATTCTCTCTCGCCAGCTGTAAAGCAGTGGACAGCCGTTCTTTGAACTTCATCACATACTCCAGCAGGTTGACGTCATCTTCCTCTGACAGCCAGCATTCCTTGAGTAGCTTAAGGGGTCCTCTTACTTCATGGCCAAACAGTAGTTCAAAAGGTGAGAAGCCCATTGATTCATTTGGAGATTCTCTTGCGGCAAACACAACAAATGGAAGACCTTTATCCCAGTCTTTCTGATGTTCCAAACAGTATTTCTTGAGCATCGATTTGAGTGTTTGATGATATCTCTCCAACGCTCCTTGGGTCTGGGGATGGTAAGCTGAAGACGTGATCTGGGAGATGCCCAACTCTTTCAGAGACTGCTTGAAAACATTTGACATGAAATTACTTCCCCGGTCTGACTGTACCTCCTTGGGCAGACCAAACTTTGTGAAGAACCCTAGCATTTCCTTAACCACGTTCTTTGCTGAGATATTTCTAAGTGGAATGGCTTCAGGATAACGAGTAGCCATATCAATCAGGGTCAACACATAAGAAAATCCTGAAGAAGTCTTAGGAAGAGGGCCCACAATATCCACCAACACACGGGTGAATGGCGCCTCAAAAGGAGGAATGGGAACTAGAGGTGCAACCTTTTCGGTCTGATTACACTTCCCCACAACTTGACAGGTGTGACAAGACTTACAATACCAGGAAACATCCCTGAAGATACCTGGCCAGTAGAAGTGTTTCAAAATGCGTGCCACAGTCTTCCTCACTCCAAGGTGTCCTGCCAAACTGGAATCATGAGCCACTCTAATGATATCCTACCTACAAACACGAGGGATGACAACTTGATGTACAACCTCCCATTCACAGTCGGCTGATGCTGTTGGGGGTCTCCACTTCCTCATAAGTACTCCTGACTTTATATAATAACAAGTAGAAGCACCGGCTGACTCTTCCTCACTGCAAGCAGAGTTAGCTAGACCTTTCAACTCAGGGTCAGCAACCTGCAACTCAACCAACTCTTGACGAGACAAATTATCAACGCTTCGGGGTACTGCCTCATTTGGTGAGTGGTCCAAATTAGCAAGAAAAGTGTCAGCTAGGATAACATCATCATCATCATTATCCTCTAAATCACCAGTAACTTTAGACTTAGCCCTAGTGACAGCACATGCAGGGAACACATCAGGGACATCACAATCCTGGGCTGCAGCCACTGGCTCACTAGACAACTGAGGAGCTGGACACACTTGACTTCCACCAATATCATTTCCAAGTAAGAAAGTTACACCTGACATTGGGAGTGTCTCAACCAACCCAACCATAACGGAACCATTAACAAAACCAGACTCTAAATTCACTCTGCACAGAGGGACAGAGAAGTAATTATTCCCTACACCTTGTAAGATTACAGTTTCATCAGAGGAATTAACATTAGAGCCTAGAACACTGGTCAGCATAAGGGATTGGCAAGCACCTGTATCACGATATATTTTAACTGATTTCCTGTCATCTCTGTCCAGAGGACTGACAAAACCATCAGACAGGAAATTAGCACATGAACTCTTGAGAGTGTCACCCACGTTACTGCTCAAAAGAGGAGCTCCATCATGAGAATTTAAGTTACCCCTCAAAGCAGGTTCAGTTAATTCAGTTAAAGAATTCTGAGAACTCTCAAGAGTGGACACTAGACCAATTGCCTGAATATTTAAAGACTCCTTTTTGTTCACATCACGCTGTCTCCTGAAACATTTCTCCGTAGTATGACCAAGCTTACTACAATAAGTACATTTACTTTTCTGAAATCTAGAGGTGAAGCTGGTATTTACTTCCTGAGAAACATCATCTTTATTCTCTTTCCTGTTACCTGTACTCTGAGTAGAGGCAACGTACTTACTCTCAGCTTTCCCTTTTTCTTTAGAATATCTCTTGTGAGTGAGAACATATTCATCAGCTAAAACTGCAGCATCAGACAAATTATCTATTCTTTTCTCATCAAGATATAGGCTTACATCTTTATAAATACACCTCTTGAAGTCCTCCAGCAAAATCATCTGCTTAAATTTACCAAAATCAGAATCCACATTCTTAGAATTTAACCACTGCTCTAACAGATCTTCTTTGATTTTTGCATACTCAACATGGGATTGCTTATCTTGCTTGTAAGTTGTCCTAAATTTTACTCTACAAGCTTCAGGAACAAGCTCATAGGTCTTAAGAATCAAGCTCTTAACTACATCATAATTATCACATTGATCCTGAGGCAAGATGCATAAGTTACTTCAGCTTTACCGGTGAGAACAGTTTGAAGGAGTACTGGCCAATACTTTTTGGGCCAATTAAAACCTGTAGCTACCCTCTCAAACAACTGAAAATACTTTGTTAAATCAGATTCATTAAAAGGAGGGACAAGTTTAACAATTTTAGCCACATCAAAATCATCAGAGCTAGATGATCCAGTTCCACCTTGTTTCATGCGATACTCATGGTCTGCCTGAATCCTAGCAAGTTCAACTTGTGCGTGAAACTCAGCCTCCTTAACATCAGCCTCCTTAGCACGTGCTTGAAATTCAGCTTCCTTCACACGAGCCTCCTGCAGGGCTAGCTGTAACTTAGCTAATTCAATCTGCGTTTGCTCATTTGGAGGAGTTACATTAAACAAGCTTTCATTAATCATGTCAACAATTTGATCTTTACAATGATGAGAGCGAACAGCAATTCCCAATTGTTGAGCAACAAGCTTAAGTTCATTCTTTGTTCTGTTTTCTACATCACACACTGTTTGCACATTTGACAAAAAATCTTTGGCTTCATCAAGTGTAGTAATAGTAGACATCATGAATAAGTAACAGTCACAAAATATCAAGCAATATCCTTATGATAATATCCTGAATATCCTGATAAGAGGTCGCCAAATTTATGTTACGGAACAGAGAAAGATAATGTACACTTTAAGTGAGAATACTAAAAATCACTACTGTCCCGCAAAGTTCCAGGTTCAAAACAAAGAGTTAGGTAAAATTACAAGTTAAAGTTTAATGCTCAAACTAACAACAAAACATTCAGGACTCATAAGGATAATGTAATGGCAAAAAACTGGTTAAATATATGGTTAACTGCAATAGCCTCTATTAACACGAAATTAGCAAGAGTAAATTTATCTAAGTCAGCCCTGATAAAATGAAAATATACTGGGTAATGCTCAGTTAATGCAAGATAAATTATTACAGATACAAAATATTATCAAAAATGACTGACAAAAAGAACCTTTACATAAATCACAAAAAAACCTCACTAGGCCTAAGAATTAACACTATGCTACACAGCACAAGAAAAAATGCAACAACAGTTATACTCAAATTACACAGCTGCTAGATGGTTGGAGACTTCCTGAGCACTCACAACAATAACTGTACAGGGGAGGACAGAGATGTGAACAAAATGAGGAGTAGATCTAAGTGGCAATGATGCAGAGACTGAGCTCATTATATAGGGACCAGCAGAGCTTGATACAACTTATAAGAAGGACGCGCAAATGAAGCCATGGGGACAAAGAGTTGAAAATCCCGCTCTGAACAACAGAAAGGACGACTTACTCTACTATAACGGTAGAAGGGGGGGACTGAGGCAGAACACGCTCGTGATCAAACAGGCAGCACACTGTACGTTAGAATTACACAAAGGATGATGAAATCATAGGCTATGTAACAATATATATATATATATATATATATATATATATATATATATATATATATATATATATATATATATATATATATATATATATATATATAAATATATATATAAACACAGAAAGGGAAAGAGAAAGTTTTGGAGACATGTTAGTAGAGAGAAACAGAAAGAAAACTGATAAAGTATGAAGGATACTGAGGAGCCAAGACAGGCAGCTGAGGTAGGATGAAAAGGCTGATGAAGATGAAAGTTCGACGGAAGAGACAGGAATTTCTGAAGAAGAAAAATGAATGCGATATACAAGATATTTAAGAGGAAATGAAGAAAATGTGTGTGTGTGTGTGTGTGTGTGTGTGTGTGTGTGTGTGTGTGTGTGAGAGAGAGAAAGAGAGAGAGAGAGAGAGAGAGAGAGAGATGATGCAAACTTCTTAGAACTGGAAGGAAAAAGTGGAACCAAAGAGAGGAGAGTGAAACTGGTGGGGGATAGGAAAGAAAATTATGGCCTGTTAGAGAAAGAAAATTAGAGATAATATGAAGAAACACTGAGGCCTCTCATAATGAAGAAGGCCATATCTAATCCCTCCAGAAAAAGATAATAAAAAAAATGCGATATAAATTCTATCTATCTATCTATTTATCTATAGCCAGACGCCACAATCCCGTAAGGGGTGGCCATTGACTTTGAGTTATTTGTTTTACGGGGAGGGGCACTAACCCTTCACCAACCCACTTGTTGACACGTAGGGAGCACGTATGGTTTGGTTATATGGTTACCACCCAGCGTTGTAAATGGTTTCTTGGCTTACAGGAAACCATTTGGTTTGTCACTCATTGTAAAGCCACCTGTAAAGGAAAGGAAAGCAATAAGAAGTGACGGGAAAGATGGGAGAAATAGGAAGAGAGGAGGGCAGGTTTGAAAAAAAAAAATGATAACACCCACTAATTCTGAAGATCCATTTACTTGTATATATAAACTGCGATGGGTGTAGCATGTATTGTGAAAGTAGTACATGCACAGACAGCGTTCTGAAAGTGAAGACATAATGTAGGGACAAAGAGAAGACCAAATACACAAACGCTCTATTACTCCAAAGTGTACTGCAAATGCAGTATATTGTACAGAATGTATTTTACCAACTCAGTGTATTGTTATGGTAGTATGTTGCAGAGGCAGTAATTAAGGCAGTAACTATCAGTAAAGGTAATTTCAGTGCCGCCAGAGGCAATAATGTAACGCTCGTGCCAAATGAGTCCAGAGACTAACACTTTCGACACTGTATATCCCTCTTCAATGAAAAAAATCGCCTGAAGGTAGCGAGAATAAAAATATTATAATTATCCTGATACTGGAGGAGTTATATCGTATTACGTATATAATTTTATTCCATCTACTGCTCAGTCGTTGTGGTTGACGCATCTGCAATAAAAGGCGCATCTAAAGTCATGGCTAAGAACGCTTTACATAAACAGACCAATGAAGTGATGATGGCAGAAATATGGAATAACGAATGCAAATTGACAGACACGTTTTAACCGACAGACAGGTGCTTATTCTGCATGGGATGATGGACACATACATTGATTTATTTACCCAAAACATGATTGACAGGCATTCTGAAAGACAGGGAAATCGATGTGTCTATAGATGAATGTAGATACAGTATCTACGTATGTATTGTACCGGTTGGGTTGCAGGCGCCTGTCAAAGACGGACTATTGTATATATTCATGCCGTGTTTTAAGTATCAGGAGGAGCAAGAGATCTGTAAGGCAGCGGAACACCACTTTCTGTCACTGGGGAACTGATCCTTCCTCACGCTATTAATCACACATGCATATAGATGTGAAAGGCTATTAGAATGCAGCGTGAGAAATGTTTGTAGAAATGGGCTGTGGTGACTGTCTGTGGCTGGACGAGTATATTTCATGCGATAACCTCAGAAGGGTGCAAGAATTTGAGAATATACTGTAACAAAGGACATCTGTATTCACCGTTTTACCTGTACACCTTTGGAGTTAATAGACCTAGTTCAAGTGGGCTGGTGGACACATACATTACTCATCGAACCACCATAGGTTCTAACATAGATGAATGAATTCATATACAGGCCAGGATGTCCATTTAAAAAAATGCGTATCAAACTTCCGCATGTTTTTTGGGGGTTACTTTTGAGCGATAAATACAGTGCCAACTTAGGTTTATCGCTAACCCGTTACCAACTACACTTGCTGGAGAATTTAAAGTAGAACACAGTTTTCATCACATATACCCTTGCCGTTAGTAAACAGCTCCTGACGGTCGAGATGCAAACTCATATTGATACAGCATTTTACTACTCAATATTACCCGCAATAAAAGCCTGAAGATTGGCACACTTGTCCATTTCTCTCTCTCTCTCTCTCTCTCTCTCTCTGATTACACTGGTTTACAAAAAATTTGAGGCAAACATGAAATTAGGTGTTCTAACCTAATTTTGGGGTGCTGATTTCAGATTCGAAATCCGTTTTCACTCATCACCTCTAGTTTTTTATATATACATGTATACATGTACGTACATGTATACATATAGGCCTAGACCCAAAATATTCGCAAAAAATCCATTTACCGTCCTATGGTCTTGGAAGTTGGTTTAAAACGCGCGCCACAACAAGCATTACACCTAGAAGGACTAGGGGTCCAGGAGCACTTTCGTGCCTGGGAAACACAGTGTTCAAGGGTGAACATGAACAAGGTGCATCTTCCCCCTCCTCATATCAAGCTTGACCTTATGAAGAATTTCGTGAAGGCCATGGACAAGGATGGTGCTGGCTTCCAACACCTGAGCACTCTGTTCCCAGCTCTCAGTTCTGCTAAGCTCAAGGAGGGCATCTTCGTCGGACCTCAGATCCGGGAGGTGCTGAAGGATGAGGTATTCGAGGAGAAACTGACCTTGAAGGAACTGAGAGCATGGGAAGCATTTAAGTCAGTCTGCCGTGGCTTCCCTGGTATACACGGGCACTAGATTACCAAGTGCGTGTCGAGAAGTTGTTGCAGGCTT